>NC_058416.1:15568909-16183270 GCF_002201575.2 Neomonachus schauinslandi | reverse complement strand
GGGGGGGGGGGGGAGCTGATTCCTGAAATTTGGCAACAGGAGGCACTTCACACTCTTTTAAAATTCTGGCACTAAGATGTTACCTTTGGCGTTTATCTACATCTTTTGACACTCTGCCTATGCAATTCTCATTTCCTTCACTTCCCTGAGGAGCAAGTGAGCCGGGATGCCTCACAGAGGAAACCTTGGGAAAGCACGATCTGTGCACAGGGACACCCTGAAATCCAGCAATCTAGTTCAGGCCAGCCAGTGTGGATTCAGGCCAAGAATCCGGCTGGGATGTGAAGAGACCATCGTCCCTGGTCTCACACTTCAGGAAACGACTTCGTCTGTGGACGACTGAACAAACAAAGGGGAGAGCTTTTCCTTCCACTGCATCATGTGACGGCATACCCGCAGGGGACTTCTTCCACTGACACTGAGGCATCTCCTGATCGTAAAAAACCTACTTTTTCCCTCATGTGTAGCCTTGTCCTACCAACCAACCTCTCCCTGGTAAATACTTAGGTCAAAAGGGTCAGCTAGGCCCACAGGAGATGGCCAGCCGCATGCAAGGGGAGGTGGTCCCTATGTGGACTTAACCTCTAGATGGGGGCACACAAGCAGCATCCCCCTATGGGGCTTTTCTTAGGAACATTTGGTTAAGCCAAGGAATGGCCATGATTCTTTGATTAGCTCTTTTTGTCTTGAGGGAATGATTTATTCATTGGTTCATGTTCACCTCCAAAAAACCTTTCAGGTTGGTGAAGTGTCTTAACCAGCAGCTGGTGGGCAGACCCCTTGGCCAAGGATATACTCTAAGCCCAAGACACAGAAGAGACTTGGGGTATCAGCTCCAAAGACAACAGAAAGAGGCAACCTGGTGACCTCTGTCCAGCAAAAAATCCATGGTTCTATGCCTGGTAGTGATGATGAGTATATTCCAGTTTAAAGCTTCCTTCAGGCCAAAGAAGAGAGAATTGTTGTGCAGGTGAGGGGAGGAATGGCATGCTTGAAGGAGAGAAATGGGCTGTAACCTCGGTGTGAGGGAATGGCCACAAAGCTTGGCTCCTGCAGCTCCCAGGAGGGCACTGGCCAGTCCATTCGTGGGAGTTTGCGGTTGCTTCGGGGGTTCTGGTGTGTAAGGCCAAGTGCCTGACAACTGGGTTTTTTTATTGTAACGTACATGCCCGACATTAAGCTTTTGCTTGCTGAGGCACCCATTTCAAAGAAACCTATTGCCAACTACAAAGAGCCAGGCTCCCCACCCATGAAGTTCTCCTTTTAGAAAACCCTGGGTAACCTAGACTACTGACCACTTGAGTGACCCTGCTTTTCCCTTTCCATGCTTTAAGTCCCACTGTTAGGTTTTAAAGTCACCAATAAAGAGTGACCTCGTGAAACCCTAGGCCCCCACCGTTGACCCCAATAAAGGCAGAATGCCAGGTCTGCGCTTCCTTTCTCGCTGTGTGGCCCTGGTCATGCCTGGTACCCTCCAGGATGCATCATAAGCCTTGTTTTTCCAGAGTTCCTTGCTGGCCATTGCTGAGGTACGCCTTGAAATCCCCAGAACCACAGGCGCCATTGCGGCCACAACATTGGCTCGGGGTGGGTAAATGTCTGCAAGGCTCAGCACAAGCAGTCCGGGCCCAAGTCAGGGCCCCGGAGGCATTCCTAGCCCATAGCATCACTATCGATAGGCGGAAACCAACACAAAACAGTGTTGCCATGACAACTACTGGATCACAACCTAGCAAGGGAGAGTAACGGGACCAGGCAATGCAGGATTTTTACTAGACAACTAGAAGAAATTCAAAGAACAGTGAAGTTAGGGAGGGCTTGAGAGAGTGAAATTCAAGTGAATGGGTGGGGGTGGGGCACCCGGGAGGGTATTCCGGATGAACTGTCCCCACGGATGAAGGCACAGAAGCAACAATGAAGGGTAATGGTTTAGCAACGGGCCAGAGCAGAACCAATCATGTTTCCATATGAGGCCATGAGAATGACAGCATCTGGGACTTTAGAAAACACACACACAGGTTCAGATTTCAACTGGAAATGAGAAAATCAGAGTTTTTGGGTGGGAAGACTGGGGACTACATTGGCTAAGTGGAGCCAAGGACCGCTGTTGTCTTGCAGGGGTGTGGTAACAACAAGACGGTGGAAGAGAGAAGGATGGCATATTCTATAAAGAAAACAAGAACAGCCTGGGCTAGAAATGGTGGTAGTGGGAGGGAGGTAGTAGAACTAAGACAGCATCACAGAGCTGAAGCTTAGAGTTCACCTTGAGAGGATGGTGGAGCCCCTAGCAGAAATTAAAACTGGGAGAGCAAGCCGATTTGGGGGAGACGAGGACCACCTTGCTTTTCAAGATGTCAACCGAAACTCCCAATTGACATGTCCAGCAAGCAATACTAGAAGGGATGGCCCCAGCGGGAAGGACAGGTGTGAAGGTGATGCTAGGGCATCACCATCTTGTGAGCCACAAGAACAGAGTTGTTTAAGTTAGCATGAAAACCAAAAGGTGACATCAGAAGGGCCTCCCCTCACAGCTCATTAAAAACACTAATAGGACGAGTCACACACCTGATAAACATGAAAGCTATTTGCTTCCAACTGAAGACAAAAATACTTGTGGCTATTCTCCATAACATGGCTGAGACAGAGAGTGACTGCGTACAGTGAGATATCGAGACCCCTGTGACCCGCCCCTGAACAGCGAGGGCAGTGTGCGGAGTGCCCAGGAAGATGCCAAAAGCAGCAGTGGTCCGGGAGCCCTAGGAGGACTCTCCCTGGTCACAGCAAAAGAGATCTCTGATGATTCTGCTCCTGCAGGGAAGGATAACCTGACTGAAGTACAAGCAGTGGGCATCTCAGCTGAGATTCTGAAGACTTTTACTTTAACACGCTGTACTTTCATTTCCCCGGAGGATGAAGAAAGATGGCGTGCCCTCACATGGCAGAGAGCAGTGCGCGAGCGAGCTCTCGTCTCTTCTCATGAGGGCATCAGTCTCGTTCATGAGGGCTCTATCTTACTAACACCACCTACGGCCATCCCGCTGGAGGCTAGGGTTTCAACACATCCATTTTGGGGAGAACACATTCAGTCCATAACATCATCCAGAAAACATACAGGCTTCCGGTTAGGGAATGAATAAGTCACAGGAATAAAAGGCACAGCATAAAGAATATAATCAATGACACCCTCCTAGCAGTCTCCTGGGACAGATGGTAGCTACACTTGCAGAGAACACAGCAGAACATATAAACTTGAGTCACTACGTTGAACGCCTGAAACTAATGTCATGTTGTAGGTCTGCTACACTCAAAAGAAAACCAAACAAAAACAATAAAAAAACTTGAGTCTCTAAAGGAGGAGGGGTAGGGACTGCAGGGCCTGGCTAGGTAACCACTAAGATTCCTTTCAGATTTGGCAACGAACAATTAAGGAAAAAACTCAGGAAACTCCAGATTAACCTCATATGATAGGGCACATTTGCTGCCACAAATGAAATCATGGACCAACAAAACCTAAAATAACCCATGCTTTAAAATGGCAGCATCTGGGACGCCTGGGTGGCTCAGTCGTTAAGTGTCTGCCTTCGGCTCAGGTCATGATCCCAGGGTCCTGGGATCGAGCCCCGCATCGGGCTCCCTGCTCGGCGGGAAGCCTGCTTCTCCCTCACTGAGTTGGTCTCTTGTGAAACTCCCTCAGAGGCTCGATGTCAAATCCATTCCTTCAGGGCGCCTGGGTGGCTCAGTCATTAAGCGTCTGCCTTCAGCTCAGGTCATGATCCCAGGGTCCTGGGATCGAGCCCCACATCGGGCTCCCTGCTCAGCGGGAAGCCTGCTTCTCCTTCTCTCACTCCCCCTGCTTGTGTTCCCTCTCTCACTGTGTCTCTGTCAAATGAATAAAATCTTAAAATGATAGCATCTGATTCAAATATAGTATCCAGAAATGTAACACTTGTGAAAATAATCATGGTGAGGTAGACTTTTAACTCAGCTATTCTGATTAGTCTATGCCCAAAAGAATTCCAGCAAAATAAGTCAAAGTGCAGTCTGAAGGAGCAAACAGTACCAATGGGCATCCAGGGAGGGACACAAGAGCAAACTGATTCAAGAGCAGGGAATATTTGATCTTGAGGAATGAGGCTGACTTTAAAAATAAAACTCCATTTGGTGCACCTGGGCCCCAGGTAACCTCTACCAATCAGCTGCGTAAGCTCTTGGGAACACCAGGCACCAAACCCCCCTTGGCCCTGCTGCCTTCTGTCACCAATTCAGCAAAAGCAGCGAGGGAGAGGTTAACACTCAGACCAGGGGATGACCAAGCAAGGCCAACAGCACCTCAGCGATACTGTGTCCAATTAACATGGCCCTAGCGCAGCTCGTGGGTGGTAATTAACCTTAATGATCTACAGCTGCTCTCCACGCTGGGCGAGGCCAGCACAGGACTGGATTTCCGCGCCCCCCCCCCCACCCCGGGAAAACGGGGGAAACGACAACAGCAGCATGTCATAGAGCCCACTCATTCTGCAGAGTCTGCTCCCGATTATCCTCTCCATTGTACAGGTAAGCACGCTACATCTCAATAATTTGCCCAAGGACATAACTGAGGAACTTCCCTGGGCCACACGGCTGCCAGCCAGCCACCTGGCTTCCTAGGGAGTGCCCGGCATGATGGCACCGTTGGAAGGGGTGCTTCCATGAATCCTTAAAAGCACCTCTTGGTCTGATCCTGTTGGCTTATCTACTCCCTGCTTTAGCTTGTCTACACAACAGCTACCCGGAAGCTATGGACTCACGGAAATCAGACAGACACCCGGGCCAGCAGCACAGCATCAGGTGGCCTCTTGGCAGGCAAGCGTCCTCTAATTCGGGGGTTGGCAAACCACGATCCACGGACCCATTCTGGCCTGCTACCCGTTTTTTGTAAATAAAATTTTTTACCGGAACACAGCTACACTCACTTGTTTACATAGTCCTCTGATTTCAAGTTACAAGGGCAGAATAGTTGTGACAGAGACCGTGTGGGCTGCAAAGCCTAAACTACTACTTGGCCCTTTATAGAAAAGTTCCCGGACTTGGTGGCCGCTTTAGAAGGGCCTTCACCCCTAAGACTTCATAAGCTTCAGACTACCAAGTTCTGAGGTGGGCTGACTCCGTGGTAAATCTTTTCATCAAGTGGAACGGATTAGAAAGCCCTTCTCTGAAATCGTGTCTGCCCGAGCCCCAGCCCAGAATATGAGCTGAAGAATCCTGTGAGCTCAAGAATCCTGCTCCTAAAAAACAGGGGATGCATTCTCCAACAGTGTTTTGGAAAACACTTCCTAATGAATAAAAACAGAAACGTGCTAAAAAATTATGTTTTAACTAGTCCATCATCATCTGTTTGAGAGACTAGGTCCTTAACATTTCCTGAAATTAAGGACTTGTTCACTTAAGGCATACAGTTTTGACACGGACAAGCAGTGGAGAATTTGAGATCATAAAGACTTAGTTCAAATCCTGACTCCACCACCCCCTAGGTCCCTACAACACTTGGACAAGTTCCTTAACGTTCCCGATCCTCGATGTCTTCATTTGTGATATAGAGCTCTTTAGCTGTTCTCAATTGCTATGTAACAATTCACCCCAAAACTCAGCAGCTTCAAACAATCACCACGTGTCCGACCATCATTCTCGATTGGAGCTCGGTTCAGCCAGGCGTTCTTGCCTTGGCTCACTCCTATGGCTGCAGTCATTCAGCAGCTGGCCTGGCACCGGAGGGTATAAGAAGGCCTCACTCACGCGGCTCCTGCCTCTGGCACCTGCTGTCATCTGGGCCCATCATCATCTAGTCAGGAAGACCAGAGCTCCTTAAAGGCAGAAGCTGTACCGCCGGATGGTGAAGGCTGCGGAACGTGCACATTATCACTGTCCCATCCTATTGGCCAGGGGACACCACGAGAAGTGGAGAAACGGACTCCGCCTCTTGATGAAAAGAGCTGCAAAATACCGTAGCCACGTGTCCCCCAGGATGTGTAGGCCTTTGTGTCTGTTGCGATCCAGAGGTAACACGTAGAACGTGTCGTCAGAGGATCAGTTTATGAACTAGCAGGGGCACAGAGAACAAACGTCTCTTCATCTGGTTTTTGGCAAGACGTCTTAAAGACATTCCTCCTGTTAATGTGCATCCGGACGCTGTCAGTGCCTGGAGCCAAGCTGACAACTCCTTCTGCTTCAACTCTCCCAAGGATTCATTTGCTCACTTAATTCAAAAGAAATGTACGTCAAAGTTGGCAATAGTTCTAAAGTAGATTTTCCATCAGGAAAAAATGAAAAATGAAAAAAATAAAAGACGACTTCATTCTGGGAAATTGTCTAAATCAAAAGGAAAATACCTGATCAAACTCATTTAGTATCACAATAAATAATGCTAAGTGGCAGCCTACGGAAAATATGGAGTATCGTCACTTGCCCCTTTAGTAAAAGGACCCATTTAATCATTTTTTGGGGGGGAAAAAAGCACTGCATATGTGTTTTTTTTTTTTTTTTTTTTTTTTTTTTTAAGAGAGGGGTTGGGGGGAGAGAATCCCAAGCAGGTTCCATGCCCAGTGTGGAGCCCAACACGGGGCTGGATCTCACGACCCTGAGATCATGACCTGAGTCGAAATCAAGAGCCCAATGCTTAACTGACTGAGCCACCCAGGCGCCCCAGTGTATAGGCTCTTAAAATGAGTGTTTAGACTTGGTTAAAGGTGGAGTTTTCCTCCCTTGAGCCGAAGTTGGACTTCCTCAGATCACGTAGTTGACCCACGTGTCCAGCCATACAAAGATAAAATAGTAACGTCGGGGAGATACGGTGGAGATGGAACACTGGTCTCCTGACTACACTCACGTAGCCTCTTGCGGGGGGCCGTCTCCATGTGCTGGGGGATAGCCCCACGAGCCAAAGCTGGCTGCAGCCTATGTATCATCAGAGGGTTGACCACCCTAAAAGACAGCAAAGTCCTGGACAAATGAGACAGCATTTTAAGTTACTCCTGTTCTCATCTGAAGCCGAAGGGTCTAGCTGCGGGGACAGAGTCTCTAATCACAGGCACGACTCTGAGAAGGGGTGCCGGGGCATTGCAGCTCAGCTGATGCACTCAGTCTCCCCTGATGCCACCACAGACCTCAGAGGCACAGGGGACCTGCTTCCTTGACAGAGGAGTAAACTGAGGCCCAGAGAGACCCTTATAGTCCACTAGAGTGACTGCTACGTACATACAGCTACTGCACAGACCAGGCATATGTAGCCCAGACGCAGCGACGGCCCCACCTCGGAACGGGCAGATGGCTGCGGGGCCCTGGGTGGGGATGGAGTCCCAGCTGCTGAGAAATGCTGTCAGGCCATTTCAGTTGCACACTCAAGCCACTCAAATCCTTTCTGTCCCCGTGGCAAAGGAAAGGGGAGAAAATTTGGGGCCAACTCCAAACCAGCCATGGTATTTTCTATTTAGGAAAAGCACATTTTTTTTTTAGGTGGGCAGGTACAGCCTTGTAAAGTTTCCTGCTATGGAGCCAGGAGCCCTGAAGAGTGGAGGTGACATACCACAGCTCTGATTTCAGTAACTTGGGTCAGCCCCAGACGCCAGGCTGCTCCTCCAGCACCCCCCATCCCCCCGCACCACTCTAGGAGGCCTGGGAAGGGGTCGTCCCTCCCATCCTGGAAGTGGAAATAAGATAGGTCTATGGTGTTGCAAAGCACAGCCAAGGATGGAGGAGCTTTCTACTCCCTTCCAGACTTTAGAGGAGGCGCTGCTGGGGACAACTAGCATCTAGAAGAGAATCCGGTTATTGATCAGTGTTCAATGAGAAGCAAGCACACTTCTTTCCAGGTCGGAAGTTTTTCCTGGAATAAAGGAATTAGGGAGGGATGCTGGCTTATGATTTTCTGCTTACAACTGATTTTAAAAATGTAAATCCAGTTTGTCACATTTGATCATACTGTGTGTGTGGACCCGCTAAGAATCTCCTCTCCCCCTAGCACACTGGGGATTTTATGGAGAAGGTGTTCCACAGTCCAGCAGGGAGGACTGTCTCATGGAGGCAGAGGAGGACAGCGGGCCATGGCTCTTCTGCCCCGGCCCAGCCACTACCCAGAAATGTGCTCACAATGAAGTGGAACCACAGGTCTCCAACCGAATGTCCCACTGTCTGGACAGAATAAAGCAGCCTTGAGATCTAGTGGAAAGAGGCTGGAATGAGAAATCAGTGTCAGAGTCTAGCCCTCTGCCAGGAACCAGCAGGGACTTTAATTAAGCCAGGCACTGATTTAAAGTCATTCGTATAATGAAACAGTTGGAGGACACAATTTCTTAGATTCCCCTGCTCTTGACATTCATTTTATCCCTCTCAGAGCCAATTTAACAGACGCATGTGTACTCTTCATATCGGGGAACATATGAATGGAAAATGTTACCCATTCTCCTCTCATGGGAACTATAGCAAGAAGTGGTTTCGGAATCTAAAGCTTTTTCTTGAAATGGCTCATTTTTAAAAAATCCTTCCAGAACTGTTGATTGCCCAATATTCAAAGGTAAAAGACTGAGTTTCAACCAACATATGGATCCTTGGCTTTTTCTCTTGGGGGCATGAGCTGAATTCAATGGTAAATTTTAACGGGTACATCACAGTCGATCAAAACTGTGCAAGTAGCCCACGACCGACATCCTCTGCTATTGTGCTCTCTCATGTTATGTTTGTCAAAACAGGTGATGTTCAGCTTCTGCTCTGAAAGTCCAGGTCCAATACCGTAATTCAAGAGTCTGGTTCTTGGGCCAGCAACTTGGGTTTCTGTTTCAGAAAGACCAAAGCGACTGAAGTTACTGTATTTGCCTTAGGAGGAGTTATGGCGCTAACTTACAGTAAAAGTCTTCAGTTGCACTCAGAATGTTCTGAAGTTGAAAGAGATGCTGCTGGATCATGTACAAATGCCAATAACCTGGAGTCATTCTTTATATTCTATTATATGAAGGGAAGTCAGTGTTACAGTCACAGCTCACACTTCCTGAAGAAACAGACCAACTCCATCTGTTTTAAGTGAAGGAAGTCCTGTCTTGGCACTGAAACCACAGCTCAGGAGTTTGGGGGTGTCACAGAGAATGCCCGAGGGAAGCTTTGCTGCCCGCAGCCTCGATAATGAAATATACCTTCTACACACATGATATTCAGATTCTCATCATCTTCAGGGTTTGCTCAGAATAAGCATATGCAGGTCTCAACTATGCAAGCTCCCCAGGAGGCTATTCCATCCCAGGACCTCTCCCCCTCCTTCCCTCATACCCAGCATCATGTTTGGTGACCACCTTGAATGACATCTCAGTGGACCTACCTGCTATGGCTTCGGTGGGGGGCTGCTTTGGGAAATGCACGAAATAAGACAAGGCATCTTGTCCTCAGAACCCCTGAGATCTCAGCAGGGCCAAATCCCAGCTGTGGACAAGTCCCAGGAGGGTTCAGGGCCCAGCTGGCTTCTGTCTTCCAGGAACAATTAACACGGAGGACGTGATGGAGTGCAGAGCATGAGGAATCCTCAGAGCAGGAGGACAGGAGAAAGCGACTTGCAGTAACATTGCCTCCCCAGCATTCCTTCCTGGAGATGATTAATGGAAGCCCCGGGAGTGACCTTAATCAGATGTGCTGTAATTACTTATTGAATGTGACCCAGCTGCAGAGGACAAAGGTTTATACAACATTAAAGGCAGCTGGAGACAGAACCATGACAATGACCTTGTGTGTTGGAATTTAAAAGGCTCCTTTCTGCTCAGAGAACCAGCCATTTTTTAAAATAGAAGGATATAATCAGTTCTGAAATTATTTGATCAATACATCATCATAGTAACTTCAACCCACACAGTTTTTTCTTTCCCTGCTTTTTGTTTGTTCCACTGAAGTAGTAGTATTCAAGGAAAGAGGTATTCCATGTAAGTCATTTTATGGCTAGGTTAAAGCAAAGATAAAATTGTAGGAGGGGAAAAGTGAAGGGGGGGAATCGGAGGGGGAGACGAACCATGAGAGACTATGGACTCAGAAACAAACAGGGTCTAGAGGGGAGGGGCGTGGGGGGATGGGTTAGCCTGGTGATGGGTATTAAAGAGGGCACGTACTGAACAGAGCACTGGGCATTATATGCAAACAATGAATCATGGAACACTACATAAAAAACTAACAATGTAATGTATGGTGATTAACATAATAAAAATTAAATTGTTTGTATTGTTTATGGGAATATTTATATATATTCAAACTCTGCTGCATTCACTCATGCTGCACCAGCTGAGCTAAGCTGGGACTGCATTTCTTAGAGTTCCTGGCCCTGCACAGTTCTATATGAACACTAGCCACAACAGGGCACCATCTGGAAGGTGAAGCGCAGCAGAAACCATGCTTTGCCTGCTCCCGAGGTCACCGGAGGGCATAGGTACCACTGCAGCTTGCTGGGCAGCAGCTGGGCACCCCCCTCCTTCACCCTTTGTGTATCCTGGACCAGCTTCTCCCGCAGGTTGCCAACATCATGGTTGTTGGAGGCCTAGAGGCGGCAGGAGACAGATTCTAGCTCATCCTTGCTCTTCTCCACTTCATTCCCATCTTTTCTTGTGATGCCAGCCCCACAGACTTCAAGTTCAGCACCAGACATGGAAGTGACAGCTTTACAGAGACCGTCTAACCAGCACCCACAAGGGTGGACAGTTAAACACTTGTGCTTCTCTAATTCCCTCATACACATATCTTTACTAAACTGTACATAGATATGTAACTGAAGAGTTTTTATGACCAGGTCGTTATCATGACCACTCCATGTCAACGATGAGAAAGTGTTGGGAAGAAAAACCCTCAAAATTCTCCCAAACAGAAGACAGCTCTATATTGGTGACTCAGGTGCATCTGTGTTCCACTTTCTAAGTGACTTATAATGCACTGGTTAAAACTTTGTATAGGGTATTTATATATATATTATGCATGTAGTTATTGAAGAATATGAACCACCTGACCCATAGGAAACGAATCCATGGGTAAACCAGGAACCAATCCGAATCTTTTTAGAATACTAAGAAACTTAGCAATGTAAATATGATAGAGTTGGGGAGGAGAGTAGCCCTTTCCCACCATGGGCAAATTCACACATTTTCAGACAGGCAAGAGAATCAATCAGATACAGAGAGAAGCAGGGACAAGACCCTGTGGCTCCAGAGAGATGGAGAAAATGAGCCAGTGTGGCAGCGTACTTGCTGCACCTCATTTCCAAGATAGCCCCCTGATCTTTGCAATAAAACTGCTTTCTACTTGAGCTACCTGGAGATCTGTCTCTACAGCCAGATGAGCGCTGACCAGAACCCAGGTGTGTTTTCCCCATCCACACCAAGTGTGCTCTTGTTACCTGTCAGCCCCTGGCCCATGTCAGCTCTGCCTCCTGGCACTGCAGGGGACTCAGCTGTCTCTATTTCAAGAGCCTTCACCCTCAGAGGTCACACATCTCTGCGTACCGTTCTGTGTGTCGTCACTGAGCCTGTAGTGAAGTCTTCCCAGACGTTTCAATCGAGTCTGGGCTGTGCTGTTTCTGCTTCCCTGAGCGACAGTGTTCAAGGAAGGAGGTCTTCCATATGCAACAAGTTTATGGATTGCTTAAGCTTCAAACAAGAACTGTTGGCACACTTCTGGGAATATTTACGTATTTTTATTCTCTGGTGCGTTTGTGTCCATGATTAGGACAGGGTGATGGAGCGGAGCGTGGCCCCTCAGCCCAACCAGAGCCACAGATGCCAACAGCAGAGGGGAGGGAGGGAGGGAGGAAGACTGAGTGTTGGGAGATGACCACCAATTTGCTAAAATATGATCAGCTTTTTCTGTTTTCTTCCCCCCATATTTGTCAGCTACTTGTGCATTCATTTGGCCATGCGGCCAACACTCGTAAGTAAACAATTTGTAGCAGATATCAAGGGTTTCTAAAAAATATATAGGAAATATATAAAATTGAGAAAATTCTGCTTTACTTTTTTTTCTCATATGAGCTACGAAATACCACTACTATTTGATTTTGGCTGTGGACTTCCTCGGACTGGCTCAAAGGGTACAGAGCTTTGAGCAGCATTGGATCTCGTGGGGGTGAGGCCCTTTCTGGTGTAAGTGAGCCAACCTTGATGGATGGGTGGAAGCTAAGCCCCCTGGGCTTTGATTCAGCCAAGTCTGTTGAACGTTTATTAGGCGCACAGAATTCACATTTTGGTTTTGTTATCAACAGAAGGATTTAAAATTTAGGAGTTGGTAAAACACATTAAATCATTTGTACAAAGGTACAAGGAAGGTTGTTTATGACCATAACCCCAAATCAGTGGTGGCCCAGTATCTAGAGAAGAAAGCGCTCTCTGTGGCAGAGAATGTGATGAACAGGTTTGAGCCAGTGAAGGAGGAATTCACTTCTGGAGTGAAGAACTCATGCTGGCTCAATGGAGAGTTTCAGAAGGCAGGGTGAGCAGGGGTGTGCCAACATCAAAAGCAGGACAAATCTGACCAGGGTGGATGGTCCCCTAAGAGCATTCTGACTTCAGGAGCCACACAGGGAGACAATGTTTATAACAATCAGCAGGTCCAGTCTTCATTTACTCTGAATCCTTTGAACACTTGCCTTTTGAAAATGTTTCATTTTTTTAATACAGTACAAAGTTATTTAAAATTCAAACTTAATAGAAACGCATAATGGAAGAAGTTAAATTCTCCTCAATCCTACCCAGTAGGGACCGTGATTCACTTGCTCTGAGTTTCCCAACTCTCTATTTTCAATGCACAGACTAACGGAGATAGTTCATAAATACAGAAATGAGGTACTATTATGCATACACTCTTCTGTGTTCCTTTTGCCTGGTATACATTTTCTGACATCAGTACAGAGTCCTCTACTATTTGAGATGGTTGCACGGTATTCATTGTATGGACAGATTGTGGTTTATTTAACCATCTCTACACATTGCAGTATATGTGGCTCATTCCCAGTTTTCTCATCATATATGACAATGCTTCCAGAACTTTCTCCATAGCCTTCACAGGGTACCCACTACCAGCTGTCGTGCATTTTACCAATGGTCTCACCGACCACATCATGACATCTTTGGAACCTGCCTGAAACATGTTTCCTCCACAGTACTCAGCTTCCTGCACAGCGAGCATGTTCAAATCCTGTAATCAGAATGAAGGGCAATGCACATGAGGCCACTTGAGGCTGACGGAGAGGAGAAACCAGGGGTGGTCAGAAAGGCTGTGCCTTCAAGAACCCAAGAACAAAGTGATAAGCACCCGGGCTAGGTCCAAGGTGCTGAAAGCAGGAAGCAAAGAACAGACCTAGGAGCGATTTAAAGGCAGATGACAAGGGGACTTCAACATAGGAGTTCCATCACGTGAACCACAGCTAAAACCAGCAAACACGATGGCTTCAATAATCAAACATGACCACCGCAACAGAACTGAAGATTTAGCTTTGTTCCTCGTGTTCATGGCTGGGCTAGCTGGCAGACCTCCACAGAGAAAGGGGAGCCAGGTGGGGGGCTAGGGAGATCCACCAGGGGGAGAAGCAGGTGTCTACTGGCTTGAGGTGGTGGCCTTCTTGGGCTGACTCTGCCTGTCAAAAGGCAGGGAGGTAGGAGGCAGAGGGGAGTAGGCAAGAGGAGGTCGGGATTTGGTCAGGTAAGAGGTAGGTCAGATCTCCAGGAAGTCTGTGTGCTTTGTTCTGAACAGGATCCCAGCCAACGGCACAGGCTGAGGGTGGAGGACATGAGATCCAGCCCCCACGGAGAACAGCCGAGAAGAACGGTCAAGGACTGTGTCAGGGGAGGCTAGAACACAGCATTTAGAATGCACTCTACACTCCTGACCTGAACCTGCGGCAGCAGACAGACTTCAGGACCTGAAGTCAGGGTCAGGCTGAGCCTGGAGGCAGGCCAGCCACATCGTATACCAGACCCAGGGCAAGCTGAGAACGTGGGGCCCCTGTTCAGAAATCATGAAGCCTTCTCAAGATGGTGACATCAGAGCATTCAACTACACACGGGGCCCTTCCGAGTGTGGGGTCCCGTGCATGCCCAGAGGCCATGTGGCCGTGAAGCCCGCCCTGCCCATCCGGGGAGACAAACCCACACCCTGCAGCAGAGGGCAAGATGGGCCGCCAACACTTTAATAGCACAGATATCCTGGGAGCACAGGTTTTTTGTTTTGTTTTGTTGTTTTTTTAACAGCACAAATAAACTGTTGGCTCCCCCAAGTCGAATGCAAAACCCAATTTAATGTATAAAATAGTGGAAGGCAGAGCTCTTCAGGCTGCTACTCCAGGACTCTTGCCCACAGCCCCCCGGCCCTCACCAGTCATCACACCACCTCCGACCTACACACGCAGCAGGCACGGCTCTCAGGCAGCGGGAGGCTCTACCAGATGCCCTGACAGATCGCACCCAAATCGAGGATGCAGAGAGCAAAATGCCCAGGACACGCGACAGCCACAGAAGCAGCAAAGCCAATCAGCCAATCATTCCATCCATCCAGTCTTCCCACCCACGTGGTAGTGCAAATGGCCTCTTCTAGGACCACTCACAATACATCTGTTGTCATTATAAAAAATTATTCACTTGACTCTTAGGACCATTTTGAGAGCAAATTTCCAGGGGGGAGGGTGAAGGGGGGTAGAGCAGGGGGACACTTTCATATTGGACATGTCTGCTTAAAGCTCACACACGTAACTCACTAGCATTCCCTAATTAAACCTGTCTGCTTAAATTTTACAACATTTCCGGGGCACCTGGGTAGCTCAGTTGTTAAGCGTCTGCCTTCGGCTCAGGTCATGATCCCAGGGTCCTGGGATCGAGTCCCGCATGGGGCTCCCCGCTCAGAGGGAAGCCTGCTTCTCCCTCTCCCGCTCCCCCTGCTTGTGTTCCCTGTCTCTATCAATTAAAATCTTTAAAAAAAATTTTTTTTTTACAACATTTCCAAAAAGACACAGAAAATTTACCTAAAAGGATGGAAGTACCATCATTAAACAAGTGTAACTTTTTGCAGCCAGTTAAATCCTTGGTACAGGCTCATCAGACATGTGCTTGGAAAAAGCCCCCCAACAAAGTAGGAAAGAGGCACTGGTGCTGGTAAAGGAACTTTCTGCTCTTCTCCACACTGCCAAAGGTTGTTTGCTGATGCTGCTCATCTTATCTGAACATATTAATAAAACCCTTAAATTCCCTAAGAAACATAACCACTGACATTACAACTGGTTAGCATTTGCCTCTTAAGATCACTCCCCACCACTTTTTTTTCTCCAAGAAAAAAAAAAAATGAGTGCTGCTTTCTGGAATGTCTAGCTACCCAAAAAACCCTCTAAAGTCTCATAAGACGTTAAGAATAAAGATGAAAGTCAGGGTGAAATGAGCAATTAAGATAAACTAAGTGGATTTTTTTTTCCTGTTTCAGACAAGCTTCCTAGGCCTACCACATCACCACAAATCATGTTGCAAATGGTCTCCTTGCTATCTGTAATGTGAAGAGTCTCTCCCTGTTCTATGGTTCTGGCTTTACTGAAATACAGGAGACACAGTTTGTCCTTTGCTACTTTATTTTGTGGGACATTCCTTGCTCGTATGAATCCTTGAGGACATGACTCTTCAGTTAGCTACTGAAACACAGGAGATGGCAGTGGGGAAGCAAATTGAGATGTTTTTTCCTTGACTTCACCCTCAGACCATTCTAAGCTGCTGAGTGGATCCTGCGATAATATAGGGATTCTGCTGGTGCCCAATTCCTCTGCTGGTAACTGATGCCCCATCTTGGTGTACTTTCCAGGGCTGATGTCCTATGCTCCACCTAGAATGGTCTGAACTGTATCCAAGACTGGCCAACATGACTTTGTACAACAACAAAACTGTTCTGCTGCGGATGGAAGTCCTTGTCAATAATGTGCAGCTTTACCTCAAAAAGTTGAAAACAGAGCTACCCTACAACCCAGCAATTGCACTACTGGGTATTTACCCCAAAGATACAAATGTAGGGATCTGAAGGGGCACGTGCACCCCAATGTTTATAGCAATGTCCACAATAGCCAAACTATGGAAAGAGCCAAGATGTCCATCAACAGATGGATAAAGAAGATGTGGTGTAAATATACACACACACACACACACACACAATGGAATATTATGCAGCCATCAAAAAACGAAATCTTGCCACTTGCAAGGACGTGGATGGAACTAGAGGGTATTACGCTAAGCGAAATAAGTCCATCAGAGAAAGACAATTATCATATGATCTCCCTGATATGAGGAATTTGAGAAACAAGACAGAGGATCATAGGGGAAGGGAGGGAAAAATGAAACAAGATGAAACCAGAGAGGGAGACAAACCATAAGAGGCTCTTAATCTCTGGAAAACAACACTGAGGGTTCCTGGAGTGGAGGGAGGTGAGAGGAATAGGGTGGCTGAGTGATGGACATTGGGGAGGGTATGTGCTATGGTGAGCGCTGTGAATTGTGTAAGACTGATGAATCACAGACCTGTAACAATCACAGACCTGAAACAAATAACATTATGTTAATAAAATAAAATGTGCAGCTTTAGATCATAGGAGAAGGAAGAATGAAACAAAATGAAACCAGAGAGAGACAAACCATAAGACTCTTAATCTCAGGAAACAAACGGAGGGTTGCTGGAGTGGTGGGGGGCGGGAGGGATGGGGTGGCTGGGTGATGGACACTGGGGGGGGTATGTGCTATGGTGAGCACTGTGAATTATGTAAGACTGATGAATCACAGACCTGTACCCCTGAAACAAATAATATATGTTAATAAAAAAAATAAGGTGCAGCTTTAAAGCAGACTCCACTCTGGGTTTGAGCAGTAGACTCATATTTCATGCACCAGAGCATGGATCCAAGACGTCCCTTTCCTGGTGTTTTTTTTTAAATGGCACAGTTTTCAAAAAAAAATTTTTTAACTTGTTTTGAACTTTTAATGTTGTCTATTTATTCACAGGCTATTCAAATATTGCTGTTGTGGCTCTTTTTCTCATTTTGGAAATCTGAATTCACACAGAGAACCACAGCAAAGAAAATCCTTGTGGGCAAAAGTGAGTCCCTCCAAGGGTCCTTCCAGCATTTTCCAAACTTGAACCTTCCTGTATTAGCTCAGGCAGCCATAACAAAATTCCACAGGCTGGGTGGCTTAAACAACAGATTTCCTGAAAGTCCAAGATCAAGGAGCCAGCTGGGTTGGTGTCCAGTGAGGACTCAGTCCTTGGGTTGCAGACGGCAGCCTTCTGTGTCCTCACATGGCTTTTCTTTGTGCCCTTCGGTGCAGAGAGCAAGCACACACAATGGAGCTCTCTGGGGTCTCTTCCTACAAAGATGCTAATCCTATTGATCAGAATTTCACCTTTATGACTTCATGTAACCTTAATTATCCCCACAGAGGCCCTTTCTCCAAATATAGCCACACTGGGGGTTGGGGCTTCCACGTATGAATTGGGGGTGGGACACACATACAATTAGTCCACACAACACTTCCCAATCCTGACATCTCAGATTATCTGGTAGGAACCAAAGGCCAAGATTTTCTGTAGAATAATGTTAAATTCTGCTAAGTGTTGTCTACTCACAGCTATTCAGTTGGTTTATAAAAAGATTTGATCCAAAATTCTGCCTCTACTCTGTCCAGTGACAGATTATGACCAATCCGTGCAAGTGGAACAGGACAGCCAGAGAGGTGGTGGTTGGCGGGGCGGGGGGGGGGGGAAGGGGGGTCTTTCAACAGAATGTGACTGGAAATAAACAGTGTTACTTGCCCCCCAAAAGGTTTATTGAAAGGAACTAGCACAGTGTCTGAGAGCAGTCTTTTGAGCTCCTCTTTTTCTTAGCTGGCCTCTCACAAAATCAGCCAATTGACTAATTTTCTTCTCAGAAGGGTTTCAAGAGAGTCTAGTAATGAAAGCCTTCCAACTTTTCCCTTTGACCATGAGAACAAAGGAAAAGACAGCTAACCTGAAGTGACCAGAAGCTAGTCTTCCAGAAGCCAGGCAGCATCTGGTTGGCTTACCTGCACAGAAAAATTCAGTAGCAAGCTGTGTGCTACTAACATCAGGCACGACTCCTAAGGGAGAGGAAACACCAATGTTGGGGGGACATGAGCCCACACAAAGGAGGGACAAAATGTTACTCGAGGCCAAGCAGAGCTGCTATCTGAAACAAGGCTATGTACTGATGAGAGGGCTTTGAAAAGTTAGGCTTCTAAAGCCAGAACCTAAAACAGGCCGCAGTGAGTTTCTGATCAAGAGAACACAGTGGCGTTTAAGGAAGATGCATCTGGTCCTGGGTTGGCTGGTTGTAACACTTCTGGCTTCTGCAAGGGCTTTGCATATATTCTCTTGGATTTGACTTAAGCCCCAAATGAGCAAGAATAGTTGCTAGGGCATGGACCCTGAAATCACAGCCAAGGAAGAAGAGTCCTGTGTGACGTGGTCAGGGCAATGACCTCACAGAAAATGAAAGGAAAGTTGTCTTCAGGGACGTGCTAGGGAGCCAGGACCTCCCAGAGGCCCAGGGCAGCTCATCAACAGCAATGTTCAAAGTGCTCTGTGTGTGAGGCTGCCAGAAAGGACAAAGGGCGGAACTGCTGCTGGGCAGAGGAATCAGACCACAATCCCAGCACACCAGCTGAGAGCTGGATGCCCCCTCGGCTGCCCACCAACCAGGATGAAAACTGAGGCTTCAGAGCCTCTGTCATTCATGTAGTCCCCAGCAGGGCCGTGGGCTCAGATCCCACAAAGCGGGTCCTTCAGCGGGGGGGGCGGGGGGGGGGGCGGGCATATTGCTTCAATTTCATGCTCCATCAGAAGGGTAAGTTGACCGTTGGGTTGGAATGTATGAGCTTTAGTCAGAAATTCACCCATTTCTGATTATAATAATAGTCATCAACCCCCCAAAGTAAAACTTGTTTTTCTTTTTTTGCTCAACAGTGGAGTAAGCCAAGATTATTTCCTTTTAGAGGTCGACTTCCTAAGGGCAGGAGGAAAGGGTGAGGCATGTGGCACATCATATATTTCTTTGCTGCATTATCACAAAACCACATTATCATGTGGTTTTTTAAAAATAGACTGTATGGTCTCTGGGGATGGTTTATTTTTTTTATCCATATAGTCCCACCAAATAGTAAAATAAATGAATAGATGGATATAGATGGGTAACATGGACAAAAGGTAGAAATACCTGCATCTTATAACAAGATTGATTTAATCTATTATCTCTGAAACATAGAGTGTTTCTCAAGGTATGGTCTGGACCTGGGAATGTCATTTCTCAGACCCCACCCCGGACCTACTGGGGTTAGGGGCCCAGCAATCTAAGCCAGTTTTCAATGTTGTCCAGACACTGGACAGAGCTTTCTCTTTAGGCTGCTGGAGAGTCTAGTCCAGTGGCACCCTGGGTACTTTTCAGAATGATCTTAGATTGACACCAAAATGGGTCTTTATGGTGCTAGTTTTGGCAGAGGTGGGATCTGGGGGGAGAAAACAAAAATGGAAAGAACATATTACTCGGCATCACCTTAAGATTCACTGGCATTTTCACAGTTACTGAGCATAAGAATAAACCATGCAGCCCATAACAGTGAGTGTTTTAAAAAATGTCTTGTGGCATCAAATCAATTCCCTGATCAGCTTGCTATTGAGTTTAATCTAGCCAAGCCAGTATTATTGTAGCTGTCACAAATTTTGTTTTTTTCCTTTGCCCCATGAAGCTGGAACCAATTGTTGTTATAAGGAGACTAAATAAAAAGAGGTCCCGGATTTCCTGTTATTACAGATCGATTTTTTGAGATGTTAAAATAGTATCATATGGGTGTTGGCGGGGTTGTTTTTTTTTTTTTAAACATAATTAAACCCACATGAAATGGCACTGCACAGACTTTGTCACGGATTATTTTGACAATGTTTCCAAATGAAATACTTCAAGGAAGAATAATGACTATATAACTTTTTCTTTCTCTTAACATTCCCTATTGTGATTTTATAATACATTGTTTAAAAAAATACCCCACTTTATGTGGAATGTCAAAATATGTAAATCAGTCAAGATAATTTATATTGCTTGGGCAAGCTTGGCTGGATTAACTTCATTTACTTTCAAACTTCAGCAAATACAGATAAGCAGGGTGAACCAGAGTTCTTGAGAGGGCCTTTCGATGGCAGGAAGCAGAAGTTGAATCCCAGCACAATGTTCACGAGAATGAACTACAACCTCCTTGCACATTTGCGCTTCATTCAGGATGCAAGGTCTTGAAGACCATGAAGACAATACACAGGGTGCCCTTGAGATGGTTAATTTTGTGTGACTGACTAGCTGTTTGGTCAAACGCTTGTCTAGATGTTACTGTAAAGTTATTTTTTAGATGTTATGAACATTGGAATCAGGAGACTTTGAATAAAGCAGATTAGCCTTCATAATGTGGGTGGGCCTCCTGCAATCATTTGAAGACCTCAAGAGCAAAGGCATAGGGTACGGGAAAGAGGACTCTGCCTCCAGATTCCAACACAAAATCTGCCTGAGCTTTCCACCATTGGACTCAAGATCACTACACCAACTCTTACCCGAATCTCCAGCCCTCTGGCTGGTCCTACAGATCTCAGACTTTCTGGCCCCACGACTGCAGGAGTCAATCACTTAAAATTATAGATGCTATTGGTTGTTTATCTGGGGAACTCTAACAGGCCCCAAACCCTAACTTTTGATCCATAGTCTCCATAACATTCTTATTGTTCTTCTGTTCTCATTTTAGTTGACATAATTTGGTCAAAACAGCAGAGAAAAAAAAAAAAAAATCAAGAAACTTTCAAGAGTTATTTTAAACCGAAGTGTCACAACTTGCCAGGCAGAAAATGAAGTTCTTGCTACACAGGGTTATTACCAATTGGAGTAACCACCACAAAACATCTGAAATCCTACAGAACTTTGTCTACACTTATTTCATTTACTGTATAATTCCACGCTAGTGTCATGCTTAGCTTCCCCAATCTATTGTGAGCCTCTTGAGGACAGAGAATGCCTGAAATTTCACATGTACAGAGTTGCTGAATCACCGTGTTGTATACCTGAAATTAACGTAACATCGTGGTCAACTATACTAAAAAATGGTCTTCATGCAATAGGTGTTAAATACATTCTTCGCTAAATGGATGAGTTGTGAACATCTTCAGAGTAAATGCCATTCTGAGGCCTTTCTGCTCCTTCACAGCTTCCCCTCCCCTGCTCAGGTGACCCATGCTCTATCTGCGCCAAGCCCGACAGGAACAGCTGCAGGTTTTAAAGGGCTACACAGGTGCCAAATAACTTCTGAATGATCCCCGTTTAATCCCTGCTGGTTCGCACCAATGCCACCCCTATGATCTGATTAAGTTAGATGGCATTTCAGTGTTTTTGAGACCGAACCCAGGTTTTACCTTTGAGAGTTTATAGCACCGGGATTTGGCCACACTACCTTCGCTTGAATACTTCCAGAACTTGAGTTGAAGGCAACGGATGATCTGAAATTGAAGCTCACGCTCGTACCAAATAGCTCCTCACTCAATAGATCCCACTCACAGGAAATGACTTGGTAACGCTGTGCATTAGAGAAATGGGGTCTATGTTTAAAACATCATAGTAGGAATGCCACTGCCCATGAAGCACTTGTTAAAAATTGGGTCAAAACCGCTAATAGATTTCACAAACTCCCTCATGTACGGTATTCGGTTGAGCTCCACACATAATTCCATGAAATGTACCCTTAACGTTCTAGGCTCTATTTTGGAAGAAAAGTTTTCTTAAGATTTTTATTTATTTGACAGAGACACAGCGAGGGAGGGAACACAAGCAGGGGGAGTGGAAGAGGGAGAAGCAGGCTTCCTGCGGTCAGGGAGCCCGATGTGGGGCTCGATCCCAGGACCCTGGGATCATGACCTGAGCCGAAGGCAGAAGCTTAACGACTGAGCCACCCAGGTGCCCCTAAATTAAAAGTCTTCTTGAGAGCTTGTTTGGAGGTTCTAGCAGGGGAGCACAGCTACTCGTATACCCTTGACCGAAGAACGGTCCTCCTCTATCGGGGACGGTCGTCCTCTTCGACCGAGCGCGCAGCTTCGGGAGGGACGCACACAGAGCAGTGAGGGAGGAAGGGGACACCCGCCTAGCCAGCCAGATCAGCCGAATCAACCCTGGCGATCAATGGGGTGACAGATGTCGCAGCCAGATCGCCCTCACATCCTCAAAAGTCTTCTTGATGTAGCTTTCATTAAGTAAATTTACAGGGATAGTCTCTATTTTACTGCAGCCTGGCAAGGTGTTTAACTGTGTTACATAGGTCTTGGGGCTTCTGAGTATTTGCCAAATTTGGGGTAAGGAGAGACTTTTACCTCCAGGTAGTTGCCTCTTACCCTGGTGAAAAAAGCAGTTGATACACTGTTATGGGTTGAACAGTGCTCCCTCCACACCCTGACAAATTCAGATGTTGAAGTCCTCACTCCCAGTACCTCCAAATGTGACCTTAGAAATAGGGTCATTATAGATATAATTAGGTAAAATGAGGTCATACTGAAGAAAGGTGAGCCCCTAACCCAACATATTGGTGTTACAGAAAGAGAAAATTCAGACACAGATGCACACCCAGGGAGAACGCCATGTGACGACGAAGGCAGAGATTGGGGTGCTGCAACGGGAGCTAAGGAACGCCAAAGGCTGCCTGCCCTGCAAACCTCCAGAAGGTACAGGAGAGGCATGGAACAGATTCTCCTCACGTTCCCCCCGCCCCCCCCGAAGCACCAACCCTGCTGACACCTTCAGCCCAGGCTTCTAGCTCTGAGAACTGAGAAACAAATTTCTCTTTTATGAGCTACCTCATTTGTGGACCTTGTTGTTGCAGCTCAAGCAAACTGATCCACACCAATCCATGCAAAACTACAAAGCGACAACCGTGCAAATTACAAGCCAAGAGACACAGAGCACAACAGAGACAGAGTGTGCACATGCTCCCCGGGTTATTCGTAAAGCCAGCAGCCGGTCTCTTACTGAATTCACTTGTGACAACAAACCTATAAGAGTAATGGGTGTACATTTTCAAAAAAGCAACCTCTGAGAGACTGAGAATATTCAAATTATAATTGGATATTGGAAAGAATATCTGTATAGACGAGCACAATATGATCAATGTGGACAAAAGACAAAACTTGAAAGGGAAGAGAACGGGAATGGAGATCAGGCAGCCCTGGTAGAGTCTCGTATAGGTCACCAGATCACCCCTAACGGCATAGTTCTCATTTCATTCACGTGCCTTCAGTCTGGATGAACTGCTACTTTGCCAATCATTCATAAAGTCCTAAGTTAAAAGGAGACTGGACCCAATCCACATTGGCCACCACAGTTCTGATGAGTAAGACCCTCCCCCATCTTAGAGATGATTTCATCTCCCCCCATTTTTCTTTTTATATATATTAAGGCATGAATCACATACAGTAAAATTCACCTTTTAAAGCATACAGTGCTGCCAGATTTGATACATGTATAGTCAGTAACTGCCTTCCACCATCAAGATAGAGAACAGTTCCATCCCCCTCAAATCTTGCCCCCAGTGCCTTTAGTTAACCCCTTCCCATCCAGGCCTAGGCAACCATTGACCTGTTTCCTGTTCCTGTAACTTTTCCTCTGCAAGAACGTCACAGAAAAAAAAATCACAGAGGAGGTCATAGCCTTTTTGTTTCTGGCTTTTTCCAACACTTAGACTAATGCATTCGAAATCCATTCACCTTCCTACATGGATGAGCAGCTCATGCCCATTTATTGCCGAGTAGTATTCCACGGTAGGGATACTCCACAGTAGGGATACACCATGGCTGTCTGCATTCCCCCAGATGAAAGGCATTTGGCTTGTTTCCAGTTTTTGGAGAGGACACATAAAAGCCACTATAAATATTTGCATGCACAGTTTTGTGTAAACATAGGTTTTCATCTCACTTGGATTTAAATACTCAGCAGTGGAACTGCTCGGTCATATGATGAATGTATGTTTAACTTTATAAGAAAATGTCAAACTGTTTTCCAAAATGGCTATACCATTCAGACAGTTGTTTTTAAAGTAGTTCCCCCTCCCCAACTACATGGGCTCCATATTACACTTAAACGTTCGGGAAAAGATTAGTCAGTAAAATGTTTTTGTTCGTGAGCAGTTTCATTACAAATGTCAATGTTAAATGGAAAGATGTCTAACGCTTGTCAGAAACCTCAGTATTTATAATTAAGCCAACAAACAAATGTAGCAAGGCTGTAAGGGAACAGAGGCCTAAGGCTAAAAGCCACTTCTTTCCACTTTTATTTTGCTTCTGATTCAATGTGGAATTAAATTGCTTTTGCCATGCCCCCCCCCCCCCGCCCTCTCCCCCCAGTGATGAGCTGTGAGTGGATCCAGACCCTGGTTTTGACACTGCCATTTCCTGTCAGCTTGCCCTCCCACCTACAGCTTTTACCACGGCATTTCTGGGCCAGTCAGATGAATGGGCACCTCAAAAGTACGGAGGATTTGTGCACATCTCGCCCAGAGTGCATCTTCTCCAGAGATCTGTCTGCCATCTTTTGAGGGGAGGATGCCAAGCAGGTCTGCAGATTGGGTTTGCTTCCCTGAAAGGGTTTTTTTTTTTTTTTTTTCTGACGACACCACTCCCTAAATCCCTTCATGCTCTCTGAACTTCAGGCCAGTCATGGATGTACCTTTTAAGTCTAAAGACCAGCTGGTTCACATTTTGTAAAAAATCCAATACCCCAGTTTCTTCTCTGAAGGGTCTTCATGCGAACCTGTGTTTGGGGGGAAATAGGAGTGCCTGAGAGGATATGGCTACCCTGGATCTGGACATGGACGGGAAAGGGATGGCGGATTTTGAGAAAGGCATGAGCATGGACTACACACTTGGGCAAATGCACACGTAGGGAGAGAGGGGTTGACGGGGGTCACCAAGGGTGGCAGCTCTCTGAGGCTGCTTCAAGTCTCCAGGCAACAGCTCCAGCTAGAGCTGGTTTTCGAACAAAAGCCAAGTCTGGCAGCGCAGTGGAGGTTCAAAGATTAATAATAAAGGAAAGCCCCCTGGAAAGACACAAGAGACCTGCTTAAGCTGCCCTTGATTGACACCACTTGTATTCTGCAAGTTCTAAACCTAAGTCATCAGAAAGTGTACCCCACGCGTCTTAGATCATATTTGATAAAAATAGGCTCAAATTCATTTGCCACATAGAAGTGTTAACAAGATTTGTGGATTTTTAAGAATTGTAATAGGTATCTATGAATAAATCAGCACATAAGTTACATAGAACACAGGCTGTACCCACACACACATATGTGTCTCATTGGGAAAACCCACAAAGGAGTTGTGGTAGAACTGTATCAAATTAATTTTAAACAGATGTAAAGAAAAAAAAAAATCAATGTATTTGACCAAGCAAATTGGTCACACAGGGAAAGGGCCAATCTACAGAGCTGACACAGTTTAAACAGAAGATAGGACCAACACAGAGGTCTATCGCTTTGCCTCACTGACTGAAGCCTAATCCCTGGGTGCTCAGACAGAATGAGAGAATTTCTATCCAATTTCTCTCAAAGCACAAGAATCCCCTTAAGAAAAAAAAAAAAAAGCCTGGCAGGGGAGTCATCATTTTTTTTTTTTTTAAGATTCATTTATTTGAGTGAGTGAGAAGAGAGAGAGAGAGAGTACGTACATGAGAGGGGGGAGGGTCAGAGGGAGAAGCAGGCTCCTCGCTGAGCAGGAGCCCGATGCGGGACTTGATCCCGGGACTCCGGGATCATGACCTGAGCCGAAGGCAGTCGCTTAACCAACTGAGCCACCCAGGCGCCCAGGGATTCATCATTTTTGACAACTTTTGAATCCTTTTTTGACAACTGGTATAGCTGCGTATTCGGCAAATATGCCTGTTATTGGCTTCTTGATTTGTTAAAATTCGTTGGAAAAGAGGAACTACAGCAGGAAGAGGAAAGAGCTCCACAGATGTGCACCCAGGACACAGAGCACACACCTGATCCCCACTTCCCGAGAACCGTTCCCCCAACCTCGCCTACACACCGGAATCCCACGGGATCTTTAAAAAAAAAAAAAGGGGGGGGGGGCAGCAGATTCCTGGGTCCCACACTCTGAGATGCTAATTGAAATGCTGGGGGAGTGGGGAGCCTCTGGGCACTGAGTGCTTCAAAAGCTCCTCACCTACTGCTCAGCAGAGGTTGAACACTGTTGTGGTTCCAGGGGAAGCCAGTGTTGACCGCCTCACCTTCCTAACACTCTGTCCGCAGGGCGGCTCAGTAACTCTGAGACGTCCAGATGACCCTCGTGGCTCCCCCCGCGGCGTGTGGCGGTGCCAGCAGGAGGAAGCGTTCGGGTTCTCGCTGCACGAGTGCCCCTCAGGGACAGCCGCCCGGGCCTGGGCCCGAGCAGCACTGCTGTTGTCACTGCTCTGGGATGTCTAGGGCCTGGCCCAGCACGTGCGCGCCTGACTTGCCCCGTTAGGACAGAACGCGCCTCAAGTGGGGTACCAGAATCTGCCCTCGTGGTCTTCACTAGGACAACTGGTTTGCTGGACACACCAGAGAAAGAGGCCTCTGGGGTCTGGAAACAGGAGAACAACAGTGTAAGAAAATCTTCCGGGAGCTCCTCTCTCTTCTGTAATTCAAGGAGAGCAAGTCACATTTGATTTAATTGGAATTTCTTTTCTAGAGAAAACAGAGAAAGAAACCCTTACTGAGAGTCTGAGAGGGTTAAGCCGGTTGTCAGTCAGCTACAGAAAGTCTTAGGGTTAAGGCAACTGTGGGTGTAATTTAGTCCAAAGTTCTCACCTGTGAGAGAGTTGGCCATGGAGTCCTGACCGTAGTAGTGACTTACCCAAGGGTGAACAGTCCGGCTTTTCCCACCAGACAGTCCTCAATACTAGGCAATATACTCAGGGACCTGAGAACACTGGAAGTGTTGACTATGTGCTGGCCAGACTCAGGCCCTGTGATTTTTTTTTTTTTTTAAGATTTATTTGAGAGCGTGCGCACATGCTAGGCGGGGGAACAAGGAGAGGGAGAGAGAATCTCAAGCAGAGTGTGGAGCCCCACACGGGGCTCAATCTCATGACCCTGAGATCATGACCTGAGCCGAAATCAAGAGTCAGACGCTCAACCGACTGCGCCCCCCGCCCCGGCACCCCTCGGCCTGTGATTTTAATCCACCTTTACGTGCTTCTCCGGTGGAAGCTGCCTTAGGGTGGGATGAGAAAAGGCACCAGGGCTGTGCAGTATTTCCTTTGGTTAGTTTTATTTATTTCCTTTAACTTGAGCAACAGTTGCCAACACATTTGAAACCGAAGTGACAACTTTTCATACCGTGTTTAACACTGAGGAGAAGCCAAGCAGAATATATATTGACAGGAGAAATATAAACTCACCCGACAGGCTTTCTAGTTCTTGTGGAAAACGTTCAAGGCACTCCTACTCCTGTCTCTTCAACTTTCCACTTTGAAAAGAAAAGCCCTGGAGTAACAGACACTGGATACTAGGAGTAAGAGTTATGCCCAAGGGTAATACACCCTTTGGTAAGCCAAGGAAAAGAGGAATTGGAAGGGGACTTTTTGGTCCCTCCAAATAAACCACCACGATTGTATTCTCAACTTCAGTACTACTGACATTGGGGGCCGGATACTTCTTCGTTGGCGGGCAGGAAGGAGAGCTGCCTCTGCTTTGTAGGACGTTCAGCAGCATCCCTGGCCTTTACCCATTACGATACTGACAGTGCCCACCTTCCATTGTGACAACCAGAAAGGTCTCCAGATATTGCTGAAGGTCCCCCACTACACACAGTTGAGAACCACTGCACTCCAGTGTCTTCACCCCATCTGCGGTTCCATTCGATGTTTTGGGTCTTCTGGCCTTGTCTTATCGCTAATAATAACCTTCCCTGTCATAAGGCCTAAAGATGAAGATGAAAGGAGAGGATGAGAAAAATCAGGGGTCACCATCTGACCCTACTGCACCTTTGAGGTTCAGGGCTCCCCTTCCTACCACAAAACTGCTGTACCACTTAACCGGCCTGCCTCTGTTCCTCATGCTAGGACTGCTCCCTTGTCCCCACCAGGAGGAAAGCCTACTGGTTTTTTTAAGGTCCAAGTCAAAAGCAGCTGCCCCATGAGACCTTTCCTCACCACCTCTTCTTCCTTCACCTTTCTTATACTTTCTGAACTTATTCTTCTGAAGAACAGTAAAGAAATTAAACTGCATTGTGACCCAGTCCAGTGCACTCCACTGATTTTTTTTTTTTAAGACCTCAGGGTGTTAGAACTCAGGTTATGTTGTCCAAGCCTGAAGCTTTATTCAGCTGAGAAGGTATCAGCCTTATTTTAACCACCAGAGGACTACTAATGCCAAGTACGTGATAAGAAAACGCTGGAATTTGTGCTATGTGCAAACAGACCTTGAGAGTCTGTCTGGAGGTGCTCAGTGGAGATGGGGGCAAGAGGGACTCTTGCCTTAAGAAGTCATGCTCTTCCTCTCAGCATCATGTGCGCCCTGGGGTGGTGAGGGAGGGAGGGGCACCTGCTGAGCCGTGGCGGGGCGCCGTCAGCCCTCGTCCACCAAGGGTGGCCACCAGCAGCTCTGTAGCCCAATGCCCTCGCACCAACGCCCTGGACCAGGATTCTCCTCAGGCTCACAGAGAAAATGAAGGCGTTTTTACAACATGGTAAAAAATAAATAAATAAATAAATTTGCTAGTTGTAAAGTGGTTATGTGTTTTTATAAAGGAAAAAAGTAAAGCTTGAAGGCGCATACTAACCATTTTTAGACTAAATTCTAACCCTGCATGGCGTTCAATACCTCCACTCAGCACATGGGCGAGTTCTCCCAAGTAAATATCTTTACTAAATGGAAATGTATGCTTTCAGCTTTAAGTTCATGTGAAAAATAAAACATTCTCATGGATGAAAAGGAACTTCAAGGCAACTTTCTAGCTCTTCATTTTAATGCTTACTATTTCTGAACTTGCTTCCATATATAACCAAAACTTGTCTCCTGTGGGGAGGGGGGAGGGGAGGGCAAACTTGCCCCCAGATTAACGATTCATGAGGACAAGAACATGCTCTGTTCTTTGATTTGGTTTTTCATTATCCAAACTGCCAATGTCCTTTTCCTAAAGAGCCATGTGACAGCTTCCCCTCAGGATTTATTGCTAGGGGAAAAAAGTTTCTCCCTACAGATAACAGCCAAAATCTCTGCTCCCTCACTGTGCTTCACGGGTCTTGGACTATGGAGTCGAAGTGGAGATCTTTCCACACAAGGGCAATTCTTTGATCCGAAGGCTGTGTGACTAGTGCCATGCTCCTCTGGAACTTTTAACCCAAACTCCAGGCCTTCTGCATGTAGCCTGAGGGAATCCACTCAAAAGACAACTTTGATTCGGTCACTTGCCTACTTGAGACCAGCAAAAGTTAGTGGCTTCCTATCACCACAAAGGATCAAAACAACACACATGCCCTGCCCTCAGACTGTCTCACAAAGATGCCCCTTAGACCATGTCTCTCCTGGCGGTCCAAGTGTGAGCCACACTGGCCGCCTTTCAGCTTCTCCAGCAGGCCACGTTCCCTCCTGCCACGTGGCATTTCAACATGCCATCCCCTGCGCATGGAGTACCCCTACTCACCCTTATCTCCTAAATGTTACCTCCTCCAGGAAGCCTTCTCAGATGCCTACTCCGCTCCCAAGGTACCCAGGTCTTTCTCATCAACACGCTAACCCCCCACAGCAGTAACTTCACATTTACTCCATGATTATTTGGTTATTTGCCCCTAGCCTTCTGACAACCAGAAGCCACAGCAACCATGTCCAGAACAAGGATCGTGCTGGGTTTTGCTGCTACCAAGCCTCCAACACCAAGGTCAGAGCCTGACACATCACAGCAGCTCAGGAAGGACCTGTGGGCGAGTGAACTCTGAATCAAATCCATTACAATTTGCAGAGCGCCCCTCTCAGACACCTCAAATTCTAGCTTCTCCTCTCAGAGGTAGAAATGTAGCAAAACGTCTTACATTGTTAAGTCTCAGCAAAACAACTTTTTTTTTTTTTTTTTAAGCAGTCACAAGCCCACGTGGAGGTAAAACTGTAGACACTGAAGACACCTGGCACCCCGGACTCCATGCCTTGTTGTGCAGGTCATGCTGCTCCCTTTTTGTTCAGTCTGTACTAACAGCTTACTCCACATGTGTAGGCACGGACACTCTCCGAAAACCAAGGCAGTGGAGCCGCTTAGTAAGACCAGCATGTACTATTGAATTCCATCTTTTAATTGCATACCTGTACTTCAACTACTACTTTCTAAGTCCACTGGAGTGTCTTCACACGTGTAAATTTTTTATTTTAAATAAAAATTTTAACAAACTTGATTTTAAGGGTGTGAGATTGAGTGTGTGAGATTTGAAGTGTGAAATAAAATTTTAGGTAGAAGTAGTAAACTTTGGGTCTTAAAAATATTTGCTACAAAACTGATACCAAAAATGGAAGACCTTCTGTCAATATTGACCTTTTAAGTAATAATTTGCCTTAAAATTTGATGTGTTTTATATCTAAAAGTGGCACACAAAAACTAATTTCATGGAAAAGGAAGTGCTCAATTTTACTTTGGGGTAATGTCCTAATTCAGTCCTAAGAGGTTGCTCATCTGTTCTGAGTCCAATAAAGAATGAGGAGGTTTAAAAAGAAAAGTCACGCGATAACCATCGGTAAGAGGGAGGGAGCTCTGAATTACTTTGTTCCTTTCATTTCAAACGCACAGGGAGGCTAGAAAGCACGTAAATATTTGGGCGGTGGGGGAATCCAATCTACATAGGCACACTTGAAAACAAAAATCTCCATGCCTGGAAAGAGAAAAAGCAGTGGTGAGTGGCTGAAACCCTCTGGTCTCTGGGAAGTGGTCCCCACTGGTACTAGGAAATGCAGCCCAACAGCCCTCACGAGCATGATTTGGGAGAAACCAGAACCAAGTTCCCTGGGAAGATCGTGGAACTAGAATCAGGCTGCCATCAGGCCTAAGATGCTTCTGCACCAGCTCCTAGACACGTTCAGAAACATAATGCTCTCTGACGGTCAAGGAGGAAAGAGCATCAGCCACGTGAAAGAGCTTGTTAGAACTGCAAGTGAGCACAGCATCCAGAATGGTCACTTTGAATGACAAACCCCACACTTCAGTTTGAGACCCCTCATTGCTTCGCAACCTTAGCGGACAGACGGAGACACTCATGGAAGCACAGAGCTTAGCAGGAAACTCAGTAACAAACATGTGGCAGACCCACAACTGGGAAAATTCAGCTGATAAAACCTGATGAAAAAGAAATAGGGAAGCAGCCTAAAAATTACTTCAAAAAATATTCTTTAAAGAGAAGAAAGGGCACCTGAGTGGCTCAGCTCATGATCTCAGGGTCCTGGATGGAGCCCCGTGTCAGGTTCCTGCTCAGTGGGGAGCCTGCCTCTCCCTCCGCCCCTCCCCACAAGCTTGTGCACCCCCACCTCAAATAAGTAAAATTTTTCCTAAAGATTTATTCATTTGAGATACAGAGATACAGAGAGCGAGCATGAGCAGGGGGAGAGTCAGAAGGAGAAGCAGGCTCCCCGCTGAGCCAGGAGCCCGAACGAACGTGGGGCTCAATCCCAGGACCCTGGGATCATGACCTGAGACGACGGCAGACGTTTAACCATCTGAGCCACCCAGGCACCCCTCAAATAAGTAAAATCTTTAAAAAAAAAAAAAAAAAAAAAAAGAAGAAGGAAGAGCAAATTTCCAATGAGTCTGGAGATTAGGGGAAAAAGAGGGTATGAGACCAAGCCAAGTGCAAACCATGAACATTAAAATCTTAAAAAAAAAAAAAAATTTCATCAAATAAAAACTGAATTTGAACAAAGAATTGAAAACAGCTTCACTGGCAGATTCTACCAAATATGGACTGAATAATTCCAATTTTATAAACTCTTAAAGAGACAAGATGATATACTTCCCAATTCACTTTATAAACCTTAAAGCCCAATTAAAAAAAATATAAGGATGATTTCAATCACGAACATCAATGTGAAAATCCCAAACAAAATATTAGCATTCTTAACCTAGCAACAAATACAAAATAATGCATTATGACCAGTTTGGGTTTATTTCAGGAAAAGGAGTTTGTCTTAACACTGATAAAAATACAGTTTGCCACATAAAGAAAAATCATATCATCATCACAGTGGATGCCAAAAAAGCAATTGCTAGGATTCAACACTCATGTATGATAAAAACCTTTCAGCAAACTAGGAATTGGAAAGAATTGCTTTTACTAATCTGATTTAGTCAGGACAGGGAATGCTATAGTAACAAGCCCCAAATTTTCAATACCATAATATATAAAAGTATTATAGAAGTCTGTAGGCAGCATCTCAAGGTAGCTCTCTTCCAGGTGAGATTTATGAACAAAAAAATGAAGATTCAAAAAAAACTTTTATCATTGATAAGATTACAAAACAAAATCCAAAGAACCTTCACATAAATTTCTAGCATAGGAATTTATTAAGTTTGCTGGATACCAGTTTATAATTGAAACCAATTTTACTTTTTATAAAGAGACCACAAATGAAAATATTTTAAAGAGATACCATTTGACTAGCATTAAAATGTCAAGTAACTAGCAATAAATTAAAGAATTCTACAAATACAAATCTTTGAGATACATTTAAGAAGGCCAAAGGAAATAGACTCATGAATGGATTTAATGAAATCCTAATAGATTTTTTTGGTGGAATTTGACACTGGTTCTAAAATTTACATAGAATCCCAAAGGGCCAATAGCCAAGATTAACTTTTGAAGTGTGCCATATATAGTAAATTCTGTAATTTGCATTAATCTATGTACACAGCCTGATTATTTTCTACATAGGAAGAGCTCATGTAACTACCACTCACATTAAGATGTAAATATTTCCAGCATCACTAAGTTTCCCTCATGCCCTTTCCAGGTTATAATCCCCTATATTAAGAGGCAACCACTATTCTGACTTCTAGCACTCCCGATTAGCTCTAATCTTGCTCACATAATTGGAACCAAACAATGTTCCCTTTTTAACTGGTTTAAAACATGTGAAGAACCACAGGCACTTATTTCTATGAGATAGCAAGAAGTACTCCTCTGCTCAGTTCTGGTGTGCACTTCTTGCTAAGATCCCACAGAACATGGAACCTCTCATGATGGGGGTAGCAGTGGCAGCAGGTGGCTTCTTAGCACCAAGCTCCTGAGGTGCTAAGCAATCAGCATCCATTAGCTTCCTGCAGCATCCCTTCAAGCAGATGCGCAGTGAAGGCCACCTACGAGGTGCCTCAGAAATGCCTGACACCTCAGAAGACTCTGCAGCAGAGTGTTGCTGGCAAGGAACCTCTCCACGAATGGCTTCCCCACCACCTCCTTGGGTAGTTTGGCAGTGATTTTCAAAGTATGGTGTGTCCTGATAGAGGACTTCTGCCAGCATCCCAGAGGGAGTATTGCCAGCAAGTTCCATTTGCCCAGGATCTTAGCAATTTCTGCCACTATATACAGCAATGCCCTTTTCATCAAGGTCTGGGTCTCACCATAGAGGAGCCCTGGAGATTAGGGGGGGGGGGGAGGGGCTCTCTTCCATGGGCTTTAACTCAGCCTTAGAGGTAGTAGCTACTCCCTCTATTGTCAATTCACAAACCTATATGAAAGGTCTAATTTCCTAGAAGAGTACAGTTCATCAACATGGACCACCTTACTGATAGAAAGTTTAAATAGACCAATTTCATGTAAGAAAGTAAGTTACCCCTCACAAAATGGTTTTACTGAGGTTTTTTACTAAACCATTAAAGACCAGATAGGTCCAATGTTAAATAGCCCATGACTGCTAGCACCAAAAAAAGTATTACAACCAACATCACATAAGAATATGGATATAAAATTCCAAAAGACAATAGCAAATAGAATCTAATATCTCATTAAAAAAATAATGGACCACAACCGTTTTTAAGAAATCCCAACTGGGATATACTCAAGCAATGCATGTTAGGTTCAATAGTAGAAAATGCATCAACACACACATCTTATTAACAGACCTAGGAAAACCATAAAATTATTTCAATAGCACTAAAAAAAGAAGTTGACAAACTTCAATGCCCATTCTTGTTTTAAGCACACACACACTCAAGAAAATAGTAATCGTGGATATATAACCTTAGTCCTAAAATCAGCACCTTATTTTTAACAACTTATTCAACTTTCTAAATGGAAAGGTGAATATTAGAGGCATTTCCACTATGGTCAGAAACAAAATACAGACGCTACCTTCACTATTTAACATTAGCATTATTCTATTCAGCCAACTCAATTAGACAAATCAATTAGAGGTATAAAAATTGGAAAATAAAACTACCCCTATGTGCAGATGACAGGATAGTATACCTAGAAAAAATTAAACAATTTTAAAGATCTCCATAATAAAAAAATTTAGTAAGATGGCATATGACCTAGCAACATAGGAGGTAAAATGCTTGGGAATCAGAATAAGAAATTTGCAAAGCCTATATAAAGAATATTTTTAAACACTCTTGGAAGATAAATTCTCTAGAATAAAAAGACACCCCTTGTCCTCAGATAGGATGACTCAACATCATAAATGTCAGTTCTCCCTAAATTCTAATAAAATTACCAACATCAATAAAAATATCAAACTTTTTGGTTTTTATGGAACAAGAGGGTACTAGAGTTCATATGGAAAGACAAACATGCAAGAATAGTTAAGAAAACACTAAAAAAGAAAAGCTAGAGCCAGGGGAAAAACGAGGCATCTGGAATCACTGGGATAAAGATGCACTTAATAATAAATTGTGCTAGGACAACTAGATAGCCATTTACAAAAAGAATCAGATCCAGACCTCAATCCACGCATGAGAATCAATTTCTTCTTCTTTTTTTTTTTTTTTTAAAGATTTTATTTGAGAGAATGAGAGAGAGCACATGAGAGTGGGGAGGGTCAGAGGGAGAAGCAGACTCCCTGCCGAGCAGGGAGCCCGATGCGGGACTCGATCCTGGGACTCCAGGATCATGACCCGAGCCGAAGGCAGTCGCTTAACCAACTGAGCCACCCAGGCACCCCGAGAATCAATTTCAAATGAATCTTGATGTAAATGCAAGAACTGAAACAAAAGTGCTAGAAGAAAACATGGAGGTGGGGCACCTGCATGGCTCAGTTAGGCTGGTTAAGGTGGTCATGATCTCAGGGTCCTGGAATCAGTCAAGCACCATGTCAGGCTCCCTGCTCAGTGGGGAGTCTGCTTCTCCTTCTCCCTCCACCCCTCCCTTAATTGTATGCACATACTCTCATGCTCTCTCAAAATCTTAAAAAAAAAAAAAAAAAAAAAAATAGGGGAAATGCCTCTATAAAGAGAGCAAAAAGCAGCTAATTAGAAGCAAATTCCACATGCAATATTTAGAAAACTGATAAATTTGACTATGTAAAAATAAAAAACCTTTGCATCATGAAATATACTGTAAGTCAAATGACAAACTGGCAGAAAATGCTTGTAATGCATGCCACAACTAAAAGGCTGATATTTATATATTTTAATATACATTTTTATATATTACATGTAATTGCATATTAGATCTATTTTTGCAAATATGTGTGTGTGTGTGTATATATATATATATATATATATATTTTAAATGAGGGACGAGGCAAAACCCCAACAGAAATATATAGTTAAGATCTAAAAATGGGTGTTTAAATGTATAAAGAGATGTCCAGGTTTACCCATAAGAAATTTAAAATTACACTAAGATACCATCTTTTATCTGTTAGATTAGCAAAAATTAAAGAGCTTGAAAATACTGTTGGCAAAGTGTGGAGAAACAGGTGTATTCAGAAAGTGCTGGTGGGCAGGCAAACTGGTCCACACCTCATGGAGTGGAATCTGGTAATACTTAAAATAGCAGATAAAAACCTACAAATGCATTTACTGCTTGACCTTAGCAATCTCAGTTTTAGGAATCTGAGTCTCAAAGTGAAAATACATGTGCACAAGTCTATTATTCATTGCAGGATGATGTGTTAACTACAAAATAATGGGGAAAGTACCCACATAAAAGACATGTTGAATAAACTATGGTATATCCACATCATGGAATATTCTGCAGCTGAAGAAAAATAAAATGAAGATCCCTGTAAACTGACATGGAGGGAGACCTCCACAAAATATTGCTAAGTGAAGAAAGTCTAGTGCTTAAGAACATATATAGTATGCCAACTTTAGTACAAAAAGGGAATGATAGTATGTATTTTTATATATATGCATCTATTTTTGCTAACAAACATAGGATAAATGAATGAGATTATTGGGTAAAAACGGAGCCCATGGATTAGTGGAGGGAATGGTGCTTCTGATTATTCTCTCTTGTGTAGCTTTGCCTTCTGGAATCATGTTAATGTTTCATATCCTCAAAACCTGCCTCAGTAAGGATGAGGGCTCAGTCCAGCAAAATCCAGACCATGGAAAACTCTACAGACCAAAGGGCCCAGGATCTTCAATAAACAACTGTAACGAAAAGAAATTTTAAGATTTTAAAAGATACTTGAATTAAAAATAGGCAAACCAAAAATAGGCATTCAGGGATGCACAGATGGGCCATGGAACTATAGAGAAATTCAAGGAAGCGTTGGGATACTGGCTATTTCTGGAGGGAAGGAAGGCTTGCATTTCAGAACATGGTCCGGGAATCGACTGCTAACTATTTTCTGACCCAGATGGTGACTACAAAGATGTTTGCCTTCTATCAAGCTGCACAGTTGTTTTGAGTGCTCATCTATATTTCTGTATTTTATGATACAAAACTTTTTGAGAAGAGACTAAATGTCTGGCCATTTCTCAATGATCTGTGTCATGCTCATCTGAAGACATTCTTACATCTTTAGCAATTATCTACCTGAGTCAGTACCTGATTCCTTCCATTAGATGTTGCATGATCAGAGAACATATTCTAATTTTCAGATTAGCTTAAGAAAAACATAAGAGACTAAATATTGCCAACAGTAACTTTGGTAATGCATTCCAGTACCAAAAGTAAATGCTAAATTGTGTTTGTTCTATCAGCTGTTTTGGAGTATCTGCATTGCTATCCTCCCTTATAGCATAGACAATAAAAAAATGAAAACTCAATTCATTTGCTTAAGAAAAAGTAGAAGAGGCCTAGTGTTATTACATAAGACAAGGTCTGAAATTCTGTGAACTTGCTGGACACGTTTATAAGCTTTATAATCCCGGCTGCAGGCAGTCTTGGCCTGAGTATTCCCAAGATTCTGGATTTATGCTGACGTTTGAACTTTTAAAGCATTTTGTGGATCAGATGGATAGTTCTATTTTTAATTTTTTGAGGGCCTTCCATTGTGGCTGTACATTTATAATTCCACCAACAGGGCACAGAGTTCCCTTTTCTCCATATTCTGGCCAGCATTTGTTACCTCTTATCTTTCTGATGACGGCAATTCTAACAGGCATGAGGTGATAACTCACTGTGGTTTTAATTTGTACTTCCCTAATGACTAGTGATGCTGAGTCTCTTTTCATGCACCATATGATCGGGCAATTCCACTTTGGGGAATATATCCAAAGGAACAAAAACACTAACTTGAAAAAGATCTTCAGCCCCAGGTTCATTACAACATTATTTACAACAGGCAAGACAGGTAATCAAGCTAAGTGTCCATCAATGGATGAATGGATAAAGAAGTTGTGATAGGTGTATACACACACACAGGATTATTATTCAGCCATAAAAAGGAGGAAATCCTACCATTTGTGACCCTAATGGATGGACCCTAAAGGCACAATGCTAAGTGAAATAAATCACAAAGACAAAGACAAATACCTCATGATCTCACTTATATGTGAAATCTTAGAGATACCTCACAGAAAAAGAAATCAGACATGGTTACCAGAGACAAAGGGAGAGCAGAGGGGCAACTGGAGGAAGGTGGTCAAAAGGCAAAAATTTCCAGTTATAAGAAATATAAGAACTTCCAGTCCTAAAACATTTATATAATGTACAACATGACTACAGCTAACACTGCTGTGTGATATACAGGAAAGTTGTTAAGGAGTTGATCTTAAGTTATCATGAGAAAAAAATTTACTAGATCTATAGGAGATTAACAGATGTTAGCTAAACCTATGAGATAATGTCACAGTATATGTAAAATCAAACCATCATGCATGCTTTAAACTTATGCAGTGATGTATTCAATTATTTCTCACAACTAGAAAACATTGGGGGGACGGGGGGAGCGAGTTAAAGGAGCACGAAGTTTCAGGTGGGGAAGACAGAATAAGTACTGAAGATGGATGGTGGTGGTGGTTGCACAACAGTGTGAATGTACTTAATGTTACTGAACTGTCCACTTAAAAATGGTTAAGATGGTAAATTTTAGGTTATGTGTATTTTTCCACAATTTTTCTTAAGAAGCAAAAGACATGCAGGCTACTCTTGAGCAAAACAAAATTCTTGTGTAAAGTTAACTTCTGTTTAGAAAGTCTAAATTTTTCTCAAAGGGGAACAGACCTTCAAGTTGATTTGCAAAGGCTTTTTCTGAAAGGGTGTACTCCTCTCCTATATGGAAACATCGCTACAGCATAAGTTTCCCAAAACATAAGCTACACCCATCTACCCATACAGGCAATGATTCAGCTACGGAGAGTAGGCACAATATTCACAATACTTCAGTATGATTGGACAAGAGAAAGATTTCCATTTACTACCAAGAAAATACAAACGAAATATTTCCACATCAATCTTCTCTCTCCGACTTTGGGACGTTGCTACAAGAGGAGATCATAGGACAGTGAAACGGGGGTAACTATCTGGGTCAACATGGATACAGCCCCTAATGTTAAGTGAAAAAAAGTCATATTTATTTGAAACTTAACATGAAAAATAATACATCACTTCGGGGATATATACATAAGTAATCAAAGTATAAGGAATATGTGGAATACTACTAAGTCCGGGATCGTGGCTCAGTGTGGCTGGAATAGGGAGCTGAAATCAGGGAGGGGGGCACTAACGGGTATGTTCACTACTGAAATATTTCTTATCTTAACCTGAGTGTTAGAGGGCCTTTACTGTAGGTTTTATACTTTCTGTACACATATTTAGAGCTGGAGGAAGGGGCAGAGGGAGAGAACAAGCAGACGTCCCCCCTTGAGCGCAGAGCCTGACATAGGGCTCCATCCTACAACCCTGAGATCATGACCTGAGCCGAAACCAAGAGTCAGAAGCTTAACGGACTGAGCCACCCAGGTGCCCCAGACAAGCGCTATTTTTACTGCCTCCATAGTTTTAGCATCTTCCAGAATGTCAGAAAGTTGGAATCATAGTATGTAGCGTTTTCAGATTGGCTTCTTTCACTTACTAATATACATTTAAGGTTTCTCAATGTTTTTTCGTGGCTTGATAGTTCATTTCTTTTTAGCACTGAGCAATATTCCATTGTCTGGATATATCAGTTTATTTACCCGTTCACCAACTGAAGAACATCTTGGCTGCTTCCAAGTTTAGGCAACTATGAATGAAGCTTCTATAAATATCTGCAAGTTTTTTTTTTTCTTCTTCTTCTTCTCCGCCCCCCCCCCCCAAGTCCTTTGGGTAAAGGCCAGGGAGCATGATTGCTGAATATCACAGTAAGAGTTATGTTTAATTTTGTAAGAAACTACCAAACTGTCCTCCAAAGTAGCTATGCCATTTTGCCTTCCCCCAGCAACGACGGAGAGCTCCTGGTACCCCCAACCACTGCCAGCATTTGGTGGTGTCACTATGATGGACTGTGGCCATTCTAATAGGTGTGTAGTGGTAGCTTGTTGTTCTTTTAATACCTTTTTTCCTTTCCTCAGTTACGTCATCTGAGAAATGGAAACAATTGTAGAACCTTGTCGTGTCATTATGAGAACTAACTATAACAAAGAAAAATCGCTTAGCACTGAGCCTGCTCATTGTAAATTCTCACGTTTTATACTTTTATCACCACCTGAGTTCCTCCAGAAACTAGGGTAAGTTCCCTTGACCGAAAGTATCTTTCCCCCTCTCATGCCTATATTGCCTTAAATTCCTACCACTGGTGACTACTCTTAGCTCTCAAATTTTATAGCATTAAAAAATAGTTTGAAAAGCAAATGTGTATATAAATACAGTGTAAAACAATTTAGTTTCCCAACAGTATCAGTTCTTTGGCAGAGAGAACAAATATACTGGAAAAGGTGCAGGACTAATACATGTTAATTCCAAGATGAAGGCATTTAGGTCTTATCCGTGGGATCCCACAGGGGCACCCTTCCCCACAGGCTACCCACCCCAAAGGCTCTGCCACCTTCAAGAAATGAAAAGTGAATAAAAAGTGAAATTAAGGTGTAAATATAATTGTTATAGATTTCCTAGAAGTGTTACCCATTAAAACCTACACAATTAAAAAATGTCTACATGGAAATGGTCGTGCCTAATTCTATAACAAATCCCCATGTGATTTTTTTTTTTTTTTTTTACATAAATGGCAAAAGAATAGGGTAAATGAATGCTGAATATAATGGCTGTTTGTCCTATACCTTTCCATTTCCATAAGGGAAGTGAAGTCTTGTTCTCAAAAGTACAACTTCAAACGTTTCAGTGGTTTACATTAGAGGAGTGGGAGGGAAAGAAGCCCAGGCAGAAGGTCCAAACTCAGGATCCATGATCCTGACTCTAGGGCAGTGGAGAGCAGATCATGATGACAGAAGACTTTTTAAAACAATTTCTCCAAGTAATTGTTTTCCTCGTTCAAACAGTAAAAATTAGGTGCACATGGAAATGTTTATGGGAGCTGACCCTTTTTGAAATGTTTGTTTCAATATCTGCATCATTTTCAAGAGTCTTAGCTAATATTTCAGAAACATGCTAGATCTAAGTTGACTGGAAATCACTCTTGGCTGTAATATATGACAAAAGGGAAGAAAGCTCTAATAAGCAGCAAACAATTTGTTTTTACAACAGAAGCTAAACTCCTGTGTCTGATGGCCCCTGAGCCCGGATTCTCACAGTTGACAGGTGGAGAGCTCACACTGCATCTCTAGTTTTATACTATTGAGACAACAGTGGTTCACAGAAGACTTGTTCATCTGTTCGGTCATATATGCTGGAAATTTGAGTGGGAGCCAACCATCAATAGAAGCAGTGCTGTTCGTTTGGTTAAAACGGGACTTCTCTGGAAACAAAGCCATGGGTTTGACATTTAAGGAGACCACCTAGTCTCAGGTGGGTAAAACCTCTTCCATAGCAAAAGGACACAACATCCCGTAAAGCTTAGAAACGTAAGCCACAAAAGAGCATGTGGTTGCCACGATGCAAATAGGTCAACGCGGCAAGAAATATTCTGGATAAGCTAATCATCTTCGAAAAGGAACAGCAGTACATTTTATCCAATTATTAAAGGCTTTAGAGTTCATTTAATGTCTCTAGTTGGCCATGGTGCTAGGAATAAAGTAACAGTACAGCCAGTGGTTATGAGCTTGGGCTCTGGAGTCAGACTGGTGGATTTAAACCTCAGACCTCTCACTGGCTGTGTAAACAGAGACAAGTTACATAATCCCACAGCATTTCCTCACCTGGAAACTCAGGATCATCAAAGTGCCTATCTCATGAGATTGTTAAGATTAGAGGAGATAATCCATATAGTATAGCAGGGCACATAAGTGTTCAATTAATATTAACTACCATTCAACGTAATGTGGAGTCAGAAAAGGAACAGGTGCGGAAGCATAAGGCTTCAGGAGGAAAGAGGCATTTTCTGGAGCAAATGCCTTACAGCAAATCCATGAGGTCTTATTACTATCTGTTTATAGACAAGAGAATTGATCTTCAGAGACAAAGTGTGGTTCCCAATGTCCCACAACTAGTAAGTTGAGGAGTGGGGATATGAACCCAAGTCTGACTTCCAAGTCCATAATATTTCCATTAATGCTGTTTTTCATTAAGAAATGTCCAGAAGGGCACAGATATAGAAACCGAGAAGGGACTTTATGAGCCTCGCTAGTCCATCTCCATCTCTGCATGGATTTCATTCAAGCACCTTAGAAATAACCTATCTACACTTTTCTTCAAGATTGTTGAAAAGGAACCCATTTTGGAACCTCTCGAGGAACACAACTTGGAACCCTGTAGTCTGAATGTGACGGGAACAGAGAAGTGAAAGAAACTGGAGAAAGGGAAGATAAAGGCAGGAGGGAAACAGAGATTAGGGACCCCGGTGGGCACACACTCTGCTGCTCGCCCAGTACCCACGCCCCCGTCTCCCAGTAACACCACTATCAAGTAGGGGTCAGTGAAGACCAACAGAAACCACACTAGCTAGTCTCAGCAGAAAGGGATTAAATGCCAGGTATTAAGTGATTTACAAAGCCTGGAGTAGTAGGCTCTAGGTCAAGCAGTCGGAAAAAGCCCCCCATCCCACAGAATGACATTGCCTCTGCTGTGATACAGTCACCCACCAGCGTGGGACGCCACCAGATCCTGAACATGCCCAATCACATTGCCACGGACACGGTCCAAGCCAGCCAAGTGGCTGCTTATTTACCTGTTAACCCAGGTCTGAACCATTTCACTTGAGTACCAGTGACTGGCAAGACTTAATTCCCAGCCAGAATCCCAGGCGCAAACAATGAAGGAATGCAGTTTCTAGGTCTCCCCCCTCTGAAGTGTGTGAAGGCATACTGGGTGGTGGCTGGAAGGGCTGCTGAGGTAACCTCCCCACAGTACCACCTCTGCGCCCCAGTTCTCTCTGCACAACCACTCTTCCCATGGTTTATCCACGTGGCTGAGGTAGGGATGGCTCCGCCCCCAGCCAAGGATAATGTAATCCAGACCTGGCCAAGCAGAGTCCTTCATTCCCCTGGCCTCAGGGATGGGTTCTCTGGTGGGCATACGACCCGAGCCAGGAGGGAGGCTCAATTCCATGGTTTTCTTGAATCCATTGAGAAACAATACCTCCTTCTGACAGATCTAAAGCTGCAAGGAGGTGAGCCTGACTTTTCTAGAGGCTGTTGCACCATCCCCACGGCAAAATGTGCCTGAGAAAGCAGCAGATGCAGACGTGAGCAGAAATCAAAGATGGAGAAACTCAAAGCCGGCGTCACGGACTGGGGCCCTGAGTCCAGCCATAGTTGCTGTCAGACCCTCTTTTGACATTTTACTATGACTCGTTAACCAGTCTATTCTCCTTTAAGTTCTAGGACGTCCTCCTGCAACCAGTGCCAGTCATACAGAGGATGGGAGGATGCAAGAGGGGAAGAGACGAGAAAGAGGGGAGGACAGATGAGGGCTTGGCGGGGGAGTGAAGGAGGATTTAGAAGTTTTATTATGAAGGTTTATAAATTATACTACCTGCCAGGCACCATGCTGGATGCTATTCACGCCATTATCTCATTTAGAACTAAATTAGGAGCGGACCTATTTAGTAAGTACTTGAGAAAATATGCACTTCGGGACCCAGCGGCATCTAAAACTAAGATAATTACATCATACCTGGAGAGAACAGGAGCGGCGCTCAACTATATAATGACTAAAATGGAAATAACTATTCTGTTTATTCTGTTGCAGTTGATTTACTTAATTTTCGTCACTACAGTATAGTGAACAGAGTGAACTAAATGTAGTTTATTCATGGAAGGCAGACGTTATCCCTGGGCACTACCGAATTGTCGCATTACCATGACAATATGCCTTCGGGCATGGTGGCTGCAAGCACAAAATGTGGAGTTAGATCTGGGTTCCAATGTCAGTTACATCTCTTCCTAAGATCCGAGTAGGTTACGCTCTATGCCTTAACGTTTTTCATCTGTACCACTGGGGTATTCATTCCCGCCTGCAAAATTACCGTAAGCAACACACCTAGTCTGTGACCTACAGACAGATGCAGAGACATGAAAGGCTTCCAGATGGAATAAGGCATTTCTAGAAAATGGGAACTGTAGTTAGTAGCAATTCAATTCTTACTGGTCATGTCACTGCATTTTATGAAAATATCACATGCCCTTGCACACCTGTTGGTTTTTAAAAGAGACACCAGTGTCACTCCTGGTTCGTTCTTATTCCATCCATATTTGAGAGCACAACTTTCATTGCTGAAGGTCAAAAATTCACCCTAACCCCACAGAGCTATGGTGTTTCCCAATGAAACAGGTCGTTCCAGAGGGAGAGGAGTCCCCAGTCTCCCAGCTATTATGTTTTATAGTCTGTCAGCAGCAGCATCGGGCATTCTCAAGTGAATGAGGTGAGTTTCACCGAAGGATACGCAGGAAGACCAAAAAGGATTACAACTCCCAGTTAGCAGAACCCCCCCCTCCCCCCGTGCCCTAGCTGCCCCTTTACCCCAGCAACCCTCCCAGCTCGTTACCACCGACTCCTCCCCACATAGATTCTCCTCTCTGAACAGCTCCCCCCTTTTCTTAGAGCAATTTCTCCCTCTCCTGATTTCTCCAGTTGGCACCCTCGTCCCTCACCCCCAAGCCTCAGAACTGATATTCCTTAAAAGATCTCAAGCCTGGTGAGGGGAGGCAGAGAGAAGCGTGCAATCATTTTCCTTTCCTGTAATTCACTGAGCCCATTTCCCCTGCCTGCGGAGAGAAAAGGGGACCTATGCTCAGCTTCAAACGGAGGCCTATTTTAGCTATGTCTCAGTTTTCTTTAATTGCATTCATTACCTATCTAACAGCAAAACTTGGACAAAGGATGTATGTGGAGCCCAGATTATTATGGAATTAGAGGGACAGGACATTCTGCTCTTGTCAAACCAGACACTTAAATTCAATCTTTTGAAATTTAAGAAACTGTGCCTCTCCCCCACCCCCCAGCCGCATGCATACACCCTTCATCCCCTCTGTCAATTTTTCCAAAAGAGCTTTTCAACTGTACCCATCTCTAAATAATCAGCAAATTCAAGATCTGATTGGCTTGCTTGTACAGGAAAGTTAAAAACATCCACAAATTTGAAACATTTTAAGACTAGACCTTATACAACAAAATGGGAGAAATATCGAAAAAAGGATCTACTGCAAGTCATAGGAGTGCTTGATATTTATGAGACCACTTGTTATTACAACCAAATTCTACCTGCTGTCCTTGACTAAACACCACAGATGGGTGTTATGGGGCCCAAAGTACAAGATCTTGTACGAGGATCATTCTTGGGGGTGGAGGGGGACAGGAGGGCCAAGAGGCTGGAGTAGCAAAACGAGCTGAAATTTTTCATGATTTTCTTACATCTGTCTTCTTCTACTTTTACCTTTGGACAAACATGTCAAGAGAGACCGCAAGGTTACAAGCATTACCATCTTCACATGATCCTTCATTTCTTCCTTCTTCCATCCAGATTAGCGTTAAAGGGTCAAAGCACTGACTTCCTCATTTTTCATTCATATCCCTAATGTTTACACACAGAATACAAATTCAATATAAACCCTCTGGATAAACAGATTTTCCCACTGACCGTGACCTCATAGGAAAACGCCACCCTATGAAAATAGGAAACACAGAAAGGGAATGTATGTTGAACAAGGCAGAGCAGAAAGAAATTCCTGAGTTCGAAGTGGGGAGAAATCTCAAGGAGTGATCACCATAAGCCTGAATAACCACGAAAGGCTTCGCGGAACCCTTGAAGCATGAGTAGGACTTGGAATAGTGACAGGGACAGAAAGGAAAGGGGGATTCCACAGAGAAGCCACGCCTGAGTGAGGGGGTAAACCCAGAGGACCTAGGAATTGTGGGCCATAAATTATCTTGCCCAATATCTATAGGACCCTAAAGACCATGGTGAGGGGGATTATATGATGGTCAGTTTCCAAACCCAACTCAGAACATGTGGTCTGACGAAAGGAGAGACCATGCAGCCAAATGGTAAAAAGCACAAGTTTGAAGTCAGATAGACTTGAGATCAAAACCTAGCTTCACATTTACAGGCTCTGTTTCCCTGGACAACTTGCTGAACCTCTGTGTCTTATGGTCTTGAGCCATAAAGTGAAATACCACCTACCCTGTTGTTGTGGGAACTAATAATATTGCTTGAATTGTGCTCACATGCTCCCAGGTACACAATACCTCAATTTGTTATTTTGACACATTCCATTTTAAATGATCCTTGAGAAAATTCCAGAGTGTGTGTGCACCAGAGCCAAATGCTGACCAGTCAGAAGATCCTGGAATAACCACGGCAGCCACGACTCCCACAGCCTCAAGTATCAGGGCACAGAATTTAGTCCCTGGGGCTTGAAACTCTTCTTTAAAGCAGCTGAAGAAATGGGAGATGCTAAATTCTGCAAGGAATCATCAATTAATGTCAGCTAGGCCCTTTGGGTCCTTGGCTGAAATGTTTCTGTAAATAAAGTTTTATTATTTCTAAAACAATTTTTTCTACCACTGTGAAGAGGCAGAATGTGGCCTTTACAGATAAGGACGGTTCATCTCCCCATAAAACAACTGATTTAAATGTAGTTTTTGGCTTTCTCCAGGGAGCACAGCTCCGGACTTCAAAACCTTTCACATTCTGGATCATTTTCAAGTTTATGCTCATCTTTAATTATGGAATTATCTACCAATTAAATGTTCCTACGTTGTTAAATCTAACAAGAACACAAAACGAAGTTAGCATCCCCCTAACACAAAGTGGCTGTTCTTTTTTCCCTCGCTTACCCCAGAAAACACTCCCCCTTATCTTTTATAAAGAAACACACCAATTTTATCTTAGGAGAAAGAGACCCCCTTGCCTTACTGGAGACTGAGCAAATCACCAGATTAATAAAAAGCTCAGACATTATAAAGAGGATCGAGGTAACACCTACAGCCTGAGGTAGAAACTGAAACTTCTATTTGGACTTCCTTAGGCTGAAAGGTACTCAACCACTCTGTGCCTCAGACTCCACATCCAAACAGGGATTACTCCATAGGGCTGTTATAACTTGGAGTGGGGGCACCTGGGTGGCTCAGTCGGTTAAGTGTCTGACTCTTGATTTTGGCTCAGGTCATGATCTAAGGGTTGTGGGACTGAGCCCCATGTCAGGCTCTGCGCTCAGTGGGCAGTCTGCTGGAGGATTCTCTCTACCCGCCCCTGCCCCTCTCCCAGACCCTCCCACTTGCACACAATCTCTTAAAATGGTTGGTGTGGAAAGTCTGATCCTCAATATATGGAAACATTGACCTTATCACTTTTTTATAGTTGAAAGTGGGGGAAAGTCTCCTCTATTTCTCTGGTACTTTATCTTATCTCAGGCAGGCGTGAGAGCTATACAAGGCCAAAGAGTCACCGGACAGAGCATGGCACCACCAGGCAGGAGGCCGTGAGTCCTCCTCCCAGAGCGGGGGCAACGTCCAAGGGCACGCAAGACAAACACTCATCCAGTAAAAAGCAAGACGGTCTCAACCGAACTTTGATGGTCCCCTCTACCAGACAGGTGTAAGACAATCAGTACATTTCGTGACTCCCTTGACACAAACAGACACTTCTAAGCACCTAACCCCAGTCACCTGTATTTAAAAGGAATGCTAATTCCTCATCTACTTTTATAACAGGAAAAAAATGCTAAACAGGTGATAGGTAGTAAACAGTTTCCACTATTTATGATTGCTCCAATAGGTATTTGCATTCATGGCCAATTTGAATTACTATTCATAATGGTAATTTTGATATGCACTAGACCAGAACCCCGGATTCTTAAATGCTGCACTGTGTCCTGCCTAGTTTTGTCAGCTTAGTAATGAGTGTGTTTTTAAGATCTACTGCAAGCCGTTCAAAACATATTCAGTTTTTGTCAGCTATTGCTAAGATGCTGGATAAGTCCAGTCCGGGGACAAGACCCTTGTGTCCTCTATCCAGTGACCAGCACAGATCCTGGCAGGGCCAGATCTGCCTCAAACTGGAGATGTGAGCTCAGTCTCCACTCTCACCACCACCAACCCTGCGTTCATCGTGGAGGACGAAAGCCGTGCCTGGGGAAAAATGTGTTCTGGCCTCATTGCAAATACCAGACAAAGTGTCCACTCGGGGAGCCTCCCTGGCAATGGCAGGGCTGGTGGACCAGCCCAGCAGGGATGCTGTCCATTGTGAGGCAAAGGGAGTAGCAGCAGACAAAGAGGAGTTGTTTGGCAGCAATGTGAGTTTTTGTCTTTTTGATAAGACCTCTTCTGGAACATGCTACAGATAAGAGAAATTCTTTAAGAATGATAAGGCCTATATTTGGACGCTTAAACACACACACTATGCTCACAGATACAAAGAGCAGACTGGTGGTTCCCTGAGGGATGGGGTAGGGGAAATGGGTGAACGGGGTCAACAGGTACAAACTTCCAGTTATAAGTCATGGTGATGTAATGTCCAGCATGGTGCCCCTAGTTAATACCGCATTGCAGATCTGAAAGTTGCTAAGGGAGTAGATCTTAAGAGTTCTTACCAAGAAAAAAAATTCTTGATGACGATAGATGTTAACTAGACTCACTCTGGTGATCACTTCTCAATACATACAAATATTGAATCATGGGGTAGATCTTAAATATTATGCGGTAGGTCAATTATAGCTCGATTTTTTAAAATACCAGAAAGACTTAAAACACAAGAACAATGAAGCCTGACCATTCCTTCATTTGCTGAAAGCCAGTTACTGGGCCAGGCACCTAGGAGCCGTAACAAAGAGGACACCTTAAAGAGAACAGACAATCAGCGGTTGGAACAAGGCATGAACCGAGCTGTATCTAGCACAGGTCTAAGGAATGCTCCTCACTGCCGGGAAAAGACAAGAAGCATCACTTGAACTAAGCCTTGAAGGACCAAAAAAAAAACCCCACAAAAAAACCAGGTGATCCAGGTGGATGCTGAGAGGGTGGCAGAGGGAGGCAGCTCTAGGCAGAGGAAACCATGTGCTCTGGCCAGCTCCTCAGCACCCCCATTTGCAACCACTGGGACCATCACCCAGTAGATGTTCCCTGACTGCGTCTCGTGTGCTAAGACCTTACTGGGAAACCAGAGACCTAAAGAGGACACGGAGCCTCTTCAGGCAGGTACTCCCCCACCTCTCACTCATTCCAGTGAAACGATCCAAGGTAGATGAAGCACCAGACCATCTGCTCCCAGGAGACCCCAGACTGAGTTACAAGGCACTTGTGTTGCCATCAGACAGGGAAAACCAGGGGAGGGCTCGACTGCCCCAGAGCCCCCGGGACAACTGCCTGATGAGGCAGCCTGTAATAACCTGTTATCCTCCTGGCAACTTCCATGGGAAAAGGTGAAGGAATTGACCTGTTCCACTTGAACACTGCTTAGGCCAGGCCCCAGGAAACTGGGCTTGGGATACGAATCTGAATGCTTGAACTTCTCAGCCATAGCTTCCTGCCCGAAGCACGTTACCCTTCCCAACCCACTGTGATGATCTCAGCTCCTGCTGTGCTTTGGGATCAACTCCAATCCACCCCAGACTCAGAGTCTGACAAATACAGTTTTCTCAGTAATACAAACTTAATCCTTAACTGTGAACTGTTTCAGGAAAAAATGCTTTGTAGAGCTCTCAGAGGGCAGGGATCACACCCGCATGTCGTTTGCATGCTCCACGACAGACCCAAAGGCATTCAACCCCCCCCCCCCCCCCCCAATTGTTCAGTTCCTTGGGATGTAATTCATCAGATGTGACAGACAGGGACACAGTGACCCTTTCAGGGAAATCAGAAAGGCATCCTTGATGAGGAAAACGTCCACATAGCAAACCACAAAATGCATGCGTGAAATGCTGACTTCCTATGTGCTTTTGTTTTTGTTTATAAATCAAACTTTGTTTTAATTATCTACATACTTAGCAAGCCTGTTATGACATCCCATTACAAACGGTCTTCAAAAAGAGTCATAAACAGCACTTCTCGTCTTCAAAGATAATGTCCCTTTGGGAACCCCTGCCATCTTTGGGCCCTATCTCGGAGCCAGCTGAGCATCTGTAAATCAAGCATCTCCCACTGGCCAGTGGGGGACATACGCCAACCTCAGAGGGGTGTCAAGAAACGCATCAAGAATCCTCTCTGGAGGCTGTATTTTAGTTTGGATCTTTTGTCATTCTGGCTATTTTAAAATGAAAAGGGAACCCAGTGAAGTCTTTTTATCCAAGAAATCTGACTTTGAGCGTTAACTGCTTTCTTAACCAAAATGGGTTGACCTTACATTGATAAACACAAATGCAGGTTCTCTCACTTTACATTTTACTAGCTACTCAGAGAAGCCTTTTTCAACATATGCCCACACTCTAAATGAAAACCCATAAGCACACTCATGCATTAGACTGATAAAGGGGAAAAATGGTACTCTTGAAAAGAGTTTAATCCTAGTTTAATCCAAAAATCCTGTCAGTACATCAGGAAATGTTCAGTATTTTTGCAATTGTGGATTTGGTCCTCTAATTTTGTGTGGTTTTGGCTGATATTTATATATAAGCATGTACCAGTCAGCAGGGTAGATGCTGGTTCATGAGCTTGTGGGTACCATGAAGATCCTCCTCTTAATGTTCAGAGTCTGATAATCTGTGAACCAAAAAGGATGAATTATTTACATGGACACAGACTACTATACTGGAGACCTACCACCATTTAGGATATTGTTTCAACTGCAGAATCATCCCAAATTTCAAACTGACATACAATGAACTATAGGGCACAACTCCTCTAGTAGTTGGTGATTGCCTACAAGGATAAAACGGAAGCATGATTGCTACAATCTTATAGACCCTCTGAAGCAAAAAAGGACTGCATAGCTGGATTTCAGCATTCATTCTTGTTTCTTTCGCTGCCCTCCCTCCATGCCCTTCAGCTGTCCTTGACAGACTCGTTTCATCCTAGAGCACCACACTGGGGCTTGGGAGCTAATACAGCACACTGGTTAAACACAGGTTCTGAACCTACCTAAATTCAAATTCTAACCACTTACTATATGACACTAACAATGCTATTAATCTCTTCAAACCTCAGGTTGTTGGTTTACCATATACAAAATGGGGATAATAAAAGCATATATGTGTGGGGCTTATATATATATATATATATATATGTTTATCTTATATATATGTATGTATATATATATGTTTTTTAAAGATTTCATTTGAGAGAGAGAGAGAGAGGGAGCACGAGAGGGAAGAGGGTCAGAGGGAGAAGCAGACTCCCTGCTGAGCAGGGAGCCCGATACGGGACTCGATCCCAGGACTCCAGGATCATGACCTGAGCCGAAGGCAGTCGCTTAACCAACTGAGCCACCCAGGCACCCCGTGGGGCTTATATTAATTAAAACGCAACAAACTACTCAGTATAGTGTTTGACCTACAAAGTACTCAGTAAGCATTAATGTTCTATTATTTACAAAACTCTTTTTCCAGGTTTTGACTCCTTATAGGTCAACACTACAATGAATTTTCCTGTGTTCCAGACCCCCTAGAGCTCTACTTCCGGCTTGCACTAAACAGATTATATAACAAACTTTGGCCAAGGTGTTAATGGCAGATAAAAGGATTTAGTGTTCATCCTACCAAATACTATCTTCGCATTTCGAAGGAGAAGAGCTGCCTTCGGTCTTTACTGCCTACTGCCAGGGGAAGCATGAGGCAGCGGCCCGATTTTATATCAGCAAAGGAATAATCTGGAAAAGGTTCTTTGAAGGTAAAATTTGTCAACTACTCAAGGAAGTTAAGGATTTCTGAGATACTTTGACACATGGCCTGTGAGCATTGCAATTGGAGCTTTAATATAAATAAGGTGTTTATCGTGAATGGATGAACACCAGTCAAATCCCTACAGGACCCCAAGCTTCACTGTCTTAAGGCCTGAAGACTTAAGGCTGATACACCCATTCATTCACTCTTCAGTTTGTTCATCTGAATTTTCAATGGCCATTTACCCACCATTCTTTGTGAACCATATACTGATCTAGCTACTGGAATATAAAGTTTTATATATTGTTGAATTGCCTTTTAAGTAGTTGACACTGAGCTGAATAGATATCAATACCCTAACCGAGGAGCTCAGAGAATGAAGGTCTAATACAGCCGGCCAGGCTTGGGTTTTAGTGGGGGAATTTCCAGGGAGGACTCCAGCCCAGCACTGGTTAAAAGAACTTTCTGCAATGTTGGACATATTCTACAGCTCTGATGCTCAATATGGTGGTCACTATGTGGCTAGCGCATCTGTGAAATGTGGCTAGTGTATTTAGGAACTAAATTAAAAATTTTAAAGGTAAGTTTAAATAGCTACAGGTGGCTATGTTGGACAGTGCAGCTCTTGAGGAATGCTAAATGACTCTTGTAAGACGATTAGAAGTTCTCCAGGATCGGTGGTTGTGGAGCAAAGGTATCTGCAGAGGTAAAGCAGTAGAAACATCCTCAACTTCCCAGCCTCCCAATTACAAATTTATCCCCCTCCCCCCACCAGTCTCTTCCTTTGCCATTCCTCCTCAGTGGGATATAAAGCTTTTCTCTTACCCAAGGTTGATCCTTCCCCTTTTGTTTTGGATTCCATTCCTTCTTATTCATCAATTACCTCCTCTCTTAAGTCTTCCCTCTACACTGGATCTTTCCCTTTGGCATATAAACATGTTCATGCCTCTCTCCTATGTTCAAAACAAGTCCCCCCAATCCTACTGTTATTCTCTTGCTGCCGTCGGTTTCTCAGGCCCAACCAAACCTCCTGAAACAGTATTTCAACATCTCTTTGCTGTCTCCTTTATCTCATTACCCAGTCTTTGCTGATTCATCATCTGGTTCCCGCCCTTACCCTTCCGCTGACACAGCTCTCCCGAAGATTACCAGTGTCCTCTTTGATGCTATATGCAATGGACTTCTTTGAATTCTTGCCCAACTTGATTTTTCTGTCACCTCTGATCTGTTGACCAACTCCTCTTCCTTGAAACTTCTCCATCCGTCTTTAGGATAGCACTTTTCTCCTTTTTTTTTTTAGGCCTCTACCTTCCACACTGCTTTGTGGCGCCTCTTCGTGTTCTGATGGGTTTGGGTTCAGCCATTTTCCCTTCCCAGCATACACACTCCATCTTGGAGTCTCAGCTACTTCTGTGGCTTCACCAACCATTCACTTGCCAGTGATTCCCAGAAGTCTTTCCCCAGCTCACATCTCTCTCTTGTTCCCAGACTCATATATATAACTGCTTACTGGATAGCTCATATGTTGCAAGCAGCTCAAATTCAACAAGTCCAAAATTAATTAATCATCATTATCCAACCTCATTGCCACTAAAAATTTTTTTTTTTTTTTTTTTTTTTTTTAAGATTTTACTTATTCAACAGAGAGACAGCGGGAGAGGGAACACAAGCAGGGGGAGTGGGAGAGGGAGAAGCAGGCTTCCCACTGAGCAGGGAGCCTGAGGCAGGGCTCGATGTCAGGACCCTGTGATCATGACCTGAGCCAAAGGCAGACACTTAATGACTGAGCCACCCAGGTGCCCCTAAAATGGCTGTTTCTTAGGAATCCCATGTGCTGGAAAATGGTTCCATTATTCACCTAATGGACCAAAGCCAGACAGAAATCATTCTCATCTCCTCCACATCTGGTCTACCAAGTACTACAGGTTCTACCCTCTTACTAGTTCTCAGATCTTTATAGGTCTCTCAATCCCTGTCACCATGTGTAGTCAAGGACTATCATACTTACTGGCCTAATATACCATACAATTATCTTTACCCCCTATCCAGTTTCACCCTCCTCCAGTCCATTCTTCATGTGCTCAGGTTTGATGAAGTATTGAAAAGGCTTTTTCTGAAAGGGTCTACACCTTTCCTAATACAAAATATTGCTAAAGCATAAAATTTCCAAAACATAAGCTACACCCATCTACCCATACAGGCAATGATCCAGCTATGGAGAGTAGGCACAATATTCACAATACTTCAGTATGATTGGACAAGAGAAAGATTTCCATTTACTACCAAGGAAATACAAACGAAATATTTCCACATCAATAAATACTCTTTCTCCGACTTTGGGACATTGCTACAATGGGAGATCATAGGAAAGTGAAATGGGGGTAACTAGAACTATCTGGGTCAACATGGATATAGCCCCTAATGTTAAGTGGGGAAAAAAAAAAAAGTCCTATTTATAGGAAACGTAACATGAAAAATACTACTATATGTCACTTAGGGAATACATACATAAGTAATCAAATATAAGGAATATGTGGGAATAACAAATACTAAATTCGGGATCGTGGCTCAGTGTGGCTGGAATAGGGGGCTGAAATCAGGGAGGGGTGACCAAGGGGGTATGTTCACTACCGAAATATTCCATATCTTAACCTGTTAGAAGGGCCTTTACTGTAGGTTTTATACTTTTTGTATATATTATTTGGTAAATGGCTTAGGGTAATTTCTAAAAACAGAGCTTATCATGCGAAGACCATTGTTCTAAGCTCCGTCCCTCCTCACCCGTTCTTCCCAAAAAGCCACCCTGTAATCATGTTACAGACCAAGATAACACTAGAACAGAAAGGATTCCTAGACTCTGGCCATAGGAAATCTTATCCTCGAGCAACAGTTGATAAAATTCAGAATAAAAGATTGTGGAATCCCCCAGAATTGGCACATACTGCACTTTAACCGGATTGTTCGTGTTCGTTCTCAGACGGGCTTTTGTTTCATGCACATTACATAACCGCACTTGTCTGACCTGCCTTCCAACAGGAAAAGCAGCATTGGCGCCTGCAGCCATTTCCCTAGAGGGCTCCAGAGAGGGCTCAGAAAATAACCCCACCAACTCCTAGGTGGATACATGAGCTGAGCAGAGCCTCAGAGACGACCAAAGGTGACAAGGCTCATCCTCTCTGCAGAGCCAGCTAGAAAAGTGAAGTTCAGCATACAGCTCCTCTCCCTCCCTACCAAAGTCCCTGGGGAGATTCCTGAGCTGCCAACAGGACAGGGACAAGTGCTCAACACAGGCACAACCCAAAGGGCCTCTTTAAGCACAACAATGACCTTATGAGATGTCCCCAAGCCAATATCCTTTGAATCAGATTGACTCGCCTTTCTGAATTGCTTTTACTGTGTAGGTCTCATGCTTGAGCACAAAGAGGAGGAAGTGACAGCATCTGCAACAGCAGGCTTGTTTTCAAAGAGCTGGAAGGTCCATGCACCTGGAAGTTACGGAGACATCAACTGGCTGATATCACAGCTGGCTCTGGCTCTCCCAACGTGAGAACAATGTAGTCTCACGGGGGAGCCCCGCCATCAATGCAGGTCTTTTGTCCGTTATCAGGTGTCACTCAGCTGGTGTCCTCAGCATCAACACTCCCTCCCAGCAGAGAGCTGGCAAGCATGCCCCCGAGGACTAGAGTGATAACACGGGAAAGGACTCCCACGGCACCTGCTTGTGGGAGCTTTTCTCTCGGCCTCTCTGAGCACAGCTCAGAAGGAAAAGCACAGTGAACCTGAGCTTTTCAGAAAGCAGAAAAAATTCAAAACGCTTTTTAGGACACCCCCATGCTTGGGCAAAGCAGAGAGCTGTGAAAAAGCATTTCTCTGAGGCCAGAAAAATGGCATTCATTTTATTGAACTAAAGGCTTCAAAAGTGAGCCTGAGGCTTAAGCATAAAGTTCAGGCTGAAGCATATGCTGATTCAAGTATATAGTCACTGAGAAGACAGAGGTCTAAAAAGTCTTAGGAGCAGGGCAAGATCTACCTACTTTGCTGACTGAAAGCTATTCAGTCTGCATACTTCTGAGCCTGGCTCAGGTGTGACGGACTGCTGGGGCTTTGCTGATCATTCATACCCCTGAGCCAGTGGAGTCCCCTGCAAAGAGTTCCTGGAATTTGCAGGTCAAAGCAGAAAATCTACAGTGTGGACCTAAAGGATGGTTTCTTAATAAGTTTTCACTCACCTTGGAGTAAGAGTGATCAGGGCAGAGATCAAGTGTCAAAGATCTTTATCTAGTTAATCCTCTGGCAAAAGCAATGGTTTTTCAGACTACACCGAACCCTCCCTCCATCCGGCACTGTGTTGCCATCTTAGAATAAGGTGTTCCAGAGAGAACCCGAATCTTCCTCCTGCCTTCTCCAGGGCAGCCCGACAGGCCACAGCAAGCCCAGGGCTGTGAAAGAGGGAACAAGGGCTGCCCCAGCTGCTCCCCCTCCTCTCTGGCCTGGTCAGAGGCAAGGAAGAGGTCTAGCTGGAAGGGGCACCATTCCCTTCTTCCTGAAAACGCAGCAGCAGCAACAGCAATGAATATTTATGGAGCTCTGTTATTCGGCAGGCGCTGGGCTAAGGGGCTGCAGAAACGGAGGCTTGGAATGCCCAAATAAATTAGCCAAGTTCACAGAGCTAACAAGTAATGGAGCCCAGATGGGAACCGCGGTATTCTGAAGCCTTCTCCTCTGTGCTGTAGGAACCACAGATGTAAAGGATTCTGAAAATGCACCTCCCGTGATTTCCCTGCATCCATGACCACGGTTTCAGGGGAAAAGAACTCAAACCCAGGTGGGCTTTTCTTCTGCATGCTTTTAAAAAACCTATTAGATGGCTGGTTAGAGGTATGATGAGAGGAATAAAAAGATAATTCCTGCTCTGGTTGGGAAGACAAGACTTACACTGAAAGAATTGGAGACTGACAAGAGGGCACATAATTAAGTAAAATTACATGGTATGGACCTTAAAACCCTAAAGGAAGTCAGAGCAGACAGAGGCTCCCTGACCTGGGCCTGAATGGGGGGGGGTGGGCAGGGCAAAGACCTGCACTTCTGGGGAAGTGACAGGAGCAAAGATTGGGGCTGCACATGTGTACAGATAACTGTGCCCTGCTGGTCACCGTATGGTTATCATTTGTCACCACCCACAGGGTCACTGCAAACTGTAACGCACATATTCTTTCATATTCTCCAGAGTGGTTTCTGTAACACTTAAAAGTTCAAAAGTTACTTCTGAATTTGTTACTTTAAAAGTTAATATTCAATGTATTCAGGTTTACAAATCCAAATCCCGCCTTAAGAATTAAAGTTCCAGGGGTGCCTGGGTGGCTCAGTCGGTTAAGTGTCCGACTCTTGATTTCAGCTCAGGTCGTGATCTCAGGCTTGTGAGATCGAGCCCCATGTCAGGCTCTGAGCTGGGCATGGAGTCTGCTTAATATTCTCCCTCTGGCCTTCCCCTGCCCCCAACTCTCCCTCTTAAAAAAAAAAGTTCCACCTACAAATCTATATAAGCATCTTTTAACAATTAAGAGGGAGTTCACAAATTATGCTCTGAATGTTTTAACTTAAAATCTCAATATAATCCGTTACTAATGTCTCTCATGTATCCCATACTTGTTAACATAAGTCTAAACCTTTTACTCAATTACCTATTTTAAATATAAGCATAAGGATATTTTTGTCCTGGGCAACATTTTTATAATTTTAAATGCCACCAATTTAAAATAACAAATGTACACAGATTGGTCTTTAACCAAAAAAGAATGTGTTTGATTTACTTAGTTCTTACTTAAAACACACTTAATCCACTAAACAAACAATCATGCCTTCCCAAATAATTTAAGCTTCCTTCCACACTGGATTTGGGGGATATTTTTCAGCTGGCTGGGTTTGCACATTGGCCACAATCTGGAGCAGCAGAGAGGTGGGGCAATTTTTCTCAGCATCCCATGTTATGGTTGTTATGTCAACCCAGTCCAGAAGGAATGGCCTCACAGCCCACATCCCCAGCGTTAAGTACAGGTTACCAGTTTTTCAATACTGGAAGTCTGGACGCTGGGATTGCAGCTCATTTCCTTCAAGCCAAGGTTGGAGTTTCCATTTCTTTGGCCTCTGTGGTCACAGTTCAAAAGTTGAGCTGATAACAGTTTTCCTGACTTCCATTAACTTGATATAAAACCGAGTGACATGACCCACCCCACCTACACATCTCAGGGTTGGTTTCAGAACAAATGTTAACATGTGAGAAACGTGTCCAAATCACAACTTTAGCATATTTCTGTTCTTCCTGAATGGCACATCCAGATGTTCCAGTCAGAAACCCAAGCCTCTAGTGACTCCTTCCTTTCCTCACTCAGCATGTCCAATTATAAACGTCTGACAACCATGCGTCCGGTCTTGCCTCCTGCCCTCTCCTTCACCTGCCCTACCTAGGATGGACAGCTGAACACATCCGGTCTTGATGAGAAGATGACCCACAGTTCACAGTCCTAACCAGTCTCCCCTGTATACGTCCTCCACACTACACTACCAAAGTGATCACTCGCTGAACACAAAGCTCTACTGGAGTCAACCACTGAGCTGTAAAACTGGACACGGTTTCTGATTATCTTCAGGGTCATCCCTTAGGATTTGTAAGGCTGTTCAAAGATTTACTTCGTTTTATTCCCCGAATCCCCTGTTCTTGTTTCTAATACTATGCACACCCATGCTCCACACTGTGGCCCACCCAGTTCCTTCTCCTCTCCGTCCACTTATCAGATGCTATTCCTTGTTCGAGGGTCATTTCCGATGTCATCTGCAACTGGTCAAGCAGATCAACCGTCAGGGGGAAAAAAAAAAACTGATCCCCTCTTCCATGTCTTTTCATTGCCCTTGCTCTACACCTGGACTGTATCAAACTATAATTTTAAGTTTATTTCCTAACTAGGTTGTGAGCAGAGTCAGGAGCTATTTTATTCTTTATGGACACAATACTTAGCATATTTATTTAACCTACTGTTTGTTCCATGAAGTAGGAGATCATTCTTGGCACAAAGAAGGTGTTAAATAGATGTCCTTCCCCGCCTCACAGATACCACCTTAGAAGGCAAGATCCACACAGCTTTGTCAGCATAGTTAAAACAGTGCACACTGTAAGCATTCAATATATGAGAAGGAGGAAAAGGAACAACAACAAAAAAATGAAAGCAAGCAAGCTTCTTTACAAGAAGGCGAGGCTTTCTAAGGGGACTTTAGTCATAAAAGATTACTTACAAAGAACCACCACCATGGCCATATCAGGATCAAGGGGAAATTCTAAGGAAGTCATGGGGGCCAAAGCCGACCAAGCCTTGCTGTGATCCAACAAGGCAGACGTCACACGAACGGATGGCCTGGCCGCCTCCTGGCTAGCACACCGCTGGTGCCTCCCTCCCAACCGAGGACTCCTCATGTGGGCCAGTGAGAGGCAAGCTCCCTAGAACCCTCCGGAGCTAGACAATGTGAGCAGCCTTGGCAAATGAGTGGGGGCTGCTGTGGGGTCAGGGGAGCTCGTGGTGTTGAACGGAGAAGGAGGGAGGGACATCGAGATGACAGGTTTGAGGATTCTAGTCTTAAATGCAAAGTTGGCAAAAATGGGGAAAAGACAGAAGGTGAGCCAGTGGAGACCCTGAGAAATGGTGAAGCAAGAGGATTTATGGGAAACCCCAAATGTGGTTAACGCAAACTCTGAAGTGAGGGATTGTAGGTTAAGCAGCATTATCTAAAACATTTGCAAAGCTGGATCCGATTCAAATCTAGACATTGAGAACATGACAAATGGAAGAAGAGCTGCCCCTTTCCCTTCTTTGGGATTATGGCTCCTCAGGGAGGAAACAGGACCCCCGGGCTAGAGAGAGGTAGTGCCATCTTGGCTGGAGTTGGTCTCTTGTGAAACTCCCTCAGGCGCTCGATGTCAAATCCATTCCTTCAGGGCGCCTGGGTGGCTCAGTCGTTAAGCGTCTGCCTTCGGCTCAGGTCATGATCCCAGAGTTCTGGGATCGAGTCCCACATCGGGCTCCCTGCTCAGCAGGAAGCCTGCTTCTCCCTCTCCCACTCCCCCTGCTTGTGTTCCTGCTCTCGCTGTCTCTGTCAAATAAAATCTTAAAAAAAAAAAAAAAAAAAAAATCCATTCCTTCAGAGTCCTGGCTCTTCCAAGGGCCTGGTCGCCTTCATCCTCCTCCCACCTGGCACCAGAAGCTTGGTGCATGGGAGACAGTCCGTTAAGGTTGGAGGGAGTCCAGGGTTAAACAAGTTGCATTACATTTCCCAGAAATGGATTTTTAAGGTAATGACCAAAGAATTTCACACAATGGCCACAGTGTGATAAATGAATTGCCAAATTTAATTTGAAAGTCCACTTGGATCGAAGGGTTTGTTTTCCAGCCTAACTCTACCACTGACTAATTGGGTAATGTCGGGCAGGTCAGTACCTCACTCTGGGCTTTAGCTTTCACATGTGCTGAGTGAGAGTCATAACAGCACCTGCCTTGTCTGCCTCTCTGGGTGGACATGAAGCCGCTGATCCTCAAACTCGGCCGCACAAATCCAGCTGTCCAGTTTCACCCCAGACTAATCACATGAGGACCTTTGGGACTGGAGCCCAAGCATCAGCATTCCTGAAAGCTCCCAGGTGATTCTAGTGTGCAGCCAGAGTCCAAAGTGCCACACCACGGGACTGACAAGACAGTGGTGGGATGGCCGTGATGTCCACGATCATCACCAGTTGCCATTTCGTGGGAGGGGGGGGGGGGGGGGGGTGGTGCTGAAAGAATTACTCTGGCATCTCCTTAGAAACAGGAACCACACACCTTTCTTTTTCATTTCCCATCACTCCCTGCACACTTTTGACATCAAAGGAGGAGTTACTGAATGCCTAAGCTAACTTTGATAACGCTCACAGGTTTTGGTCTAAGATTCTTTGTTGAGCAAAACCACCTTTGAAGACGGCACGTGCTTCACCATAAGCCCAGCCTTTGGCAAGGGCACCCCCCACCCCCCAACATACACTCCTTAGACTGAGGTCAGCAGCTGAGAAAAGGAACAGGAAACACAAGAAGGGTGAGTTTATTTTAAATGAAGAGAAATGCAATTTTCCATCAGAGAGCAGACTGCCTGTCTTTGGCCAAGAACAGGTCACAGGGCAGGAGGAGGAATGGAAGCCGGAGGCAACCACCACTCGAGGTCCTTCTTCTGGAGATCTTCCCTGATTCTGGGTTGCCTGGCTGGCCTCTGACTCCAACCAACACCTTTTCCTAGAGAATTCTGCCATTAGGTTTTCCATTTCTAGGCTCATAAGGCATCCATGTCAGCAGAAACACTTTGAGACAATACCTCTGACTTGGGGATTACTAATGTCAGAACTGAACCATGCTGAGCTTGGGGCCCCCATGTCCAAACATGCTCTTATTGGATCCATTATTCCCTGCCCACTGAGAAGGTCCAAGGCCCAGGGCCTGAAGTAATCATGTCAGGATTACTCAGACACAAATTCACTGATGGATATTCTATCACTTGTCTCAAAGACAGGTCTGTATAAGTAGATCTAAGATCCATTTATCTTTAAAAATCTAAGACACCTAAGATAACCAATCTGAACCATACTTAACTATATGTAAAAGTCAAATGTCCCCATAACTGGTTTTTTAAAGAATTTGACAGAGATAGCGAGAGCAGGAACACAAACAGGGGGAGTGGGAGAGGGAGAAGCAGGCTTCCTGCCGAGGAGGGAGCCCGATGTGGGACTCGATCCCAGGACCCTGGGATCATGACCTGAGCCAAAGGCAGATGCTTAACGACTAAGCCACCCAGGCGCCCCGAGAGACTGAGAAACCTTTTTTAAGTGTATTTTACTTTATACAAAATGGAGATGGAATGAACATATGCTACCCCCAGCTATCTTGGGAAACAGTTACTTGATTTCAGTGTTAATATTAGGACTGTCAAACATTCATAATTACAAATCATAAGGGTTTTATGCTGGTTGTTAGAACTTAGGATTTTTTTCTAATATGAAAGTAGTAAAGATGCAAAATACTTGAAAATCTTAAGTATGTGTCAGCCCCAGAGACTCTATTTCTAAAGCATAACAGATTGAAATGAATCACACTGGAAATGATGCCACCATCATGCATTACGTATTTTCCTAAATCCTAAAGTTTCAAAATGTTTTACTTTTCTCAGTGTCTAGTATCTAGAAAAACATTGCTATGGCCAATGCCAGAGAAGTTACTACCCGTGCTCTCTCTTCTGGGATTTTTTAATAGTTTGTCTCACATTTAGGTCTTTAATCCCATCCGCATACTAACCAGGCCTGACCCTGCTTAGCTTCTGAGATCAGATGAGATCGGGTGTATTCAAGGTGGTATGGCCATAGACAAGATCTTTAATCCATTTTGAGTTTATTTTTGTGTACAGTTTAAGAAAGTGGTCCAGTCTTCCTAACACCATTTGCTGCAGGGACTGTCTTTTTCTCCCACTGCTATTCTTGTCTCCTTTGTCAAAGATTGAGCATATAGTCACAGGCTTATTTCTGGCCTATTTTGTTCCATGGATCTATGCATCTATTTTTGTGCCAGTTTTGATTACTATAGCTTCGTTAGTATACCTTGATATTTGGGACTGTGCGGTTTCCAGCTTTGTTCTTTTTCAAGGCAGCTTTGGCTATTCAGGGTCTTTTGTGGTTCCATACCAATTTTAGGATTGTTTGTTCTAGTTCTGTGAAAAATGTTGTATTTTGATAAGGACTGCACTGAATCTATAGATTGCTTTGGGGAGTATGGACCTGTTAACATTATCAATCCTTCCAGTCCTTGAGCATGGAATATCTACTTGATGAAAGAAATAAAGATAATATAAACAATGTCTTACAGTTTTCTGAGTACAGCCCTTTCACCTCTTTGGTTAAGTTTATTCCTCAGTGTTTTGTTTTGTGCAATTGTAAATGGGATTTTCTTAATTTCTCTGCTACTTCATTATTAGCTATAGAAATGAATCAGATTTCTGTATATTGATTTTGTATCCTGCAATCTTACTGAATTCATTTATCAGTTCTAGGAGTTTTTTGGTGGAGTCTTGAGGGTTTGTCTATATATAGTATTATATCATCTGTGAATAGTGGAAGTGTTACTTTTTCCTTACCTACCTGGATGCCTTTTATTCCTTTTTCTTGACTGTTATGGCTAGAACTTCCAATACTATGTTGAATAAAAGTGGTGAGAATGGACATCCTCGTCTTGTTCCTGATCTTAGGGGTGAAGTGCTCAGTTTTTCACCACTGAGTGTGATGTTGCTGTGCATTTTTCACATACAGCCTTTACTATGTTGAGGTGTGTTCCCTCTAATCCTTTTAGGGGTTTTGTCATGAATGGATGTTGTATTTGTCTAATAATTTTTCTACATTTATTGAGATGATCATGTAGTTTTTATCCTTTCTCTTGATGTGGTATCATGTTGAAGGATTTGCAAATATTGAACCACCTTGCATCCCAGGAATAACTCCCACTTGATTATGGTGAATTTTTTTTTAATGTATTGTTGGATTTGGCTTGCTAATATTTTGTGAGGATTTCTGCATCTATGTTATTACAAAGAGATGGACTGGCCAGTATTTGTGGAGTCTTTATCAGTTTTTGGTATCAGGGTAACGCTGGCCTCCTAGAATGAATGTGGAAGCTTTCCTTCCTCTAGTATTTTTAGGAATAGTTTGAGGAAAAATGGTTATTAAGTTCTTTATATGTTTGGTAGAATTCACCTGTGAAGACATCTGGTCCTGGACTTTTGTTTGTTGAGAGTTTGATTACTGATTCAATTTCATTGCTGGTAATTGGTCTGTTCAGATTTATTTCTTCCTGATTCCTGTTTCTAGGAATTTAGCCATTTCTTCTAGGTTGTACAGTTTGTTGGCCTGTAATTTTTAATATTCTTTTAATCCTTTGTATTTCTCTGTGGTGTCCATTTTATTATTTCTCCTCTTTCATTTCTGATTTTGAGTCCTTTTTCTAATGAGTCTGACTAGCGGTTTATCAATTTTGTTGATCGTTTCAAAGAACCGTGCCTGGTTTCAGTGATCTGTTCTATTGGGTTTTTTTTTTTTAGTTTCTCTATCATTTATTTCTGCTCTAATCCTTATTTCCTTCCTTCCACTAGTTTAGGTTGTTCTTTTTCTAGCTTCTCTAGGTGTAAAGTTGAGATTTTTCTTGCTTGAGCTAGGCCTGTATTGCTATAAACTTCCCTCTTAGAACAGCTTTTGCTGCATCCCAAAGGTTTTAGACTGTTATATTTTCATTTGTCTCCATGTATTTTATTTCCTCTGATTTTTTGGTCGACCCATTGTTTAGTAGCATTAACCTCCATGTATTTGCATTCTTCCCAGATTTTCTTATAGTTGATTCCAAGTTTTATAGCATTGTGATCAGAAAAGATGCATGATAGGACCTTTTTTTTTTAATTTATTGAGACTTGCTTTGTGACCTAATATGTAATTACTGGAGAATTTTCTTTGTGCACTTGAAAGGAATGTGTACTCTGCTCTTTTAGGATGGAATGCTCTGAATATAGGTGTTAGAACCAGCTGGTCCAGTGTGTCATTCAAAGCCCCGGTTTCCTTGATTTTCTGTTTGGATGACCTATGTAAGTAGGGTGTTAAAGTCCCCTACTATTATTGTATTGCTATTCATTGCCTCCTTTATGCTCGTTATTAGCTACTTTATGTATTTGGGTGCTCCCATGTTGGGTGCATAAATATTTATAAATTGTTCTATCTTGGTGGATTGTTCCCTTAGGATTATATAGTGTAAAGGGGCACCAATTCCTTTAACACAAGCCAGCTAAGCAGGTAGGGAATTTATGGCAGAGATCTGATGAGAGAAAGCACTTATTCACAGTCTCATTAAACATTTCTACAGCTTTTGGCCTTAATCCGTATAAGCCAAGTCTAGGGAGGGGGAGGAGGGCACAGTTGCAGAGAGAGATATGCACTTGCACACGTACACACACACAATTTTCCCCCACACTGAGAATCTTGATACCAGGCTTCCCATGTGACTTCACATGGGACCCTCCCCCCACCCCTTCACCTCTGACCTCGGCACTCTACCACCTTCTTCACTCTCTTCCTGTGTCCTAGAGATCCCCTGGATCAAAAGGAGAAATCTACTACTCCTAGGACTTTCTGGGGATATATCTGGTTAGAGGGAAGGAACTTCAGAGTGGCTGGGAAGTCTGCAATTTACAGGGCTAGATTCTCCCCCCTCGCCTCCGCAGCGTGGCCAGTGTCCTGAAGCTTTTGAAAGAAAAAGCTGAGCCCCTTAGGACTTTAAATTGAAGTTTTTGATTTTTAATCTTCATGGGATTGTGCAAATCCTGATACTATATTTGGCAGGATCCCAGGTTGGTTGCAAATGGGAAGGGTTTCTAGAATAATGTTCATGCGTTGGCTGGGTCTGTCAGGGCAAACGAACTTCAATGCACTGTGCAGGAGATCAGAGAGGGGTGAAACCGAGATAAAGAGGAGGAAGTGATGGAGTCCACCAACTCATAGCAAAAATGTGACATGTATAAGATGATCTGAAAGACCACACCTCCCTTAGAAGGGCATCCCAGGATTCTGGAACAAAACACCATGGCACTGGGGACCCAGAGGCTGCCAAGAAATGATGCATTACTCAACAGTGCACCTGTCTTCCCACTTAGCTCTGAAACAGCCAAAACCAAACTCCATGCACACTCAGATCAAGCCAGATGAACAGGAGAGTGGCTTGTCAAGTCTATAGATGGTCTGAAGGTGGAGAGATGAATAGCCCACCAGGAAAAGTTTAATCAGCCACTCATTCCTCCAGGACTCAGGCCTGGACTAACCAAAGTCCCCTCTCTGGAGGTCTCCACCTCCTGACAACCTGCCTTGGGGCCACTGGAGTCACAGGTTTGTCCTCAAACCCGCTTAGTGAAGCTGCTCATAGAGGACATTGCTGGGCCACCCACCCCTGCCCCTGCATGTGGAGGCAAACTCGTGATATTATGATGTTAAGCATCCTCTACAGGGTGCCTGGGTGGCTCAGTCGGTTAAGCATCTGCCTTCAGCTTGGGTCATGGTCTGCAGATCAGGGAGCCTGCTTCTCCCTCTCCCTCTGCTCCTGCCTGCCCTGCTTGTACTCTCCCTCTCTCAAATGAATAAAATCTTAAAAAAAAGCATCTTCTGCATACCTCACATTACATAGGTTATAACCAAATCCAAACTAAGAAACCTGAGATTATTTCCATCTCACAGGAGAGCAAAGAGGCTCAGGGGTGAGAAATCTGTCGAAGTCATGCTGCTGGTGAGCGAACTCAGATCTCCCAGACTCCAAAGCCTGTCCATCCTTTCGTCACTTGCGTGGCCCAAGACCGTGGATGAAAGCGAGGGCACAGCCACTGTCCCTTTATTCTTTGCCTTAACATCAGGAGTATCCACTTACCTCCACGTGGGGAACCTGCCACGTAAGTGACCTGCAGTCGGCAACTCAGATGTCACCCTTGGTTATGGAGTCCAGCTGCCGACTTACATTCCGTTTACTCGAGCCTCCAGCACACTCAGGAGGCCCATAACCGCCGTGCGGAGACGTCTCCCTGGACGGGTGCCCCTGGACTCCCAGCCCCGGTGCTGAACCAGAGCCCGCCTTCTTCCAGCTTCTCTCCCCCCCTCCCCTGTATCCACCCGCCCTCTTCCCAGGTCAGGTTTTCACTGTTCGTTTCTCCTCCGTGGCCATCTCCACGGGTGCTTCCTGCCTGTGACCGAGGCGTTCAAGAGGGCCTTCCCCCTCGGGGCCACCACCTTATGGCCTGGACAGAGGAAGCGACGTGCCCCACCCTTTGGTCCCATCTGCCCACACAAGCAGCCTGCCCTTCAGGGGAGCCCCGGCGAGCAGCTGCACGGTTCCACACTCCTGCCACTGCTCAGAACTCGGGGGGGATTCATCTATTGAAATCATTTTTATAGGCTGCAACAACATTCAGTATTCTGAGTCGTAGCAACTCTGTTTAGATTTCTGTTAAGAGTCGAGTGTTATCCGGGGCCAAATCTGATGGAGGAGGGAGAATGAGCCTGTATGGTTCGGGATGTAAAAGGCGGCACGCACACAGGAGGGGACGGGCTCACTGATTTCGCGGCTCACGGCTTCCACCACTGGCTCACGGCTGCCGTTTGGCGGGCACCTGGGCCAGGCCCTTTGAAAATCATCCCTACGCTTGCTCTCATTTTACAAAAGTAAGACGGAGGCACGGCAGGTGGGGTGAGGCACAAAACTAAGATGGCAGAGCAAATATTCGAAGTCCGCGGTCTTGTGTCCCACCTGCCATGCTCTCTCCTGCTGGGCCCCTACTCTGGACGGCCACAGCCCCAGGACACGCACGTCCACCCGGCACCACTCCCAGGTTCATCCTGTACACGGTAGGAGCCCACGGACAAGAAAGCAGCACTCTAAGGCTTTTTTTTTTTTTTGCCTTCAAGCCGTAGGACCCTGGAAGGTTGACTAATTGTTGTTTACAATTCCCTCCACATCCACCAACAGCCACACTGAGGGGGCAAGTCTGAGCTCACGAAAACATGGCTGGTTTTTAAGGACACACATGAATTCAAAGGAATGCCTGATTTTGCAATTAAAAAACAAACTGAAAATAGAAGAAAGTCACGAGCAGCTCCTCACTTGGGTGGGGGGGGGGGAGGGGGAAGAGATGGGCCAAGGCTGTCAGGATGAACTGTGTGGTTTTCATTAAACATGTTCCCTAGCACACAAAGACCCAAACCACAAGGCCAATAGGAATAACTTGTTCCAAATGGTAGAGGCTGATGGACTAGAACTCAGTGGCAGAATTACCTTTCTGTATAAAAAGGAGGGTGGTCTGGTCTGGCCAGGCTGTGGCTGGAGTCACTAGAAATGCAATCTAAGAACATGTTTCTCAGAGCTTCTGGTAAAGAAGTGCTTTGCAACTCTCGCTGCCCTTATTCTTCACTGCGAGGCTGGCAGAGAACACTATTGATATTTCCTTTTCATTGGCCAGACTTTAACATTTCAGCCCCAAATCCTTTGGCCTGTGCTAGAACCATTCCAAGGCCATGATAGAACATTTGGGGCTCAGTTACACATACGAGAGCATCTTGGAGGGGAGATGGAGGGAGATGGGGCTAGGAAGCACGGGAGAAAGAACATGGGTATCACTTCTGAAATATGCAGTAGATTGCAGTTGTTCTCGAAGTTTTTAAAAGATTTGTGATTGTTGGAATATCAACATCTAGTGAGCACAACTTCCCAACCTCGACAGACTCCAGGGACTACGAACAAAATACAGAGTCTGGCTTCCTGAGGCTTATGCAGGAGGCAGAGGCAAGCTTGTAAATATTGTTATAGAGGCAGTGGCCACAAAACAAGATGACCAAGGACGGAGGGGTGCTCGGTGCTCGGCTTTCCGTTAATACAAGCAGGCAGCCACAGTGCTTTCGAGTCTGAGAGGCGTTTGAACATAGCTAACAAGGACAGAACAAGGAGCCTCAGACAAGCTCAGACAGACTTGCTACCAGCCCAAGGCAATGGTGGCCAGGTCAGTCTACCTCCCTGGGCTTCATTAATGTTTAGCAAGCCCTGGTCATTCCTGCAACCACTGGGGCTATTAGGGCTTAACTTGATTACCCACTGACCTTAAAGCAAGCACGCGCATTATTGTGGATACAAAAAAAAAAAAAAAAGTACATGATTATAAGTTGATGGTTCTCAACCACAGCTTTATAGTAGTATCGACTGGGCAGTTAAACAGGTGTGACACAGAATCTCTGGGGGCAGGGGCCCCAGGACCAAGGCACCTACAATTTCATTCCCCAGGCTGCACACCAATGTCACACATGGAAACTGAAAGGCATGCTATAAACAGAAGGTAAGATCCTCACAGCAGAGCAAAATTGTAGCCAGATACTAATGTCTGCAGGGAGCTTTGGAGACTCACGGCTTTGCAAAGGAAACGACGTTCTGGAAAGTGAACCACCTCACCATCTGAGTCAACATTTTTGAATGCAGAACCAGCAGGGATGTGATGTGGGGATTTCTAAGGCACTTTTCAACAGTCTGGAGTTCTAAAATCAGTCATTATGGCTTGGGTAAAGTTAAGAAAATACTCAAGGCTGATATGTTGTGTAGAAGTATCAAAGCGCAGAAATGGATACCCCCAAGGATGCCCCATGGACAAGGCAACAGAGGAGATTACATGTATCCAATCTGAGTATCTAGTCTACGTCAGGCAGTCGGTTCCTGAAAAGATGGCCTGTATAGAAGTGAATTTTTTAAGTGCCACCTCAAAGTGCTAGTTCATTTAAAGAATCCCACGGTACGTCCTGGAGTAAGTTAGGCCATGTCTCCCTGCATCTGCTTTGAGAGTTCAAGCTGTCCTTGAAGCGAAATGCCCCCTATAGAAGCATTTTTTTCAGGACCTTGAGAAGGTGGCTCATATTCCATTTTTAGGGGCAGGATGAGGAGGAGGATAGGACAACGACAGTAGGAATAATTCACATTTATGGAGCTTAGGCTCTCATCCTGGCATTCAAACACTGCAAGAGCATTTATTCTGTTCTGGGCACAGTTGTAAGAATTTTACACATATCAACTCATTTAACTTTCACAACGAGGTAACTGTTATCCTCATTTTACAGAAGAGGCAACTGAGGCACAGAGAGGCTGAGCACCTTGACCAAGGTCACACAGGGAGTGAGCCCTTAGGCCATCTGACTCCAGAATCCATGCTCTTACCTGCCGCACAATGCCACCTCCACATGAATCTCCTCTCACAGCCTCAAAAGAACCCCGTCAGTACAGTCAATGTCCCCATTCTACAGACAGGAAAACTAAGGCCCTGAGGGGTTATGGGCTGGGGTTTGCACTGTGCTGGGCCTGAACCTTCACTCTCAGTCACCATGCGCTTCCGCCTCTCCTTGTGCTTCCCAACCGTGCCCCTGGCTCTTGGACCCACGTGTACATCCTGTTCCTAGAGAGCAACGCCCGCATCACTTTCCTTTTGAATAATCCCCATCTCAGAGAGGCGCAAACATCCCATCATTAGTTCAGCAATCCACGCTCGTTCCAGGTGAAGACAGATTTCGGTCCATTCCTTTTCGCGTTAATGCGAATAGGTTTCCTAGAATGCCACTCCCCCCCCCCCGAGATGCAGCGTCCCTGCTCTGGGTACACACACGCAACGAATCTCAAAAAGTTAGAACTTATCTGAAACGGTCTGTTTTTACAGAAGAAATACAAAATCTGTCACTAAAGCAGCTATTCAATGGAGTTATTGTGATTAAGCATTATTTCCTTAGCTTATAAAGCATTTTACAGTCCACTCTTCTGTGTTTCCTTTAGTGTCACAGTTGGTCTCATTGGGTCCTCCCACAAGATGTGCTCAAGCCCTCATCCCCAGGACCTGGGAATGTGACTTTTGGAAAAAGGGTCTCGTGTAGTGACAAGTTAAGATGAGGTCATAACGGATTCAGGTGGGACTTGGAACTCTGACGCAAAGACACACAAGGAGAAGGCAGGCAGACTGGGAGCAGCACAGCTGCAAGCCAAGAACACCAGGGTCCGCAGCCACCAGCAGAGGCTGAAAGAGGCCAGGAAGGATTCTTCCCTACAGACACCTAGGCTTCAACACTTCCGGTCCTCACAGAATGGGAGAATGTTCCTGTTATTTTAAGCCACCCAGTTTGTGGTATTACAGCAACCCCGAAAAAATGGATACAGGTACGTTGGAAACTATACCCGAAAGTGCATTAAAATGCCAGATTGGGACCTCCATCTTTGGGGATCCATTTTTAATTCGTAAACATCGCAGAGATCAGCTATGCGGAAGTCACTACTTTTCATCTGAAGAGGAAGGAGTCAGACCAAAGTGCATCTTTTATTGGCTTCCCAGAATAAAATGGTATTTTTCTGAAGAGTTTTTCTCCCACTCCCAATTCTCCTACCCCCAAGTAACAGGAGGCCATGGGAAAAAACGGTCTTCAGGCTCTTCAAACCTCAGCACACGCACAGTCCCAGAGAAGCCCGCTCTGTGTCTGACCAAGCCAACTGTCCAATCCATGCTCCGGGCCAACGGCGCTGTCACACAGCCAATCCTGGGATGGTGTCATGAGGCATTTTGTGCTTCTGTCACCACCTCAACTGCCACAACTTTGCAGAAGAGAGGGCAGTCACAAGACCTGATGGGCTGAAGCAGGTTGTAAGACTCAGGAACACAGCTGTGCGCCCGCTCTGCTCCGACACCTCATCTAACTTGAGACCGCTTGTTGGGAACAGCTTCATCCTGACAGCCCGGTCCTCGCTCTGATGCCCAGCCCCACATGACCAAGTGCCTACCCCTCTCCACTTAGGTGTCTAACAGCCCTCCCTCCCAATTGCAACATGGCCCACATGGACCTGCTCGGCTTCTCCCCAACCCTGCTTCCTCAGCTGCTTCCCCAACCTCCTCGTTACAGACCAAAACCTTCAGAGCCATCCTTGACTTCTCCTCCCACCCAAATCCCAATCCGTTGGCAAATACTGTGGACCCTACCTACAAACCACTCTTGAAACCCCACTGCTTCTCACCTCTTCCATGGTTTCCTTCACGGGTCCAACCACCAACTCTCAGCCACGTTACTGTAGGAGGCTCCTGCGGAATCTCCTTTAAACCCTCGTCCCTCTCCCCCCAGGCTATTCCTAAGCAGCAGCCAGAGCCATCTCACAAGTCGGATCTTATCACTCCTCCATTCAAAACTCTCCAGTGGCTCCCATGGGTCTCAGACATGGCTCCACATGGTCCTCTGACCTCATCTCCCCTCTGCTCAGGACACTCAGGCCACCTTTCCAAACTTCACCCTGGTTCTCTCCCTGCCCAGTCATTAACAAGGCTCTGGGGGCAAAGGATAGGCTGTAGATCTGCGGGGGGGGTGGGGGGGGAATGAATCAAAATTCCAGAAAGGAAGCCTACTTTCAATTTCGCAAAGCCACGGATGGTACACACTCCAATTGCCCGCCAATCTCCATCTGCATGAGGAAACAGAAGACCTCCAAGTCCCTGGGGATGTGTAAACCAGCTGCCATGGGCAGCAAAGCTGTGACAGCAAGTAAAACCCTGGCCCCTGCCTCCTGCTACATTAGGCTCCCTGAGATAAAAGGAGGCAGGCTGCCAACAAGCTGCTGGCAAAAGGAAGACATTTATTCACGTTACTTGAAAGACTTTTGGGGGGGAAAGAAATCATTTAATCTTTCTTCATAAACAGCTCTTTTTATAGCACATTTGCATTGAGATCATAGTCAAAGTAATGCGAAATGTGTTTGGTCTTCACTTTTTCATTAAGGTTGAAGAAATGGCCATTTGTTCCCATTACATATTACTGGATAACAGGCTACCCCAAAAATGTAGTGGCTTAAAACCACCACCATTTTACCACATCTGACACTTCAGTGGGTCAGAAAGGCAGGGTTCAGCTGGGAGATTCTTCTGCTCCACGTGGCATCAAAGGTTCCCTGGTGTCCCTCAGCTGGCAGATGGGCGGGGCGGAAGGGTCTCAGCCACCTGCACTCTCATGTCTGGTACTTTAACAGGAATGCCTAGAAGGCTGGGCTCATCTGGGACTGTCCACCACAGCACCCAGCTGCGGCCTCTCCAGCATGGTGGGCTCACGTTGAACGTCTCTTGAGGTGGATGGAGGCTCCAGGATCAAGTGTCCCAGTGAACAAGGCTGCATGGTCTTTTACGACCTCTCCCCAGAAGCTTCACGGGGTCACTTCTGCTATATTCTAATTGCAATCAGGAGCCCTTCCAGATTCAAGGGGAGGGAACACAGACCCCTTTTCCCAGTAGAAGCTTCAAAATATTTGAGACTAAGTTTTAGAACTATCAGAGTGGTTTCTGAAATTACTCACATGACAGATCCTTAATTTTCTACCCTTCCCCCAGGTACCCAGTGGCTTTGTGGTGGCTCACTGGCCTCCTCACCAACCCCCTCATTCAGCCAGTAATCATTAAATGCATACTAGAGATCTAGCAATGTGCAAACCCTGGCAGGTATCAGAGCAAAGGCTAGCCAACAGCACAGACAGCTGTTCTTCTCGCCTGTCTAGCATCCAATCCTCCTTTTGGAGATCACATGTCCATTGTCCTTTAGGAAATAATCCCCTTCCCTCTTTCAATTCATGGGACTGGGGTGGGCAGGTGATCGAGACCTGGCCAGAGTTCGACTTTTCTCCCCCTACCCTGTACATTGTAATTGGTTCAACGATTGATACATGGCCCCAGAATAGTAAATCCCAGTACTTTTGCATGATTTGGAGGGAAAGGCATAAAAGGGGAGAGGGTAATGGATAGGTAACTAGTGGAAAACAAGTGCCATTAAATAAAACGAAGAACAGAGCCAAGAGATAACGAGTAAGAAGTTCAATTCAGAAGAAATGTTCCCAACGTACCTGAAGCCAGCCCATCCCTGGGTTTTCCCGCTACATGAGCTGATCAACTCCCTTTGTTAGCTCAAAAAAAAAAAAAAAAAAAAAGAAAAAGAAAAAAGCAAGCCTGAGTTGGGTTTCTTTCACTTGTAACAGAGCTCTGACTTACACCCAGGAAACAATGAGAGAGCAACACAATATTGAGATCAATGAATAGGGTACAAAAAATAAGACGACTCTTATGGAATGAACCTTTAACACAGCCAGGAAAGGCCCTTGGGACAAGGACCTTGGAGCAACAGAGTATCCATCAGCTACCTTTGTATGCAGCCATGCAGAGTCCAGCCGACTGCACTATGTGTAAGGGGGGCAGGGTTCTAGTCATATCGCCTCCTGATTCACTCAAAGAACCTGGGGGAAAGGGCATGGCCCTGAGCAGCCTACATTTGCCACTGTTTCCCACTAGGTGGCACCCATGCATCAGGGAGGCAGAAATCTGGGGTTTCACAAATTAACGGACTATAGAATTAAGACCCTTAAAATTAAGTATTGGGTGGTTTGGATGGAAATCTTAAAGATAGTGGGAAATACAGGACAGCAAATGTGTGTGACAGCTACCACTTAGTACCTACTCTGTATTCAGTACACAGACGGCCGTATCTTGTCCTACAGATTCAAATAGGATCAGACATGGACTCCACAAGAACTTAATATCAGTGTGAAGCCAAGGCTCACCTGTAAAAGCTTTAAGGTTCAATACAAAGAGAATGAGTAACTAAGCACTGAATGTCACATCATCCGTCAGAAGGGCAGTAGGAATCTCCATAGACACAAGTTAGAAGAGCTGGTCCACCAAACTATTCATGTCATTGATGAAGCAGCAAAGGTCCAAAGATGTTGCACAAGGACCTCAGGATCACGAGAGATAAATGAGGGCTGGTAGTCAGAGAAGAGGAGCCGATGGCGGATATCGGTTCTGGGAAGGACTTGAAAATTGGGAATCATTTTACAAAGGAGGGAACAGAGTGAACCAAGGAGAGGGTCACAAAGGTAAGGCTGGGCGTTCATGCTTGAGGCTATGTAATTAAGCATTCTGTACCCAAAGGACTTCATCAGTAAGAGGATGATCCAAACAGCCTCCTTACCTTTTAATTCATGCATACTTCAGGAACTCACATGGAGAAGATCTTGTAAACTTCAATGTAGGGCAGAAACGACCTACGGTGGTGGATGCAAACCACAGCTTCAAAGCAGTAATACTCTACAAGTGTTCGTTGCTCCCCCAAGGATAACAATTTTATTATTATTAATAAGACTAAAACTTCCCTATTCCCTGGTGTTAGGTCAATGACCAATTAGCTGAAGATAACTACAGAGTAACTGCCCATCCTCTGCTCTCACATTTCCTCTCTGGATCCCATCTTCTCTGTAGGATCACTGCTCTGAGAATCACTGCAGATCATTTTTCAAAAAAATACATTAATTTTCTCTAGTCAAAATTCAGGCGTATTCTCATTTCATTATTTATTGCCTCCAGTATTAGTTTTTCCTCTTGTTATTGAGCTCCCGTCCCCACTGAGAATGGAACACTTCCCTCTTTAGCATCATTTGTGCATTTCATTAAACTGGGTTTCCAGGCTCCTTTGGATCCCTGGTGTCCTTATGGAAGGACCCTCAGCCAGCAATAGCCCTTGAGGCAAAACACTGAAAGCACTGTCTAAATCTTTAATAAGAGGTTAAGTAGCCAGGAGAATGAAGGGCAGGCAACCTATCCAAAAACAGGCTGTTTCTTCCTGTATTACACATATTTATAAAATTTGTTATGTGCCTAATTTTATGCATGTAATTTTATAGTAAAATCCTGGATTTCTTTTATGGTATCAATATTCCATTAACATGGGGCCCAAACATAAATGGTAGATCTTATAACTGGACAAACACCAACAGAAAGGGTCATATCCTGACTCAACAACAAAAAACATTAATCGAGTTGTAGATGAATATCTGTAATTTCAAGGGAGATGTGGCCAACACGAGAAATAAAACTGGCCGGGGCGGGGGGGGGGGGAATGTGCCCGCAAAATTGTAAGAGCTGCAGTAAAAGAAAAAGAATGGAAGGACTTCTTGATAATTTGAGCCTCGATTCCGGCACGTACTAGGGACCTGAACCCAACTAAGAAGCCCGAACTAAGACAAACGCAGTGTGCTAAACTTCAAACTGAAGTCAGACACGATCATTTTACAAAATGGTAACAGCATCCTCAAAGGGCTACTCCCTCAGTGAGAGATGGGCTGCCCGGCAAGGGAAAGCAATAATAGCGCTTTTCACCTGAGCTGAGGCCCAAACAGACAAGGTCTCCCCTGTGCATTTATGTAATCATAGATCTATATTCACACAGCTTCAGAGGCTGCATTTATCCTAACTGCAGGATCCGGGATCCCCTGAGCTGCAAGACGAACTCAAAGTGGTTCCAATTCATGGTACTCGGCAGAAGCAAACCAAAGTCTTACTGGAGGAGCACATCCTTCAGCCAAACCTTTCAGGATTCCCGCAGATCACTGTGGCTAAATAGAAGTTCACAAGAAAAAATTACAGAACACTGAGGAAACAAGACTCCTTGAGCTAGAGTCAGCAAAAAACAAAGACCACTAAGAATTAGAATGCCTAAGTCTATCCATCTGAATCTCTTCACATGATATAAAAGAACCAAATTTAAAATGCCATTTAAAGAAATAACATGAGCAAGGAATGAAGACCTGAAGGACCAGGGAAATCTGGGGAAAAAAGATTTCTAAATATGCAAAATCTATAATCACTAGTATTAAAGACCCCAAAATGAGTTAAATAAGTCAGACAGCCTGAAGACCGAATTAGTTATTGAAAGAACTTCCCAGGACACAGCCACTAAAAAATTGAAGAGGGATGAAGAGACAGGAGGGCTGAGAATGAGAAGGTCTAACATACATCTAATTAGATCTCCAAACGGGAAAAAAAAAAAAAAAATAGAACAGTCAGCATTTGAAGAGGTAACAGCTGAGAATTCCCCAGAACTGATGAAAGACAAAATCCTCACATGCTGAAGGCACGACAAATTCTAATTCAGGAGGGAAGGAAGGGAGGGAGCTAAGACAGAATAAAAATATAGAAAGCAAAGACCATTTACAGGCAGAGAAAAGAGACCAATTACTTCAAAGCAATGACAATTTGACATCAGATTTTAATAGCTATAAATGGAAGCCAGATGACAGTGAAATCATAACTTCAAAGTGCTGTTAGGAAATAACTATCAATCTAGAATCATGTGAACAGCTAATCTGGCATTCAATAAAGCAAAACAATTTTAAGCAAACCAAAAAAAAAAAAAAAAGCAGAAAGTATTAGTGGCACATCACCAAAGGAATTGCCAAAAAGGATGTACTTCATTAGAAAGGAAAGGGAGATTCAGAGTACTTCATTACCCTGAAAGGGAGATATGCAATAAGGAAAAAGCATGCAACCAAATCAATGTGATGAAATCTAAAAAAAAAAAAAAAATCAGCAACTATAAAACCCAAAAGCAACATGTGTTGTGTGGGGGATTAGAGCAAAGATCTAAAATACTCCTCAGAACTTACAGAAGGTATGATCAAAATTATTCTAACAAAAGTCTGTATTATTCAGGAGGAGAAAAAAGGTACTAATGACAGACTTCAAGGTCAGTGTGCAGGTTGAACATTTAAGAGTAACCCATTAAATGATTAGAATTGGTAACTTCCAAAAAAAAATAGAGGGAAATACTTTTAAATGAAAAATCCAAAGACAGAAAAATAAAAAGAAAGCAACAGCATAGAAAAAGCATACAATGACATAGGGGGAAGTAATTTTTATAATATCAGAAGTCCATCTATTTTCCAAGAGTCAAATTACATTTAAAAAATTAAACTAGGTATGTGCTCCTTAGACACACTTAAAGACCTAGAAAAGGGGAGCAGAGTAAAGATGATGGGGGGAAAAAGCTGTATTAAAACCAGACAAAACAGATATTCAGGTAAAAAGCATTTAGGATAAAGAGTCATTTTGATCTTGTCACCATGTGGTGGTGGTGGGGAACACTCAGTTTTAACCACAGACCTGTCCCTCAGCCAGGCTTGCGTGAAAAATACACAGCAACAAACAGCTTTTCGAGGGGTCTCAGGTCTAGGTATCTGGGGATGGGATCACAAATTCTCTCTGAAGGAAAACTTTATCCCAGGCCTTAAGAATTCCCACAGATAGGGCACGTGGGTGGCTCAGTTGGTTAAGCGACTGCCTTCGGCTCAGGTCATGATCCTGGAGTCCCGGGTTCGAGTCCCACATCGGGCTCCCTGCTCGGCGGGGAGTCTGCTTCTCCCTCTGACCCTCCCCCTCTCATGCTCTCAAATAAATAAAATATTAAAAAAAAATTCCCAGATAAAGAACCAAAGGACAAGAGGTCACAGTCAAAAATTATAAAACACAAGAGGAACCCAGACAGAGTAAGACTTATCACACAGTATTCAAGGAACAAAAGGGCTCTTTCAAAAAGACAGTGTCAACATTTATAACAAAACTCAGAATATTTACCAACAAATCTTCACTAAAAGGATTTCCTGAGGATGCACCTTGGAAAGAGTACCTCACATACCATGCCACAAATATAAGAATAGTGAGCAAGGATCTGGGTCTACATCCCACATGTAGATACATGTGAAACACTCATTGCAAAATATAGTAATACCTGACTTTCAGGGAAGGAGAAGAATTAAGAATTAAAATACTGGATAAGAATAACATTTTACACGGGGAGGCAGTGATCTTAAACTTTGAGAGGATAAAGGCACTGATAAGACCTTTATAGTGTCTTAAGTTCCATATGCAAATGAACCTCATTAATCTTTGGTGTGATGTCTCCTGATGATCTAATGATGTTTGTGTGCATGTTCCTCAGAGTAAAATTCTGCAGTGCAAAATCTTTTGAGGAAAAAAAAAAACCTTCAGTGAATGCCAGAACTATGTAATTATGCGCAGTGCTTCTCTTCACATACTTTTATGGGTAAGACATGATCAAGAATGGAGAATAATTTCTAAGTAATTTGCACACAAATATCAAATTAAATCCCAGCAACATATCTGGAACAGATACATGCAATCATAAATCAAGTTCATTTTGTCCTACACAAACATGAACTAATCTTAATTTTTTTATATTCTTTAGTATTTCTATCTTTGGTGTTATAAGAGGTCTTCTTTCATAATTATTCTCATGTTTTAGTGTTTAATGATTCTATAAAGTTTTACAAAAATAAAATGCACAGTGAACTAGTTAAAAAGATAACTTAGTTGTTTATTACTGAGAGGGTGTGTTAAAATCTTAGTCAATCCAAAAAGTGAAGGAAAAGGACAGATAAAACAAAATCAGACTTTGAATACTAACCAAAGCAGAAGGAAGGAAAACAAAAATGCACAGAAAAATTTAAGTGAAGTTTTTTGGAAAGACAATATGGGCAAGCCTTTGGCAAGATTAATGAGGAAACAATGAAAAACGGGGCATTCTATATAATAATTTCATGCCTATAAATTTAAAAATTGACAAATCATGGAAACAGATGAATTCTTAGGGAAATTCGACATAATACAAGTGACTCAAAAGGAAGTTAGAATACTTAAATATTTCTGTAACCATTCAATAAATTAAATCCAATTAATCTTTTCACAAAGTAAAAACCAGGCCCAGTGGCCTCCCAAGTTCTACCAAACATACAAAAAAAAACAGGTAACTCCAATTTATACACTCTGCTGGGGAAAAAGAGGACACATTTTCCAAGTAATCTTATGAGGTTGGCAAAACGTGGATAATGAAATCAAACAAGCATACCATGAGAAAAAGTTACAGAATTTTACTCATGATGCAATAACATTAAACGGAATCTAAAAATAAAATTTAAAAGGAAATGCAAATGGCAAAGAGCCAAAATCCTTCCGAAGAACAAGGGTAACTTTCTATCAGATATCAAGATACATAAACCTATAGCAATCAAAATGCTTCGATATCGGTGCAGAAATATATAGTTGAACAAAAACCAAGACTCCAAAAACAGATACGCGTATATATGAAAAACTGATTTATAACGATGGCATGGAAGATCTGATGAAGTATTAAATAAGAGGCTTGCCCAACTGGTTTTCCATCAGGGAAAAATGCAGTTGGGTTATCTCACACTATACATAAAATCAATTCCAGGTGGTTTTAAGGCAGCAAACTATAAAACTTTAAGGGACAATTCAGGTGGCTATTAAGACAAAAAGTATAAATCCTAAAAGATGATAAACTGTTACATTAAAATTACAAGTATCTTGGGGCGCCTGGGTGGCTCAGTCGTTAGGCGTCTGCCTTCAGCTCAGGTCATGATCCCAGGGTCCAGGGATCAAGCCCCGCATCGGGCGCCCTGCTCTGTGGGAAGCCTGCTTCTCCCCTCTCCCGCTCCCCCTGCTTGTGTTCCTGCTCTCGCTAACTATCAAGTAAATAAAATCTTATAAAATTACAAGTATCTTTTCATCAAAAGACACCAGAAGTAGTTTCTGTAGCACATAAACTGACAAAGTATTAGTATTCAAAATCCATAAAGAATCAATCAATCAAGAAAATACACAATGCGGTAGCAAAAGGAGTCAAGGGCATTTCATGGTGGAAGAAACCCAAACGGCCCAGTAACTCATGGAGAGATGTTTAAGCTCATTAGGAATCAAAAGCAAATGCAAACCACAAAGATGTCATTTACATGTACACGATGGAAATTAAGTCAGACCATGCCAATTGGTGGGAAGGTGCAAATCAACAGGAGTCCTCTTCCTGGTGGGAGGGTAAACTGACCCCCCACTGGGGGAACCTGGCATTTTCTAGCAAAGCTGAACATCCTCCGGCCCGGTGGTTCTGCAGATCCACTCTTGGCTCACCACCAGAGCTCTTACACATGTTCCCCAGGAGACACACCAAAGAACGTTCAGAGCTGTAGTGTTGTAAAAGCAAAACAGAACCTTCCAAAGCATGGGCCACTCAATAGCCCAAGTAAGGGCGCCTAGGGTGGCTCAGTAGGTTAAGCGGCTGCCTTCAGCTCAGGTCATGATCTCTGGGTTCCTGGGATCAAGCCCCGTATCGAGCTCCCTCCTCAGTGGGGAGTCTGCTTCTCCCTCTGCCCCTCCCCCAGCTTGTGTGTGCACGGCTGTGTGCGTTCCCGCTCTCACACACTCTTTCAAATGAATAATCTTAAAAAAAAAAAAATAGCCCCAAATGCACAAGTCCTTCGGGGTAGAGGGTGCTCCTTGGCCATGCAACTTAGGGAAACACTTCCTTAATCCAGCTAAGTAAGTTTCTAAACTGCAGGTCTTCTCAGAACCCCTGGTATATGCTTGTTTACTGTGGATGCCAAAGTCAGAGATGCCAAGGAGTGCTTCCCAAATATATTTGACCAAAGATCCTTCCTCTCCCCTCCTCTGAAACATCCCACAGGGTTAGTATTCTGCAGAACACAATTTGAGACACACTGACCTGGATCATCTCTCTGGGTCTCTATTGACTGAGTGTATAAACTCTAGTGTTCCTACGCTCTGTGGCCATGGAGGGGAACGTACCCCTCCCAGACTATGCTAGCAAGCCATTTTAACCTGTCTTTAAAGAGGTATATGCTCCAAAATTTCCCCAGGCATTATTTCTACAGAACCACTATCCCCAGAACAAGCGGATTATTTAACTGAATGCCCATGTGGTTACATCCTTTCAAGTACCATTTGCCATTTCCAAGAACTTGCTAAATAAAAATGAATCTCTAATTGGTCCAATGTGTGATGAAATGTTTATGCGTATAGATGTCTCCCTAACACCTCATATCCCTCCCTTCATATTATAACTCCCAGCTGGAATGGGGGAGAGGTTGAGGGGAAAAAGATTCTGTATCCACGCTACCTCCCCCATAAGAATACCCTTGACAATTCCTAACAGTATCATCTGCAAGTGAATTAAAGCCCAGAGATTTTCCTGTTTTCCACAAGTTATCAGTGAAAAAATTGGTATCAAATTCTTCTTGCTCTCATCTGCTTTTTCTACTAGATATGAATAATGATGCAAAATTATGCCCATCAAAATGCTATATTCGCTCCGAGTGTAAGTCATCTGTTGGTTTACAGATCTTGGGAATGTCACAGATCCACACATGGCTTCTGAGAACCAGGATTTTATAGCTGGATGTTTAACACATGCAGTATGAGGTCATAAAAATTTCATCTGGTGTTGGACAAGGCCCTCCTGCTTCTTGGCGGGAGAAAAACAGAAGATTTAAAAACTACCTGCTTCCTTTCAGAATCATTCCGAAGCACTTCTTAATACAAAAGGCATTCCCTCCTATGTCCCATTCCATGGAGGTCCTTGCTCTTGGCCATAGAAAGAGCAATCTAGGTTAAGATGTCAACATGGGATAATTGATCTCAGAGGGTCCATGAACTAGGACACAATCTGTGGCCAACACTTTCCCCCTTATTCCAAAGAAGCTGTAGACACCCCACGCAAGACATTAAATGGTCTTGAAACCAATTCAGCTAGCCTTTGCCCAGGGTTTTACAAGACCGTTTGAGAGGTGTAGAGAATTTCTTTGAAGAAAGCTAATGAGTCCACCCTTCCCCCCTTTACCAAGTGGGAGGGGCTCCAGGCAGTAAGTGTCCACTGGAGTTTGTAGGGCATAGTGACAGGTGCTGAAATCACCACTGCTGAAGCTTAAAAGGCTAACAAGATGGATAATCATTCTCAGAATTTGTCAGGGTCAAGAAAGTGTGAGTTTCCTGGGGGTCAGATACAGATTTCAAGAAGGGACCAGGGCCCCACACCCAAGAGGACTACCTGGAGGAAGAGAGGATCCCAAGAAGTGGGTGGCCAAGAACTCACTGCTAAAAGGGAGGATGCAGGGTCATAGAGGGGCTGTGGCCAATGTTCAGGGGACACTGGTGAGGAAGCATGGAGGGGTCAGAGCTTACAGTGTCTAAAGCAAGATCTCAACTTGGAAATGAGCTTGGACTTAGAGGACCACAAATCCTGTGAAATCAATGCAGAATTTCATGTGTATGTGGCCAGCTATTCTGACCATTAACCATAGTAGGGCCACAGACCCATTTAGGAACAGCTGCCCCAGGGCTGCCTGGCTGGCTCAGTCAGGGGAACGTGCAACTCTTGATGTCAAGGTTGTGAGTTCAAGCCGCATGTTGAGTGTAGAGAGTTTATTTTTAAAGATTTTATTTATTTGACAGAGACACAGCGAGAGAGGGAACACAAGCAGGGGGAGTGGGAGAGGGAGAAGCAGGCTTCCTGCCGAGCAGGGAGCCCGATGCGAGGCTCGATCCCAGGACCCTGGGATCATGACCCGAACCGAAGGCAGACACTTAACTGACTGAGCCACCCAGGCGCCTCGAGATTTTCAAAAACAGAAACAAAACAGCTGCCTGAAAAGCATAAATACTGCTCATAACAGCTGAGGTTTTTGATCGGTCTTATGTAGCGATGGTTTCAAAACGTTATTTACTTTCTGATGAGGGCCTGGTGTGCAGTGGTGAGTCGGTTACTGATGAAGTGCTGGCCCATCTGCTTCAACCATCAGCCAAGCTGGGACTGGGATCCACCCGTGCCCTATGGATATAGAAGAACCTGAGATGGAGAGGTCCCTGCAGGATTTCCTCCCAGAGAGTCCTTCTGAATCTGGGTTACCCCCTAAACACACACTAGGGACCACCAGCCTTAGCAAAACAATGCAAAAAGGCTCATTCTGTGGTCTTGGGGAGGGGCGCATGAACTTGAAGGAATTTGCTGCGTTGATTTTATCTAATAGAAATAATGACTAAAGCAAAAAGTTGATGCTGATGCTAGACTTGGAGGGGGAAAAAGACAGTTGGTAACAGTTTGATTTTTTCTTTAATCCGTGTTTACATTTGATTTCATTTCTGCCTAAAAATATCCACCATGTATTCAGTATCAGAACAAATTCAGCCCTAAAATGTTCACAATAAAATGGAGGATATGAAAAGTCATCCTCAAATATACCTATTCTGTATTAAGAGCTGTATAATTAACATGGGAAATATTCCCTGTAGATGAAAAACATTCAAAACATGTATATAGGAGCTCAACAAGGGTACAGTTGCACATACAGAAAAAAACTGGAAAAATACGCACTAGAATAATGCTACCTCTGTCGGATGCAATTATGCATCAACTGTTTTCCTACTTCTGTAGTTCTCTACAATGAACACTTTGCTTTGCAATCATATTATGTAACGATCCAACTACTCTGCAAGGTTTGCTCTTAACAGCAGTGTTGGCAGAAAACTCCTGTGCATGTTAATTTCTTTAAAAAGTCCTGGCAGGGGCGCCTGGGTGGCTCAGTCGTTAAGCGTCTGCCTTCGGCTCAGGTCGTGATCCCAGGGTCCTGGGATCGAGCCCCGCATCCGGCTCCCTGCTCGGCAGGAAGCCTGCTTCTCCCTCTCCCACTCCCCCTGTTTGTGTTCCCTCTCTCACTGTGTCTGTCAAATAAAATCTTTAAAAATAAAAAGTCCTGGCACTTCCCATAAATTGAGTCATAAAAGGGAATGCCTGTATTGTATTATGGATCTGTCCCTCCACCTGTGAATGATGTATTAAAATATGCAGATTCAACTGGATACTGGTGAGGAAGGATGGAATTTTCACAATTTTCTATCTGGCACACATTTCAATTTTTTTTTGTGCGACAAAGTTTTCATTTCATTTACATAAAGGCACTTTAGATTTGTTTTATTGGGGTATAATTGACACGTATTAGTTTCAGGTGTAAAACAATGACTTGATATTTATACATACTGCAAAATGATCAAAATCTAGTTTATACCCACTACCATAGTTACAGAATTTTCTTGTGGTAACTTTTAAGATCTACTCTTAGCAACTTTCAAATATGTAATACAGTATTCTCTTTTTAAGTTTTTGTTTTTTGGGGGGTTTTTTGGTTATTTTTTAGTAATCTACAGTACCCAATGTGGACTCGAACTCATGACCCCAAGATCAAGAGCTGTATGCTCTTCTTGACTGAGCCAGCAGGGCACCCCTAGAGTACAGTATTAATTGTAGTCACCATGCTATAGATTACATCCCCATGACGTTTTATAACTGGAAGTCTATACTTTGACTCCCGTTTCATCCACACCCCAATTCAAAGTGGTCCATCAAAACTGTTTATAAAAGTGTGTATTTCTAAGAGTAGATCGGAAGCATCTCATGAAGTACAGCACACTATTACTGTTTAGTTACTAAGACACAAGAGGCTTCAGGAAACTTCCATCCCTTCCCGTATCCTGTGGAGAAGCGTGGCTATTGGGAGATCCGTGCACTGCCTCTTTGAACCTGGCTGGTCGTGCCTCTGGGCTCAGCCCCTGCAGTCGCTATGAGGACCTCCTCAGTCAGCGGTGTGAGCCAAGAAAATACTCTCCACAGTTCAGCCAGAGGCACGGTCTCTGTTCAACCACTGATACAATGAAACGCAAGACGATCCACACTCAGCCCTCCTTCCCTTTACTGAAATGCATCATCCGTAAGTTAACACTTTATGGGAAGTAGTAGCTACTATTAATAGAGCACTTCAATAACACATGTCAGGCCTTGTACACACATTTGCTTATTTCATCTTCAATCATTTTACAGATGGGGAAACTGGGCCTCTGAGAGGCTGAGGGGTCCCACTGTCCCCATAACCAGGGAGTCAGAGAGTCTGGATTCAAGCTAGGTCTTGCTGATTCCAAAGTACAGTCTTTCAACCACCTCAGCTACTGTTCAGTTTTAATGGAACAAGCACCCATTCCTTGGTCACTAAAACTGGGTGTGGGGGTGGGGAGAGAGAAAGGGGTCAGTTTAAACCTTCACAGAGCACGTGTACGGGGCAGGGACCACTACTCCAGTCTACGTGTGTGAACTCCAAGAGTGACCAAGCCAAGGCCACTATCAAGGAGCTCAGAGCTCCATCAGATGGGAGAAAAGGCCCAGGAAAGGGGTGGCTTCAAAGAGAACACGGGGAAGGGGAGGGGCTCAGGCAGGCTCTGTCCCTATGCTTTGGTAACAGTTTGGGCGGGGGCTATGAGCCATGGTTACCCCGCTGGGGAGCCACCTCTGTAATCCTCTTCCTCTGTATGGTTATCCCAGCTTCAGGACCATAGAGAAGATTTGAAATACAGCAGAATCCATGGAATACTTCTCAGAGAAAAGCTTCTGGCACACAGCAAAAATAATTCACATGGAATTATCTAAGAGAACCCGATTAAAGAACACAACAAACTGACGCACAGGGGCCTAGGCTAGTCTCCACCGTCCACCTCGGCCTGGACACCACGCTCAGTGGGATGGGGAGGGACCAAGCAGAGCGCACCCACAGAGCAGAGGCCCAGCTCTCCAAACAAACAAAAAAAAGGCTCCACATCTCTGCAGGGTGACCCCTTTCCTCCCCAGGTTCCTACAAGTGAATGACATTTAACCTCCTGTTGCCTTCAACTTTTATCATGCCCTGGGAAACCTCCTAATGTGATCAGGTTCAGAAAGCCTCGGACACATTAAAAGGTGCCTAATCCTTTTAGTGTAAGGGATAATCTTCTCAGAGAAAACTTCACTAGCTTATGTTAAGTGCAATTTCCTCTGAAGTTATTATCCCAGCTGGAATTTGAATGTTCAAGCATTTCTGATGCCTGGGAAAGCTCCCTAAACATTCCAGAACCACACTTCTCCCTCTAACCCACTCTCTGCTTGGATCTTACAGTCACTCCTTTTGGCTCCTGAGCATCTTAATGGTTTCTTAGGAGTTCCTCGTTCCCACACCAGGCAGGTCCCACTCGAAAGCATGTTTCCATCTCTGCACCCAAACCTCACCTGGGAAAGTAACTGTAGTCAGAAGTAGAGTTAGCGCTCAGTGGCTGACAAGCAGCAGGGACAAATGAGATGTAAGGAAACAAAGATTCCCTTCCCGCACAGGGGGAGCCGCCACAGAACCTGGAGAAAAAGACTCTAGCACAGCTTGAGAAACTACAGCACATAAGGGGCAAGGTGAATTTTCCAAGAATGGACTATTTACAGGCCACGGACAGTGAATGAATCTGAATATCGTGTGGGATTTTTTAACCTCACCCCAGATCGTGATGACTTTACACCCTACTCCATTTATCCAGAGGTCAAACCCAGGCTACAGAAAGAAAAGGACCTAGGATCCAACCAACTGCACTGTGTCCAAGGGGGTAAACACTCAGGCTATTTAGATAACTCGCCTTTGGACAACCAAGCAAATCTAAAAAATGAGCTGCAAGCACTGGGGCTGGCTGCAGATACTCAAAAACCAGTGTAGGAGCTCCTGGGTGGCTCAGTCGGTTAAGCATCTGACTCTTGATTTCGGCTCAGGTCATGATCTCAGGGTCGTGAGAATGAGCCCTGAGTAGGGCTCTGCACTGGGCATGGAGCCTCCTTAAGATTCTCTCTCCCTCTCCACACCCTGTCACCAACCCCCCCCACCAAAAAAAACACAACAAAAAAACTAGCGTACATACTGCATTGCTAGGAAACAAAACAGAACAATTCTAGTGAAAACCTACCACTACCTTTTTGGGACAGGTATTGCCAAGAGTGCATGCTAAGTGCTCTTTTTCCCTTTAGGCTGAGCTTAGCATTCTGTCTGATGACTTTCTGGCAGTCGTTCCTAGACCTAACTCGAGATTTCTCTGCACTGTTCATTTTTTTCTGAGAATCAAATAATCTGTTAGCTATGGCTCGGCATATCTTAGCAAGGATCTTTCCTGAGATGGAGTGATTGACAGGAACCAAATTAATCTTCTGCAGCTGTAGGAACAGTTTTCTAGGCAAGACCCTCAGGGAGAAAGGGAGGGGTGGGAAGTGCACAATTTACACAGCAAAGGGCATCACCGTGTGCCTTCAGACTCTAGACCAGGGCAGAGGACTCCCTCCTGTCATTCACGTAAATTTCAGCTCTGGGAAAACAAGGGGAAAAGCCAGGACTATCATTTTAAAATACGCCTTTCCCAGGAGTCTCAACCTTGGAATCCAAGAATCAAGGACAATTCAGGCCTCTTCAATCACTGATGGGGGAACAAGTGACAAGGACCCCAGCTGAATCTGATTGGCAACAAGTGTTGCCAATCAGCAATGGGTCTGTTGTGTAGGCAGGGGTCTAGCAAGCCTGAAGGACAATTAGGCTCGTTCTGCATCTTTTCAATGATCAGCAAAGGCAACACACAAACGACTCCCTTTTGACTTCAAAATGCAAAGTCTGTAGCCCAGAATAAAATGCTACAGCTCTGAATAAAGCTTAGGTCTATAGAAATAATTTTTGTGACAATGGGGTAAAGAAAGGAAAAAGAGGTTACCACTCCCATCCCATTCTGACTTGGAACCAAGCGAGAAAGCCATTTCTCCACTTGAAAGAATTTCAGTTCTAGTATGGTTTGACGCAGCCCCACTGCAAAGGTCATTTTATAGAAGACTCTGAAGAGGAGGAGGGGTCAGACTGCTCTCACCATTTCACTTCTCAGCCCCTTTCCCCCCCCATTCCACAAAAATCATCCTGTAGGTTTGTGGCATAAGCCTGGACAAAACATTCCCACTAACCTCTTATCCTTTCCTCCCATCATGCTCAAAGAATGACATTGTTCTTACCTTTCAACTCTGGCAGAACTGGCAACCATCCCTCCTGTCCCCAGGGAGCCCAGGTAAGAACCAGACTAGGCCCCTCAGACACCCTGAACATAGCCAAGGGTCACTCCTTCAGGGAAGGAGGTGAACACCAAAACTCTCACACCCAATTTAAGGGAAATGCAGTCTGGTCTTTTTAAGTCCAGCTGCTTAATAAAACCAATATATTTGAGGCATCATTTTATCCGAACAGAAAATGATTTAACAAATCACACAGCTCTAAAAGCTTCTACTCGGAAGGTAAGCACTATGTTAAACGCAGTACTACACTTTTCATTCTGCCAATTTTTCCCTCACAGCAATCCTATTAGTACATTAGTTCTACTTCATAGATAAGGAATCTAAAGCTCAGAGAAGATTACCCAAGGTCATCCCATAAGCCCCAGAATTCATTCTCATCAATGCTGCTTTACGTTCCCAATGGAGTAAGGAATCCCACGTGGACAGTGAAGGGTGGACAAAATTCGAACACCCCCATAGCACTGCTTTCCACAGGGCTAATCTTAGAAGAATTCAAAAATCAAAAGTGTAAATATTAGTTACTATCCAACTATTGATCCTTCTGATGAGAAAATAGGGAATCCTATCAGAAGTGGATTGAGGACTGTCATGTCATTTACAAAAACTTACAAACTTATAATACACATAAGCAAAAACATCAGCTCCATCAGGAACATTAATACATAAAACTGCTGATTCCAGAGGTTATCTAGGCAGTCAGAAGGCTTTCAGCATTGCTAAAATAGTACAAAGAGAAAGCAGCATAATTTGATGGTTTAAAATGAGGCTAGAAAAAAAAAAAAGAATGGTTAGAATTATATAATTACTGATAGAGTTCAAGAGGTTCCATTCCAGGGCGCCTGGGTGGCTCAGTCGTTAAGCGTCTGCCTTCGGCTCAGGTGATGATCCCAGGGTTCTGGGATCGAGCGCCACATCAGGCTCCCTGTTCAGTGGGAAGCCTGCTTCTCCCTCTCCCACTCCCCCTGCTTGTGTTCCTGCTGTTTATCAAATAAATAAAATCTTTAAAAAAAAAAAAAGGTTCCATTCTGTTTGATGGCTGAGTACTGATCTGATAAACAGTGAAGGAAAAGACTATGCCTATCCAGCATGAACAGGATTGTTGCTTGTCCTTCTGAGCACAAATCATTTCTTTCTCGCCAACGTGGTATAAAGGCACATGGGGCAGAAATGAAGAAAATGTTCACATGACACCTGAGGTTACACAGCCCGTGTTTTGTTTGGGCATGTGCATGGCAGCAACATGGTATTTGTGGGAAGACAATTGGAACAAGGGCCAGGAGACCCAGGGTAGATCCTGACAGTCACCACCTGGACGTGTGACCTCGGGCAGTCCCTCAGCCTTTTGGAATCTGGACACGGTCATCCAAACAAAAAGGGAGCTTTGACCACGAGGGCTGGGTCTCTTCTGGTTCTAAAATTCACTTTCCCACTTTTAGATAATGTTAGTTTGTGACTAATATTGCTGGGCTCTATTCAACATAGAAATCTAAGGACAAAGTCTATGGCCACAGGTCCACAGGAGACCCAGTCACCAAGCACGGCTCTGTAAGACTGGTCACCCATCGAGAGCAGTGGGTGGGTGGGTGGGGGATGATCTTTCCGTAAGGAGACAAGCTTCAAGGACTTGTTATATCCAATTGGTTTTTTAATGTCTCTTGGCAACTTTTCAGTAAAGGGCCAGATACTAAATCTTTTAGGCATTATGGGCCATTCAGTCTCTCACAACTACTCAATTCTGCCTTTGTAGCAAGAAAGCAACCATAAACATGTAAAGAAATGCTCATGGTTATGTTCCAATAAAACTATTAAAAAGAAAAAAAACAAACACACAGAACCCAGATTCAGCAGATGAACCGTTTGCCAACCCCTGAGACAGAACAGGATTCCTTGGAGTCAAAACCACCCCCGAAAGGCCCAGGGGCTGTAGAGAGCCCACCGGCCACAGTCGCTGGCCAGAACCCATCTTCACAAGAGACTGCTGTGCATGGCTCCCCAGGGCTGCCACTCAGCCAGCAGACATTCAAGCCCCATCTGAACACACCAAGCACACACACATCATCACTCAGAACGCAAAGAACCCACATTCACTTTTTTATGAAGCCTGATAGCAAGTCTGCGAGGTTTTCACAAACCTGTAAGCAATCTGGTCTGGTGATTTATTCCAAATGTTGACTCTACTTGGAATGTGGTACGCAGGATTATAGAACATGAGAGGGTGGTAGAAGGAAAAGGCAGGGACAATGAGGTATCCTAAATATAATTTCTGCTTTGGAGTCTTAAAAAAACAACCCTAAAATGGAGGACCATTCCCACAGAAGTGAACTTGCACACTATAATTTTACAATTAGATTTTCAATGAGCAGGTCCATTTCAAGTGAATCAAAGTGTTCATCTCAATAAGATGGGGTAGGATTTCAGAGGACACAACAGTTCATTGAAATTCTCTCATACTTAATGAAAAAGGCAAGCCAATTGTATTTTGTACTATTTTTATATAGTAGAGAAAGATTTTTTAAAGCCCTACAAAACATTCGTGATTGTGGCTCATTTTATCGTAGAATGTTTAAAAGAGTATTTTAAGTTACATTAAATCTTAGGAGAGCAACTACTTTAACACTGATTTTCTCGGGTATTTGGTAATTGCTAGTTTGCAATATAGGGAAGGAGGTTAATTTACCTTCCAGTGAGCCATGGCTTTAAATTGGTTTTACAAAGGGAGAATTTAGGGACGCTGCTCAGAGAACATGAATTCCAGGCCATTTAGTTTTTGCTTTTGATGGTCAGGAATGGCACCTGGGCCCAATTATTCGCATGTGTATCTAGTGGGCAATTGTCTGGTTAACTAATACATTTTAAGAGGTCGGCATTTTTAGTGATGGAGTTGTAAACAGAAGGCTTATTATTTCGTCCGAAGAACAAAGTTTCTCGTACACCAAATGCTAATGTCACAGGCTTCCTCCAGTACAGAAACTACTGTGGGTTCAGCATTACTTGATACTACTGCTAAGTCTTGCAGTGTGGAGAAGGCCCAAAAAGCCTTGCTCTCTGCACGCTTCTGCACGCAGAGGCCACCATAATTTGCCGTCAGCCAAGCCCAGAGACCCTGAAAAGGAGGGGAAACTACTAGAGCTGGGAAGACGAATCTAGGATCTCCTGTGGTTTACTGGCTTCAGAGGGCACCTAGAGGGCAGGGACAGGCCAGCACCCCAAAATATCTCCACCCCTCGTCCTTCACAGCCTGAAATTCTACCTTGAGCCTTTCCGTTCCTCAGTCCCATTATCTCCAGCAGTCCTGTGTAGACACGAAAGACCTCCAAGAGCCACCAATCTCTTACCTATGTTGCAACACAAAGTGGTTTGGATGTAGCCAAGCTACCCAGCAAAGCATCCAGGGAACGAGACCGGAGACAGGTCTGTAGGTGAGTGGAAGGGAAAGAGAGGTTCGAGGCACGCCCGGGACGGGAGAGGCAGCTCCGCAGCGAGGAGTGAACAGCCCGGCAACACAAAGAACTGAGCAGCTCTAAAAGGGAGGACGGCAGAATAGAAAGCCCAAGACAAAGGTCATTCCTCCACTTGCATCCTACCTGACTGGGGCAGGGCACCACATCGCCACTGGCCTCCCAGACAATGGACACCAAACTTGGGACTCCTCAACAGGAAGGATTGCCTTCACTGACTCTTACGGGTTATCAGAGTTTCAAGATGGTTAAGGACACCAACCTACAAGCTTAATATAATCTGTTGTAAAATTACAAGGTTTTAAAAAAAAAAAAGTCTGATGAAGAACTATGTTAAATGCCATACACAGCTTGGTTGTAGAAAGGCCACATCAGACCTATTGAACACAATACACCAGAGAAGCTCAGCACTGGGGGCTGTGAAGGTAGATGGCCCAATTTTGAAACTACTCTGATGCACATACGCTGAGTGACCTTGGGCAGGGTATCCGACTTCCCGGTCACGGTTTACTCATCTGTAAAATGGGGATATCCACGCTACTTCTCTCATACGGCTGCTGGGAGGATTCAGTAGGGTAAGACACACAGGGAGCCTACAATGGCACCCAGCCATGTCATGAGGACCCAATTCAGGTCACCTGACACTACCTCCCCTTCATTGTAAGTAATCACGCTCCACGGAAAGGCGAGGCGATGCTCAGCACCGCAGCATCAGAAAGGCTCAGCCAGTTGATCTTTCCACCCAGCACCAAATCAGTGCCTATAACGCCACAAGTAATCTTTTAAAAGTGGAAAAGGAAAGCCAGCCAAGCCCGAGCGTGCCACAATGCATTCCTCTGCACACCCCCCCCACCCCCCACATTACAGAGCCGGCGGGGGTCACGACAGAGCCCCAGGTACTCTGATCTCCTTGGAGAAAGGTTCCACGTAAACACCGAGGATTAGGTTACTGGAGAAATTCTATAAGGAAATGGGGCCTCCCACCCTGAATTTGGAGCACATTCCATAAATGCTCTTAATGTGTTAAGGTTTAAAAAAATAGGGTTAGGTTCTTTTAAACAGGAGCCAACTTTGAACATGAGAAGCCAGTATGGGCACTGTTAAACCTAACACCAGATTTCTCACATGGCTTTCGAATAACCAACCAATTCTCGAAAGTACTTCCCTTCGTGCTTTCTGTTCAGCACCACCAAAAAAGTCATTTAAAAATGGGGGAGGTAAGGGACGCCTGGGTGGCTCAGTCATTAAGCGTCTGCCTTCGGCTCAGGTCATGATCCCAGGGTCCTGGGATCGAGCCCCGCATCGGGCTCCCTGCTCGGCGGGAAGCCTGCTTCTCCCTCTCCCTCTGCCTGCCGCTCCCCCTGCTCATGTGCTCGCACGCTCCGGCTCTCTCAAATAAAAGGTTTTAAAAAAAAAAAAAAAAAAAAAGAGGTGGGCAGGCAGAAACTTACTCCCAACACTTCAGAGTTTCAGTAAGTGATTCGGTTGCATTTTTAGCAATGACTATTCACTGCATGCCGAAATGAATGAAAACGGCCATGAACCAAAATCCATCACATCTAGTGTGTAGCCAGAGGGCAGAACCACGCTAGGGACGTGCCTGACCACAAGGTCAGGATTTCTGGAGAGCCGGGGTCCCAGGAAACATGGCAGGGCCTGGCCACAGCACCCACTGACCTGCTGCTGTGTCATATGGACACAGGGGAAACTGAAGGTCCCTTCTCTGGACTGAGGCAGAAACTCTCCCCACGGCCAACAAGGAGCTACACGATCAAACACATGGATGAAAGCTGCCTAGACGGTTTGCTCATCTGTAAAATGAGAGGGTTGTGGAGACAAAACGGAGCACGGAGATCTTTTCAGTCCTAAGTTTCTGTTGCAGGGAGCCCCTTTATCCCCAGCACCTCCCTGTGGAACATGGTCCTCTTCCCTCTTCAGCTGTGTCCTGAGCCGGTGATGCACAATGCTGGAGTTTCTTAGGGCCCATGATTATTCTCCAGATGGCCACACCAGGAATCAGGACCTCCACATCCAATTGTATAGCCTTGCCCTGCATATGGGCCCTAGCTAGGGAGAGGCAATCGGGGCCAAAATCCAGCCTGCTTGCACCCCCCCCACCCCGATGTATCAGCCTAGAGGAAGAGATGCTTTTTCCTGATTCAAACAAAAACATGCTACATCCTAGCTGCACCCCTGCCTGGAAACATGAACCTTTTCACAAACACACAAAGTATTAAACCAACCTAAGTAATAAGCAATGATCATTCAGTCTAACACATGAGAAAAAATATGCCTGTTAGAGACTGACTGCTATAGAGAGCCTGAATCTTCCTATTTTCATTTTTTTTAACTAAGGAAAATTGAAGTTTAACAGTCTCAGGGACTGCATTTCAATTCCTAAACACTGACATTACTCTCTGTAGAATATTCCCCTTGCAATATTCTGGGTATGTCCGGTGCAGAGGGTAAAGGCTTTTCAAGCTTAAGATTAAACATTTCGTGTTTATTAACTATTTAAACCACACTACATAAATACCGTACAGGTTCTCAGCTTTGACTTTTTTTTTTTTTTTTTTTTAAGATTTTTATTTATTTGACAGAGAACACACGCAGGCAGAGAAGCAGGCAGAGGGAGAGGGAGAAGCAGGCTCCCCGCAGAGCAGGGAGCCCGATGAGGGACTCGATCCCAGGACCCTGGGACCATGACCTGAGCCGAAGGCAGCCGCTTAACCGACTGAGCCACCCAGGCGCCCTCAGCTTTGACATTGCTATGTGTTCTTTACATGTTTTTCCTTCATAGGGAAATTTATACAGTAACGTCCTCTTAAGTCAAAGACTCTGTCCCCATTTTGTGCCTCTACAAATGAGAACCCAACCCAATTTGTTTTTCAAAAATGATATGAAGTCATCCAAAAATTCCTCCTGAAAAGCTTAGAGAATTAGATTCATGGAAATAATCGGCTGGAACTGGTCTTTCATTAGAATAACTTCATAATCCCATGGCCAAAAGGCTAACCACAGATTTACAAATGCCTTTTGCCCGAGACATCTCAATACCTGGCAGACTAAGGGGAAATGTATAAATAAATATATCTTTGTAAACTAATTCCTCCCATGGCGACTTGATGATCATGGAATGGTTTTGTTTGTTTTGTTTTTTTTTAGTATTTTTCCCCCTTGACCAAAGCTATTTTCCCTGGAGATGGTCCAACAATATACTGCTAACATACTCCCATTGTGGAATTCATCTGGAAAATTTTGCAACTTAAAAAAACAACTCGGCCATCTAATAGGCGTCTCTATGGACCTGCAGTTTGGAGACCAAAAACACACAGTAAATATTTTTGGTCTAGCTCAAAAGGAGTTTGGTGATGTGTGTGACTGAGCTTATTTGTTTATAATAACTTACTGAAGAAGTTAGGACACTTTGTTCACATCCATTTGTCTCGGGGGTTAAGGATCTGGAGAGTAAAATGTACACAGAGCCTGACTGGTAGTGACTCAGGCAATATTTGCTGAATGAAAGCTTCAGGTCTTGTACTCACGAGCTATTTGCTTCGATGCCAGACACTGAAATTCTCAGAACTTTAATTTCCCAAGAAATGGGGCTCATGCAGTTTTCATTATTTACCATGGTGAGGTTCTGTAAGGTTGCCGCAAACACTAAATTTGCAAATACACTGTTCCTGGGGGAAACACACCATTGCGTTCCTGCAAGAATCTGGTCACATTTTGTCAACTGATTGCTACATAACCTTGTGTTCTGTTTGTTTAAAGACCTCTTCTTAATATTGTTGACTAGTCAACAATGAAGTCACAACCACAGCCTGGACAGCGCTTCTCTTCTCTGTAAGCTCACCACAGCCTCCTTGGCCTTGGAACACTAGACAGCACGATCCTTGGGGTCCATTTTAAACAGTGAAATCACCTACAAAAGGCACAAAAAAACCCGTGGAAAACTTGGCACAAGTAGACCACAAAAAAGGCTACTTTGTTTACAGTAGGAGAGTGGAAAGAAGGCCGACTGTCTCCTCGGTCCCCCTCAGCTGGGAATGTGCGCATCAGGACACATTCCTCACTATTCTGCACGTGTCTGAATGACCACAAAAGCCCCATGAGTATGGATTTGGGGGTTACATATGAATGTCAGCACGCAGGTAAGTTTGCCAATACATAATCCACAAGTAGTGAGCATGGACTCTATCCATTCCCTAAATGTTGACTGCCTCCTTAACCCCAGCCACTGTGGTGGAAGGCGACCAGCACAGCTTCTTTCCTCACTGTGCTAACAGTCTAGTCGGGGAAAACAGACTGACAGTCACCCAAATACAGAATTGCAAAGCGTGATAACCACGTGATGTGGAAGATATGGGAATCTCTGAAGTGAGACCATAATTTCACAGTAGGTTCAGGAGGATCAGGGCATGTAAGCCCAGTACCAAAGCACAGGTTGAAGGCTAGAAGGCACAATAAATCCAAGAGCCCCGAGGCAAGCTTGGGCATAATTAAATCCGGTCACGAATACTGAAGGTTTGCAACAGAAGGAAACCTACAGACTGGCTCCAAGTTCAATGCGCTTAATTTTCTTAAATGATTTTCATTCAACAAAGATGGACTATTTCCCAAGCGCCAGGCACCAGGCATGATGCTAGGGATACAGAGGAGGAGAAAAACTTTTTTTACGGTCATGGGGGTTAAAGGCAGGGGGGGGGGGGGGGGGGAAAGACCCTTTGAGGGACATAGAGCATACACATGCTTTAAGAACAGCATGAAAAAGCAACATCAAGCTCCAAAGAGAAAACTAGTCTTTTCCTCTGGTTATGGCTGAGTTTTAAGGATAGTGGGAATTTATTGGAAGAGTGGGAAGGGCATCCCAAGGGAAGAGGCAACATCAAGTGAACAGATGTCCTGATTTGCCCAGAACAATCTCCCTGTTTGCCTAGGATATCGGTATAATCATTAATAGCGTTTTCTTTCTCAAAAGCGTCCTGTTTTGGACAACACCATCTCCCCAGATGTGGCAGAGTTCAGTGAGGCGGGCACCTGAGAATGGGGAGGTGGAAGAGGGGGCGGCTATGGATTGGCCCCGGAGGGTCGGCCAAGCCAAGCAGAGCTGGACAACTTCAGACTGGCTGTCTTAAGTGACACAGCAACACAAAATCAAGTCCCGGAGGAAGACCGTTCAGAGCCCAGGCCAGAGCATGTTATTTAGGGCAAGGGATCGTGGGCTCAGCAGCAATGGAGATGGACAGAAAGATCTCGTTTGTGAGACTCTCATGAGGAGGAGGGACAGGCCTTGGGATCAACGGAGTGAGCCTGGAGATTTTTGAAAGGCAGAGAATAATGGATAACTCCCCTGACTGCAGTTTGGGAGACTGGGAAGTTGGTGGTGGAGCCACTAGGTGAGATCTAGAACGCAAGGCTGAGAGGGAAGAATGGCCGGAGAAAGGAGTTCCATTTCAGACGCTATGTTTGTGGGGCCTGCAGGGCCTCCAGAGGAGTGCCATGGACATCTAGAACTTTGAAGAACCGTCCATGTGCATTTGGCAGCTGAGGGTAAATAGGAACAGATGAGATCACTCTGGGTGGCACCGGAGCCGTAGACTGAGAGGAGACCCACTGTAAGAACCCGGAATGTGACCCCACCTCCCCTAAGACATGCTCAAGAAACACACAACTCAACAAAAAGAACGGGCCTTCTACTCAAACACTCCTTCAACACAAATCCTCCATCCGCCTCCGCTCCTGGCCTTCAAACTAGGTCGCGACAATTAAGTGTCTCCTCCTATTTAAGAGTTCCCTGCCAGCAATCTGAAAAACAGTATCAAAAGGTGAGCTGAGGCAGAAACCAAGTGAAAAGACTGGTAAGAAACAAGGGGAATAGAGTCACAATTCTTAAATATCCTTCCATTGGCTTCCTCTCTTGGGGATTACAGTTACTTATAGAAGTCCAGTAGCTAAAGTTAGCCTGGACTTCACAGATTCCACTGTAATTTTCTCATGATTTGATGGGAGAAATCCTACAAAGCTAAAGGGTTGTATGCATTAGCTGGCATTCTCCCCTTCACGTACATGCAACCATTTGGCCCATCGACCAGGGTGCTCCCTCCAAGATGGAAACTCACTCATAAGGACACAGGCAAACATCCCTACTCATAGCCAGTAACGATCAAGAGACAGAGGACATTCCCTGTCTCAGCATTTTAAACCTGATTTTGTTGGTTATGGGACTGAAGATGTGTGGACTTCTCAGTTTATTAGCATTAAAGGCTCTCCATGGTTAACAGCAACAAAACATCAGACTAGATGGCTGGTAATCATAGAAGGAATCCACAAGAATTTTTTTTTTTAATCCCATTCTAAGTAAGTGTTGGATAATCATCATTAAGCTTACCATATGAAGCAACCATGTGAAAACTTCAAAAAGTAGGAGTCTATTGAGGTGCCTTGGTGGCTCAGTTGGTTAAGCATCTACTTTCCACTCAGGTCATGATCTTAGGGTCCTGGGATCAAGCCCCCATGTCGGGCTCCCTGCTCAGCAGGGAGTCTGCTATCCTTCTCCCTCTGCCTCTCCCCCCTATTCATGCATGGTCTAATAAAATCTTTAAAAAAAAAAAAGTATATCATTTTAACCAACAATTCATCTGGCTATGCTTATTTTATAGATCCAACTGCAAAAAACGCAATCTCATGGAAATATCTGGGTATATCACTTCACTACGTGTAGTCAAGAAAATCTGATTTTCGGGCACCTGGGTGCCTCAGTCGTTGAGGGTCTGCCTTCGGTTCAGGTCATGATCCCAGGGTCCTGGGATCGAGCCTCGCATCGGGCTCCCTGCTCAGTGGGAAGCCTGCTTCTCCCTCTCCCACTCCCCGCTTGTGTTCTCTCTCTCTCGCTCTCTCTCACTGTCTGTCAAATAAATAAAATCTTTAAAAAAAAATCTGATTTTCTTCTGAAGACAAAGTAAAAGCAAACCTCTAGGTGTCAGGGAGCATTACACTCAAGAGGAGCCGCGCTTAGAGGTCTGAGTGCATGTACACACTCTGGGCCAGTTCTTGCTGGTTAAGTGTTTCCCACCGAAAAGCATACTGCTCACCAGGAGACACAGCAAATGGGTCTAGTGAACATCTGCTGTATAGCTAGAACGCACTGTCAGCCGAGGAACACGGTTCTAACTGAGCAAGACCACCAGGGGGGCTGGAGTTAATCCATCAAGCTCACCAACATGTGACAGACACAATGTGCAAAACACAGTAGTGAACTCCTGGGGGTGATGCCAAGGACCGGGGAGCAAATGCTGCAAACCACCCTCAGAGATTCACCTCTTCAGAGAGAGGTACCAATATTTTACTGGCCTGCTGGGAGCGAAGGACATTCTGCTGGAAGATACAGCCACGTGACAGGGGCCAGCAACTGTGATCCCTGGGAGTAGCCAGGGCCTGTGGAAGCAGCCACATCACACTCACGGGACAGGGTTTGCTCTTACCGTAAAGTCACAACAAAGCCACAAGGCCCAGCTGTGAAGCTACAAGGCACCTTTTGCTCCTTTGTAAGTAAGGCATGCTCACTGCAGATGTATTAGGAATGGTCCGGGTATTCCTCCTGGGTCCAGGAGGAAAGTTCGGTTTTGTAACCCCTTACAAAGATGTGCACAGGGTTAGGGGAAACCACTCCACGGTGTGAGGTACAGAGCAGCTAGCAACCCCCTTTCCAGCTGCACTTTTCTCTATTTTCCGACATAGGGCTGTCCATCTCCAGGCACACAAGGTTTACGAACGTTGAAGACAGAGGGCCTCGACAATACTCTTGAGTAACAAGGTCCCGTCAGCGCCCAGTGCCTTTCTCCTGGCTGACCCCGCCCGTGCCCGACCCACTTAGACCCCATTAGCCATCTTGTGCCCCCCGAGGAGTTTCTGGCCAACAGTTGCCTGCTCCCTTCAAGTCGTGACCCCCGAATCCACACGAGGCACTGGCAGGACCTAACACTCCAAGATGCAGTCACAAGGGCTGTCCAGCGGCTCAGAGGACACTTCGAGTCAGGGAGGGGAGGTTTGGGACCATCGCCCCTCAGGGCCCGTGTGTGGTGGCAGCTCAGGCAGGTCGCTGCAGCTCTAACCAAGCTGCCTTCAAACCCAGCTCTCTAGCAGAGGCTCATGGACCCAAAGGCTCGGACACAAGACCACGGTGACCTTGTGGCCTCTCCCCCAGATACCATAAAGGGCCAGAAACGACCAGTCCGGGCATCACTTTGGGTTGCTCCAGGCTCTCCACAAACTTCTGGGCAGACGTGGGTGTCAGGGTGCTTTCAACAGGAAGCACCTGAGCCCAGGGTCAGGCCAAGATGGGTGGAAGCCCAGCCGCCGGCACACGTCCCTACTGTGGGATCTCAGGCCAGCCGATGAACCACATCCAGCTTCTGTTTGCTCGGGTGGAAGAGGGGAGAATTAGCTGCCTCGTCAGGCCGTCGTGTAAAACGCACCCACAGCACGGAATGGGCACCCAACGGATGGTAGTCGTAACTGTCATCACGGATGTGAGATCAACTCGATCTCTTTGGCAGCTACAGAGTCAAACAATAAGGACTTGAAGATAGAGCTTTCTCTCGCTCATAGGATGTTCACGAACAGCACAGGCTGCTAAGATACTGGGCTGCTGCTTGCTTTTCAGTCCCAACATGCGCTCCTATTTGAGCCCCCGCACATCTGAGCTCCAGGGAGCAGCTGAGGAGGACAGAGAGAGGGCATTGCTTTTGTGTTTTTTTTTTTTCCTTCCAGTTTTTAAGGCAAGACCCCAAGGATTAGGTTTTTGTGGATTACAGCATTACTGTTAATTTTATCTCACAACTAAAGAAACGGACACTTTCATAGGAATGATTTACCGTCTTTGTCTGGACCACTATGCCCGAATACCACCGGCTGGGTGGTTTAAACCACAGTCTGGACACTGGGCAGTCCAAGATCAGGGTGCCAGAGGAGAGCGTGCTTCCTAGTTCGCGGTGTCCTCACACGTGGGACAGAAAGAACGCTCTAGCCCCTTTCATGAAGGCATGAATCCCATTCCTGGAGGCTCCACCCTCACGACCTAATCAATCACCTCCCCCAAGAACCCACCTCCTAATAGCATCACATTGGGGAGGCAGTACCATATGAATTGTGGGGGAGGGGGACCACAAACATTCAGCCCACCGTAATTTTCAATCAACGGAAGTGTTAACAGATTCTTTCCTCCTCAAAGGTGGATCAAGTACAAGAAAGGGAAACAGGAACATGTCTGAGATAAGGAGACATGAGCTCAGGATGGAAAGAATGAGCCTAAGGGGAGGATGGGTGAAGATGGAGAGGTTATCTGCCTCCTTTACAATTAAGACCTGCCTTGTTGTCACACACGTGTTCACAGACATGGGATGGCTCACATCTTACACAACTCCTGTATGGCTGACATCGGAGACAACTCTGGCTATGTATCCACTTCCATAATGCTACTGCTGCTTCAAAATCAACTTCTCCCTTCCTGAGCAAAACATTCTGTTCACTACCACGCACCCTGCCCACCCCCATCAATCCTCCCAAATCTTCCATCCCGTCACTCCAGTGTACAAAAGCATTTCAGAAACCCTTCAACAAAAATCTAAACCCAAGACATTCAAAGCTATGCCTACAATTTGGCCTTGAGCAGAGGTCTACAGAAAGTGGCTGAATAGGTCTTAATGATTGTAACAGGGGAAAATTCTCACCTAAATACTTACTGAGTTGGGGGGGAGGGGTGGCATAGCTGCTGACAGGTCCAGAACATAGGAAAGCCGTTCAAGTGGCCAGCAAGAGGTGACTGGTGGGAAGGGACAGGATGTAGGTTTCATCAATAGCTTTCCCAAAGACCAGCAGCTGTGGGAAGGACGGAGTGGAGCAGGGGGGGCGATCAGGAGGGAGGACAATCCCTGGAACACTGTCAAGTGAGGGATGAGGGGACAGAAGCTGAGCAGGAGTGATGAAGGAAGAGGCACACTTCAAGGCTGTTATTTGGTAGATGAGATGGAGCATGGAGAGAAGAAAGGGGGATCAATACTCCAAGACAGCAGGTCTGCTGAGCCAGGAAAATGTTGGCCCCATCAGCAATAATAAGGTTGGCAAGATGCTCGTTTGGAGAGAACAAATTCAAGAGGAGTGAAATCTGTGCAACATTCAAAAGGATGGGAGAAGCAAGCAGCAAGGCCTTCAGCTGTGGCCTTGGGGACGGTCTTTATTCACATGGAGTAGTAAGTGCACTAACAGCCATGAGCAAACTAGAACTTGGGGCCAAGAGCTCTAAACTGCTATTGTGTGCAGAAATAGAAATGAAATATAAAATACAGCAAAGAAATGGTTGGAGCAGCTGTTTGGAAAGTCCGAGGAGCCACATGAGACTCTAAGTCAACAGAAAAGACGACGTCAAGTGAAGGAGGATTCTGGTCCGCAGGGTGGTGGTGGTGGTTAGAGACCTACAGCAAAGCTTCTCTGCAGTAACAGCCTCCAACACTCCCATTCCCCTGCACAGGCCACCTCCCTCCAGTCTGGGCTGGGCCTGTCCCTCGGTTTGATGAAGAGTATACAGAGACTTCTAGGGAAGATGGTGGAATAGGAAGATCCAGGCCCACCTCATCCCACGATATCACTAGGTACCATCACAACAGTGTAAATAGCCCAGAAAACTTGAAGACTGGCAGAACAAACCCCACAACACTAACTGTAGAGGCCATATCGAAGAGGGTAGGAAAGGAAGAGACAGTTGGGAGCTACGTGGACCCAAGAAGGGAGAGAAGCAGACCCTCACACTGGAGAGCCCACACAGGGACGATGAACCCCGAAACATTTCGTTTTGAAAGCCAGGGGTCAAATTTCATGAGTTCCTATAGCCCGTGGAACTGAAAACCTGGAATATTAAAAATCAGCAGGCTCGGGGGCACCTGGGTGGCTCAGTCGGTTAAGCGTCTGCCTTCGGCTCAGGTCATGATCCCGGGGTCCTGGGATCGAGCCCCGCATCGGGCTCCCTGCTCGGCGGGAAGCCTGCTTCTCCCTCTCCTGCTCCCCCTGCTTGTGTTCCCTCTCTTGCTGTCAGATAAAATCTTTAAAAAATCACCAGGCTCAGCACTGGGAGAGCCAGGAGGGCAAGAGGACACAGAGCCCTCACCCTCAAAGAGACAGCATAGAAGGAGCAGTATGAAAAACACCTGAGGCATACAGGAGGGACAAGCTGTTGGGAGGTTCCTCCAGGAACAAAGGAATTAGTAGGCGCCATTTCCCCCCCCGACTCCCCAGCATAAATGCACAGCCCCCATGCACACTGCTCAACGTGCTCACGCACATCTCCCGCCCCCTCCAATGCCTCTTGGCCGAAGCCCCTGTGTTTAGTGCAGCGTTATTTACAATAGCCCGATTATGGAAGCAGCCCAAGTGTCCATTAATAGATGAATGGATAAAGAACAGGTAGTGTATATATTATATATGTACACATATATAATAGACACACAATAGAGTATCATTTAGCCATAAAAAAGAACGAAAGCTTGCCATTTGCAATGACCATGAATATAATGCTAAGTGAAAATAAGTCAGAGAAACACAAATACCATATGATTTCACTTTATGTGTGGCATTTAAGAAACAAATGAGAAACCAAAAAAGAAACTCTTAACTACAGAGAAACTGATGCTTACCAGAGGGAAGGTGGGGATGGGGGAAACAGGTGAAGGGGACAAAAAGCTCGCTTATGATGAGCACTGAGTAATGAATAAAATTGTTGAATCACTATATTGTACACCTGAAATATAACACTGTAGAGTAACTATACTGGAATCTAATACAAAAAATACACAAAACGCCAGTGTACAGCAACAGTGACCCACACCACTTCCAGTCTTCAGTAATTTAGGCCTGAAAAGCTACCTCCGACAGTTTCCATCCCCATGCTGTTGGAATGCTTGGACCTCCACGAAAGGAAGCCCCGCCTAGACTCCTGATAAAGACTCAGGTAGAGAGGTCCCTTGGAGAACAGAGGCATTCCAGCTGGCAGCCGGTACCAAGGCCCCTAACATAAGACTGGGGCTACCTTGGCTCCTCCAGCCCCCACTGAGTCTCCCCAGCCAACACCATTTGGAGCAGATCCAAAATGCAAACCCATAGAAAATCATGGTTTCAGGTCACTGAGATCTGAGGTGGTTTGTTATGCAGCAAGAGGACTGAGAACAAAATCCTGTTGCAATTAAGAAATGAATAATCAAAATTGGAAACACTACTCCACCGTGGCTCTGTCACTTATAAGCTATAAGACTTTGTGGAAGCTGCTTGAGAGGCCTAAGCCTTAATTTATCTCATCTGTAAAGTTACGGATAAAAACTGTTAGGTCAATATTTCTGAACACAACCAAAATTAATCTTAAGTGTGTGTTTGGCAATGTCCAGAAAAATTAAACAGTCTCTTCTGTTACACAATATTTGCATTCTTTTAAGAAATCTTGTATAATCAACAATTCTGTTATAAAAACGACTGCTCCCACAGGGAAAAGGGGTTTAGGATCTCCAAAGGTTCAGATTTACAATAAAAGTTCTTTTCTGCAAGACTTTAATAACAATAGTTTATGGCTCTAAAACCTAAACCTCCCTGAGCAAATCCAGCATTTAATCATATCCAGGTTCTGCTCAAAAGGCCTTTCGTGTACTATACCCACCAAGACTGTCACTCACACTTCCCTGTACACATTCCTATCTGGGTCATCTGTGGCTTTTCATGAAGCGCAAAATGGAAATACAGTTAATACAGCCCCCCTGTTAAATCACCACTTGGATCATAAGAATGTTGAAGGAAAGAACCCAGAGCCAATCAGCTGAGCAAACCAAATGTCACCACTTTCACTATGAACACTTCCAGCTCCCAGTCAGGAAAGTCTCGTTATAGCCTGGGTAGCAAACGGAGTTCCGTAATCTGTCACATTATATCGCATTTTGGTGTTAAAGCGATCCTGCAAGAGAAGCCGTCTGTACCACAGCCTACCCGTGATGCAATAAAACCTGTTAACTCCGCTTACCTTTTATAATGACTGGTATGTTCAATGGCTGATTTCACTTTGAGCTATTTATGGAGAAAACAAAGCCCTATTAACTAAAATCTACAGCAACTTCACCTACCCCCCACCCCCCAACACAGGATTATGGAATCATGAAAGCATCTGCTCTTCACGGTACAGTTCTGCTCTGAGCAGCCTAAGCGGACAGCTCCCACATTAAAAGGCTTACTTTACTCTTCTACCAAGCTAAGGAAAATAACGTCCTGTCTTTTATCTCCATTTTCTTCTTTAGAAACTTAGGGACTGTGTGAACACATACTAGCACTGGAAACCCCACCGCATCCAGGAGAGAGAGAAAACTGGTCCGTCCAGAGTAGAAGACACCATGCTCAAGATAGAGCAGGTTCACGACATCCTCAGAATAGTCTTGGAGACCAGCACTGTTTAAGCTAGAAGATGCTGCTTGAAGGGAAATGCATACCAGACCTACAGATGGGAGAGAAGGAAAGGACAGAAAGGTCTGGAAGGAAGTAGAATCTCTAAGATGTTTGAACAGGAGCCACTAAGAATGAGAAATCATGCCATCATTAAGGAAAAGCCAGGAGCATTTGGGGAGGACAAAGCAAGGAAGTCACAAATAGTAAAAGCCAAGAAACGTGCCCCTCTGTCAGCACCCACATAAGTCATCTCCTGAAGCAGGCAGCCGCAGAAAGCAAAGCAGCAGCGAAAATCGGCGCACAGCACAGCTGTTGGCATACTGCACATGTAGCCTGGACATCATCACAGGGACCCATCGATGGGCCTTAGCCAGACTGGACAGGACAGCAACAATCTGTACTGGAAGGCCATGGTAAGAGTCATTCCTGTGAAACTGACCACAACCATTATAGGGACGATTTCATCACGTAACCTGTTCTTTTTACAGTGACCCTTGGGTCAAATTTCCCTTTGGTCTTTAAGATTTTGACAGATACAGCGAGAGAGGGAACACAAGCAGGGGGAGTGGGAGAGGGAGAAGCAGGCTTCCCGCCGAGCAGGGTGCCCGAGCCCAGAACCCTGGGATCATAACCTGAGCCGAAAGCAGACGCTTTATGACCGAGCCATCCAGGTGCCCCTCTCTTTGGTCTATAATAGTTGTAGTTCTCCTGGGCATTGTTCAGTTTTTACCATATGGACTCGTGTAGCATTTTCTCATGGGCTGCTGGAGAGCCCAGAGCCAATTGGCCCACCCATTGTAAGTCTTTGTGGTATACACTCTTACCCTCAAGCCTGGCTCCATTTCTTAAGTCTCAGGGTTTTTTTTCCGTCTTTTTAATTTATGCTATCTTGTCATGTTTTACGTATTATAAACGGCCTTACATATCTGGAATAGATCCAAGTACAAATTTAAATCCACAGAGTGTAAACATGGCTCTGTTTCAGAAAATGATCTTACTGTACAGTGACCGTGTGTATTCATTCACCTTTCCCCAAACAGGCATTCTGTGTGGAGAATGGGCAGGGCATTGTGCTAGGCACAGGGGATTCAGAAATAAGACAGATGTGGCCCTGCCTTTACATCTGGTCAGGAAAAGACAAGATAAACTACGAACTGTTTAAGTATGTAACAGAAAAAAACAAGGACCTGATAAGCAGAACCGAAGGGACTGGGGATATTCCGTGGTAAGTCTGTAAATTCTGAAGGATTGGGAGCTGGGACTGGACCTGGGGGGGGGGGGGGGGGGGGGCGGAGAGGGTGTTTTTAAGTTGGGGAAGACCTTTTATCCAAAGGGAACAGAACAGGCAACAGCTTGAGACAAGGAAGAGAGTCTGCCATTTAAAGAAATAAGAGCTGACCTGAGGAAAGAGCATAGGATGAGGGTAAACAGGCAGAGGTCAGATCACTCAAGGCCTCTCAATCTAGGGTAAGGAGTATAGATTTTTTTTCTAGGGCAACAGGAAACCACTGAGGGATTTTTAACCCTGGGTCAGACATCATCCCTTTTAAGGTTCAGGGTTTCATTTTCTGCTGCATAGGACTGAAATCCAAGAGGTAGTGCAGAAGCAAAGATAACAGTTGCAATAGTCTGGACCAAAGGTATGGATGGCCTGGACCAGGTGGGTGGCAGTAAAGAGCCCAAGTTTGGATATATTTGGTGAAATATTGGATGCAGAGGATATGTGAAAAGGAAGATCCAAAATTGCTTCTGGATCCATCTAGAGCAACTCACACAGGTATTAGTGGAACAAGTGAGAGCAGGAGGGTTTGTATTGTGAGTGAGGGAGGGGAGTAGAAATTACCATCTATTTGGATGTATCATCTTAAATGTAGACCACTGGATATGTGAATTGCTGAAACTCAAAAAATATGTATCCCTCCCAAGACCCTGTCCCAGGAAAGTACTAGACTGTATGCTCCACCAAAACAGAGTAAATCAGAAAAAGGGGAAAATAGGGGATCCAGGAAACCCAGAATCTGACACCAGAAAGATTTCCCAGGCTGATCCCTTAGTAAGGGAGATCCCAAGGACACAGCTGGGTTAGTGAGAAACCAGTTCAGACCAGGGCAGGCCTCAAATTCTGGAAGGAATTCCTCCAAATTTGAAATGACAGAACACTTAAGTATGTTGAGAGGAACTTATTACAAACGAGGGTGATGTGGGGGTTGGATTCATGATTCTATTTTTTTTTTTTTAAAGGCAAAAAAACCATTATGAGCTCCAGGAAAGGCAAAATATGGAAGAAAGGAAAAGCACTGAGCACTTAGCAGGCCTCAGAGGTCAGTAACATTTCCACAATCATCTTATAGACCATGAAAACTGGTCTATCCCAAACCATAAGTACATGGAGGCAGAAATTCTCTCCCACAGAAGGAATTCATCAATAGACAACACCAAAAATTGGGGGAAAATGTTATAAGTTATTTAGAGCTACAGATGTAAAAATCAAAGAAACGAGTTTTAAACATCGGAACGTGGTTGCAGCAGTGGGACAGGAGGGTTTGGGAGGGGATGAGGGCCTGTCCTCTCAGCTGTGGAGTCACTGGACTCTAGATAATATTCAAAACTATTTAAAACTATGGGAAGACATTAAAAAAGTCAGACCACTGATTTTACTTTACTATGTAACACACTGAAAAATGCACATCAGAACATTAAAAACAGGGCAACTATGGCTACCTTCACTTCTGAACACCTACGGTGCTGATAGTGAAGCTAATGCGTTGTTAATATAATTTTGCTACCAAGAAAGAGTCAAAAGAAAGTAGTTCACTTGGTTTAAAAAGATTCTAAACAGAAGCGCCTGGGTGGCTTAGTCTGTTAATCAATCGTCTGCCTCCGGCTCAGGTCATGATCCCAGGGTCCTAGGATCGAGTCCCATATGGGCTCCCTGTTGGGCAGGGAGCCTGCTTCTCCATCTGCTGCTCCCCCTGCTTGTGTGCGTGCATTTTTTTTTTTTTTTTTTTTTTTTTTTTTTTAAAGATTTGACAGACACAGAGAACACAAGCAGGGGGAGTGGGAGAAGCAGGCTTCCCGCCGAGCGGGGAGCCCAATGCAGGGCTCAATCCCAGGACCCTAGGACCATGACCTGAGCCGAAGGCAGACGCTTAATGACTGAGCCACCCAGGCACCCCCAATCGAAAAAAATTTAATAAAAGACCCTAAATATAAAAGTAAAAACCGGTACAAAATTAAATATTAGCATTCTTTTTGAAACTATACTTTCATCTGCTAAGAACACACTCCATTCGGGGCGCCTGGGTGGCTCAGTTGGTTAAGCGACTGCCTTCGGCTCAGGTCATGATCCTGGAGTCCCGGGATCGAGTCCCACGTCGGGCTCCCTGCTCGGCAGGGAGCCTGCTTCTCCCTCTCACCCTCCCCTCTCTCATGTGCTCTCCCATTCTGTCCAAAAAAAAAAAAATTAAAAAAAAAAAAAAAAAAAAAGAACACACTCCATTCATGGTATGGTGTTATCCTGGGGGGTCAAACCCATAGAAATGCCTTTGAGGAAAAACGAGCTTATTCTTGTGAAATGTAAGCAAGTAACTGTCCCTGGTCCATTGTCTCATACAGAGTTCTGCTCTGCTCCACATGGGCATCCCAGGTACAGTACTGAACTTCCCCTCTAGAAACAGTCTCTGAATTAGGTATACCTGTGAAAATAGGAGATCACATATTAGCGATGACGGAAGTACCACTCATCCATGATTTCATTCAAGAGAAATAACTCAAACCTCCATTTTATTTGGGAGAAAAAATGGTTAAAAACATGCATATTGGGTTTTGTGTGATGACATTTTTGTACTGAAGACTGCATTTCTTTGAGATGAATATTGAAACGTGTAACGGTAAAAGGACATGTCTGGGATTTGCTTTAAACACTCTAGCAGAGGGGCGCCTGGGTGGCTCAGTCATTAAGCGTCTGCCTTCGGCTCAGGTCGTGATCCCGGGGTCCTGGGATCAAGCCCCGCATCGGGCTCCCTGCTCCGCAGGAAGCCTGCTTCTCCCTCTCTCCCACTCCCCCTGCTTGTGTTCTCGCACTGTTTGTCAAATAAAATCTTTAAAAAAACTCTAGCAGGGACGCCTGGGTGGCTAAGTGTCTGCCTTCAGCTCGGGTCATGATCCTGGGGTCCTGAAATCCAGCTCCGCGTCAGGCTCCCTGCTCAGCGGGAAGCCTGCTTCTCCCTCTCTCCCACTCCCCCCGCTTGTGCTGACAAAATCTTTAATACTCTAGCAAAGAAAAAAGGGAATAGAGCAAATAGTGGAGAATATGGATAATCATGGATGTTGGTAGTGAGCCTTTGGGACTCGATTTTCCCACCATAGATTTCATGTTTTCATAATTTAAAAAATGTACCCAGAGGGAAAACATGGTTAGCTTTTTGCTTTTAAAAAAAAAAAAAAAAAAGGTGGGGGGCGGGGAGTTTGTACTTCTTCCTCTTTGTGTTTGTGATGCAAGTATACTGAAAAGCCAAGGCTGCAGTTTAAGGCCATCCCATTATACCCTCAGCCTGGTGAAAGTGCTCTCAGAGGCAACCCGGGTTGAGATGCAGACCAAGCAGGGTAGAATACAAGAGATGAACAGAATCAAGCTTCAAGCTAATGAGGAAACGGTCAACGCAAAACTCTAGTGGCCTGCCATCTTGTCAAAGCAGGACCACCTAACCATGGAAAAGGATATTAAAAGGGAATTATCTGGTCCAGGTATTTACCCAAATGAGACAAGCATAGTGATCTGAAGGGGCACCTGCACCCCAATGTTTATAGTGGCAATGTCCACAATAGCCAAACTATGCAGAGACCAGATGTCCATCAACAGACGAATGTCTAAAAATGTGGTATATATACACAATTGAATATTATGCAGCCATCAAAAAAATGAAATCTTGCCATTTGCAATGACATAGATGGAACTAGAGGGTATTATGCTAAGCGAAATAAGTCAATCCAAGAAAGTTATAGGATTTCACTCATGTGTGGAATTTAAGAAAATGGGAGGATCGTAGGGGAAGGGAGGGATAAAGATGATGAAATCAGAGGGAGATAAACCATAAGAGACTCTTAACTGTAGGAAACAAACTAAGGGTTGCTGGAGGGTAGGTCGGCTGGGGGCGGGGAGCGCAGGTGGTAACTGGGTGATATGCATTAAGGAGGGCACATGATGTGATGAGCACTGGGTGTTATATGCAACTGATGAATCACTGACCTACCTCTGAAACCAATATCACACTACTAAATTTTAAAAATATATAAGGGAGAAAAATAATTATCTGGTAATTCAAGAGAAGCCTGATCCTCTTATGTGGGTAATTTGGCTGAAAACAAAGTTCTTGGTTTACCCGTTTCACCACGTCCCTCCCTCTTGGCAGTTCTAAACAGAGCCAAATATGGAACCAGAACCAGGGCAGCAAAACGAGGACCCTGGCAATGCAGGGCTCCAGCAGGCCAATTAGCACTCGAAGTCTTCACAAGGGCCCTTAGATAAATAAACTCAAAAGGATACACAGTAAAATGTAAATTTGCAATAAAAGTTTTTGTAAATGTAAGACAACGATTAAGCCCAGTGTATTAGGATAAAAGAGGTGAAGGAACTTTTATGAAAAAGCCTTCTCATCTGAGGTCATCGTTCCTTCCCACTTTATTAGTATGAGTCTCCTCCAAATGGAACAATCTCTCCTTTCTCGAGGTCACCACGGAAGTACAGCTCTTCCCTACATGAGGAAACGCATACTTCCCCCTCCTTAGCTTAGTCTATGGAACGGCAGGTCTTGAAGGCCAGCAGACAGGAGCCGGCCGGTGGCTCGGGGTGTGATGGGAAGGCGAGGCCTTAACACTTGCGAAGATGGGCTCCCGAGCTCACACAGCCCCGTGCTTGCAGCAAAGAGGAGCTCGCTTTCAAGAGTATATGCACCTGGGGAGTAAAAAGACCTTCTACTCTTTAATAATGGGGTAAGAAAAACTACCCAAGGCATTCAAGAGATTCACTCCACAGCGCAAAGGTGGCTCTCCCGTTTTTAAGACTGATTAGAGAATTATCCAGGAACACCCCACGGTATCTTCAGTTAAGATGTTGATGTCAAGCAAATCCCCTGGGCTGAAAACTAAGCTCATTTCCATTTGTTCTGCTCTCTGTGAACGAGTGATCAGTCACACATTGCCAGACCTAGAAAGAACGCAATCAAAGCCCCAACCTCCTGCAGCCCAGGATCAGGGAGCACCAGAGGGTCCTGGGGACCAGCACCCATACGTTCTAGGAGGGCAGTAGCAGATCATACAGGTCTTGCTGTTCCAGACCAAACTGCAATCTGGTGGCACTAGATTATGGTTTTTTGATTCATTTAGGTAAACCTTGGTCTATTTGACATTTGCATCTTCAGTTTAAAACCTGAACCCGTCAAAGCATCAGGAAGGACCCCTTAGCGTCTGCTGCCTTAGAAAGCGTGCTCTCCAGTGAAGAAATGAATTAAGGAATATCTGTACAATGAAATGCTGTGCTGTTAAAAGGGATCAGTACCCTTTGTGATAAGTGTTCCTTACCTATTATGTGAAAAAAGCAATTGCAGAACAAACCCATTTCTGTACATAGCAACTACAAACGTTCTGTTCCACAGGCAAGGAAAAAAGCAAGAAAACCACACTCTAGTCCCTTGGTAGCCATTAGCCTAGAGGGGAATTAGAGCACCCCAGTTCGAAGTCCTGCATCGCTATGATGTAAATGCGCAAAGAACGAGTGTTGTGATCATTAAAAGGACGATTTCCTTTTTGTGCCCCCTTCCTTGCAGGAACTTCAAAGCATGATTTCCCTTTCCAGACTTCTCTAAAAGAACAGCAGCATCGTTCCCTCATCGTTATGGCAATTTCCTTTCGTAACATCCTCAGAAGTGTGGATGAAACCCTCTCATCTTCGGGGCACAGCGTGTTAAATGTGGTCCCAGCCGCACAGGACTGCATACATCACATCAAAGATACGTGCACGAGCGCACACCAATGTGTCAGGACAACACAACAGTCGAGCTGTATGTAAGCCAAGGGGTAAGTAGACATCCTAGGAGAATACCAGTCATTTTAAAGGATGGACAGGGGAAAAGAGGTTTTTATAAACAGCCAAGAAAGGAGTCGCCGGAGAGGCAGGACTTGGTGGAGCAGCTTGCATAGAGCTCGATGCTAAGAGCTACAGAGTTGGGGGGGGGGGGGGGGGTAGTCGACACGAGAGATGCACACGTTTCCCACCACCCCCCGCGACCAGGAACGGCCTCCAGGTGTGAGAAGACTGCCGCCCCCTGCCCTAGAACAGCAGGTAGCAGCTGGGCTGCCAGAGGCCCCCCCCCCCCGGGGGGCTAGGCATCTCCAGCCTTGAGCAGCCTGTGTTTCTGGCCTCAATGTGCCCTCCACAAATAATTTTCATCTGTGCTGCAACACCTGAAGATGTGGTTCCCAAACACTAGGGGTCTCTGGGAAAAAGACCTGAAGATGGTGGGGTGGCAAGCGCTGAGTCACTTATTAGGATCCTATCGTGCCTTCACTTGAGATTTTAAGTGTCCGTTCCTGTTATATCCTAATAGGGTGCCACACATTACGGTGTCAAACTCTGAAAGCGTATTTCAAATGCAGAGGTCACTTGTGAACCACTTCATCTTATCAGCCTCCCATTCAAAGAAATCCCTCTTTAAAGAACCTCAGGAGCACATCCATCCATGAAATGCAATTGCCTTTCCTCCCTCAGTTTATAATAATTTCTATTTCTAGGACGTAACCAATATAATTGCTGTTATTCCAAAAAGCAGCCCATGTATATACCTATGCATTCCATATGGATACATTCGGGGATTGCCTGGTTTAAGGCCATACGGAAAATACAGGGCTCGGGTGATAACCACGCGGGCATGCTAGAGTATTAGCTCATGTTAAAGTTAATTACAAACCTATAAAAAGCTCCGCGTTTGCTAGGGGGTTGAGATGTTCTTTCAGTTATCAGAGGAGAAACCTGAGAACTAAAACTGGAATGGGAAGAGACTCTCTGCTAGCACACAGATTGCCTACCCCACTACGTGGAAAAAAACAGTATGTTTGCATTTGATGCTTGCAAGGAAAGAAAAACACAGCTTGAAACTGAAAAGCTTTCATTTATAATACGCTGAGCCATGTTTATATCTTGGGAGAAGGTTCATGCAGTGTGGCAACAAAGCAAAATATTTAAAAAAAAAAAAAAAACAAAACCACACACCAAAAGTCACTAAGTAGCTCCAGACACCAAGCTGAGAGCCTGCAATAGGAAATGAAAAGTGATGGAATTTGCACATGGGACTTCAAACTGCTCAGCTTGGGAAACAGAGCTCATGAGGACCAGTCTACCCATCCTGACTCACCTCCACCCACACCATCACTCCCGCATCCCCACGAACCACCCCACAGAAGGAAAGGAGATGCCAAGAGAAACACTAAGACCTACCAGACAAGGGATGGAGACACCAGGCTGACAGATGGTTCACCGACACAAACTTTAGCTAGAAGTTTCCCTGTTGAGAGGCATGAGGACCCACGCTTAGCAATCACAGAAGCAAGCAACCACTTGGCCCGTAGGCAAAGTGCCAGACTGCTCACCCCCTTTTGCCCTTTGCTCCAAGATTTTCAGCCTTGGCTGCAAGTTGTTATGCATGGAGCTTTAAAAAAATTCCTGGTACTGGGTGCCCACCTCTGCAGTTTCTGCTATAACTGGTCTAGCGTGCACTGTGGGGACACTAGGTTTGTTTTTTAAACATTCCCTAGAGGTGCACATGCACCCCAATGTTTATAGCAGTAATGTCCACAACAGCCAAAATGTGGAAAGAGCCCAGATGTCCATCAACAGAGGAATGGATAAAGAGGAGGTACATATATACAATGGACTATTACTCAACCATCAAAAAGAATGAACTCTTACCATTTGCAAGGATGTGGATGGAACTGAAGGGCATTATGCTAAGTGAAATAAGAAAAACTAGTATGATAGGATTTCACTATGTGGAATTTAACAAAACAGATCAACACAGGGGAAGGAAACGAAAGATGAAAACCGAGAGGGAGGCAAAAGATAAGAGACTCAACTCTAGGAAACAAACAGGGTTGCTGGAGGGGAGGGGGGTGGGAGATGGGGTAACTGGGTGATGGGCATTAAGGAGGGCACTGGGTGTTATATGCAACTGATGAATCACTGAATTCTACCCCTGAAACTAGTAGTACAGATGCTAAATTACAAAAAAAAAAAACAACCTCACTAGGTGATTCCGATGTGCAGTCCAGGCTATGAATCACTGCCTATGATTCTACACAGCAAACAAAGAGGAGCCACGAGAGCAAGCGAACACTGGAATGACACAGGGGTGCGCAGGAAATACCAGATTCTGCTTTGAAAGATCTGGAGTGGGGCTCAGCATCCCTAACGGATATCTCAACATAAGGGCTAGAACAGATCACGGCCTCCATCGCACATCCTACAGAAGCTCCACAGACATGATCATGGACCACATTATGGTTTACACTACTTTAGGTGGTTTAACCCTCTCCCTTCTTCAGTGGCATTGCTAAAGTTACTGTAGTTTCATTGGCTCCCTCAGGATCACCCTGGTGGACAGAGATACCCATGGAAAATACAGTGTCTAGAAAACATCCCCTTCACGTGGCCCAGTGTGTGCTGGGTTTTATCGGAGGGGAGGATACGGGCCGAACAGTGACCTCCCAAAATTGAAGTCCTAACGCCAGTACCTCAGAATGTGACTATGTAGAGACAGGAGCCCTGAAGAGGTCACGGAGTTAAAATGAGGTCACGAGAATGGGCCTGAATCCAATAGTAGTGCCCTCACAAGAGACAACCAGACAGAGATACAGAGGGAAGACCGGGGGGAGACACAGGGAGGAGACCGCAGTCTGCAAGCCCAGGAGACCCATTGGAAGGGGTCAACCCTCCCAACACCTTCACCTCAGACTTCTGGCCTCCGGGATCTGTGAGAAAATAGTTTAAGCCACCCGAGACCATGTTGTTTAAGCAGTCCTAGCAAACCAACACTGGGGGCTAGGTTTGTGGGGTTTTTTTTTTTTTTTTTTTTTTTGTTTAATCGTTTGGGTGAGGGAGGGGGGCGGGGGGGGGGGGGGGGGGGGGGGCGGGCAGAGGGAGAGGAAGAATCCCAAGCAGACTCCGAGCTGAGCGCAGAGCCCGACTTGGGGTTTGATCCCATGACCCTGAGATCATGACTTAAACCGGAAACCAAGAGTCGGACGCTTAACCAACTGAGCCACCCAGGCATACCTGTGTACCTGTTTTGAACCCTGGCTCTGCCACACACCTGCTCTGAGATCTTGACTGAGAACTTGCATGAAGACTTACCCACAAGGAAGGTAGCCACCCTGCTTTTTGTTGTGATCTCGGTTTTTGGTATTCAAAACTCACTCCCCCTCCTCTTTCTCCTCTGTGTTCCAGATAGAAACTGGTGCCTGGTTAGGTGACCTCCACATAAGTCCCAGGTTCTGGCATAAAATTGCTTTCCCTATGTTCACCCAGCTAGGCCAGAATGGGCATGAGTGATCTCTTACATATGTAAATTAGTATTAAATTCAATTTTCACAGAATTTGCAAAAAAAAATCAAGTTTTCTCAGAGATAGAACGCAACATCAGTGAGATTCTAGGTTCTTCTAACCTTTCAGGTACTGCCAGAACTACATTCCAGCGTTTTCGGAACAACCTTGCTTCCAAGGAACAGTCTTTGTGGTCTTGGTGGGTTCCTAGGAAGGCAACCTCAGCTCCGCCAGGCAATTTTTCCACCATAAAAATCACGAGCAATTTCGCTATAGAAAAATTCCAACACAACACGGACACGTTACCAAGAGCAATGCCGAGTGAGAGCAAAAGCAAGAGAATAGCTGGAGGGAAAGTCATGGCGCCATGTCCGCACTGGCTTTTAGACAGCCTGACCTCCAAGGTGGTAGTGCTAGGCACACAGGAGAGGTTAGAAAATTGCGTTTGTAGAGCTATCAACCTTTCTAAACTTAGACGGCCTTTTGAATTTGGTTGAATCCGTAGAAAAACAGCTGTTACCAAGGTCAGAAGCTCCCACGAGTTTAATATAAACTTTTTCTCCACCCAACTTCACCTCCATAGGATGCTCTCTGCTCCTTATCAAGTTTTTATACCTTTTTCTTTACCACGCCCCAGAGCATTTCTCCCAATAGGTCAGGTGATGTGTTCCAACGTTTTCCTCCTTTCCTCTCTCCAAAATGCCATTAGATTTTGCTTCTGTCCCCTCAAAATATTTGTGCTCTCATTTGATTTTTGGATGTGAAGTTCTCCACTATAGAAATATCAAAACAAACTCGGAGAGGCAGCTCTGAGTCAACAAAGCATGGGATGATCAATATACAAGTCAGGAATTAAAGTATGGAATTAGGGGTGGGGGAGGGTAAGATCAGCCAAGGCAATCCAGAGTACTCAACCCGAACATGAAGGCCTGGTCTTGGGAACATGAAGAAAAGCAGAAGTTAGTCCTCAACTACTTGCAAATAGTCAGCTTAAGAACACTGACAAATTATGTCCATTTATAGTACCATTTGGGGATGACTGGTGGGGGCAGAAATTCCAGCTCAAATACTGATTCCCCGAGATCAGGAAACCAAGTCACAAAGATGCTCAGGCCAGGAGGTCCAAATACAATAAGGCAACATGAAGGCAAGGACCTAAAGATGAAGCTAAATACATCCCAAGTGACCTGAGAACTTGTTATCTGTGGACAAGGTTACGTACAGAGAACCCCAGTCTTTGTGTTAAGATGGCTCACTAGAGAGTAGCTCCGTTGGTTAAGTGTCCGACTCTTGATCTCAGGTCTTGATCTCAGGGTTGAGTTCCAGCCCCACGCTGGGCATGGAGCCTACTTGCAGGGGGGTGGGGGGCGCGGAGATGGCTTTCTAGAAGTCAGCAAACGTCCTATAAACGGCCAGATGTTAAAGATCTGAGGCTTCGGGGGCCAAATGAGGTCTCTAACCACCCTTTAAAGATATGAAAAGCATTCTTAGGTCATACGTTGTATAAGAACAGGCCATGGGCCCTACTACTTCACCAATTCCTGCTCTGTACCAAACTCCCAGACCAGATCCTAGAGCAGAGGGCTCTCCTGGCCTCCCACCCGTTCTCAACCAGCAGCTACTGGGCTGAGAGCTGCCCCCGCCGTTCCCAGATGGAGGCTGGAGGGCTTCACCCCAGTGGGGCAAACACAGAACACCCCCCAGGTGTAGCCAAGAAAGGTTGAGAACAGAGATAAAGGCTGAACACAGATGTGGTCCACATTTCTGAAATCCGAAAGTATGAAAAGATGATCTAGTTCACATTCTGCCACACTGAACAAGGCCGTATATTCATGCATCCAAACTCACGCAGGCTTTTGACTTGAAGCTGGAAAGATGTGCTTTGCTCAAAGGAGATTAAATATGTAGACCTCATACCACCACCCCATCCCCCCACCCAGGTCTCAGGATGGAAACCGTCCAGAAGGTTCAGCTACAACTACAATGATCCATAGGGATTAGGAGAAGGGAGGAATGTGGAGGGGCAGGCCTTCTTAGAACAGTCTGCTTAAAGTTACTGTTGGAAAACAGGAGGGTGCAGTAAGAGGTGAACTGGGTGTTCGTAATGGGCCAGTTCTGAGGCTGCCATCCACCTCGCAGGGCAATCAGCCAGAGAATTCCCTTTGTACTACTTTCACATTCCAATAATTCTTGAAAGAGACTTGGGGCACGCACTAATTTCCCACTAACACCTCTGTAGAACAAAACTTTGGTTACCACCACCCCTGGACTCCTGTGTCCCTGCTTGGTGGGTTTCTTTTGCTGAAAGGAGACAGCTGGTCCATAGGAAATTTCAAGCTCTCAGCCTCCAAAATGGGACCTTAATCAGATGTGTGCCAAAAGAACTCTTAAATAGGTCCCAAAAGACAGCTTTGACTCAAAATTCCCTTACTAAAAGTTGAATTAAAAAATCTAAGTTCTAGGAGGGCAGAGGCAAGAGTTTTTCTGCATTTCCCACAGATGTATTCTAAGTCCCTAGAACTGTGCTTGGCACCTGGTAACTCAAGTATTTGCTGAATAAGTGAACCAAAGTTGTTGGTAAAACTTTAAAACTCATAAATGGCTTCATGGAAAAGAACCTAGCCTGAGAAGCTGATGGTATAGTGGTTTTCACACCCAGAGAAAATCAATAAAGAGATGGAGCGGAGACCTCTGTTCTCTGGCTATTCAGCAGGGCTCACCAACGCAGGCGGACCGTCTCTCTCACAAAAGCGGGAAAGGCCCCGCTGAGCAGGGGGTGGTAGGTTTGGAGAAGCTGAGCTCACGGACACGTGAGCTACTGATTGAAATGCAAACTTTCTCCAAAGATAGGGTATTCTAGAATAAAAGAGTGCATTTGCTTTTTCCGGGTGCACCCACGCAGCTTCACTTAGAAAAGATGAATATCGGAAAGTCAGGCATCCATGACGTCAGGGACAACGAGCGAAGCCACTAGACCCGTCTCGGAGGGCACTCCGGGGAATGTGCAGCCTTTTGTGGTGAATTTGGTTGTCCTTTCCTATCACTTGGTGCTGCTTCTCTGAGAACAGTGAAAAGTGATATGGAACCCGCCTTGGCCAAGCCCTCCCACGTCCCCGCCCTCCTCCAACACCTGTTCAGCTGAAGATAAACGTGGGAGGGAGCGGGATCCCCTTTAAAACTGCAACCCTCCCTTCAAAGCCAGGGTCTACAGGGCAATTAACACAGGCAGGAACACCTGCGTCCTCTTCAGGTGTTAGGTAAAGTAGCAAGGTCAGGGCATTAGCTGGAACTGCCCGAGAATCCGCACCTGTAACACATTAGCAGCTCAAGCAGGTCCGGCCGAGCACTGAGGAAGACCACCATAGCACCTCACGGCAGCCCAGGGAGTGTGGGTTCCGAAAGCGCCTCTCTCAGAAGAGGCATACTTGGATAGGCCAGCGACCACAGTTCGAGAAAGGCTAGTAAATTGAAAGTGGATTTCATTCACTTGTGTATTCACTCGGTCATTTGACATGTGGAACACTGTCCGGGCCTGAGGCTAGCCTCAGAGGGTATGGTCACGAACCAGGGGACAGTTGGTCCACCCCCCCACCCCAAGCGGGCTGACCATCCAGTGAGAGAGGGTCTAACCCAGGGAAACCGAGGCTGCCTGCGATTTAGACAGCTCCTGCCCAAACCACCGGTCTCCTGCTCTTTTCATACCAGCTCCTCTTCAGCAGAGGATCATGATGTGCTTTCTGAAAGGGGGCAGCGTGCCCTGAGCCAACGATTACCCACAGCACACCCCCCCCCCCCCCCCCCCACCCCATGCCGGTCCTGAGCTTTGTTGGCAGTGGGCTGAGGACCAGAGGGTCTGCTTCCTAGCCTTGTCTCTGCCAAGAACGTCCTTCATGACTTCAGGCAAGGGGCAAGCCTCTAAGATCCTTTAAAGTGGGGTAACTATACCTTCTTCCTGCTCTTATGGGCACATGAGTAGGGCGCTTTACGTGGTCAGTAAGCAAGAAACACAGATACGCTTTGTGATTCCCCCCCCCCCCCCCCCCCCCCCAGTTTTGGGCTTTCCTACATTTGAAAAAGTATCTAAAAACTAGTGTACAGTGGTGTATAAACACCATTTCTGGATGTGGAGTTTGCTTTTTCAAAAATTTCTACCATACTGTCCAAAACTCCGTGTCCAGTGAGCACCTACTATGTGCATCCAAGGTGCCAAACGTGGTGGGGGGGATTCGACAGTATGAGTGGTACTGTTCATCCAGCACTTCCTATGTATATCAGCTCATTTAATCCTTCACCATAACCCTGTAACTTCACCACTAATAGGATTTTAGAGACCACTAAGGTAAAGAAACCAAAGTCACAGAACAATTTAGTCAAGCTAGGATTCCAACTGGCACAGTTCCTATTACTGCTCAGGTTTTGACCTCCAAGCCCTCTGTAGGAACTGTGACCCACCAGATAGCACATTCTCCAGTCTTCGCTGCAATGTGGTCTCAGCTAGAGTGCAGGGCTCTCAAGCTGGTAGGGCTGCTCTAAGTGACTTTCTTGTTCTCCAAATCCCACGCAAACCCATTTGCAGAAATATCACATTAACTTCGACATTTTAACAGGATTTGGCAATACAGATTATGGAAAAGTGGGGGGTTTTGGCATCCCTAGGTCATTATATCCCGCAGGAACAGGGTCCTAAGAGCAGTACCTAATGAGCTGCAGAGGGACAAACACTGCCGAGGGGAAGCTACGGGCCGTGGCAGTCCACAAACCACAAAACAGAGCTACAGCCAATGCAATTTAAACACCTAACCGTGATAAAGAACGTATTTTCTCTTGCCCAGAAAGCCATTCCTAGCTGCTTCTAAGCTCATCTCCATCATCGATACAGTATGAACTACATGACTTTGAACTGATCATCTACCATTGCGTATTGGTTAGTTTCAAAGGCCTTAGTCTAAAAATCAGGTCTCTAAGCAGACCAGACAGTAACTTATTCTATAGGCATTTTGTAAGGCCCTTTTAAGCTAATAGATGCTCAGTAAATCCTTACCGGATCAGGAAAGTTAGAATGTTTACTAGATACTCAGTAAATCCTTACCGGATCAGGAAAGTTAGAATGTTTACTAGATACTGCTTCACTCAAAAATTGGATTTTCTGGACATCCCCTACACAATGTATTCATTTTAAAAAAGCCTTTAACAGGTTTTACTGATAGACCCAATAAATGAAAGGTAAACATGAACCTCTTGTTCAAAACTACATGGTCGGGGGGTGGGGGGGTAAACTTGTGGGGGAAAAACAGCCACAAGAGGCTAGCACCCTGATAAATTTATATGCTTAGTTTGGCTATAAGAGTCTTAGATAAATCACACCCCAACGGTGAAATCTTTAATAAAGGAGTACACCCTGCATCAGATTATAACACTGAGCAGTACGTACTCTAAGCTTGGTAGGCTGTCACTGGCATTCACTCAAGTTTGTTCAACTTTGGGCACTTGGCCCAATGCACACTGGGGTAGATGGTCTCGAGACAGCCCTGTGATTAAGAAATCCTTCAAGGAAGGAAAGCTATACACATATGAACCAATATTGTATGACAGGAGAATATGAATTATTTAAGGACAGATCTCCAGGATGGTGGTTAACTGAAAAACCACTGCTCATGGTGAGTGTTGGAGTTTTCCATCAAACGGTCTTTTGAATTTACTGCCATCTGAATTTATAGTCTTCCTTAGACCCCAGGATCTTGAAAGTTCTACCTCCTCTGTAGGCACCTCTGGGATGATGAAAGGGCCTGGGCCCAGACTTTGAAGTCTGACAAACCTGGGTTTGAATCTTGGCTCCCACGTGTATTAACTTTGTGACCCTGACCAAGTTTACTTAATCCTGGAGTTTCGGTTCTTCCCCTGTAAAACTGAAATACAAAAGAGTGGCTTTGAGGATTAGAGATAATGTATGTAAAGTGCATAGAATGGTGCTGAGTACAAAGTCCTCAGGCTGTCATTTCATATACAGAAGGCAAACGTGGAAAGGTGCTTGGGTGAAACCCTGGGAAACAAGTGTACAAAGGTGGGGGGGGGGGTCCAGAACAAAGATTCTGAACCTAGCTTTCCTTCTCCGTATCATTTAGGTCTCTATAGCTTTTAGGAATAACAGATCAGATTAACACTACCATGAACATGGTGGGAGTAAACTCATCCTCTAGGGGTTTTTTTTTTGTTTTGTTTTTTTGTTGTTTTAAGTCCCATAAAAAAATTTAAGTTCAGAAGGACTTCTGTAGTTCTCACTTGTGCTAAAAACTGTTCAAAGGACGATGGGTAAAATCGGGGCCATCTGTCCGTACTCCCCAAGCAGCTCAGCTACTGTACTTAAGCTTAATTAAGGATCATCCAAGAGTTGAGTCTGGTCTCCTGGAAGGCTGGTTTTTAGTTTTTGGTTGATGCGGTAGGAGTAACTACTCATGCACCTGTAGAAGCCTCTGCGCCTCTTGAATTTAAATGGGTTTGCACAGTGGCCAGATTGAGGACAGTGGTTTCTATGTAAGTGCTTAGCCTTTAATGCACGTTGCATTAACAAAGGCTCTGATCTGGGAGGTTTGGGATGGGCCTGGACACTAACAAGCTTCTAGAGGATACTGCTGGTTTCCAGATCCCACCTGGAGCAAGAGCCTCTAGGAGCCAAGATAATAAATCCACAAACCAAGCACAAGCCCCCCCCCCCCCCCTTCTTGGGGGTTCAAAAGCAAACGGGCTCAGTAACTGCCAATCAACTGTCTTCAGGAATTTACAGAGTTACAGGAACAGTATAACAGTATACACAGAACTCTGGATTATCCATAAAACAAAGTAACAAAACCAGAAAATATTCACAGGGACCACTACTCATTTTCCCCAGCTGAAAACCCCCTCTCCCATTCCACTCATTCCCAAAAACAAAGTTCCTTATTTTTCTGTGATGTAAAATAGCCTTGTTAGTTCTCATAAACTGTTCTTTTGGATAGCCATTAATGAGAACACTTAAAGACATTGATAGTGTCTCTTGGGGAGTCTTAGTGTAAAAAAAATTAAACCAGAGAAGAGGAGTAACAGTATTAACAGTCAACTTAGAACACTAATCAGGCACCAGTGGTTTCTGAAAATTGGACATGCATCCTGCAAGTACCACTGATTTATGTGCAGTCTGACCTTCAGGGACTGAACAAATGAGTAAACCATCTCAGGGACACTTCCCCTGTTAGAGGCTTTGTACTAGAATGCTAGGAAAACAACACGTCCTAATACTGTGGTCATGTGGATGACACATGGGGCTAGCGCCAGGCAAGCAATCCTGGGGCCGGTACCCTTGGGTTATCCCACCAGCTGGATAACCTTGCTTACCCAGTTAACCTCTTCAAGTCTTTACCTGTAAACTGAACATACTCCCCCCCCCCCCCATCTCCCCCACCCAGGCCTCAGCACATTTGATGGGTGTTGACCACCGATGTCCTGGATAAGACAATGCTTCCCAAGCCCAGGGAGTATTGCCTCACTTAAAGGATAGGGGTCATTCCACTGCCGACAAGATTTTAGAGCACAGTATGCAACATAACTGATTACTGGTTTGTGTACCACAAACTCACCAGCCCTGAAACCACTTATATCTGAAACTTTGAGCATGTGAACTAAGATCTCAGCGGCTCCAAAAGCATGGTGATTGATTCATCTGTTACATTATGAAGAATAAAGCTTTTCTCCAAATTCACTTCTGGGGATTGCTGCATTACCTTGTACTACCCAATATTTATCCTGGCACCCCAGAGCGTAGGACTGGCTGAAACAGTCTGGCAGGAGTGTGATTCCCAGTACCTTGCACCATACCTTTAAAAAGCAATTCGTGTTTATGGATCTATGCCCCCCCATTCAAAGCAGTGGACCAGAAGCCAAGAACTCAACGGTGAAAACAAATCAACCCTCACCTCCAAAAGGCTGCAAGCAGGGAACAGTAATTTGAGAATGAGAACCACCTGGGAAACATTTTCCTATCTACATAGATTCCCTAGCCCTAGTCAGGGGTAATTTTAACAAGCACCCAGGTGATCTGTGAACTGCACTTTCAGGAAGTACTCTCCTTATGGCTCAACAAGCTCAACATTCCCCCCCCCCCACACACACACAACCCCCAACACACCCACGTCCACAGCCCGCAAACCTCCTCCCCATCCTTTTGCCCTCAGAGACCGTTAGAGTGTTACACTCCGTCCCGGGAGAAGGTCAAAGGACAGTCAAGGACTAAGTATTTACTTGTCAACTGTGTTTTTGAAACAAAACGCAAACGCGGCCATCCGTCTTTGCCACGGCGCAGTTTGCACCCACAATCCAATCCACTTAGAAGCTTTCAGCCTCTTCCTCTCCACCACGCGAAGTATTCCAGGAAGCGGTAAACGCCTCAGGGTCCTAGGGTGCAAAGTCTAGGTGCACACTTGATTGCCCATCATTGCTCTGGCCCAAAAACCACACCAAGAGGTCTGCACTAAAGGACTCCCCAAACACATCCCCGCGCAACCGTGGCCCCCAGTCACCAAGCGCGTCTCCAAACCCCTCCTCTGCGCAGCCGCCTTCCCAACTAGCCCCGGTGCTCGGCGGCGGACTCGGCAGAGCCCGGAGACTTACCTGAAACACGTGGTGAGCTCCCCCGTAGGCTTCAGACACGGGTATTTCGTCGTGGCGATCTTGTTTTCTGAGCAGATCTCTCTAGGAAGAGAGAGCAACCACTTCGCTGACCATCCGCGGAGAGCGAAGGGCAGGGCGCGCGAGGGTGGCAGGGCGCTGCGTCCCGGCGCGCCGAGCAGGCGCTGGTCCCCGAGCGGCCTCGGGGCCTGAGCTGGGGTCCGCCGGCGCGAACCCAGCCCCGGAGGAGCCGTACCAGGGAGCCCCAGACCCACTGACGGGGAGCCCAGGCAGGGCGCGGAGTTTAATGCCGCCCAGGGTAGTTGAGCCCCCAGCCCGTGCCAGCGGAGCCGGGGCGTTGGGGGGCGTGCGGGCGCCTGCAGGGGCCGGGATACTGCCCCCACCCCACGAACCGGGCGCGCAGCCAGCCGGGGCTGGCAGCGCTTACCTGTCGCCGTCCTCAGGCTCCTCTCGGTAGCTCCACGTGTGTCCCAGCGCCAGGAGCAGCAGCAGCGGACCCAGGCTCCTGCCCAGCTGCCTCCTCGCCGCTCCTCCCCGACTCGGAGGCGGCGGCACCATCAGGGAAGCTCCCGGCTTCTTCCCGGCGCTGGAGCTCTTTCCCCGCCTGTGCTCGGCCTCTCGGCGGCCGCTGCCTTCCCTCTCCCCGGTAGGGGGCGCCGGAGGGCAGGGGCGTCTGCGCCACCTGCGCGAGGCACGGGGCTGGGGGTGTCCTGGAGCGGGGGGTCAGGCTAGGAGTCGGGGTGTGGGTGCAGAGGCGGCGGAGGAACAGGGAGATGGGTCGCCTGCGGTGCTCGGCCGGCGCGGGGGTCGCGGGGGCTCAGCCGTCTCGCCCAGGATGTTCACTTGGGATCCACGGACTCGCCAGGCTCGGCTTTGGGCAGCGCCCTCCCTTCTCACCTCTTCCTGGGCTGGGAGGGACGGGCAGGGCGCGCGAGCCGATGGCTGTGCGCATCTTGCCCCAGGCCAGCTCGACCGGGAGGAGGAGCCGGCTCGCACCCGGGGGAGAAGAAGGGGGGGAAGCCTAAGAGTTAATAAGCTTCCTTCCTGGCGTCAGGTCCCTTCTGAAGGCCAGGGCAGGCCTCTGGTCGCCTTTCGCCCTCCAGTGCCTACGCCCTGCTTTCCCGCCACCCTGGGCTCCTCTCGGCAGGATTCGGGAAGGAGTTGTCCGAAGGACAGGCGCTTCTCCCCAGCTGCTTTTCACGCCCGGGACAGTACGGCTTACAGAGTGTAGCAGTGTGGCTTCCTTAAAATCTTAAAAGAAAGTTCTCCGGTCGTTTCAATTGTTCGTAAAGCCGCTATTTTCTTCCTAATTGGAGCTAGGGACAAGTGAGCTGCGCGCTCTCTTTTTCTTTCCTTTTTCTCTTCCCCCGGGGGGTCTTATATGCTCTTGCCATGAGCGGCTTTCACGAGGTTTCCACGCCACGTGAGCCACCACACGTGAGCGCTGGAAACTCCTCCAAGACCAGGTGAGACCGAGGGGCCCTTAATCGCCGGCCCTGCCAGCCGCTAGTTAACCCCGGCGTGAGCACGCCGAGCCCGCAAACCCCGGGCGGGGGCGGTAGATCCGCTCATTTGGTGATGACCCCACTGTCGTTCGTTATTCCTCTGCATCTGGGCGCTTGGTTGCACATCAGGAGTTTCCGTGCCTGGTGACATAGACGTGCCCCACGGAGCCAGGCAAGTGGTCGTGGCCCAGAAAGAAATTGGAACAGCACAAGGTTGTAATGCCGAACCAACACGTGGTTCTGCAGAGGCCAGGACCGGGTGAAAGGTAGCTTGTTCACAAGTTACCGATGTTAAGCAGGTGCTTGGGTTCAGAATATTCTGGTCAACTGAGAATTACCGTGCATATCACATACACCTTGACATTTTTAAGAGCAATGGCAGCCTCCTCCCTCTGTAGAATGCTTTTCTATTTTCCAAAGGTTTTTTCACATTCATGATTTTATTTGATACACTATGCCTTGAAACTAGGAATCCGATTTCTTAGTTCAGTAAGGTGGGGTTTTTTTCCTACAAATCTTACACAGACTTAGCAGACCATAAAACAGACTTGATATTAAAATATAGTGCTACAAAGAAAGTTTTCACCTGGTAATTCAGAAGACCCTTCTGAAGCTTGCAACACCTGAGAATGAGGATCATGGGGTCAGAAAAAAAAAAAACCAAAAACGATCCGGATTCAAATCCAGGCTGTGTGACTTATTAGCTATGTGACTTTGGGCAAGTTGCTTAACCTTTCTGAAATTTATTTTTCTCATCTGCAAAATGGGGAACCTCCCTCATAAATGTTTATGAGTATTAAATGAGGTAGTGCATATAAAGTTTTTTTTACAGTGCCCGCCATGTATTGAGTGCTCAGTAGACATTAACTATTATTATTTTTAATGTAATTATTGCACAGAATTTTCAGTTTTAACTTTCTAGCTTTCTGCTTCCTAGATAAATACAAGTTTATTTCACAATAGTTGTTTGGGCTTCTAAAGAGATACCTCTCTAAGCGCATTGAAAAATAAAGGCATCCTGGAACTTATAAAAATTGTATCACTTTAGATTGTACCACAAACCTGTTTAGTCTCCATCTTGCAGGGAAGATGCTATCCTGTAGGAGGGTCTGTTTTTATTATCAATTACTTTGATATCTTGCTATCTTTTTTCTCATTTTTACTTGTTTTGTTTTTCTACTGTTGCATGGTGGACGTTCTACAAGTAATAGAATGGTGAAGATTAGTTATCACTTTCATTAAATAGTTAATAAGCCACATATGGAGACACGAAGCTTGGCAGAGAAAGTAATTCAGGCTGCAAAATGGTAAAAGCAAAACCGTGCCCATTATGCACAGCTGTGCAGCAGATTGGGGACAAAGCCAACTTTGCCACCACCTTATTTTCAGCCCAGTACACTGAGCACACATGACAAAGAGGCGTCAGAGAAGGTGCTGGGGCCATGCAATCAGCGCAGGTTTGCCTGGGGAGGAAATCCTAAGAGTGGGTGATCAGAGCATTTCTGGAAGAGGTGAGCTGGAGCAGAGACCTGGAGAAAACCTTTGCCCTGAGGCCTGGAATTTAAGCTCCTTGGCAACTATTGACAGCAGGACACTTAGTGTCACACTTGGGGTGGGGGCTGGGCTGGAGACCGCAACCAAGCAGAAGGAGATGTGATGGCCTTGTATGGATGCCAGTTCCCCGAACAGTTAAACACTCATGCAAAAGACAAAACCTGCATTTGCTCAGGCGGCAGCCTGTATGGGAGATGTCACAAGGAGGCCAAGTGTGGTAGGGACCTCCAGGGCCATAGGTTTTCTTTCCTGGCACCCTCACTCTCTCCCCCACCAGGCATGAGCTCCCCACTCCCCAGCTTGCCCCCACCGATCTGCCCCATTCCCTCCCTCGTTTATAAAACAGTGGATTAGAGGCCTCACCCACTGCCTCTTTCATAAGAGTGTGGCAAAGATTAATGATATGGACCCAGTGCTCCTCAGGGGAGGCTCTGTATGATTATTTCTTTTCAGCATACCACTCTCTGTGATGTTTTCCATATAGACCTGTCAGCTTCCCTGAAACAAACCAGAGAGTGGATTGTTACACAATTTACCATATCCTCAGGACATGGGGCTGTGCTGGGCCTTAATGTGCACACTCAGCTCTAGGTTAGACTCCCTGGTGGACCGGATACTGAGTGTAGGGGGCAGTGCGGAGGGAGACTGGCTGACCTGAGAATCTAGAGGTCAGCATACAAAAGCAAAGTGAAAGGAAAAAAGAAAAGTAAGACTAGACCATAGGGCAGAGAATACCCTCTGAATGAGAACCGTGGCCTCTTCCACTCATTTTTAAGGGACTTCAATAACTTATTTGGACAAATTCAACATAGTATTAGAAAAAAGAGATCCATAAAAAAGATAAATTACTATAAGAAACAGAACACCAGTTGAGGGCACAATTCATTTCATTTCATTGTTTGTTCAAATTTTTCCTTTTCATAAAAAAGAATTTGTGATGGCAGACAAATCATACTGTTTTACAGTTTGTCCATTTATCTATATTATATGCCTTATGTATAGTATATATTCTATATAGAATAGAGCAAGATTAGATAAAGCAATTCAGGCAAAGAAAGTCAGGATAAATAATAAAATGAAACTGAAGTGAAATTAGTTGGCACGATCATTATACAGAAAGTCCTATGCTATGTTTAAACACATCACAAATCAGTTCTCAGACTCTCAGACATCAATTCAAGATAATTCCATGATCAGTTACCAAATCAAGGTAGCTGTAAAGGAAAAGCCTATAAATTGTTAAAAAAAAAATCACAGATTTTTCCTGTTGGTCTCCCTGAAATATAGCAACAGTCATCTGTCAAGTAAAGGTCTTTTCATAGAAACAAGACTCAACAAGTGTGGGTTCCTACTGAATTTGAGTGATATCCGTACAATATAATATCCCTAAAATAAACAGGTTGCCCTGATAACTTTCCTTCAGTTTCAGTTTTCCTTGCCATACAGCCAGGTTAGCTTAGAGAAACAGGGTTACACCTTGAAAAGGGCTCAAACGTGCCTGTCTCCAAACCATTGTGAGGAAATGCTCCAGGCAAGAAGACTCAAACATGTTAACACAGTAAAAGGATTTTAAATTTCTAGTTTTGGGGTGTGTACGCTGCCTTGGCACTTAGTCTGCCTTTGTTTTAACTTGCACAAATTCTGAACATATATTGAAGCTTTGGGTCTCCGGAATTTTCACCCAGGATAGGAAGAAACATCTATGTCCATGACAGAATCCCAATTTTTGCCAAACTTTGAAATAAAAGCAATTTTAAAAGATTAGTTAGCCTATATGTGTATAGGCTGCTAAAAGAAAAATGTACACACAATAAAAAGAGAGAACTTGGTTGAAGATCTCAAAAAAAAATCAAGGAAAAGTATTAATGTGACTTGGATGTTGTATTCTTCAAAGTACACACACACACACACTTGGATGTTGTATTCTTGGAAGTACACACACACACACAGAATCCCTGTCTGGGGTTTCTCCCAAAGGAGGAGATTGTGGAAACAATGGGAGTTGGCAGTCTCCTTGACCTTTAGAGCTGCAGGATCAAACCCCAAGTTTCTAGGTTAAGTGTGTTCTAACACCACTCAACTTTACAGCTCCTCCTGGGACAAGTGGAAACCGCAGGACATGCAGCTGGGCTGGCCCCATCTCTTGGGTCCCCATAAGCATAAGCAAGGAAGGATAAGGGGCCAACACTAGAGGTAGGACCACTGGCTCCCACTCTGTGATTGCTGGTCGAGAAAATGGCATCATTAGAATTATCCCAGGATTTATGAGCTAACTCCTCTGGGTGTCAACCATGCCAACACACAAACTTCTGTGCTTTATTTTTGTAGAGCTAGCTCTATTTATATCCCTTTCCTCCATGCGGGTAAGAGTTCTTACTTAACATTTATGGAGAACCAGGAGATACTGAGCTCAGTAATATGGTATCAAGCCAATTTGACAGGTAATAAGAATGTTGACCATAACAGTTTTCCAACCTGAGCCAAGATGCTCTTTGGGATATCTTGGTGAAATAAAATATATTACCCGTGCTACCTGAGCCCCAGTACTTACTGTAATCTATAATTAAAATATGTTTTCCCTCTGGATAAAAGAGGGAGAATATATTTACCTCCCTCTTTAAAAAATAGATAGAAATAGCACTGGGAAATGGGAAGAAATCAGACTTAAAAATTGGATTTACCTAGGTTTGAAATCCAGCTTACAACCTAAAACCTCTGTGACCCTGATCAAATTGTGAAATCTTCTTGGGACCCAGTTTATCCGTAAGTAATGTAGAAACCACAATCTCTAACTTGTAGGATTGTTGAAAAGAGCCAGTAAGATATATAACGTGCCTGTGGCGTCAGAGACCATAAATAATAGCCAATATTGTTTTGTTTTTCTCCAAAAATTCTGATGCAGTTACGGTGGGCCATCCACCTTGTCAGCTCTAACTTGCTTCCATAAGAGAGAGTTTGTGAAATGGATGGCCAAGGCTAGAGACATTCTGTCATGGGAGGCTAAGTAGCAGAATTGAGAATGGTGTCATTACCATTGTGCTTGAATTAGACGTTTCGGAGTGACCAAGGTCTGGGTCAGTCAAATCCATTAACGGTTGCTAGAAATGCGAAGGTGTATACTTGGAGAATCTCTGTGCTTCTGAGTACTGTGCCCGTCTGACTTCTATATATTTTAAATCAAATCGTGGTTTTGTTTTGTTTTTTAAGATTTTATTTATTTGAAAGAGAGTGTGTGGGGGTGGGGATGGGGGAAGGGAGAGCAGACTCCACCCTGACCAAGAGCCGGAGGTGGGGCTCATTGTCAGGACCCTGAGATCATGACCTGAGCCTAAACCAAGAGTCAGTCGCCTAACCAACTGAGGCACCCAGGTGCCCCAAATCAAATCACGGTTCAAAAGTGTTCAAGGAGTTGGATAGTTAAGACCCAGCTGTGGTCAATTCTAGAGTGGCACGAATGTTCCCTATAAATCTATTGGTGAGATTGCATTAATTTCTTGTGAGCTTTTTCTCATTGGGTCAGGCCTAGAAAATTTGTGGTAGTGTGAAGGGCCCCTGCCTAAGGAGGCCACAATCTTTCAGTAGGGCAGTTATGTTTAAAGCAAATGTGGCAGTCCATATTGTGTAGAAAAATCTTCGAGTTCAGTTTAAAGGTTGTTAGATTCTTGTAGAAGGTGCGATATATTTCTTAGCCACAACGGAGACCTGTTCATGCTATAATACTAAGAAAGCCACATTCCTGCAAACTTTTAATGGATGGTGATTTTCCAAGAATTTGGCACAAAGAGTAACAACAGGTGCATGCAGACATTTTTAAAGTACTTTACAAGTATTATCTCATTTAATCCTTATTATAATCCTCTGTCACTGATTCTATTATTATCTGCATTTTACAGATGAGGACACTGAAGTAGAGATTTTCATTAACTTGCCTAAGGTACAGAGTTAAGAGTAATGAGCTGGATTTGAACTGGGGCCCCAGCATGCATGCGCTCAACACTTACATTAAACTGCCTTTTGGAGAGGTGAGCATCTGGGCAGTTTTCTCCTAAGAGACAGACTACATCCAGGATGTTTGCCCAGCGATATGAGAACCAGGGAAAGCCCAAGGTCTACCACCCTAACCAGTAACTCTGAGAATCTATCATGATTCATGCTCGGGCATGATCCTTCCTCTGCAGCTCTATACCAACCAGCTGGCCCCATAAGTTCTCACCTATGTGTATGAGCTGACCTCTCTCCAAGGCAAAACCGAGCTACATCCACTGGACCTGTCTTCGTGGAGCCACACAGTCGGCTAATTTATGTGAAATGCTGGCATGAGAAGAATGAGCTCAGGTTTCCAAATTCTTGGCACTCTGGCACTTTTGCAAACCATCCTTCCAGTTCTGTCCTTGGCCCCGAGACAGCTCTTTATCAGACCTAGACCTCTTACGGAACTCGGAGATTATGAAAGGACTCGGGGTGGGGGGGGGGGAGCATTCTTGCAGTCACCACAAAGAAATACCTAGGCAAAGTGTTTTTAAAATTTCAGAGTCCAGCATAATCTCTTGGCATCTCCTTTCAACCCGAAACTGATTCTTTGAGACCCAGAAAGACTAGAGGACGATAAGCAGTTGCAACCAAGGTTTGCTCAAGAAGGATGGTGGAGTTTGGGACCTCTCCCCTCCTTCCCTTCCCCTCCCTATTCCTCCCCGCCCCGCCATTCTGTCCCCACACCCAGCACTCAGAGGTTGCTGGCTTGTTTGGATGTTTAAGAGCAGCATGGGTTTGCATTCTTCAGTCCTAATCTTTACCAACAATGCAGAATCCCAAAGGAATGCCAGATAAAATGAGCTGCCTTGGTTTAGGTTCACTTAATTGACGTGCATCATTTTTTGTTTGGGGTGTTTCAGGGCAATCATTTGCCTTCTTTCTGCTTGATCAGTGATGTTTAGACTGAGTGTATCTTTTAGTATTGTTTGGTTTGATCACAGATGAGCGTCCTGATAATTCATCAGAAAGGGAGTTGGGACCTTGTGAATCCTCTTGCAGCTCCAGCATTTATCTGTAGTGTAATGATAATGAGTCGCAAAGTTATGTGTATGCAATTTGACGTGTCTTTGGCTCTTGCATCTTCACGTCCTGATGAAGACTAATGGGCCCTGACCCCTCTTGTTGGTAACCCGCCATTAAACTCCCCCAAGTGACCCACTTTGAAGTTGATCCCCGCTCAGGCTGCGTCCTTCCTACTTGGCCAGTCATCCTTGCTTTTCCTTTTGGGTCTTTCTCTCTTGTTGCTGCTTTTTGCTTGCTTTCTTGTCCATTCTCTTCTATCCATCATTTTGCCGTAACTCCTCCTTTGCTCAGATGCTGCCCTTTTACTCACCAACTTTCACTCTCCAGCCTCTGACTTGATTGTCTCTTCTCTGTTATCTTCCTTCTACTGCTGCTCTTCCTTCAAGTACATCCTTCCCCCAGCGCCCGGGTACAAAGCGTATTCCTTACTCAATCCTATTTCTTCCTTGAAATCCTTGGTTCTCAACCAGGAGGCATTTTTGTCACCCAGCAGAAATTCAACAACATCTGGAGAGATGTTTAGTTGTCACCCTGGGGAGGGTGCTGCCAGCATCTTGTGGGTCGAGGCCAGGATGTTGCTTACCCTCCTGCAATGCACAGGTCAGCCCCCTCCCCACTGCACACAATAAAAAATTACCTGGTAAATTGTCAGTAGAGTCAAAGTTGAGAAATCCTGCCCTACCGACATTTATCCACCTCCTCCCTCTAATTCTTTTTTCTCCTGTTTCCAAACCCTAGTTGCTTAATTCTTCCTTTCCCCAAGTCTTTCTCCCATCTTCTTGCTAGCGTTTCTTCCATGCCCTGGCATTCTTCTCCTTGGTTGGATTCCCCTTTATACCTTTAAACTCAGTCAGATCTCATCTTTTAGGCTCTCTCTCTCTCTCTCTCCCTCCTCTTGCCTTTGTGTTCCCATCTTAGTTCAGCAGTTACCTTATCTCTCAGCTGTCCCACTGGAGGGACTGGAGGATCTGGGAAAATATTTTTCTTGGAATTCTGTTTATTCTCCAAGTTTTCACAAATCTAATACAGCCCTTAAGCTTCTGGTTTCAGAGTCGCTCACGCATATCACGTGTGCCTGCAGGTGCGGCCCGCGTCCTTCGGCTCACCTGCTGCTGGCCATGGAGGCTATTCTGTCCTTTCTCCAGTATGCTGATGCTTATGTGCTGCTTGCATCCATGTGGCGTAATTGCTGGCCCTTCTCCCACCGTGAGAGAGGAAAAATACCTTCCCCTACCTTCATTCATTAAAAAAAAAAAAAATCTAATGAGTCTTTACTGTATGGCAGGCAATGCTGGGTATGTTGGTGACTAAAGTAAATAAGAGCTGTCCCCAGGGAGCTCCAGCCCTGATGGGGAGATAAGCCAGATAACTGGCCACACTCAAAGGAGCTGCTGCAAGCTGTAACAGAGTCCGAATGCAACAAGCAGGGGGCTCTGGGAGCAGAGAGGAGAAAACACCTACGTTGGTTCCCTAGGGCTGTTACAAGAAGTTACCGCAACTTAGTGGCTCGAAACAACACACATTTATTATCTTGTAGTTCTAGAAGCCACGAGTCCAAAATCGGTCTCACTGTGCTAACATCCAAGTGCCGGGCAGGCTTTGTTCCTTCTGCAGAGTTTGGGAGCAGGTTTTGGTACGGTGAGGGAAGGAAAGAACCAGAGAGCTTATTCCTTTTCTTTGAAGGCTAGTGTAGAGCTTGCTGGTTAAATGTTTGCAGGCAAAGACATGGAACAAATAATGCATGAACAAAAAGATGGTAGGCAGCCCTTCGTGGAGAGGGCACAGCAAAGCAAAGATGGAGGTGGCAGTGGCCACCCATCACCAGTTTCTTTCAATGTCCTCTTTCACAGATGAATGGATTGTGAAGTGCAGGCGCCCAGGTGGACACCCATGTGGCTCGGTGGCATGGCCACAAGAATCCAGGCGTGCTGGGATACCTGGGTGGCTCAGTCGGTTAAGCAACTGCCTTTGGCTCGGGTCGTGATCCCGGGGTCCTGGGATCGAGTCCCACATCGGGCTCCGTGCTCAGCGGGGAGCCTGCTTCTCCATCTGCCTGCCTGCCTGCTTGTGCTGTCTCTCTTTCTCTCTCTGACAAATAAATAAATAAAAATAATAATAACTAAAAAAAAGAATCCAGGCGTGCTACATTGCTTTCTCTCCTCCAGGACCAGCACTGAAGCCCAGCATTCAGAAAAAGACCATTGTAACTGGAGATTCTCGCATTGGACCCCAAAGCACAAAACTTACCCGTGACTCTGTAAGGAGCCCCTATACCACTTTTTGCGCCTCTGTGGCTCTCTATTTCTTTATTTCTCACTCCTTGCAAAAGCACTATCGACCTTTAATCACTTCTCAAAGAAAGGGGTCAGGAGGCAAGTGGTTTAAACTACCCAAACTTTTTTTTTTTTTAAAGATTTTATTTATTTATTTGACAGAGAGCGACACAGCGAGAGAGGGAACACAAGCAGGGGGAGTGGGAGAGGGAGAAGCGGGCTTCCCGCCGAGCAGGGAGCCCGATGCGGGGCTCGATCCCAGGACACCGAGATCATGACCTGAGCCGAAGGCAGACGCTTAACGACTGAGCCACCCAGGTACCCCTAAACTACCCAAACTTAACAGCCCCTTCTTTCAAAAAGTATTTTCTTTCTTTTAAGGGCCAAACTCGTTCTCCACACTGTGAGCAATTAATAAATCAAAGTGGGTTGAGTTGTGTGGTTACCATAGGAAACTCTACCCTTCGGGAGGCATTAAACTTCATCTCTGGGGATCAAGACATTTTTGAAAAGTGTGAACATTGTTGTAGTTCATTGATAGGATGCCTTTACATTATGAAACTTGTAGCCAACAGGAACTATTTTGAGGCTGGCTTTCTTTTTCTTCTGGCTTGGACTCCCTGAAATCTAAGGTCAAGGTTAAGAAAACTTAGAGCAGTAGTTTAAGGGATTGAAGGAAAACAGGAAGATTTAGCATACACCTTCAAAATGCTGTCATTCCTGTGAGGGGTACTTCGGTACAGAAAACTTGGTGTTAAGGAAGAGATATATTTTTTTTTTTCTCCTGAGATCAAATGGATCACAATACATTCGAAGCGCTTTTCCCTAAGTATCATCACCTTATATTTTCCCACGAGAGGGTTCTTTTCCCTGTGACTGTATGGGTGTCCCTGAAAGGGCCGTAATTCTGTTTGTGATATCACTATCTATTCCCAGCCTCGGGTGCTGGTGCCAGACTAGGGATTATAAGCACATTCTTCAGTGCTCTGTGAAATGAATGTGGTCTCAGTGAGAACACGGGCCTCCCGGTATCCCTATCAAAGTTGACCTTGTGTCCTACCGTGTCTCAACAATTCTGCCCATCCTTTATCAACTGTTTACTACATCCCAAGCACCGTTCTAAGTGATTACTGATGTGATGTCATCCAGTACTTACAGCAAGCCTGCCAGGTAAATCTGATTCCCATTTTATGGATGAGGAAAACTGAGGCCTGGAAAGGTCAATCACTCATCCAGGATCACCCAGCTACTAAGCAGTGGGGCTTGAAATCAGATACGGGCCGTCTGGTCTGGGAATGCACACGCTTAGCCACTACCCTCTCTGGTTCTGACTCTAGACAAAAAGGCAATTTTGCATAAGAAGTCACTGTCCAGGCCGCCTTCCCTACAGAAACCTCATTTGGGTCTGTCACCATAGTTTCCCTTGGGTCCTGTCTCCGTGGATCCCTCAGAGACCCCTAGTGGCCTGAGCCACCAGGCCAGACAGCTTGGGCTTTGCCAGCAGACAAGGTCTGGGGTTTCCTTGAGGACAGAGGAAGTGAATCCAAAGTTCATCCCACACAGTGTCCTGCAGTGAGTTCTTATCATCTGCGATTAGTTGGCCAAATTGGGGGCTTTATGGTCTCGAGGTTCTAAGAGCAGTCCCTGTGTGAGCTAGACAGCTCTGCTGAGCTCCATGGCCACAGGCTGTGTGCATAATTCCCCCAAAGTCATGAAGAGGGGACCTTGGTGAGCAGATGGCAAAGGATGACTGCAAATGTTACCACAATCAGAAAAACTTCAGGCATGTGTGTGGGTGAAGCTTGTACATGCAGACAAAAGGAAGACGTGTTGCTCCGTAATTGACAAGAATACATTCAGAGCCACTAGGATTTGTCTAGAGCCTGGACCCCAAGTTTAAGATTTAAGACAAGGAAACTTACACATTTTTGAATATTTCATTTAGGCCTTGTGCATAGTATGTTCCTAATAAATCCTTGCTGAATCAGAAGAAAAAAGGTTTGGGATGCCTTGTGGCTCAGTTGGTTAAGTGTCCGCCTTTGGCTCAGGTCATGATCCCAGGGTCTTGGGATCGAGTCCCACATCAGGCTTCCTGCTCAGTGGGGGGGATCTGCTTCTCCCTCTCCCTGCTCTGCCTGCCACCCCCTCCCGCCCCCGCTTGTGCGCTCTCTCTCAGGCAAATAAATAAATAAAATCTTTTAAAAAAGTTTTATTTAGCACATCACTGCATTCTTCATATATAGCATGCACGTCTCCTATCTGTTAAATGATTCCACTATGGTTGAGTCCAGTTATGTTCCTTTCATATGTCAGTTATGGACCATTTGCAAAGTTTTATCATCTTCATCATCACCTTCATCATCAACATCGTCATCGTACTAGTAGCGAAGATCAGCTGCTCTGAGTATGAGCACTGAGAGCTGGTATCCAGCGTCCAGACTGGCCTGTCTCACTGGGACCACATCCATTTAGCCCTCGGCTGGCCCAGAGGCTAAAGGATAGGTTGGCTGCCTTGCTCAGCCCTCTGTTACTTGATTTTTCTGGTTCTTTTCTATCATCTAGCTGCTGGGGGTTTCCAGCTATAGCTGACTTTCCTGAGAAAAAAAAAACACAAGCAGCAGAGGAATGACTGGGTGTGTAGGGGCCCTATGACAAACCCCAGAGATAGAATAGGTGGTAAGCTAGACGGAAAACAAATGCCCACCCCAGGAAGGGCCGAATGGCTCCCTGGGTGGACAGAGGGCCAAAGCAGAGGCATCTGGAAAGCAGGCTCTGTCTGCAGCCACTTAAGGATGAGACCCAGGATTGGAATGCCATTTCTCTCTTCCTGAATGTGGGTCAACGCTTCTGGCTCGCTGGTTATTATTACTCATGTAATTAACAGATAGTTGTGGGTTTCGAGACCCTCTAGATTCCAGTTCTTTCTGAAGTTCTTCACTGCTTAGCTACCCCGCCAGACCCGCACCTTCTGGGGGAGGGAGAGGAAATAGAATTAAAATTCCATCCAAAGCTTTCCCTCCTGGCATAGTTCTGCTAGGAGGCAGCGTAGGAGAGGTTGGAAGTTGCCGTTTAATGAGGTGTTGTGATTGTTGGAGGTGGCCTGGTCCCTGCTGGGAGGTTACTGTAATCATGGTGAGGTCTGCCAGAGGCAATGGTGAGCAGGCAGCCGGAGGACCGAGGACAGGGCAGGGAAGGAGACATCTGTGCGCTGAGCACTGAATATGCACCCCCCGCCCCCCCCGTAGGAAGCACCACCTCTTGGGGAGGCTATGGCCTCACTTTTAGGGACCAAAGTGATGTAAATATTTTATGGCAATCAGAAAAGAGCAGTGTCTTCCTGCTTTCTTCAAGGCCAACAAACCACGAGCCTGAATGGAAACAGCTTTGTCATTCCACTTCCCCCCCACCCCCCGAAATGTTAGGGAAAAGCCTTGTAAAACAATTTCATGGTGATGGAGTGAGTAAGCTATTCTTCCTCATCTCTTGCATTCCCCATCAAGGAATGCTCTCCAAACAGTTTCTAACACCTCATATAATCCAATCACGAGAGCCAGCTGTTTGGGTTTTTTGTTTGTGTTTGTTTCACTTTGGGGGCAAGTGTTTCTTTATAGAAACGATATCTTTTAGAAACAAATCAGAGAAGCTCACTGTTGCAGAGCTAACTCACAGCACCCTAACCTCAAAGCGCATGTTTTGGCACACAAGCCCAGCTGGCCAAGGTTGCTGCCACTTATTCATCTTCCTCTAGGCTTCCCAAATGTTTTCCTGGAATATGTTCATGGGGGGTGTTATTTATAATCTCACATAATCTTCATTCTCCTCCTGAACACATCCAGGGGTTGCTTTTCACACGAAGAGTAAGAGCTCACGTGACCTGGGAGGAATGCGTAGGAAGTCTTTGGCACTCCTGACACCTCCAACCTGCATCTAATTGGGAAGAGTCTCAGCCTCCTGAGGAAGGAAGGCTGAGAGTGATGGCCACTCACACACACTTGTCCGAGCCTCTGCTTCCGTGCACGCCCGACCTTCAGTGAGAGCATCATGGGCAAGCTGTAGCGAGGCAATGTCAAGGCTGGTAGTTCTGATCAGATGCCCTTGTTACATCCTTATTCCTTAACTTTACTGCTCACACCACTAGGCTCACCTTGAATCAGTGATGGATTCTGGAATGAACACTGGCTAGAAACGGCTACAGAATGTCTTCAGAAGAGAGAGCTCAAGGGGGCACCTGGCTGGTTCAGTCGCTTGAGCATCTGACTCTTGGTTTCAGCTCTGGTTATTGATTTCATGCGTTGTGGGATGGAGATCCGCTTGGGCTCCACGCTCAGCGGAGAATCTGCTGGAGATTATCTCCCTCTCCCTCCCCCTCTGCTCCTCCCCCTGCTGGCGCTCCTTCTCTCTAAAATAAATAAATAAAATCTTTTAAAAAAAGAGACAGCTTAGAGATACTACTTAGAGGAATGGTAATAAACCAGCCTTAGGGTGCAGCCAGGTGTTGGCATTACCCATGGATTCATGTCCACACCGTGCCTTAGTAACCTGGGGCCATGGCCAAGTTCCTTGACCCTTCTAGTCCTCAGTTTCTTCATCTTTAAAATGGGGGTGATGACAACCCTCACTACATAAGGTCGCTGTGAAGTTAGATAACACATGGAAGGCCGCACAGAACAGAGTAGTACTGGGCACATAAAATGTGCTCGGTAAACATACAATATATGTGTTTCTATGAGTATGTACTTAGTGACTGTAGAAATCATAAACAAGCATCCTATTTCTATCCAACACTTAGGATCGTAAGAAAGTCATTTAGTTATCGCTCTGTCTCAAATCTTCCTCCTGTGAAACGTTGTGCCTCCTCAAGGACAGGGGTACTTAACATTTACATAGCGCTTCAGATTCTATTGAGAGGCCTGTTACCAACACAAAATGTCATTCTGTTATCTTTCCTTGGTTCTAATGGAAAGAAAAATCATCTTAACCTCTGTAAGGATCTTTGTCGAACTTGTTCTAGGAGTATTTTATAAATCATTCCCCTGTGAGTTTATTTTATATACTGTGAATTCTTCATACCACCACGGATTCTATAAGCACGGTTGGTTAAATAAAGCACATGCAATTTGGCTACAGACAACGTCTGTGTGTAATTAATTACTTTGCAATCAATTAACCAATGCACTTTGGGATTTTAAAAAGTGCTTTCTGAAAAATCCTAGTGGCTAAAAATTACTTATCAAGAATGAAAAGGAAAGAAAATATGAGGAAACCCACATTGCAATGCTCTCTTTGGTGATTCAAGATACTGCCAGTTGGCCGGCAGTTGGAATATATTGGGGCAGGTTTTTCTAATTAAGCCTTTCTGAGAAGTATCTTTTTCTTCTTTGGCTCATCTGCAACTGAGATGGACTCAATTAGCCGAATCACAGATTATATGAGGAGTTAGGAAAATTTGTCCTTTCCAGCCTATCGTCCTATATCACACAATACTGTTATACTGGGTCACGTCACTCATGTTGAGATTCAGAGAAATCTGGGAAATTCCCAGAAAACCCTAGTTAACTCAGGAGGTTCCCTTACGAATATTGTGAGCATTACACATGGAGATGCTATGCACTCAATGCTCACATGTTACTCTGGAAGTTTGGGATTTAAGCAGAATATGTGTTGGTAAGTGACCAAAAGGGAACTTTTCATTATTCTATTAATTAAAGCCATTCCACGATTGCAGAAACATGTTTTTATTATTTACTCACTGTTTCCAGCTAAGCAATAGCTTAGAACAAATACTCATATGGGGTATTTCAATTACTCAGGGCTTTAACTTTCCATTTCCTGGTGTTATGGATTTAATTGCGTCCTTCAAAAAGATACATTGAAGTCCTAACCCCAGTACCTCAGTATGTGACCCTATTTGGAAATGGGATCATTGCAGATGTAATTAGTAAGGTGAAGTCATACTGGAGCAGGATGGCCCTTAATCAGTATGACTGATGTCCTTATTAAGAGGAGGAAAGGCATACAAGGAAGGATGGCTATATGACATGTAACAGGCAGAAATTGTGATGATGCATCTATAAGCCAAAGAAACCAAGGATTGTTGGAAAACACCAGAAGCTAGAGGGGGTGAGGAGAATTCTCCCCTACAGGTTTCAGAGGGAACATGGCCCTGCCAACACCTTGATTTTGAACTTCTGGCCCCCCAAACTCGGAGATAATAAATTTCTGTCATTTTAAGTCACGCAGTTTGTCGTACTTTGTGACAGCAGTGCTAAAAATCTAATACACCTGGTTTGGACATTTCTTTCAACTCTGTTGGATGTCAATTTGTAGTGTAGAAAGGGAGAGTTGAGTTAAACATTCCGAACTTAATCCTTCAGCCATTCAAATCTGCTAACACTTCAAGCCTCATCAATGCATCAGTATTGCCAGCCCCTCAGTGGTCAACCAGAAGTCTACACATGGCTCCTTAGAATGCTACCCGCAGCCCCAAAAGTCTTTACGATGAAAAGCCATCGACATTGTCAACTGTCAAAATTCTGTGATTTAAAGCCTTAATATGTTTCTTTGTCTAGAAGAAAATCACTAAAAAGCATCACCAGGAAAGCATATGTTACTCTTAGTTCCAAGATAATAAATAAGCTAGATATGAACTTTTAAAGAATTTTTGTGACTTGTGTTGGCACTGGTGAATTTTGGCTCCTGTCCTGGTTAGCCTCGCTAGAAATAGTTGAGTTGTTTTAATCATAATGTCTACTAAAAAAAAGTTGTAAGGTTGTATATAACCAGAATTTGATCCATCTCTGGGATATACTCCCTTTGTCTTTAGTTGTTTTTCGAAGATGTGCTTTATAAATTGTGTGGAGGGGCACCTGGCTGACTCAGTCAGTAGAGCATACAACTCTTGATCTTAGGGTTGTGAGTTTGAGCCCCAAGTGTAGAGATTACTTAGAAAATAAAATCTTAAAAAAATAAAAAGAAATTGTGTGGAAAACACTACTTAAGAACATTGACATGCTTAAGATATCTTAAGATAAAGATAGTTTAAGAAAGTGATTGGGGGGGCGCCTGGGTGGCTCAGTCGTTAAGCGTCTGCCTTCGGCTCGGGTCATGATCCCGGGGTCCTGGGATCGAGCCCCGCGTTGGGCTCCCTGCTCAGCGGGAAGCCTGCTTCTCCCTCTTCCATTCCCCCCTGCTTGTGTTCCCTCTCTCGCTGTCTCTCTCTCTGTGTCAAAATAAATAAATAAAAAAAAATAAAATCTTTAAAAAAAAAAAAGAAAGAAAGTGATTGGGTGGAGGATATCTACATGCTTTGACTGCTACCAAAGTTTTGTTTGCAAAGCATATTTAATGACATAGGAAATGCTTAATATATATTTTGGTGAGAAAAATTAGGATGAGAAATTCACATACAGTTTGCTACCAACTAAGCAAAACAAAATCTGTGCATAGAAAAATGTTAACAGAGACAACTGTTGTGTAGTGGGATTTCAATTTTTATACTTCTTACTGTCCTCCAAATTCTCAACATAGGCAAAAATTATTTCTCTAATCCCAAAGCAATTTAATGTTAAAAGTAATTACACCAAAACATTGTCATTTTCTGTGGATTATAATATTGTAAATGATTTTTTTCATTCCAAATAAGTTTATTTTGCAATAAAAGAAAATTAAACTTCTAAAAAATTTATGTTTATGGATGGTCTAGCCACATGGGTGTCTGTCCGTAAGATGTTAAAGCTGCTTTAAAATGACCCATGAAGTGATGCCTGGGTGGCTCAGTCTGTTAAATATCTGCCTTTGGCTCAGGTCATGGTTCCAGGGTCCTGGGATTGAGCCCAATGTTGGGCTCCCGACTCAACGGGAAACTTGCTTCTCCCTCTCCTCTGCAGCTCCCCTTGCTTCTATACTCTCTCTCTCAAATAAATAATAAATAAAAATCTTTAAAAAAATAAAAACAAAAAATAAAATGATCCATGAAACTTTTGAGATGATGTCATGAGGAACTACCATATGCATGTTGCAGATTGTGTAAGGGTTCTCAACTCTTCTCCTATTCTCATACTTCCTGTGTGACTTGGCAGTTCCTCCCACTAGTGGCAGAGAACATTTCTCTACCCCACTGATGCCAGGCTAGGCCTTGTGATTTTCTTTGGCTAATAGAGTGTGACAGCTGCCAGTTTTGAGCCCAGGTCTTAAGATATACCACATTTCTGCTTCCTAATTGACACATCTGCCATCACCATGAAGATCCACCCAAGAGCAGCTACTGCTCCATTAGCCTGGGTACAAGAACACACAGGAGCAAATTCAAGTTCAACCCACAATGAAGAGCTAAGCCCAGCAAGCCAAAATTACCCAGCTGAGCCCAACCTAGATCAGCCATTCAATCAACCTATGGACCCAAGTACACAGAAGTAAATGTCTATTGATGAAGGCTATTGAGTTTTAGGACAGTTTGTTATACAGCAAAACTAACTGATAAAATCTCACTGACGAAGATACAATATTGACTTGGTTGAATAATGGCCCAGTATGGGGACTGACAAAGTATGTCAACTCAATATGATAAAAGGTCCTTATGCTATAGCTTAAAAATATAAATGGCCCCGCATCTTGATGAAATAGGTTTTTGTGGATTTGTATGTGAGTTTCCAATGTGTGTCTATGACAAAATTATTGAATATATGACATACCACTGTGTCCATATTTAGTTGTCTTTTCTAGCTTTCCGTTAAACCCATGAAATATACATTTTTCACTTCGTCATATTCTGGTTCCCACTGAAGAATGGTATTTTGAGTTATAATTCTCAATGTTCATTTAGCAGCTTACTCGAGGAATTCTAAGAATATTAACCATAGTTTGCTAATATTTGGTGTGAGGACTGGAATTATCCCTCTTTTTTAGAGCAAGTTTTTCCAACTTTGGCACTATTGGCATTTTGAGACAGATAATTCTTCATTGTGGGGAATTGTTCTGTGCAGTGTAAGATGTTCAGCAGCATCCCTGATCTCTACCTGCTAAATGACGGTAGCACATACCCGTCCCCAGTTGTGACAGTCAAAAACATCTCTCAATATCTCCAAAAGTCCCAGAAGGGTAAATTAGGATTTGGTTTGGTTAAGTCAAATTCACAGTGATAAATATCACTGGCCACTTTTTTTTAATGTTTTATTTTATTTATTTATTCATGAAAGTCAGAGAGAGAGAGAGAGGCAGAGGCAGAGGGAGAAGCAGGCTCCCCGCCTAGCAGGGAGCCCGATGCGGGGCTCGATCCCAGAACCCTGGAATCATGACCTGAGCCGAAGGCAGACGCTTAACCATCTGAGCCACCCAGGCGCCCCAACACTGGCCACTTTTTAAAGTCTACATTTATAATAATTCAGACTGCCATAAAAGAATCCAAAGCTCTAGAACTTCTGATTCTTACGGTCATCATAAATATATTGTTATTGGAATGGGAAAGCCCAAAAATGTGTTAATGGCCTGACAGGTAGATTGTTCTGAACCTATCTGCACCTACTCTGCAGTCAGGCTAAAACTTCCCCCATTGCACAAACTAACAGGCAGCTTGATGAGACAAGCAATACTCTGCGTATTGTTTTTAAGGTACACAATCACGACCAGCTGAACACCTCATAAAAATGAACAGGGAATGGCAAAATTCTAACTATAAATGAGGAACTTAAAATACCACCTTACTCAAAGATTCCATTTCTATCAGACAAAGGATGAAGCAAAATTCAATTTCCTGACAGTTTATATGCTTCAGCAGGAATGTGGGCAAGCGCCAGTTAAGTGCTAAACCTGACTGTGGGACATGTGGTTAAAATTAACATCAAAACTGGTAAGCGCTGTGAATTGTGCAAGACTGTTGAATCTCAGATCTGTACCTCTGAAACAAATAATGCAATATATGTTAAGAAAAAAAAAAAGAAGAAGAAGATAGTGGGAGGGGAAGAATGAAGGGGGGGAAATCGGAGGGGGAGACGAACCATGAGAGACGATGGACTCTGAAAAACAAACTGAGGGTTCTAGAGGGGAGGGGGGTGGGAGGATGGGTTAGCCTGGTGATGGGTACTGAGGAGGGCACCTTCTGCATGGAGCACTGGGTGTTATGCACAAACAATGAATCGTGGAACACTACATCTAAAACTAATGATGTAATGTATGGGGATTAACATAAGAATAAAAAAAAATTTAAAAAAAACCCCAGAAACTATAAAAAAAAATTAACATCAAAACTGAGCTCATATTCATGATTATCTCCTTTTTGCGGGGGGAGCTCAGATGAGTTTGAACCACACCTTAAAACTGGGCACTCTGGTAGCAGATCTTCAAACTTTACATTCCATTTGACATTGGGTTCCTTCATTAAGCTGCTCTGAATCTCAGTGTCCTTGTCTGCAGAAAGAGAAGGTTGAACTACATAGGGTCCGTGATCCCTTTCAGCTAAAACATTCTTTGATTTATCTAATAGTTCATTTGTCCATGTGCAGTCCACACAACAGAACAATTGGGCTGAATTAGGGAGTTTCTTTCTTTCTTTCTTTCTTTTTTTCTTTCTTTCTTTCTTTCTTTCTTTCTTTCTTTCTTTCTTTCTTTCTTTCTTTCTTTCTTTCTTTCTTTCTTTCTAAAGATCTTTTATTTATTTAACTGAGAGAGAGAGCAGGAACAGGGGGAGGGGCAGTGGGAGAGGGAGAAGCAGACTCCTCACTGAGCAGGGAGCCCGATGTGGGACCCTGGGATCATGACCTGAGCCGGACACAGACGCTTAATCAACTGAGCCTCCCAGGTGACCGGGGAGTTTCTTATAATAAGACTTGCCTTATGATTCAAGCAATTTGCCCAAGATTTTTACCCAAAGCAGCAAAACATGCTCAAACTCAGGAGAGTGAATCTTTCCATTCTCATTTGAGACCTATCAAGAGATCCAGTTTAGACCACTAAGGGGGTAGGGAGAAAAAGATTCATTGATTTATCTGGAAACTCAACAGATTTAAGAACATTATGCCAAAAAAGACTGGTCCCTTTAAGAGAGAGTAGAGGAGGATCACATATGTAATCACATCACTAAGTCGCTAAATAAAATGAGAAAGAAATCCCAGAGAATTAAGTTGGGTGGTCAGGACTGATTTCTAAAACCACCACCCCATCAATTGAATTTATTGGATGTGAGAATTTGTGATCAGGCTAAAGAAAGAATTTCCATAACATGTACAGAAAAGATGGTGGAAGAAATACAATACGTCTATTTAGAGAAATTCCTTATTGGCTCTAGTATATGCTGGGAGGAGAGGAGCCTCTGGAATGGTGAAGAGAGAGGAAAAAAAATCCCTTCTTCCAGGGTTGTTTACCAACTGAGAACAAGGGAGTCTCAATGGAGCCTTTAAGACAAGGTTCTCTTATAATCTGCATACGTACATATCCTAATGTATGTGTTTTTTAATGAAAGGATAGCAAAAACAAGTAGTTCTTGTTTTTAAAAAATAAAGTAAGATAAAATAATAAAACATGGGGGGCACCTGGGTGGCTCAGTCGGTTAAGTGGCTGCCTTCGGCTCAGGTCATGATCTCAGGGTCCCGGGATCAAGCCCCGTGTCAGGCTCTCTGCTCAGTAGGGAGCCTGCTTCTCCCCCTCGCTCTGACCCTCCCACCCGCTTGTGCTCTCTCTCTCTCAAATAAATAAATGAAATATTTTTTTGTTAAGATTTTCTTTTTTTTTATTTATTTATTTGAGAGAGAGAATGAGATAGAGAGAGCACGAGAGGGGGGAGGGTCAGAGGGAGAAGCAGACCTCCCGCCGAGCAGGGAGCCCGATGCGGGACTCGATCCCGGGACCCCAGGATCGTGACCCGAGCCGAAGGCAGTCGCTTAACCAACTGAGCCACCCAGGCGCCCAAATAAATAAAATCTTAAAAAATAATAATAAAACATGGTTCTCTTGAGAGAAGGGAATGAGAAGAGTCCTTCAGTCAATGAGAAAAAGGCGTAAGCTTACAGCCTCACACCCCCATCCTGAGTGCCAGGGACTGATTCTTATCCCTATGGACTACTCACAGGCCACACCACAATAGGGCCCCCCAACACACCCCTGCAGCCTGCATCCTTACCTCTTCAGGGTGGGAATATCCAGGCTCACTTTCTCTAAGTTCTTTGCTCATAGACATGATGCTAGGTTTGTTTGCTTTAAAACAGAGGTAGTCATGGAATTTACTAGTTAACTCATTTTTTAAAGCCTCTTCCAATTTTACCATGAGGGATTGGAATTTGCATCCAATTTGTATTTGCGAAGATTTATAAAGAACACAAAATGCAAATAAGCTGATCATGGGGAAATGACCTGCAGGAGGCATTGCAAATCCTTTTCTAACGCATGCTCTGCAGTTCTACATTCTTGCCTCTTATGGGCATACCAGAAATACTTTATTTAGTTAAAGTGAATGGAAAGATCCAGCACTTGGAAAGAATTGTCACTAGCCTTGTTTGTTCCAATAAACAACTAAATTTCTTATTGCTCAATAAAAATCAAAACTGACAGTTTGTAAAAACCAGAAAACATAAAATCTTGGACTGTGTTTTGGGCTGATGGATATTTCCAGACTTACGATGATGATCCTGAAGGAGAAGCCGATTTAGGTTTCCACAATGTCAGTGAAAATGGAAAACCTGCTACAAATTGGCCAAAAGTTTTTCCAATTCCAATTCCAATTTGTATGTATTGAAAGATTTTGGGCCCGTGGAACAGCCTTAGATGGGAAGTCAGCTGACATCATCGCAAGTTTGAAGACTCCTTCTGCAGAATTCTGTAATTAACAATAAGATCAGGTAAAATAGCAAGAATTTGAAATTTCATCATGGTTTCAATTCTCTTAACGCTGGGTCTGTGGCATATTTTAAAGATTCATTTGCCTGAAACAGACTTTAGCTATGTCTGTGTAAGCCAAATGAAGAAGAGATCTGAGTTAAGCAATTGTCTGATCATGGCAAACATGAACAACAAGAATATGGCACGGGAGAACTTACCCTTCCAATAGGATTCTCTGTAGAAGATACTGGTCTAGCCACGTGGGGAGAGATGAATGAATATGGTACATGGATAACATTGAGGGCTTGTGGTAGACAGAATTCCAAAATGGATCTTCAAGATTACCTGCCCTAATCCCTCGAACTGTAAGTATGATGAGATATCACACATCCAAAGCCCTCAGTGAGTGTGAAGGTCATAGTATTAACACTTGTCCTCGTGGCCTGCTAGTCAAATCCATTGATCTTTTTCGGTCAGACGCTACATAAAATATGCCAGGTGCATGCCCAGGGTCAGATTTAAATTCTAATTAACTTATGTTACAGTAACTAACCTGCTGAACTCAATATCATACTGATTTTTTTTTTTGGCTATTATAACTAATCGTAATTATATAGGGCATCATTTATCAGTAAAAAAAATACTGGTCTTGAAATTGTACCATTGTACCATGGCTCTCTATGGTGTGCCGAACAAATTAGCTAAGGTTTTCTATAATGGACAGACATAGTTGCTGTTTTTCTATAGAGAAAGCTGAACACTCATTGAACTTTTCAAATGAATAATTGGATTTATTTGAACATGATAATGTTACCATATATAATTCCTTTGGGTAATCCTCTTTTTAATTGTAATGCCATCAGTGAGATATCAGGTTCTTTGTGTTTTGTTTGTTTGCTTTTCCCATGACTGAAGGAGGAAATACTCATCCAGAGGAAATTCTATCTGAATAAATGTGGCAATTGGTTTAAAGAAACTTGGTACTCTTGTTGACGACATGAGTACGCTCACTTGGTTTGCTTTGCTTTTTTGTACTTTTTGTTCATTCGTTTATATTATTTATATATAAATATAAATATACTACTTATATTTAAATATTTATATGTAAACATTTAATATAAATATTTAAATGTAATGTTTATATTATTTATATGTCAATACTTAAACATAAATATTTATATCATTTATATATAAATATATATTTATATATTCACTTATTCTAGAACATGTGTTGACACTTTACTATGTAAACAATGACAGACACAGTGCCTACTCTTAATGGAGACTAAAAACATATATGAGCTAATATTTGTTGCCAGCTTGCCTGGGCAGGCACTGTGTTAGGTACTGAACATGGGTTGTCTCTTTTTTTTTTTTAAGATTTTATTTATTTATTTGACATAGAGAGAGAGCACAAGCAGGGGGAGTGGCAGAGGGAGAGGGAGAAGCAGGCTGCCTGCTAAGCAGGGAGCCAATGTGGGGCTTGATCCCAGGACCCTGGGATCATGACCTGAGCTGAAGGCAGATGCTTAACCGACTGAGCCACCCAGGCGCCCCAAAAACCTCCTATTCTTGTTAGGTGAATTGCTCTCTGCTCCTCGAACAAAAAGTCCCAGCCTTTGCCCTTGCCAGATAGCCAGGTCCCCAAATGCAACCCAGCCTTGTATGTCTGACCCAAGCTTCTTCTCTGTGTCCTCACTGGGTCCCTAACCCACCTGGCTTCTCCAGCCCCTAATGCTCTATCACATCCCTACCCCACTCCCCACGTATCAAGCCGTTTTGTCTGTTCACCTGATGTTCCAAAGTAGATCATAAATTCCAAATTAGATTATAAAGTTCCCCAAAGGGGTGCCTGGGTGGCTCAGTTAGTTAAGCGTCTGCCTTCTGCTCAGGTCGTGATCGCAGGGTCCTGGGATGGAGCCCCGCATCGGGCTCCCTGCTGAGTGGGGAGCCTGCTTCTACCTCTCCCTCTGCCACTCCCCCTGCTTGTGCTCTCTCTCTGTCAAATAAATAAATAAAATCTTTAAAAAAAATGAAGTTCCCCAAAGCCTGTATTTTCTTTTCTCTCATCCTAGCCACAGAACTTAGGTAGAGACTTAGGGAATAAATTACAGTGGTCTTTTCCATTGCTAAATTGGTTCTCTGGCCCTAAAAACATTAATAGATTCATAGAGAGAAAAGGTAAGTGACCTATTTAAGAATCAGTAAATAGATGTGCTTGCTTGGCTCATTCCCCTCTCCTTCAGTGAATCATGGCCGTTGTCAGAATGTTGCCTACATCCTACGACTGTAGATTTTGCATGACTGGTTTTGCAATGAGCACACAATCCTGGTTTATATCTCTGGGTTTGAATCTCTACCGTAAGCTTTTGGGACACAGCCAAAGCTCGAGGTCACTGGAGAACCCACTTAGCCTGAAATTGAAGGACAGAAGCTCAAGAGTCTGTCATCGGCTGTCTCTGGCTCTGAAAACTCACAGACCTTTGTACTATCTATCTCTGTGATATTTAACACCTACAGCCTTGAGACGTCATTTTTCATAGCTGTGTATTCTGCCAACTCCTCAGCAGCAACACGGCCTCGCCCAGCCACTGGGGGCAAATATCTCTGAATGACTGTTGCTTGGACCTGGAATTACAGATGGGATTATTGCCGGGACCTCTAGTCTGGAAGCTGCTAGGGTGTCAGATGGTGTTGATAACCCCTGGCTTCTCAAAGTGGCTCCAGGGAGCTGAGAATCCTTCTCACGTTGGGATGTTTGGGCTGAACTCTTGACTCCCACGCTCTACCTTTCCCATCTCTTCCCTTTTGGAGTATCAGATGCTGAGCATTTGTAGTCATGACATCATAGAATTGCCTTGCAGGCTCATGGGAATACAAAAGTTTTTTTGTTTTGTTTTTTTTTTCAAGATTTTATTTATTTATTTGACAGACAGAGACACAGCGAGAGAGGGAACACAAGCAGGCGGAGTGGGAGAGGGAGAAGCAGGCCTCCTGCGGAGCAGGGAGCCCGATGCGGGGCTCGATCCCAGGACCCTGGGATCATGACCTGAGCCGAAGGCAGACGCTTAACGACTGAGCCACCCAGGCGCCCCGGGAATACAAAAGTTTTAAGACAGAGAACAATCCTATGGGATTTCACCCATTCTCAATCCATCTCTATATTACTTGCCATGTCTTAACTTCAGATTGAAGAACTTGCATTTCTTTTCCCTCTGGGGAAGAGGAATAGGAGTGAGCTCTAGGATGATCTCTCCTCTGGGGGAGAACTGGAGTGTTGGCCCGTAGACTAAAGCAGTTCTCCCAGAGATTTCTTCCTTAGGGGGCCCCTGGGAGCCATTTTCCATTGGGAGACCAACTGGGAGCTAAAAGCTTGTCATTTGTTGACACTTCTCCTCCCTCTCACATCTGCCAAGGTTATCCAATGTCATGTGTAGACTGCGTTAGGGATGATGTATAAGCAATACCTGCATGCCTCACTTTATCTTCCACCTCACACGTGTAGGTGATAAAGTATATCTCCGTGACATTGGGAAGGCCTTTATAATCAATTTTCTTTGCTCATCTGCCTCTCTATCCTTCAGACAGTCTTGGATATCGTAGTGTTTATGTAGGAGGATTCCAAGTGACCACGTGGGAGATGGATTAGAATTTCCTCTTCATGATTTCCATTATTTCAAAGAAATATTCCCTATTTCCTCACTCTGGCTTTTCATAGATTTGGCTTCCTTGAATAGTTTCGAACCACTTCCTGACCACGTATTTCCTCCCCTGGAAGGTACTAATGCTATAATCCTTTTCCTTATTTATCCACTCTTTTCACTCATCTCTGCTCCAGTCCTGAGGCTTTTTCTTGGATTTCTGCTGGTGGTGGTCATTATTTCCTGAGCAGAACAGAGTTTGTTATATGTCTCTGGGGTTCTTTCCTTTCCCGTTCTCTCTACATTTAAAGTTGTTGCCTCTAAAGAGCTCTCCAGAATCATACTTAATGGTTTGGCCTCATACTCAAGTGGTCAGAGAGGACGTTAGGTCACAGTCTTAGTCACCATCAGAATTAAAACCTGTTGAGGATTTAATGAAGACCACCACCAACTCTGGCTGCTTTGCCAAGAAAGATAGTCTCTCCTAGGTAAGCCAAATGAGTGCATTTCTCCAGCAGACCATCGAAGAGGGATAGTGTGAAGTGTTAATGTAGAACAAAAATTGGACTCAATATAAATGAGATGTCAATTCCTTCAGGAATGCCCCCAGTTGAGTAATTCTGAGTGTACTCACCATTCTGTGGTAAATGTGAAGTGTTTGCAGGACAAGGTTGGTGACACATAGGTTACTTAATGGTGAATAAATCTGATAAAATTAAAAATGCTTCCAGCACTAAAGTGTGTGCTAATGTCTTGTACCACATGTATAAAAAGGATGCTATTTACTTGAAAACCTATATGTGCAAGGCTGCATAACTCAAGAGTTACACGATAGTCTAAGAATTGTCACACGCTGAGCTTTCTGTAGGATGCCTTCTTGGTCCCTGAACAAGATGCTCTAAGTGACATAGGCGAGCAGCAACTTTCTTCCCTGTCATGCAGATAATCTCCAGTCACCCTCTGTGGGACATACCAGTCAGTCCCATAACTGGGAACTGGGAGCTGGAGGGCAAGATAAGAGCTGCAATCCTGTCCTCTTTATAGGGCACCTCTAAAACCAGCCTTATTTTGAGTGAATGTCGATTGTTCTTTCCTTCCCCCAGGCCTATCTTAACTTTCCATATTTTCCCTCCAACAAATTCTTAAAATACAGATGGGCAGAGGGTCAAGGAAAATTGGGGACCATTTCCCTCCTGTAGCTAAAAGCTTTCACTCTATTTCTCTTACTGAACGGATTGTACTTTTAGTCATTCAACTTTTCCTTATTCCTGCATGCCAGCACTATATATGAACATGAGCTTTGCAAGGCTCTCTTGCTACTCATGTTGTCATCCTTGTATTTGAGATATCACCTGACATCTACTAGTCTAAGTCTTTTCAACTTTTTTTCTCATATATTAGTTCATTTTTAAATAAAATAATCTAGATAGATATAGAGAATTAGAGTTTGAAGTTTGAAGACAACCTTAATGCTTTCCAATTGCCCTTCCCATGTGAACCCTGAATGCCCTTATAACAGAAGTGGTCATTTGTCCTCTAACACTCCTTCCTAGTGATAAGAAATTCAACAGCACAAAATCAGATCACACCATTTATTTTTTTAAAAGATTTATTTATTTGAAGGGAGGATGGGCAAACAGAGAGGGAGAGGGGGAGGGAGAGAGAGAATCTCAAGCAGACTCCCTGCTGAGTGCAGAGCCCAACTTGGGGCTCGATCTCATGACCCTGAGATCATGACCTGAATGGAAAACAAGAGTCAGACGCTTAACTAAGTGAGCCACCCAGGCGCCTCCAGATCATACCATTTATAAACACCTCTGTGGAAAAAAATCTTCCTTGATATGTATCTTGTCACTTCCACCCTTTGGCCCAGGTTTTAAAATTTAGTATGTTTTCCACAGAATAGCTTTCAAAATACTCAAAGGCAATTTCCTGCCCTCCAAAACTGTATTTTTGTATTTGGTTACCTATGCCCATTTTCTTCAAATGAGTGTGGATTTTCATCCCTCCCACCATCCTGGCCACCGTCCTCAGTTCAGTGTGTCCAGGTGTCCTGCAAAGTGCTGGTTATGCTTCCGCTATGCTAAGACCGTCGCGTTTCCATTTCACAGGTGAGAAAACTGAGACTACCCAGGAAATGACTTACCTAAGGTCATAAACTAGACCTTGCATTTGGATCTCTACTCTCCTGCAATTTAATTCTGATCTATATTTCCTGCTATAACAGGTATGTCTGGCCAGAGACCCATTTAACAATGAGATAGAACAACCTGGAATTCTACTGATTTCCACTGCAATGAAATCGTGACAAAGGGGCTGAACCAAGACTCTCTGGAAATGTCAACTGGTTAGTCAACCTGAGACAACATCTCAAAGGTGCCTGCTTGGGTTTTGAAGATATATATATATAATTTTTTTTTATTTCTCTGAGGGATGCTGACTAATACAGTCATTAATCTACCTTCTGTGATCTTTAAGGACTGTTTTTGGATGACAGCATGATTATTCTCTTACTTTAATTGTGGGTGATATTGCTCCTTGAGTCCTTTTATTGAGTTCCAAGACTATTTCCTTTATCTTGAACCTTTTCATAAGCTTAAAGCAATACTGCAGCTTTTTTTTTTTTTTAAAGATTTCATCCATTTTTCAACAGAGAGAGAGACACAGTGAGAGAGGGAACACAAGCAGGGGGAGTGGGAGAGGGAGAAGCAGCCTTCCCGCGGAGCAGGCAGCCCGATGCGGGGCTCGATCCCAGGACCCCGGGATCATGACCTGAGCCGAAGGCAGACGCTTAACGACTGAGCCACCCAGGCGCCCCTACAATACTGCAGCTTTATTATACTCCTAAGAAACCTCAAAATAATTTTGCATCTGTGTGACCAATGCACAGGCTCATGCTTTTACCTCATTACTAACCATTCATGGCACTGCCAACTCTCATTGGCGGGATGCTCTGGTCTTCTACTGTATTTTGAAAATCAACATATTCTTTAATATACCAGATTTAAATATGTTACAGCTGAAGTCTGTCGACTTATTCAAGCCAATTGATGTTCATCAAAGTAAATACTATGCCTTTGTTGCATCATTTGCTCTTAGTTTAATTTTGATTTTCTTAATGTGTGTTCTGTTGGCACCCAGCCTCCTTGTCTATAAGCTGGCTGCTGAGAAAGGAATTCCACCGAAAAATCCGTTTTCGAAGCACCACACCCTATATGCCGCAAGATTCGTAATACACACAGCATATTAAAAGTTTGAAAAGTCCTATAGTAAAGAAACCTGTTTAAATTAATTTAAATCAATGTTTCCTAAGTGTATTTGACCACAGAAAAATTTCCTTTTCCCCCAAAACATCTATTGGAACACATTTTGGAAAATGCTGATGTCATGTTGTAATTTACTGTCCTTGTTAAGGGTCATAAAAAGGCCAGAAAGAATATTCCCTTAAGTAAAGAATAAAGAAAAGCACAAATTATTTTATGAAACCTACTAAGCAATCAAAGTATTAATGATCCTGACAAAGGGAGCAGACTCAGTTAAATAATGTTATATACCAGTTGTTTATATTTAAATATAATGTCTCTACTTTATGCCATTCCCAGGGCTGGCCAAGAGGACAGTTACTTACTTCCTTTATAAAGGCAAGCATCTTATATTTGATTCCAAGTCTATAAAAAGGGAAGGTGACATTTCTCCCTTTTGCCTGTTTTAGAAATATCTAGTCACAATACATGTAATTGGGCTACCTGAATGACAAGGGAGTAGGTCTGTATCTTCCAAGCGAAGAGGAAATAAAGTCAGTTGCTTAGTTTTGGCCTTCAGCTGCTTCTCCCTCTCTCTCTCTCTCTTCCCAGCTTTATTGAAATATAATTGACATATAACATTGTGTAAGTTCAAGGTGTACAGCGTGGTGATTTGATACATGTATCTATTATGAAATGGTTACCACAATTAAGTCAGTTAGCACATCTGCCACTTCCCGTAATTACTCTTCTTTTGTTGGGGTGGTGATGGTGAGAACATTTAAGATCATTCTCTTAGCAGTGTTGAAGTATACAATACAGCATTGTTAACCAAAGTCACCAGGCTATATATTAGACCCCCAGAATGTATTCATCTTATAATTGGAAGTTTGTACCCTTTTTTGGAGGGGGATGGGCAGAGGGAGAGAGAGAATCTTAAGCAGACTCCATGTCCAGCACAGAGCCCAACACAGGGCTCAATCTCATGACCTGAGCCAAAATCAAGAGTTGGCCACTTAACTGACTGAGCCACCCAGGCACCCCTGGAAGTTTGTACCCTTTGACCAACGTCTCATTTCCCTCAATCTGTGTATCTGTGGTGCTCTCGGCTGCAAAGAATGGCTGGTAAAGCCCTAAAATGATAAAACCATACAAATAGGGACATTTATGCAAAGCTGTAAATTGAAATCAAGAATACCATTTAAAAGACCAGAAACAGACGAATCCACTGAGACAGAAAGTAGAAAAATGGTGGCCAGGGGCTGTGGCAAGGGAGAAATGAAGTTATTGTGTATTGGGTACAGAGCTTCTGTTTGGGATAATGAAAAAGTTCTGGAAATGGCTGGTGGTGATGGTCATGTGACATTGGGAATATACTTAATGTTGCAATTACAAATGGCTAAGATGATAATTTTTGTTAGGTACACTTTATGACAATAAAAAAATCACCAAAAAATATTAGGGAAGTAAATAAAGAGAGAGAACTACATGTACACATTGTATCCAGGACAAATTTCCTGATTTTGATATTGTTCTATAGTTATGTAAGATGGAACCATTGGGAGACACTAGGTGAATGAACTTGGGACCGCTTTTTATACTATCTTTGCAACTTCCTGTGAATCTATAATGATTTCAAAATAAAAAGTTAAAATAAAAAATTTTAAAAAGTAAACCTCCATGACCAGGAAGTATTTACCTGGAAATGCAGAGAGGATTGATATTTGGAAGTCTATTCATATTTCACACCTGTAGCTGAAATAAGAGAGAAATCATATGATCTCTTTAGATGCTTATAATTCTCTCATTCTAATGATGAACTGTCTTATAATAGATTTTTTTTTTCTTAAACATCATCAAAAGATCCATCTAGACAACCAATAAGCATAACACTCAAACATAGTAGGTGTTTTTAATAAAATCAGCAATAAAGATATTATTGTTACTTAACATCATTCTCTAAGTTTGGGTCCCTACATGATTTATGGTTATAACTATGAAAATACAGATACACAGCACCAGGCTACCTTTGACTGGGCCATCATCCACTTAGGCCTTGGGAATGTCTGTTAACTTCTCAGCTTTGTTTTCTCTTTTACAACACCAGAGGAGTAATCGGACAAAATCATTAATTTTAGCATTATTTTTCTATTTCTTGGCACTGGACACTTTCCTTCAAAAACTTTTTTTTCTATGGAAGACCAGAATATAAAACAGTTAAAACTGGAGTTGCTGTGATGCGAACAGGGGTGGGGCACCCAAATCCTGGTCTATCCTGATCCTTCCCCCCACCTCTGCCCACCCCCAGCCCCTCTGCAGGAAACAAGCCCCTCATAAACACTCACAAAACCAGGCAGAGGCCCTTCTCCTGTCCCAGGCAGTGCAAACATGCAGGGAGCATGCATCTTTGAAGCACGCCAGGTAAGCTGATTTATGAAATTTGGAATAGAACACAATGTGACAAAGAAACAAAAGAACCTCATCTCTAGCGGAGAACTTGGTTGTATACCTGGTGCAGGGCTTCCTGCATGACTCTGAGTGAGGGCCCTCGCCTCTCTCAGCTTTGGTTCCTTATCTGTGATGTGGGGAGGGACACTGACTTACATTCATTCAATACCAAATCATGTTACTATGGTCTTATTTTTGTCAGTGGGTGGGTCACTTTTGTTAGTGGATGTGGGCCTCCTTCAGGTATCAGGAGCACAGGTAAAGCTAATTCAGGCAGTAGGTCTCAACCTTGGCTGCATGTAGAACCACCAGAAGATGCTTTTAAGATAAACAGATACCCAGGTCCTTCTCAGTCCAGTTAAATCAAAACTCTACCCCTGACACCTGGGGAATCACTATACCTGTTTCCCAGGTTAACCTATTAGGTTAGGGCACTCAAGAGGGAAAACTGTTGTCCTAGCAGAACCATAGGATACGTTCTGGGTAATTTCACTCAAAATCAAATAGTCTACAAGACCCCATGGTGATATTTTCATTGTCTGGGTGATTAACCAGTAACACTTGCCCTTAAATATTTTCAGATCAAACTTGTCTCTATCTTGCTTTGTGGCACAGAACCCTGGGCAGATTCAAAGCCCTTTCTTTTTTCCTTTTTTCTTGTTTTTAAGTTTATTTATTTTTTTCTTCATAATCTCTACACCCAGCATGGAACTCAAACTTACGACCCTGAGATCAAGAGTTGCACGCCCTTCCAACTGAGCCAGCTAGGCACCCCTCAAAGCCCTTTCTTGAGAAACATTTTGACCTGCCAGAGACTGTCATCAACAGCTGGGACTCATATTCCTCTCATTCCATTCACATGGGCCATGCCGCACTCTGTTGTGACGGAGGCAAATCCTCCCCATTTTAAGTGCTTAAGTCTCTTTCCCTCAAAGGATGTATATATACTATATCTGAAGGTAGTAAGTGTATGTGTGATTTTGTCTAGTAACCAAGTAACACTGCCTTGCTAATGCAGTTGGAGTATTTGCCTTCCTGTCAGCATGTATTGGATCATAAGCTGGGATGACCTGCTTCTGTGGTGGGATGGCTGGTTCCAGCCTGTCCACAGCCTGTGGGTGTTTAAGGAGGAAGGAGTTTTCACGGACGTGCTACAAATCACTTAGACCTTGTAAGGTAATCCAGAGTTTTCAGAGCAACCCTCCATCCATCTTAGCTTTCTTATCCCCATTATCTCACTGTTCCGGTTTCGTGCAAAGCTTCAGGAAAGAGCACTGGACGGTGGAGTACGTTGCGTGACTCCCTAAACAGAAGAGAGTTGAGCACAGGATCTTTAGGGCAGTGAAACTACTATAATGGTGGATACATGTCATTACCTATTTGTCAAAACTCACAGAATGCACACCAAGAGTAACCCTAGCAAAACTGTGGACTGCAGGTGATAATGATGTGTCAGTGGAGTTCACCGACTGTAACAAATGTCTCACTCTCGTGGGGGGTGTTGTCAGGAGGTTGTGCGTGTGTACGGGCAGGGAGAGTACGGGAACTCTGTACTTTCTGCTCAATTTGGCTGTGAACTCCAAATTATCCCCCCCTAAAAAGTCTATTTGAAAAGTTAAAAAAGGGGAAGTTTGAAACTCTGCTTAAAAAATGATTTTAATCTCAGAAGTTGGCGGGCAGCAAAACAAAGCAAAAGCCTTGATGATAATCTAATCCTTACAAAATGCTCTCATCTGTCTTGACCCTTACTGATACCCTGTCCTCCATCCCTTGCTGTCTTCACACACTCTCCTCACGGTTCCCTCCCTCCTGAAACCTACCTATACCCCTATCTAACCTGGAACGCTCTCCTAGGCTCCAGGCTCTTCCATCCAAAGGTCTCTGAGAAATCTCAATTTGATTGTCCCAGGGAAACTTCAACATCAACTTGTCCCAAATGGAAATCATTACCTCCCCACCCCAACTCCTCCTTTATACAAAAAGGTAACCTTCTCTATGGATGAGAACTCCGGTCGTCCTTCCAAATTTTCATGTGAAGATAATGACAGTCCTCACTTCTGGTCCAAGATAGTGGACAGAATACTTGTCGGTATCTGTGTTCCCACTAAAACCCCAACAGAACTGCATTACAATAAAAGGATTTAAAAAGAAGCATAAAACCACAGGACAAAGAAGAGAGGAAAAGCAACACACTTTCAGAAGGTGGGAAAGCACTCGGATAAATAGTGCTGAACCCTGATGAAGGAAAGAACATCAGAACCTAAGTTGGTAGAGTGGAAAAACCCAGAAACAAGCTGATTAACATGGATGAACCATGAAGAGGTCAAAAAAAGAAGGCTCCAGGCACTTCTTAAAGAAACAGTCAAATAAATAAAATTTCAGACATATGAGGTCTCACAAACATAGGCCTCTGGCTCGTGTTTACTTTCTCGGAAAGCATCTGGAGGATGTGTTCCACCAAAATAAAAGAGTAAGCCAAGAACCAAGATGACACGGGATTTAACACAAAAGAGGCCCAGAGTATTCTGGGCTGTGGAAGAAGGACCATGGCAGGAACACAGCCATGCTTGTGACTTGTTAGTTCTTTTAATCGTTCTACGTGTCAGTTTACAAAAGCTAAATACTGGGACGCCTGGGTGGCTCAGTCGGTTAAGTGTCTGCCTTCGGCTCAGGTCATGATCCCAGGGTCCTGGGATCGAGCCCCGCATCGGGCTCCCTGCTCCTTGGGAGCCTGCTCCTCCCTCTGCCTCTGTCTCTCTCTCTGTCTCTCATGAATAAATAAAAAAAATAAATAAAATCTTAAAAAAAAAAACAAAAAACCCCACAAAAGCTAAATACTGTGTTCAAGATCACACAGCTAGTCTAGTGAGTGTTAGAGCTAGGAGCCAAACCCAGGTATGTCTGTTGCAAAGGCATGATAGAGCATTTCTATAATTATGGAATTCTGAGCCAAAGAGTGACTAATATGGGTAATAACAGTTCCAAGACATAAGCTTACAATGAGAATTAAATGAGATAATAACCCAAAGCATTAACCCAGCATCTGGCACATGGGAACCTAAGGATTACTGACTTGTAGTTAAAAACATAGTCTATTATTATCATTACTGCCTCCATCAAATGTTCCATGAAGGATTTGGATTTGAGCTGGACCTGGAAAGACAAGAAGGATTTTGATTGTCACAGAGGAAGGGGACATTCCACGCTGAAGAGACAATAGTAACAAAAGAGGAGAGAACAGTGAAGATGCACACACGCTTCAGGCATTTGTCAGAGCATCCTGTCGCTAACCGACTGCAGCTCAGCATTGCCAGAAGTTTGCTTTAAATGTCTGGGATTTGAAGGAAATCTGTTAATTTTCCATTTCTCTAGGTTCTGTAAGCCCTATCCCTGAAGGAAATTAGATCATCAGAAGGCAACAAACCTGAACTGTATTATCTTAACTTCCCACAGATTCACTTTCACAGAACTAAGATTAATGATACGGACTTTGGAGAAGAGAAAGCATTAATTTGAAGAATGTTTTCATATCTTTAGTAAAATCACACACCCTGTGGACACTGCATGCCCATCCTTAAAGAGTCTGAAGAAGACTTTTTCCCTTGATGAGTTCGTATCCTTGCTGTTACCAAGCAGTGAAAACTTGTGACCCAATGCCAAGAGCTGATTTGAGGTGCAATAGTGTAACCTAATCCATACCAAACGCTTCAGGACAGCTCTCTTCTTCCTATAAACATGTAAAAATAAATGTGTTTGTCTTCTTCCATGGGTTTATTAAATATCATGTACTAGTCTGTGAGCAGGTGAATTTTAAACAAAATTGAATATATTATTGAATCTGGTATAATACAAGTGTTAAGAAGTGAAGAAAAACATGTTACCCGACAGTGAGGGCATATATAACTGAATATGGTATCCTTATAAGGAAGTGATTAAAAACAGTAGATCATTTGTCTCACTAAAATTTCAGCAGAAATATATGAGAACCAACTAGCAGAAGTGCTCAGTAAAAGCAAGTTCACCTGTTAAGGGGCACGGCCTTTTACGCAGGAGGAAAACCTGCTCAGATTTTACCATGTTCACCTGTATTAGTCAAGCTTAGCTAGGTTATGCTGCAGTAATAAACAACGAAGATTTATTTTTCATCGATGCTGTATATCCATCTTGGATGAGCAGAGTTCTCCACTCTGCATTGTTCCTACTTGGGAACCGAGGCTGCTTGGAGCCTCAACCTTCTGGAACATCGCTGGTTGCCATGTGGGGGGAGGAGGAAGGAAAATGACAAGTCAAATACTGCACTGGAAAGCCTTCTGCCTGAAAATGATACAGTTCATTGTCATTTGTGTTTCATTGGTCAGAGCAAGTCACGTGACCTGCTAACCCTCAAGGTGATGGATGCTGCATTCCTTTCATGCTTAGAAAGATTAAAACCAGAAAAATTGGTGAACAATCCTAATGACTGCTAAAATCTGCCCTCTTCGCTTCTGAACATTCAGTTCGCTTTTCCTTTTGTAAGCAAAATACACTCATCTCTTCCTCCAAGGAATACTGCCAGCAAGTTTTATCCCTACGGCTTTTAGTTTGAAACCCAGGATGTGGGGAAATGCACAGTCGGGTCTGGATATGGTGCCTACTGATTTGGGGACCTGTGCAGGAGAAAGTCAAGTTTTCTGCCCTGCACACAACCACACTCCAACGGTAGAAGGACAGGATAACTACAGTAAGTATCCCCATTCAGAAATGGGGGAATGAGAGAGACACATGGTGGACACTGGTCCCCAGCAAATCTAAACCCCACTGGGCAGACATTTTGAGGGCTCCTCCCAGGCATAGGGAAAGTTCCTTGATTATTATGTTCTGATCCTGCTTCCTGGGAAAAGGTCTCTTATCCTGTCATCCTCCTGAAACCTGGCTCTGACTTCTGAAAGTCTCCCTTTTCCATTATTCTCAGTGGCCACATTTGAAGTGGGCAATGACAATATGTCCTCTTTGGGATGAGCAGCTCTCTTAGCCTACTCCCTGCTCTTAGCGGATTAGAGTCCCAAATTTGTGTTCTTAAATAACCACCACCTGTTTTGTCCAGGCTGATTAATACTTCTTTTGTCAAAAACATAGCTTCTCGTGTATCTTCGTCCAGTCAGCTCCATATGGCAATAGCCACAGTTCCTTTTGAGGCATAATTCTCATATTGATAGTATTTCTCTGTTTTTTTTTTGTCCTCATGCCCCTCTTTATAGGTTTTAATTTCAATTCCCTGAGGCCATCAGGCTTCAATGAGAGAGCCACAGGCAGACTTCGTCTTTTCCCTGAGCCATTTTGTACACCACACCATTAACGGGAATTCACTCAAAGACGTTTTAATTCATGGACAGGTTTTTTAACAATGAGTGTGATGACCATACCTTGTCCCTCATTTGTCCCTTGACACAAGGTTGAATTTTAACTGGCTTCCCACTGCTTTAAGTTTTCCTCATTTTAATGGTTGCTTTTGGGAACTGAGTCTCCTTTCAGGCTTCAAATCCCTGAGTTCTATTTTCTTGCATTCCTGCTTCAAAATGAGCAGTGTCTTTTTGTGCTCACCTCTGTCTTGTAACAACCTGCTGAAAACAGTCATCAACAAACAACACAGGCTACAAATACTTTTTCCCACAGTCTTTTTCCCTGGAGGCGTAAACTCATCAGGAATAAAATATACATCCCAAATTACTGCAGGCACAGTGTCCTTGCCACCCACTAGCTGGCCCTTAAGTCATTTGTTTTAGGTCTTTGCCATAGCAGCAGCCTACTTCTATGTACCAATTTTTGTATTATTCAGCATATGTAAGGTTACGCTATAGAAAAAATAATCCCGATATTTCAGTGCCCTGGAATAAGTTTATTATTTTCCTCTCTTGCTACATGTCCATTTCATGTCAGTAGGGGACACTTCTTTACTTTATCATCACTTCTGGACTCATGCTGCTGGAATCTCCACCAACTAGAACATTACCAGTTGTCATGGAAGGTGGAAGGGAACATGAAAAGTTGTACATCTACCCAAAAGGGGCATCTTTCTTTTTCGCTCATATTCCACTGGCTGAAGCAGTCAGATGACCAACCCCAACTTCAAGTTAGGCAGAGGAATGAATTTTTTTCATGTCCCCAAAAGAAGAGAAGCAGAAATATTGATCATAGCACTAGCGACTCCACACCCATCTAGTAAAAACGTTAAGTGTGTATATACTCTCCTTCCAACACACTCATGATTTATGTTGGACTTACAGTCTCTAGGGACCTGTTCCTACAGTAAATTAGGGAGACCAGAATTTAATTCCCGAAACTTCCAGTCTCAAGTGGATGTCATTGGCATGGTCCACATATTATGAGGAAAACCTCAAAAATGGAGAGAAACATTCATAAGGAGTTACTGGAATGGGGCAACCGAATATGGGAATATTTTGTTTGCCAAATGTCATAGGAATGTATTTGCTTCTGCGTGGGTAATTCTCTTTTTCTAACCAAGTGGATCCCTTTCTAAGCTTCAAAAAGAAAAAAAGAAAAGATGATCATTAGTGAGCTCAACTGCCTTAAGACTTTAAGACAGATAGTATGGAATACAATATAATCCCAAGTCTAATTTTTCCATTGGTTGTCTGGTTACTCAATAAATATTTGATTGACTGAGTAATCCCATGGCCCAGAGAAATATTGTGGCCACAGAATTACAACAGTAAGCCAGCTGACAAAAAAAGTTTCCATTCCAAATCCATTTGGCCACAGGCGCAAAACTCGGTCATAAAGCTGGAAGTACTTCTCCAAGGTTGATGCTGGAACTGATAACTAGGCGCTATTTATAAACTTTGGGAAGATTTTCTAGATAAAATATTTAAACATGCTTTTGGAAAGCAAATGTCTTTGTTCGCTTTGTTGTCTGAGCTCTCTTTGATTTGTTAAATTTGCTTTTTCTTTGATTTTCCCCAAACTCTCAAAAGAGAAAGTTCATTTTTTCGTGTGGCAATGAGCAAAAAAATTTGCTCATGAGTGAGAAAACTTGTGGACATATAAACATGGTGTTTTACTTAGGCCTAGATCTAGTGTTCTGTAGAATAAAGGCATTGCCAAAAATGTCTGCTTCACGTAGGTGCGTAAGACAAAGGTTGGCTAACCACAGCACAGCCTCAGGAAGGGTGTTCCTGGGAACCTCGGCATCTTCTTTCAGAGACCTTCCCAGATCTCCCATGGCAAGAACTCCTGCTAAGTCCGGGCTCCAGTGAGTGGGGATATGCCAGGGCAGGGGCCTCCCCCTGCCAAGTTGAAGTGGTTTTAGCTGTGTTGATCTTTTTGTAAATTAAAATTTAGGAAAGAAGTGGGCAGTTTGGTCAGAGGTCCAGAGCTCCAGGTGGGCTCCGTTGAGTGGGGACTCAGCATGGGCTCATCTATAAGATCAGGAGTCAAACCAGAGAAGAATCAGTAGGAGGCAAATGTGGGTAGGGGGTAGCTCCAGAGTACAGGTGGGGACTCCCTCAAGGCCAGGGTAAGTGGGTACCATGATTCTTCCTCTGGTCTCAGGACTTTGAAAAGGCTCTCCCCATTCTAGAACCTACCACATCCATCCTTCTGAACCAAGACTTGGCATTACCAGTAACCAACCCAAGGACTTTCTAGAAAGGTACAATCAAATATGGATGGGGAAAGAGTGGGGCCCCAGAGCCAGTGTGTCAAGAGAACTCAGCCTTCCCTCACTCACCCCACTGCCCAGATCCATGCAGGGAGCCTGGGATCCCTGAGAAGGTTGGGAAGGTTAAGGAGAAGATGTGGCCATCGATTCTTGTTCAACCTCCACCGAGGCAGTGGAGCTCTGTAATTAAGAGTGACTGTGAGGGGGTGCCTAGGTGGCTCAGTAGGTTAAGCTTCTGACTCTTGGTTTTGGCTCAGATCACAGTCTCATTGTGGGATCAAGCCTTGCCACAGGCTCTGTGCTGAGCGTAGATCTGCCTGCCCCTCCCCTGCCTCACTCGCTCGCTCTCTCTCTCTTAAAAAAAAGGAGTGACTGTGATTCACAAAAAATGAGGAATGTTCTGGAATAAAAAGATAGGGGAAGACTGTATTCTTCAGAAGTGTCAATGCCACCATAAAAGACAAAAAAATTCTAGGTTAAAGGAAGCCAAAGAGATATGACACGTAAATCCAAAGCTTGGATTTATATAGACTTGGTCAGAGGTCCAGAGCTCCAGGTGGGCTCCATTGAGTGGGGACTCAGCGGACCTAGACTGGATCCTATACTTGGTGGGGTAAGGGTGGGGCAGGGAGATAGTGAGGGGGTAGGGAGGCACAGATATGCTATAAGGGGAATTATGAGGGCAACTGGCAAAACTGTAATATGACAGTAGATTAAAATATTGCTTCAAGGAAAATACCAAGGCTATGAAAGAGACTATGCCTACTCTTAAGACATATATAGACAGAGCCCAAACAATAAAGGCAATGCGGTAAGATGTTAGCCATGGGTCAATTTTGGTCAAGTATATTGTATTAGTTATCATGGGTAGGAGGGTAAAAATGTAATTTGTCCTTCAAAACAGGACACATTTGACAGTGAAAGGGAACACAATTCGAAATTATGCCAGGACAACAGGTAAAAACCAGGATAGTCCTAGGCAAACCAGAACCCAAGTCATTGGTGACCTTTAAAGTACATTATTGAATAGATGATGTTGGGACAATCCAGCAACTGAAAAAATAAAGTGAGAACACTATTTCAAAAATTCCAGATTGATCATATATTTAAATAGAAAAGATAAACAATAAAAGTACTATAAGGACCATACAATAATTTTCTTTTATAATCTTAGAAGAGGGAATGTCTTTATAACACAAAAACCCAAACAATAAGAAAATTTTACATGACAAAAACCATCATAAGCAAAGTGAAAAGACACATGACAAACTCTGGAAACAATTTTTGCAATTTATATCTCAGATAAAGAGCTAATTAACCTAATATATAAAGAGCTCCTACAAATCAAATTTTTTTTTAAAGATTTTATTTATTTATTTGAGAGAGAGAATGAGAGACAGAGAGCACGAGAGGGAAGAGGGTCAGAGGGAGAAGCAGACCCCCCGCTGAGCAGGGAGCCCGATGTGGGACTCGATCCGGGGACTCCAGGATCATGACCTGAGCCGAAGGCAGTCGCTTAACCAACTGAGCCACCCAGGCGCCCCCAAATCATACATTTTTTAAAGATTTTATTTATTTATTTGACAGAGAGAGAGCGAGAGCAGGAACAGAAGCAGGGGGAGTGGGAGGGGGAGAAGCAGGCTTCCTGCCCAGCACGGAGCCCGATGCGGGGCTCGATCCCAGGACCCTGGGATCATGACCTGAGCCGAAGGCAGATGCTTAACTGACTGAGCCACCAGGGCACGCCTCCTACAAATCAATTTTTAAAATACCATTAACTCCACAGAAAAATGGGCAAAGTATAAGGAGACAATTCACAAAGAAGAAAATTAGACAAAAAGTTCCTCAATCTTAGCCATAATACAAGAAATGCAAAATAAAAATAGCATAAGTTATGCTTTGTTTTACCTATCAGATTAACAGTAACAAAAAGTCTGATAACAGGCTTTGCTTGTGTGTAAGTGAGAACATGACATGACAGCATGACTTGTATGTTCCTCGTTGTAATATAAATTCTTCGAACTTGTAATAATGATTAAATATTCCTTAATCTTTTTTTTTAAAGTTTGCTTTTAATATAATGTTTCAATATTCTAGTCTTCAGTACATTTATATTTTAAAGTATAGTAAGTAGGAAAATTTGCTAATTTCTTCCAGCTGAGCACACCTAAGGACCAAAATCTTGACTTTTGAATCATTACCACCACTTGGTGATAGCATGCACTAATTTCATGTTCATACCTTTTGGGTGATAAATCAACCTCTTGAAAAATGAATTTAGGGCACCTGGGTGGCTCAGTCGTTAAGCGTCTGCCTTCAGCTCGGGTCATGGTCCCAGGGTCCTGGGATCGAGTCCCACATCGGGCTCCCTCCTCGGGGGGAAGCCTGCTTCTCCCTCTCCCACTCCCCCTGCTTGTGTTCCTGCTCTCGCTATGTCTCTCTCTGTCAAATAAATAAATAAAATCTTTAAAAAAAAAAAAAGAAAAGAAAAAGGAATTTACGCAGTGTAAGCTGTCTCACACCACAAATTCTCTCATTAATTCATACTTACGCCTCTCCTCTATGCTCCCTCCCTAATATGCATTGTAGGAGCCTAAATCTTCAGATATCTTTAACCCATCCATGGCCACGTCATCAACAGGAATCTCACTGGATTCTCCATTCCTCACCAGAGCATGCAGCCAGGAATCAGGCTGGGGTTTTGTTGTGTGTTGTTGATGCTGTTTTGCCCCTCCTTTGATCTTTTTTTTTTAAATTTTTTTATTCTTATGTTAATCCCCATACATTACATCATTAGTTTTAGATGTAGTGTTCCACGATTCATTGTTTGTGCATAACACCCAGTGCTCCATGCAGAATGTGCCCTCCTCAATACCCATCACCAGGCTAACCCATCCTCCCACCCCCCTCCCCTCTAGAACCCTCAGTTTGTTTTTCAGAGTCCATCGTCTCTCATGGTTCGTCTCCCCCTCCGATTCCCCCCCCTAAAATCCAAACTCCATCTTTTTTTTTAAATTTTATGTTATTATGTTATGTTAGTCTCCATACAATACATCTTTAAGACTGGATATCAAAGGTACACCAGATTAGTTCCACAGAGTGAAGTATTAATCAGCGTTTTACACATACATGTGCACTCTGAAGGTAGGAGACAGAGAGAGGAAGGCGTTCAGAAATCTGGCAGGAAAGGAGGTCTCCAAACAATGAAAGAATGCTGTGGATTGCAATCTGAGACTTTCTTTCCGTTTGTAGCTACATGTATCTGAATGACGTAAGGGAGGAGGACAAGCAAAGATCTGGATGAAGAGCATACATCAGGATGTATTGCTCTTGGAAAATCAGACTCAGAAATGAGCTACCACGGGTTCCCGGAGCACGTTCAAAAGAATATACAACTACCCACTTCGGAACACTTAGATATCTGCTTCTCGCCCCGCTACAGGACAGCTGTCTTTTGACAATGTGGTAAAAATGGCAGGGGAGCTCATGACCCACGTCCCAGTAGCTCTCTCACTGGCCTGCCCCTGAGCTGGGGACTCTCACGGTAGCCATTCTTCTATCTCTTGGATTAAGGCATTCAAGGCCTCAGTTCAAGTAAATGTCATCTGATGGGAACGACGCAGGCTGCTGGTACCAGCCACTAACACCTCATCCCACTAAGTGACCAAGTGGGTGAGCTGCCTTTCAGGGACCCTTAGTAAATAAGGAACAAAACAAGTACGTTTTGATGATAGAGCAGGAGTTGGGAAAACTCTGGAACCTGAGAAAAGAAGGATAGAACAAGTACATTTTGATGATAGAAAAGGAACAGGGGGGAACTTTAGAATTTGGGGGGGAGGAAACATCCAGGTGGGCTGCCACTGTTAAGGACCTCAGGAATTCATAGGAGAGACATCTGGGGGTGGCTTTTTTTTTTTTTAAGATTTATTTATTTATTTGACAGAGAGAGATATCAAGAGCAGGAACACAAGCAGGGGGAGTGGGAGAGGGAAAAGCAGGCTTCCCGCTGAGCAGGGAGCCTGATGTGGGGCTCGATCCCTGGACCCTGGGATCATAACCTGAGCCAAAGGCTTAACGACTGAGCCACCCAGGTGCCCCCTGGGGGTGGCTTCTTACACCTACTGCTTTACGTTCTTTTCTTCCTCCCCTCCCTCCCCTTCTCTCCCCTTCTCCCTTTTGCAATTATTTCTGCAATTATCAGGAGATATTACACCAAATGTTAGAGGCACCATCCTCGGCTTTAAGCATGTCTTGTACACCTTTTAATGCCATTTAATTTCCCAAAGGGGAAGGCTATTCTTCATGCCCTGCACAGAATCAGGCTGATGATTTAACCTGCTTTGTCCACAAGGACTCTCACTACAGAAATGCGAGCACATGGCAGGAAAAGCCTCATCTCTGAGCCAGGTACACCCGTGACAGCATTGACTGGTAACATCCTTCAGAGTCCTGTACCTTAGAAACGTAGCACACCTAACTCTTGCCATACAGACCCTTACTTACCCTTTAGCTATGAGAACTATAACCAATAAATATGTACTTTGTTTGATTCACTCAGTCATGGCTGGATTTTTTTAAAAGTCTAGACAGTTTATTGTTTGTTCTATCATATTGATGATGGGATTTGAGAATCTTTCTAAGTACTTGCTGTGCAATCAATTGGTGAGGTCACATAGTGACTGTTCAGACTCCTCTAGATTTTTCACTAAAGAAAAAAACTTCCCTGTGTGTTCAACTCAGAAAACTTCGCTTATTTAGCCATTTGATTTTGTACATGTTTTTTCCAAAATAAAATTTAGTGCCATAGCATTAGGCTTAAGTTATTAAAATCACTTTAGTAAGTATTAGAAGCTTCTAAATGATACATAGCAACATAAAAGGCTAAGACACCATAGTTACCATTTGAAAGTTTTCCTCTCTAATTCTTAATTATTACAATTTGTTCATTCCACACATTTTACCCATCTGTGGCTCAGTGCAGGCTTTGGGCTGGGCACAGAGCAAGACTGCAAATATAATTACTGCCAAAGTCTAGCTCTGCTCTCCTCCAGGAGCATTTCTCTCCTGAGCTTAAACAAAACCAGACCCCGAGACAAATGAGCCCTATGCTAAAGGTTTGAGTATAAAGTTGGCTATTAGAAACTCACACCCTAATTTCAGCCACTAAATATGATGTCCGGGGCAGGTAGATTTCAGTACCGCCAACAAACAGGATGTATACCTCTGCCTGAAACCCAGTCCTGAGGAATCTGCCTCGGATCCCTCTAACAACGATCAGAACACCAGTTTTCGGGACACTGTGGGACTCAGGAGAGGATGAACACGTGTCATTAGGATCTTCTGAACAAGGGCAGAAAATCCAGAGCACAACAGTTTCTGTTCGCTGGCTTGGCAGAGGAGCAGGCATCTCCAAAAGCAAACAGTCCTCATATGTTCCCACTTGTGGATCAAAAGGCAGCGGAACCCAGGGGAGGGGAGAAGTGTGAGATCATTCGTAAGTGCGTGTTTACTGCTCTCGGATGGAAAGTCACTGAGCCTCCCGTGCAAGCACCTGGCACTGGGCTCCAGGCAGGCGCAGCGAATGCAAGCCTTGGGGGTCCGGACCGCGCTGGCTGGGGCCCTTAATGACCCCCCCAGGGGCTGGCCCCCCACACCTGGGCGGGTGCGGTCATTGTCCGCCAACTTACCGCTCTCTTCTTGGGCTGCACTTGTTCTTCAGAGCACAACCAGAGAACTGTATTACATGCAGTGGGCAGCACACGATATATTTTCTTTGTTCACTTCCTGTGGTTTTCCCTTAAGTTTTAGTAAAGTTCTTTAAAAAAAAAAAATGCCTGAAGGATGGAGAACCCTGCTTGCTGAGTCTCCCCGGGCATTTTCCTGGATGCCCCAGGCAGTTTAATTATATTTACACCATCCTGGTGCCCGCCTCCCTCCAGGGTCAAGCTGGGAGCCGAAACTGGTTGGGATACTTCCTCTTGTATATTTCCCTGACTCCTCCCCTGCATCCTGCTTCCAGCTTTCACGCCCACCGCTTGGGTGGTATTGGCCCCTGCCCCCTGCGTGCCAACCTTGCGGGTATGTACCCCTGCTAAGTGCCTCGGGCCCTCCCACACTTGTCCACCCATCCCCTTCGCCCACCACATTACCGGTGCATTGAGGGCTGGGACCAGGGCTTACTTCCCTTTGACGTTGCAGTCACCTAGAGTAGCAGACACTCAGCAAACCCCTGATAACTGAGGGAATACATCCACCAGCATGGCTGGCTTCCCAAATAGAGGAGGCAGTCGGCACTAGTTTCAACTCCAGATGGTTCCCCTGACAAAACGCGTGTTGACATGTTGGCGGTGCATATGAGTGACAGATTTATATTCCGTTTTTTTCTACCTCCCAAAACACAAAGACTCGTATAACATTGTTCTCCATACAAAATATCTTCTCAAAAAATTTTGGAATTATTGTACTAGGTTTATAACAGAAGGTTGAAGTCTTTTGTATTTTTTTTTAAGATTTTATTTATGTATTTGACAGAGAGCACAAGTAGGCAGAGCGGCAGGCAAGAGGGAGAGGGAGAAGCAAGCTTCCCGCCGAGCAGGGAGCCCGATGCGGGGCTCGGTCCGAGGACTCTGGGATCACGACTTGAGCGGAAGGCAGACGCTTAACGACTGAGCCACCCAGGTGCCCCTAAAGGTAGGTTTTTTAAAAGATTTTATTTATTTATTTGAGAGAGACAGAGCATGAGTAGGGGGGAGGGGCAGAGGAAGAGGGAGAAGCAGACGCCCCCCTGAGTGTGGAGCCTAATGTGGTGAGGGGGGCGGGCTCCATCCCAGGACCCCTAGATCATGATCCGAGCTGAAGTCAGACGCTTAACCCACTGAGCCACCCAGGCACCCCTTGAGATAGATTTAAAGAAAATTTGGAAGGGCTTAAAAGAGATACAAATTGATTTCTCCACAAACTTTAGAGCACCATTCTAAATAGTATTCAGTAAAGAACAATCTTCTAAAATCTAAGTTCCAAAGCCAATGTTAATAGGCATTCTATTCTTCATTTCTATTTTTCTGGCTAAAGAGTGTTATCTGTCCTGCTTCTGCATCTGACTTGCCATAGTGCCTCAGTACTACAGTATTCAGTCTCAATTACACGTGTATGAATCATAGGAACTATATAAGACTTTGCATTATTTTAATGCATTATATGCATTTACTTTGAATATTATTTTTCCCTGAAATGGACCTTTCTCTTTGTGCTAAAGAAATAGTCTTGGACCAAGAAATTCAAAATGAATAGTAGGAGAACTATATTAGGTATGTTTCTTGTGCCTAACAACACACGTCGGGACTGGACTAAGTTTTATATTAAAACATATTGATGAAATACCTGATGTAACTAATGTTTTATAAATGCCTCTAACATGTAGCCCTTTATCATTTTGGCAATACTGAATTCAGATAAAGATTTCTTCACACTGGGTGTGGAGAAAAAGGAACCCTCGAGCACTGTTGGTGGGAATGCAAGCTGGTGCAGCCACTGAGGAAAACAATATAGTGGCTCCCCAAAAAGTTAAAAAGAGAACTACCCTATGATACAGGAATCACACTACTGGGTATTTACACCAAAAATAAAAAAACACTAATTCAGGGGCACCTGGCTGGCTCAGTCAGTAGAGCATGTGACTCTTGATCTTGGGGTTATAAGTTCTAGCCCTACATTGGGTGTAGAGAGTACTTAAAAATAAAATCTTTAAAAAAACACTAATTCAAAAGGATTTTTAAAGAGGATATTTGTACCCCTATGTTTATAGCAGCATTATTTACAATAGCCAAATTATGGAAGGAGCCCAAGTATCCATCGATTGTGATATATATATATATATATATATATATATATATATATATATATATATATATATATATATAATGGTCTGATGAAGTTGGCATGATAAAGTTGTAATATATTATATATATACACATATATATAAAGATGTGTGATATATATAATGGAATATTATTCAGCCATAAAAAAGAATGACATCTTGCCATTTGCAACAATGTGGATGGAGCTATAATGCTAAGTGAAATGAATCAGTGAGAGAAAGACAAATACCATATGATTTCAATCATATGTGGAATTTAAGAAACAAAACAAAGAAACAAAGGGGGGAAAAAGAGAGAGAGAGAGAGAGACAAACCAAGAAACAGACTCGACTATAGAGAACAAACTAATGATCACCTGAGGGGAGGAGGTGGGGGATGGGTGAAATAGATGGTGGGGATTAAGGAGGGCATTTGTCGTGATGAGCCCCAGGTGATGTATGGAAGTGTTGAATCACTATATTGTACACCTGAAACTAATATAACACTATGTTAACTAACTGGAATTAAAACAAAAAACCCCAAATAAATAAATAAATAACCTCAAATCTGGTTCCCCGTACACATTCCAAAAAATTTATTCTGTAAAGACAATACATTTTTTATTTTGAAAAAAACAAGATTCCTCCATGCTTTCATAATCATACTTTGATAAGTTCAAGAAGAATTTATGGTTTAGAAAAATAACCTTTGCAGCAATACCTGTAGATGAATGGGGTAGTGTAGACAGATCCCACAGGGGGGGATGATTAGGAAACGGATGTAGAGAAAATGAGCAATGTAATAATTTCTCTGCTGTCCTGAAATAATCTGATAAATACATTGTAAAGCAGTTGATACAGAGACAATGAGAAGATCAGTCACACATCTTTCACCTCTTTGAAACATGCATGTCAATTCTGATTTGTGCTGAATGCAAGGCTGTATCTTATGCCTATATTTTCCTTTCCTTTTTTTTTTTTTTACAGAATGAATGTCAGAGAAATAATTCATTACACAGCATGGAAATTGCACTCAAATGGTTGGTGGAGAGGTGAAGGCCTCCCCAGCCACACAGGGAGCTACCGTCCCTGCCCTCCAGCTCCTGCTTGCCGGCGGTCAGCACAGGTAGGAGTTTAGCATTTATGCATGGAGCTGATGTCCAACAAATAAAAGCAAAAGGTAACTTTCGTTTTGTCCCCCTCCTATGACTTGGTGTTATAAGGCACTTCGGTAGTAAAACTCTAATGTGTGTTCGTAAAAATATAGATAATGTACATAGTTCTGCATTTTCCAAGTTTTCTACTATAAGCATGCGTTATTTCTATAATTAGAAAAAACAACATAAAGAAATGAGGGGAAGAGGTGTGGGGAGCCGGTTTTCCTCTCCAAGCACCTGAGGCCACAATGAAGAATGAAGGAGCCACTGTTCTTCATCACGGCAGGGGCTAGTGAAGGATCGAATGTGCTGGAGTTGAAACCAGAGAGGTTTCAATCAGGGAGGCACATGGCATAGTGTTGCGGGGGAAGAGCCCCCAGTATGATGAAGATCTCTCTCTGTAATTGAAACCTCTTATGCTTCAGCCTTCAGCCATTATGTCTTATTCTGAGGGCGGCAAAGATGAAAACAATTGGCTCATTTTCCTCATCTACGTTCTCTCTGAGATGGCATGGCGTGCTTCTTCAGGAATTGGAGAGTTCTTAGTCCTGCAGACCCTGCAAGGGGGGTTGGAGTGGGCTCTTTGGGAGACAGATCAGAAAATATGATGGGATCAGGAACCTGCATATTCTCACCAGAAAAGGGCAGGTGGTCCAGCGAAGAGCCTCGTCCCCCCTCAGGTCACCACATCACCGTTGCCTTGGGAACAACCCTACAGAGCACAGCTTCTGTATGTGGGTAGATTTGAAGACTTATGAGGTCGGGAGCAGGTGGGTACACGGAGAAGGTAGGAAAGAGAGTCTGAGAGAGAAAAGAAGGAAGTAACAGTGTAGACTGAGAAATGAGTGACAGGAGACCCTGTGGTCCCAGGACAACACTGAGAATGGCCACTTCATGCCTTCATTCCCAATGGCTTCCCGTGCCGTTCCCATTTTTCCTGAGGTCCAGCTATGCTCCCGTCCTTGGATTCTGTGAGGTACCCCTGTATCCTTATCTTCTCCTTTTCTTTTGTCATGAGCGATCTTGAGTGGATTACCTACAACCAGAAGGAAACTGAAGAGAATTTTGCACACATCCTTTTGGTTTGCCTCTGTTTAGGGTGCTTTTATCCTGAATAAACAAGTTTTTTAACTTGAATAAAGCCAAAGCTAGCTCTCATTTCCTTTACAATGTTTGCTGCTGGTTTTAGTCTTCAAATAGCCATTTGCACCTCAAGATCATATAAATAGCCAACTGCATTTTTTGTTGTGCTTTTTTTGTTTGTCTTTCTTTATTATTTCTTTGTATTTTCCTTTGGTTCTTGTGTGGTTTTATTTGTTACATTAAAACCTCAAATCAGGCTGGGATTTATTTTAGCACAAGGAGTGTGATATAAGAAAGGTATCATTCTTCACTTTTTTTCAATGGTTGTAGAAAAAAAAGCCCAAGTTTGGGCAAAGGTACCTGGGCATGCTGTTTCCCACCTAGCCTCATCCGGATTCCTTTATAACAGAGCTTATGGTCTCTAAGAACCTTGAATCCATAAACATCTTCTGAAGTTGGTCTTTGCTCTTGGCTTATTCGAGTTTCATGAATTCCTGGACATGAAGAAAAAAGGCATAGCGATTGATTTCCTTCTGAGAGTCTGTTCCACAGATATGGGTACCCTGGGAAAGGAGCCTATAGCTTTCCTATCCCAGATCTATCCATCTATCTATATAAATGCCTCCCAGTCTCTCATGCCTGAAATAAATTCACTGTAATCAGTTCACCCCCACCCCCCCTGCCTTACTATATTCCTGGCATACAGTACAATAAAGCCTGCTTCTCTAGAGAATAACTAAACCAAAGACACTGTGTTCCATTTTTATGATGAGACACATATTTCCCAACCAAGAGACAAATCCTTCATTTCAAAGGATTGAAGGGATAATACTTCTAAAACATTCCAGCTGGTTGAACGAAGGGCACTGACAAAAATCAGCTCCAACTTTTAGTTGGCTCTGAACCCACAGCATGCTCATTTGATTGTGAATTGGATTAGCTTTTGCTCATTTGACGCTCTTGCCTCTCGTTATTTTGCTCTAGAGGAAAATGTGGGGGCGCCTGGGTGGCTCAGTCATTAAGCGTCTGCCTTTGGCTCAGGTCATGATCCCAGGTCCTGGGATCGAGCCCCGCATCGGGCTCCCTGCTCCGTGGGGAGCCTGCTTCTCCCTCTCCCACTCCTCTGCTTGTGTTCCTGCTCTCGCTATCTCTCTCTCTGTTAAATAAATAAATAAAATCTTTAAAAAAAAAAAAGAGAGGAAAATGTGTTCGGGGTCATGTTGGCCCCCAGTTCAATGCGCCGAACATGAGGCGTACGCTTGTATTGAAGATGTAGCCCTGTTCTTACGGACGTTTTCGACACTTAGCTGTACGGAATCATGGGCCGTGTCTGTGCCACTTTGTCCCTTAACTGATGAATCTGACCCCATGGTACCGTCCTTCTGGGGCTGCAATGCCTCAGTTAGTCTCATTCAGCTCTTTTTCTGCCCCTTTGTGTACCGTTCTTTCTGTCTCCTTCCTCTGCTCCTTTAACTGACCACAATAGAGAGTGCCAATGCATTTCACATTTTCCTATTGTATTTATAATTACGAAATAGTGTTTCTTGTTACCTTTTCAAAATTTGAAATGCAGATATGCAGAATAGTTTTGATTTCTCAACTGAAAGGATAAATCAAACTTTGCTCCCCAATGAGCAGGGAGCTCGATGTGGGACTCGATCCCAGCACCCTGGGATCATGACCTGAGCCAAAGGCAGACGCTTAACCGACTGAGCCACCCAGGAGCCCCAAATCAAACTGTTTAAACTGGTATGACCCAAACTGACAGAGGGTTGACTTGCTTCTTATTTTATTTCATTCTTATTTTTTTATTTCTAAAGCTGTGGATCATGGACGGGTCCTGGACAAAGAAAATAAATAGTTCCTATTCTATTCCTCCTGTTTCCCATTGAAGACTGGCATGATCCTCCTCTTCCCGGTCCTCCCTCCCTGTGCCCAGCTCCCCCTCCCCACCTGCTGCTCTGCTCCCACCTATCTTCCATTCACCACCAACTGCTCATCCTTTGTTTTTCTTACCTTCAATAGAACCAGGATGTTCATTGTCCTCAGCTCCCATTTTCTACTGTCAGCCTTGCAGCCTCACTTCCACTAGATGGCGCTCATTCTGACCAGCCGCCACCCTTCCCTCCTACCTGCATGGCTCAGACTCAAACTGGGCACTGTTCACACTCTTCCAAAGCAGACTGGTGAGGCCAGTTGGTACTGCCAACCCCTTCCCAGGCCTGTGCTCATCCAGGAAATCACCACGCAAGATTTCAAGTCCTCACAGGCAATACAGTGGCAGATATTGTTGGTAATAATTTCCCTTGTTCATTGATATCTTTGGATTTGTTGGCTGCAGAATGTGCCACTGATGCTAGAAAAAAAAATGACATTGAATTTTCCCTTGTTAAAAAATTTTTGTAAAACTTTGTTGAAGTTTTTGCAAAATGCAAAAAATGTTGAGAAATCCGTGACGAAGAGAAGAGCAAGATGACCAGAAATTTTAGACCAAAGGAGCTGCTGGAGAGAGACAGTAGAAAGATAGGGTTGGAACCTAGGCTGTAATTTGAACTTCTCACTAATTATACGGCCCTGCTGTTGATATGCCTGTGGTTTTTTTTTTTCTTTTTCTTTTCTTTTCTTTTTTAAAGATTTTATTTATTTGACAGAGAGAGACACAGCGAGAGATGGAACACAAGCAGGGGGAGTGAGAGAGGGAGAAGCAGGCTTCTCGCAGAGCAGGGAGCCCGATGCGGGGCTCGATCCCAGGACCCTGGGATCATGACCTGAGCCGAAGGCAGACGCTCAACGACTGAGCCACCCAGGCGCCCCTCTTTTTCATTTTTTCAAGTTTCTGTAAAACATTTCTTTAATTTTTTTTTTTTTTTAAGTTTGTGTCGGGGCACCTGAGTGGCTCAGTCAATTAAGTGTCCAACTCTTGATCTCAGCTCAGGTCTTGATCTCAGGGTCATGAGTTCAAGCCCCATGTTAGGCTCTGCTCTAGGCGTGGAACCTACTTAAAAAAAAAAGTTTGTGTTGTTTCTGGAGGCTGAAAATGTCCTCAAATATATACAAATTCTAATAGCAATAAGAAACCAAAAAAGAAAAAGGAGATTGTGGAACTAACCAGTCAAATGTAAACATCTCAGGTTGAGCTGGAGAGACCTGTGGCCTCCATGGAGGACAGAAGTCACCAAAGAAACCTGAAGAACAGGTGCCTGGGTGGCTCAGTCGTTAAGCGTCTGCCTTCGGCTCAGGTCATGATCCCAGGGTCCTGGGATCGAGCCCCGCATCGGGCTCCCTGCTCAACGGGAAGCCTGCTTCTCCCTCTCCCGCTCCCCCTGCTTGTGTTCCCTCTCTTGCTGTGTCTCTCTCTGTCAAATAAATAAATAAAATCTTAAAAAAAAAAAGAAAAAGCTGAAGAACAAGACTGAAGTGACAGACCATTACAATGGCTTAATGTAACCATTAAATGATGCATTTGCTTTTGATTCCATAAATAAAGTTTTATAAATTGTTAGGACTGGGTAGCGCCTAGTAATTGACTAAAATTAGACATTTGGTAAATATTTATTGAGCGAATGAAAAAAAAATCTTCAATAACTGATCATTTTTTCCAAAACGAATCTGGCCCAGTTTGGAGATGGGTTGGATTGGAGTTCTTTTTTTTTTTTTTTAAAGATTTTATTTATTCATTTGAGAGAGAGAGAATGAGAGAGAGCACATGAGAGTAGGAGGGTCAGAGGGAGAAGCAGACTCCCCGCCGAGCAGGGAGTCTGCTTTTCCCTCTGACCCTCCTCCCTCTCATGCTCTCTGTCTCTCATTCTCTCTGTCTCAAATAAATAAATAAAATCTTAAAAAAAAAAAAGTCACGAGGGTGGATGGATTGTATTATAGATGGTTGTGAAAGACAAACGGAATAGTTTAGTGTTTCCAGGGTAGCCAGTGGGACCTATGATTGTGTAAATGTGCAGAACTGACCTCATGAACTTGACTAGACCCCTTGAGGATGGGCTCTATACAGAACCAAGCTAAGCACAAAACAGGTGCTTATGTAGTGGTAGAATAAACCTTAAAGCTGGTGAGTAAAGGGGATGGGTCTGACTGTGATGTACAAAATGGATCGAGAGAGGAGATGGCGGATGCAGGCAGACCAGGTGGGAATGGGATATGATGGTCCCAATGGGGGATAAGGGGGTGTACTGGCAATGGGAATGGACAGGTGGAATTAAGATAGAATGGGGAGTTAATGAGATTTAGTGACTGACCCCACCTGGATGAGAGTCTTTCCCCATATAGATGCCAATTCCCAGGAAGGGAGGTAAGGCGGTGTGGAGCAGTGGTAAGGAGCTCAGTCTTTAAATCCAAACAAAGAGTTGCATTCTACATCCACTACGTACTAGATATATGACCTTGGGAAAGGTGTTTAATCTCTCCCAGCCCAATTTCGTCTTCTATAAAGTAGCAGAGCTGTGAGAAGTCAATGAAAGAATGCATGTAAGGTACTTATAATAGTACCTGGAAGAAAATAAATGTTGAATGAAAGTCAGCTATAGTCATTTTCCCTCTGTTCCACCTACTCATCAGAGATTTTCCAGAAGGAAGATGGTGTTCCATTTTCCCAGGGCAAAATGACCATTAGTTCTCCAAATAGTCCAAGCCAAAAAGAATGTAGCAGTGTGTTTCAGTGGTTACCATGGTCACGGTTGCTGGTCATGAAACTTCTCATGCAGATAAATCAGGCCAACCTTAGCTGACATATAGTAATCACTATTAACAAGAAGGAAACCAGGTTCGTGTCACAGCATGATTTATCTGCCCTTGTGGGAAACTATCACTGCCAAATTACTTTCTTTTTGGACACCATAATTGGAAATCTTAAATTCATCTCCTCATATTCAGGGCAAAACAAAACAAGTTTGATAATAAAACAATTGTTTTGGGTTGAAGTTAATCAACTTTGTTATTGTTATCAAGAATCCTGGCATATGTGTACTGCATCATATTATATTTTCAGGGGTATAAGTTAATACCTACATTGGCATTTCTGTAAAAGTCCTTCCTTCCTCACACCACCACCCAAAGTCCATGCTTTTCTTTGTGTCTTAACACCAGTTCCACCTCCGATCACAAACCTGCACACACACACAGAGTCACAACTCCTGTTGTGAAAATATAACTCTGTCTTTTTCTGAAATGTTGCCTCCTGGTTTTGATTAACTGAAAAGGGTTAAGACAAAGTTTTGATAAATGGCAGGAGGCAGATCATGCAGAAACGTGCTATTCTGGCCAAGGAATGTCCTCAATTTGAGAACATAAGATAAGAAACAGGAAATGAAAAAGAAAATAAAAATCTCCCCCAATTGTAAAGTGTATTAATGGTCAATAACCTTCTGAAGATTATTTCTCTTTAAACATCCGGAAATAGGCCCTTGGTGACTTCCTGGCTAGTTGAGCATTACTTTTTATGAGATACAAGACCAAGATCCACACAAATTTAGGACAAAATGAAATGAGCCACATTTTCCAATTGAGTATTAGTTCTCTTTCTTTCTTTTGTTATTGTCCTTAAATTAATAGAGACTATATCTCCACAAAAAACAATTTTATCAATTACATTTTTTATTTGTTTATGCATTTATTCATTCAACAAATATCTATTTAAAAACGCCTAGTATATTTCAAATGACTGAAACAGTTTTATTTTTGTCCATTCTTATGAGATGACTAAGGAATATATAAGGAGCCCATGGATCTGTGGCTGTCCTTCTGTTTCAGAGCCAGGTTGGATAAATCTGACTAATTTGTCTAGGGGCAGATGTCAATAAGCCCGTTAGGCCTCAGATGTGATATCACATTCTTCAACCAGCTTAATCAGTAACCTATTGACATTTTGATCTTCATTTGTTTGCCTCTTAAGTTTCATTTCTCATTTGGTTCCAAATTTGGGTGGAGATGTTTATTGAACTCCCAAACCCCAACATCTTGGTGCTTTAGCTAGGAAACAGGGACAGGTAAAAGGGTTGACCTTGAAGATTGAAAAAAAAATGTGGGGAGTGATGCTTCTGTTCTGAAAAAGGCAAGAAGTTAATTCTTTTTTTTTTTCTTTTAAGTAGGCTCCACGTGGGGCATGGAACCCAATGTAGGTGAAGAGTGTGGAACCCAACATGAGGCTTGAACTCATGACCCTGAAATCAAGACCTGAGCTGAGATCAAGAGTCGGAGGCTTAACCAACTGAGCCACCCAGATGCCCCAGGCAGTTAATTCTTCTAGTGAGCTGCAACTTGCCTTAAACTACAGAGGCACAGCTTGACCTAGTATTCCAGGGAGGTTAAGGTAGGGATTAGTTCATTAAAAAAGAGGAGGTTTGTTTTGTTTTGTTTGGTTTTAAGATTTATTTATTTATTGGGGGGGGCAGAGGGCAAGAGAGAATCTTTTTTTAAAAAATTTTTTTTATTGTTATGTTAATCACCATACATTACATCATTAGTTTTAGATGTAGTGTTCCATGATTCATTATTTGTGCATAACACCCAGTGCTCCATGCAGAACGTGCCCTCTTTAATACCCACCACCAGGCTAACCCATCCTCCCACCCCCCTCCCCTCTAGAACCCTCAGTTTGTTTTTCAGAGTCCATAGTCTTTCATGGTTCGTCTCCCCCTCCAATTTCCCCCCCTTCATTCTTCCCCTCCTGCTATCTTCTTCTTCTTCTTCTTTTTTTTTTTCTTAACATATATTGCATTATTTGTTTCAGAGGTACAGATCTGAGATTCAACAGTCTTGCACAATTCACCGCGCTTACCAGAGCACATACCCTCCCCAGTGTCTATCACCCAGTCACCCCATCCCTCCCACCCTACCCCCTACTCCAGCAACCCTCAATTTGTTTCCTGAGATTAAGAATTCCTCATTTCAGTGAGGTCATATGATACATGTCTTTCTCTGTTTGACTTATTTTGCTCAGCATAATACCCTCCAGTTCCATCCACGTCATTGCAAATGGCAAGATCTCATTCCTTTTGATGGCTGCATAATATTCCATTGTATATATATACCACATCTTCTTTATCCATTCATCTGCCGATGGACATCTTGGCTCTTTCCACAGTTTGGCTATTGTGGACATTGCTGCTATAAACATCGGGGTGCACGTACCCCTTCGGATCCCTACATTTGTATCTTTGGGGTAAATACCCAGTAGTGCAATTGCTGGATCATATGGTAGCTCTATTTTCAACTTTCTGAGGAACCTCCATACTGTTTTCCAGAGTGGCTGCACCAGCTTGCATTCCCACCAACAGTGTAGGAGGGTTCCCCTTTCTCCGCATCCCCACCAACATCTGTCATTTCCTGACTTGCTAATTTTAGCCATTCTGACTGGTGTGAGGTGGTAGCTCATTGAGGTTTTGATTTGGATTTCCCTGATGCCGAGCGATGTTGAGCACTTTTTCATGTGTCTGTTGGACATTTGGATGTCTTCTTTGGAAAAATGTCTGTTCATATCTTCTGCCCATTTCTTGATTGGATTCTTTGTTCTTTGGGTGTTGAGTTTGATGAGTTCTTTATAGATTTTGGATACTAGCCCTTTATCTGATATGTCATTTGCAAATATCTTCTCTCATTCTGTCGGTTGTCTTTTGGTTTTGTTGACCGTTTCTTTTGCTGTGCAAAAGCTTTTTATCTTGATGAAGTCCCAATAGTTCATTTTTGCCCTTGCTTCCCTTGCCTTTGGCGATGTTTCTAGGAAGAAGTTGCTGCGGCTGAGGTCAAAGAGGTTGCTGCCTGTGTTCTCCTTTAGGATTTTGATGGACTCCTGTCTCACATTTAGGTTTTTCAACCATTTTGAGTCTATTTTTGTGTGTGGTGTAAGGAAATGGTCCAGTTTCATTCTTCTGCATGTGGCTGTCCAATTTTCCCAACACCATTTGTTGAAGAGACTGTCTTTTTTCCATTGGACATGGCAAGAGAGAATCTTAAGCAGACTTCGTACTGAGTGCAGAGCATGACTCAGGGCTTGGTCCCATGACCCTGAGATCATGACCTGAACTGAAATTAAGAGTCAAATGCTTAACTGACTAAGCCACCCAGGTGCCCTCCAAAACAAGTTTTTGAGCCCAAAGAGGGCTCAGTGAAAAACAAGCAGTATTCAGATCTTTTAGACAACATTCTTCCAAGAAAGTACATTAAGGTTCACTTTCCACTGTGGGGTGAGATTTACAGGCATGCTTTGCCTGTGTGAAAGAGACCTGAAATTATCCATCTGCATTAGTAGGGGTGTGACTTGGTCTAATTAAGGGATACATCTAAAGCCACATTCTCCAAACAGCATTATCAGAAATAAAGCTCTTATTTTGATCTCCATTTATATGCCTCAGTTGGTTTCAAGCTCAGTGGGGGAATAAAAGAATATTATTTATTGATCCTCTTGCTCCATTCCTAATAATTCAGACATCCAAATGGATACACCAGGAGTCTGTCATTTAGAATAAAAAGGATCCACTGTAGGTTGAAAAGCCCCTCCCATCACATAGAGTTGCCAGTCATCTTCTCAGTGCCTCTCTAGCTATGAAAGAACAGGTGAAGGTCACTAGAAATGGAGTGAAAGTATCTAATATGAAAGGACAAAGATCAAACCAAACAAATAAAGGAACTCAGAGAAAGAAAGATAATGCAGGAGTGGAAAACTTTTTTTTAAAATCATTAAAGTGCACAAAAATGAAAGAGAAGATATTACATTCATGAACAAGAATAGGAAGCTGTAGAAAAAGAACTTCTGAAATAACAACCCCCCCCCCAAAAAAAGCTCTTGTAAATTAAAACTATTGGGCAAAAATGAAAAATTCAACAAAAGTGTTAGAAAAGAGGCTGAAAAAGCCTCCCAGAAAAAAAGAATGTGAAGCTGAATAAGTGGAAAATAGGAGAGAGAAGATGAAAAGTTTAGATCATTCTAGGAGATCCAACATCTCAATCATAGGGGATACAGAAAAAGAGTATAGAAAAAAATATGGAGGAGGAAGGTAGCAAAGAATGAATTCAAGGAAATTCCCCAGAACTGAAGGACATGAGTTTACTGATTGAAAGAACCTACTGAATGACTTGACCAATAAGTTTAGAAAACACACACACACATCAGGGAGATCACTGTGAAATTTTAGAACACTGGGTGCAAAAAATTAGATCCTAAGAGCATCCAGAGAGAGGAAAACACACTCACATACATCTCATATAAAAGACAGAGAACTGAACTTATATCAGGTTTCACAAAATGACTCTGGAACTAACAGAAGAAATTCCTTCAAAATTATGAAAAAGAATGATTCCCAACTGAGAATTTTATACCCTGTTAAAATATCAATCAAGGCTGAGAATAGAATGAAATCATATATGCAAGGTCTCAATATATTTACCTCCCACTCATTTCTCAGGAAGCCTCTTGAGTGTGGATTCCATCAAAATGATTGAATAAATCAAGAAAGAAGATGACTTGGGATCCAGGAAATGAGATGAAGCAAGGAAGGAGATTAAGGCAATTCTAACAGTGATGGTAAAGGGAGATCCTAGGATAACAACTTTATTGCAGACCTTGAGAGCAACCAATCTAGATTGTAGAAATAGGATGAAAGGCTCAGAAGAGATGTTTCAAAAACAAAAACAAAGAAACAAAGAAATTGAACAAAGAAATTGAGAGATGTGTTTGAAATTACTGAAAGATTTATTCTGCTGGCATGGAGTTTGGGGGTAGATTAATGATACAAGAAACCTAAGCAAATGAAAAAAAAAAATGCAATTATTATCTCCAAGGAAAATAGAAAGCTGTACAAAAAGTATATTACATGGCTCTTCTGTGCATATGAATGTTGATTTAACCAAAACCTATGACATATTTATAGTGATAAGCATAGTGGGGTGCAGAGAAGAAATGTTGGAGAAAAGAAACAATGTAAGAGCAATAAATCCTCATCTTCCAAATAAGGAAATCACTAGAGAATTTCTAAAAAATATTACCTATAAAGCAGTAATATAAAATATGTAAATATATTAAAAATATGAGGATAAATACCAAGAAAAATAGGTAAATTCAGTGAAAATGCTTTACCTAAAGACTGAAAAATCAAGATTAGGAAGGGATGGGACTGGGGTATGCTAGTTTTCATGTTAAGCAATGTAACTATTTGACTTTTAAAACTGTGCATGTGCATAAATTTTTTAAAATATAAATTAAATGAAAAGTCTGCTTTCCTGGATTATTTAAAGAATAAATTGTTTTACAAGAGGTTGGTTTTCATCTGATTTATCAAGTATGCCCTATACACTTCTCCTCTAAAACATCAAAACTGCTTAGTAAGAAATGAACAAAAGGGGGGCAGATTTCATTCACTCATTTATGCAACTCAAATATTTGTGGAGAGTTTACTCTGGCTCGTCTGGCAACAAAACTGAACAAAACTGAAAAAGGCCCCATCCTTGCCAGAGTTCACATTCTCATGGGGAAGGAGCATGGATAGCGTGGCTATGCAAACTGGAGAGAAAACAGAATATGTGGGTGCAGATGCTGGTAGGGGGGAACTGTGGTGCCAGACAAACATGAAACTCTTTTCTAGCTGCTTTCTCTGATTCAAAAAGTAGGAAGCGGGGCACCTGGGTGGCTCAGTCGGTTGAAAGTGGGACTCTTGATTTCAGCTCAAGTCATGATCTCAGGGTCGTGAGATTGAGTTGCTCCCCTGGCTCACGCTGAGTGCAGAGTCTGCTTAGGATTCTCTCTCCCTCTGCTCCCCTCCCCCCTCCGTGCACTTGCTCATGCTCTCTCTCTAAAAAAAAAAAAAAAAAGTAGGAAGCAAGGTTGTTAGCTAAGAGTGCAGATAGCTGAGGGGGCTCTGAAGGTTTGAAGAGAGGGCAGAAGGTGTGAAGTCGTCAAAGGGGGAGAGTGTGAACAGACTAGAGGGAGACAGCAAAATAGGCAGTTGCCATATAAAGCCCAGTGAAGTTCATGGCCATTGCCTTTTCCCTCCATCAAACACCACTTGGTACATTTGTGACCTGCTTTAAGTATCAATGAGGAAGCCCTGGTCCAACAGGAGGAAAAAAAATAAATCCAGTTTGGAACAGTATGCAAATATCCGTGATGTTATTAGGAGAAACACAACAGAATTGAGAAATCTTTACTACCACCTGCTTCACGTCAGCTGTCATTAAGGAACCAAGGGCACAACTCAATGAAGCTTTGTAAATTCTTCTGGTCAAAGCACTAGGTGGAGGGAAAGAGAGAGAGAGAGAAGGAAGGAAGAGAGTAAACTATTCTTTACAGAACAATACCAGCTAATTGGAAGATAGGATAAAATCGGAAAATCACCATTTGCAGCCCCTTGTATTGATTCAGGCAAAGATCAACAATGGACAATAAGACCATCAGGTAGAAGATTACTGGAGAGCATGTCCTTCACACAGACTCAAAGTACCCCTCATACGCTAACAATAAGGGAAAATGTGTCTCTACCTTAGATTTGGCAGACATGACCTTTGGAAAATGATCAACTGAGCATCATCTTTCTGGACCTCCTGATACGATGTGGAAAGAAGCATACAGTATCACCAGGGTGGCATTCTTGGTAAAAATGTTGAACTCAAATGTAATCATAAGGAAACCATCAGACAATTTCAGAATACCGGCCATTGTACAAAACCAATTGGCCTGGATCCTCCACCAAAGTCAATGTCATGAAAGAGAATAGAAAGTGAGATGCCTGTTCTTGATTAGAAGGAGACTGCAGAAACCGGACACCAATGCCATGTGGACCCAGATTGGATCCTGGGTCAGAAAAAAGAAGAGCCAGGAAAAGATGTTTTGGGGACAGTTGGGGAAATCTGAATATGGATTATATATTAGATGATGTTATAGAATTAATACTCATTTTCTTAGGAGTTGGCTGAAGTTCTTAGACGTAAAATGCTATGGTGTTAGCAACTTCTTTTCAAATGTTTGGGTCAAAACAAGAAAGTGGTGCCTGTGTGTGTGTGTGTGTGTGTGTGTGTGTGTGTGTGAAGTGAGAGAACAATAAAGCAAATATGGCAAAATGCTAACAACTGGTGAATCTTGATGAGGAATATATGCGTGCTCAACTTTACTGTTGATTTGAAATTTTTCCAAATAAAAGTTGGGTGGAAAACAGGGCGCTAACAGAGACAAGCTGCCGAAAGTCCTCTCCAAGCAAGAACTGGAAAGGGACAAGAGACTGGGGTCATTTGAATGCTCTCTGTGTTTTGCAAGCAACAAATGCTACATTGTTTTCATCCTAAAAATTTCCTAAATTCCAGCACAACAAATAATTCTAGATGAGTTCCAAAAATATCTGTTTCCATATTCTGGGCAAATATTTTCTGGGTACCAAAACTACCCCCCCCAAACCAAAACAGCAACAACAACAACAACAACAACAACAACAACAAATATCCCCTGCTCCTCTGAGAGAACCCAGAGTCCTCTGAGGACTTCCTCCTAGAAATAAACAGGCTCTCAGCTCTTTGGTTTCCCCGACTCAGAATGTGGCTCACACCAGAAAGGCTAACCATTAAGTAACGGGAGGGACCACCAACCAAACAGAAGGAAGCACAACTTACTCTTCTCAGGTTATTCCGTTAGTCAAAATTCATGGGGCGCCTGGGTGGCTCAGTCGGTTAAGCGGCTGCCTTCGGCTCAGGTCATGATCCCAGGGTCCCCGGGATCGAGCCCCGCATCGGGCTCCCTGCTCGGCGGGGAGCCTGCCTCTCCGTCTCCCTCTGCCTGCCTCTCTGCCTACCTGTTCTCTCTCTCTATCTCTCTGTCAAATAAATAAATAAAATCTTAAAAAAAAAAAAAAAAGTCAAAATTCACCAGTGGACTGAGCCCATTTTAAAGCCAGGCAGTTTAAGAGGGCGTGGAAAGCTTGGAGAAGGCTCCAGATGCATAAACATGACTTCAGGCTTAAAGGCCTGGAGGACAAGTTTTCTGAGGAAGTTCTAAGAATCTATCTGGCACTCTAAGGATGGTTCTCCAGACGTACAAAGAAAATGGCTACCAGATGCTCCCTGCTGCCAAGAGAACAGGAAAAGAGAAAATTGGTTTGCCATAATGAAGGAATTTGTTTCTAGGATGGTTGTGAAAAAGGTGTTGGGCATGACCAGAAGGATGTGTCTAGAGAACTAGATATCCTCTCAAGGTGATTCAAGACTTGGTTATGAAATGTTGAATCACCATGTTGTACACCCGACACTGATGTAATATTGTATGTCAAGTACGCTTCAATAAAAACAAAAGAAAAAATAGAAAACATTTAATGGGTTTTGTCAAACATTTAAGTGTTTCATCAGATGAAGATTACAGCAACATCTGTTGGCTAAATAACTGACGGCACCTCATGATCAACAACTTCCAATGGCTTCTGGAAGCTTTGTACCCCTAGAATTATTCGGCCACGGATTAAGCTTTCAAATTAGAGATAAAGTACTGCTGTGATTATCAAACATATAAATTTTAGGACATGTCACACTGTCAGAGGGCGCTGTTGATAAGAAGTAAAGTGGAAGGCTGTTAAGTTTTAAATATTAGGTTCAGAAAATTTTATATTAGATCTCACGTCCAAATTCTTAAGTGAAAAAAACTGAGATACAGAGATGCCAATTATTTGAAATCTTTCCTTTTAAAATAAATTCACATAGCTTTTTAAAAAAAAGACTTGGTCACAAATAAGTTTAAAAGAACATGTTTAAAGCAATTTGAACTGTGAAAATTTTAGTTGAGGGATGCCTGGGTGGCTCATTCATTAAGTGCCTGCCTTCGGCTCAGGTCATGGAACCAGGGCCCTGGGATCCAGCTCCACAATGGGCTCCCTGCTCGGCGGGAAGCCTGCTTCTCCCTCTCCTACTGGCCCTGCTTGTGCTCGTGCTCTCTCTCTCTATCTCTCTGATAAATAAAATCTTCAGAAAAAATTCTAGTTGACCCAGGAAATTTTTAAGTTTTGTTCAACTTAACCAGTAGATTCTTCTTTCAAATGTGTGTGTGTGTGTGTGTGTGTGTGTTGGGATATAAACATTTCCTCATCGTTGTTGGGAAAATTAGACAGCCACATGAAGAAAAATGAAACTGGACCACCACACACAAAAATAAACTCAAAATGGATGAAAGACCTAAATGTAAGACAGGAATCCATCAAAATCTTAGAGGAGACACGGGCAGCAAACTCTTTGACCTTGGCCGCAGCAACTTCTTGCTAGACACATCTCCAAAGACAAGAGAAACAAAAGCAAATATGAACTTCTGGGACCTCATAAGGTAAAACGCTTCTGCTCAGCAAAGGAAACAGTCAACAGAACTAAAAGGCAACCTATGGAATGGGAGAAGATATTTGCAAATGTCTTATCAGATAAAGGGCTAATATCCAAAATCTATAAAGAACTTATCAAACTCAATATCCCCCCCCAAAAAAATCCAGTCAAGAAATGGGCAGAAGACATAAACAAACATTTCTCCAAAGAAGACATATAAATGGCCAACAGACACATGAAACAATGCTCAACATCACTCGGCATCAGGGAAATCCAAATTAAAACCACAATGAGATACCACCTCACACCGGTCAGAACGGCTAAAATTAACGACTCAGGAAACAACAGATGTCGGTGAGGATGCGGAGAAAGAGGAACTCTCTTACACTATTGGTGGGAATGCAAGCTGGTGCAGCCACTCTGGAAAACAGTATGGAGGTTCCCTCAGAAAGTTAAAACTAGAGCTACCCTATGACCCAGCAATTGCATTACTAGGTATTTATCCAAAGGGTACAAACATAATGATCTGAAGGGGCACCTGCACCCCAATGTTTATAGCAGCAATGTCCACAATAGCCAAAATATGGAAAGAGCTCAGATGTCCAGCGACAGATGAATGAATAAAGAAGATGTGGGTATATATACAATGGAATATTATGCAGCCATCAAAAAGAATGAAATCTTGCCTTTACAATGATGTGGATGGAACTAGAGGGTATTATGCTAAGTGAGATAAGTCAGTCAGAGAAAGATACCATATGATTTCACTCATATGTAGAATTGAAGAAACAAAACAGATAAACATAGGGGAAGGGAAGGAAAAATAAAATAAGATGAAAACAGAGAGGGAGGCAAACCATAAGAGATTTTTAACTCTAGGAAACAAACTGAGGGTTGCTGGAGGGGAGGTGGGTGGGGGGATGGGGTAATTGGGTGATGGACATTAAGGAGGGCACTTGATGGAATGAGCACTGGGTCTTACATGCAACTGATGAATCACTAAATTCTACCTCTGAAACTAATAAAAAAATAAAAATTTAAAAGGTTAAAAAAAAAAACCCACAAAACATTTCCTCATCGTGAGAGTCTCTGACCACAAGTGGCATGACAGAAAGTTTATTCCAAAGCAGTGAACCAACCATGATGCATCTGTATTCAACGTAGGAGCATGAGATAGGGTGGTAAAGAAACCACTGTTCTAAGGGCCCAGAGATCTGGGCTTGGCTGGGCCACTGATTAACTGCAGCCTAGGCAAGTCACTTCACTCCTCTGATCCTCAGTGTCTTCACCTGTAAAATGAAACCGGACTAGCCCAGCGGTCATCAAACTTCATTGCTGGCCTATTTTTATAAATAAAGTTTTATTGGAACACAGCCACTCCCATCACTTACATACTGTCGGGGACTTCACTTGCACCATACAGAGCGATTGTGACAGATTGCACGGTCTGAGAAGCCTCAAATACTTGCTACGTGGCCCTTTGCTGGCAGTTTACTGACTCTTGGACTAGATCATCTCCTGGGTACAATTTCCCAAGGTTCTTCGTGATAAAAATCACCTGGGGGACTTGCTGAAAATGCAGATTACCAAGCCCTGCCCCTGGAAATTCTGCTTCAGTAGATCTGGTGCAGAGTCCAGCCATTTCTATTTCTAACCATCACTCTGTTGCCTTCAGGCAATGGTGTGCGAAGGACCGTTCAAGCTCTAAATTTTATCAATACGTTATTGAATGTGTTTTTCCCTCTGGCTTTATCTTTCTAATCATGTTTAGTTTGATAAGCGCACAAATTGGTCTGGGGAACAGGAAGAAAGTGGAAATGAGAACACTAGTTAAAGTATGCTTGAGGGAGAGGGGAAAGTCTCTTTCCAGTAAACATCTTCCACACATGATTCACCAAACGTGAGGTGCACATGTAGCTCATCAAGAGCTTGGCACCGTCTCAGACATGAGGCTCCCTCCGTTCCTTCTTAACCATTGTGCTTTCTGTAACCTAGCTCAAGAAAGTTTCCTCTTTCTTTCTTTCTTGTAAGGAAGTGAATCTTGTCCTAATACGGCAGGTTACATCTGAGAAAGAGAATGTGGTGAGGAGAACCCCAGGAAAAGATGGAAAGATGGAGGGTGTTTCGTCACGAGAAGAGTTTCAAATGGAATGACCCCCCCCAGTCAAAGTGATCTGACTTTCTATGAATAGCTGGACAAAGTGGGACAAAAATGTGTTCATCAAAGGAAAGCAGATTTATATCATCCCAAGAGCTCAGCAGTGATTTATGATCCAATTACTTGTGTTTGCTTTGTGCTTTGGTTTGTCTGTTGTTCTCTCGCTCCCCCACCCCCGATTTTGTGACTTTGTCATTATGCCAGGCTATCTTGAGGACAGTCACAGTTTTCCGAAGAGCATTCACAAGTTCTCCTCCTCGCCCACCCCCTGCAAGATTCCCTTTTCAGCAAAACTAGGAACTCCAGAGGCTGGTTCTGTCTTCCCTTGCAGCTTTATACCATGTATGTCTGGGAGCTCAGCCCTTCCTGAGGATGAGGAGCAAAGATCCCTATATGCTCTGGCATGGGCATTTACTTTGGGTTTGAGGAAGCTGCTGAGGCCAGGAGAAAGCAAATCTGAAAAATCCCAGACTCTGTGTTTGGGTGGCCCTTCATCAGCTGGGAGGTGGCTCTCTCTGTTGGACTCACAGTGCCATCTCTTGGCCTCAGGCTGACAATGCTCTGGACTCTGGAAGTGTGAAGATTCTAGAGTGCAATGTGGTATCTCAAACTGCGGCAGAAGCTAGTGCTACCTGTAAACAATATCCTGAAAGCAAATCTTTAATTAAGCAATCCTCCTCGTTTGAGGTTGATTTTTAGATCTTGACACCACTAGGCTCCCTCATAGCCGCTGAGGTTAGGGTTCTTCATTCTTATGCCACCTGAATCACCTTGCTTTGCTTAATGGCTTTCTTTGCGCACATCCCAAAAAACAAAGTGTTGCAAAACACCGCTTAAAAATAGTCATTTTAGGGGCTCCTGCCTGGCTCAGTCGGTAGAGCATGTGACTCTTGAACTTGGGGTCGTGAGTTCGAGCCCCACGTTGGGCACAGAGTGTACTTAATTTTAAAAAAGTCATTTTATTTCCTGCACACTCAGGTAACTTTGAGGCCCCTTCTGGTCACTTTTTGATGAACTACAGATAGCAACAAATTGAATACACAAAAATTGATTTCTAGCAGTGAATTGCAAGTCTAGTCAAACAAATGCCATTGAAGATAATCTGTTCTGAGACTTTTCAGACACCAACGAAACAGAAACACTAGGAAGGATAAAGCAAACAGCTGGGAAATAGAAAAGAAAATGGATAATGTTACCGCCCCCCCAAAAAAGCAATTCTCATTTTTGTAAAGCACATTTTTGTTGACTGTTCTTTTCAATGCTTCTTCAAGAGTGGGAATAAATATCTGCGGAAAAAATAATAAAAATAAGTACAAGGGTAGCCAAGCCATAAAGCAACAGCTTAATTTTATAAACACTAAAATAAAAATTAGTTTGGGTTGTTTGGGGGTAGGTACAATGTGCTGTTTTTCAAGTCAACAACACACGTTTAGGGATAGATAACACAATTATTAAAAACAGGGAACCCTCCCAAGACAACCACTATTCCTAACCCCCACTCGACAGCAACACATACACACATACTCACCTTTAGAATTAGAAAAGGATTCAGAATTAATCAGAATTAAGGGTAAGTGTGAATCAGCCAGGAAAACAGTTGTCTGGTTTCTCCTGACATTTTCTTTCTGCAGTATAAAGAGCCTGGCTCTAGGGGCACCTGGTTGGCTTAGTTGGTAGAGCGTGCGACTCTTGATCTTGGGGTTGTGAGCTTGAGCCCCATGTGGGGTGTAGAGATTACTTAAAAAGAAAATCTTAAAAAAGAGAGAGAGAAAGAGACTTACTTTGGAGAAGAGGGTGCTTGGCCACACCGGTGTGCCCATCTCTCATTCCACGGCCTTTACCCTAAAGCATTGTTAAAAGCCCAAACCCTGGCACAACACTCCATGGCCTTAAACAGGCTACTTAGGTTCCTCCGCTCGTCCCCTCATCTATATAACGGACATGAAAATAGCACCCACCTCGGAGGGCTGTTTGAAGACTTCATAGTACCAGCAAAATGCTTAGAACAGTTCCTGGAATGTAATACATGAGCATAGATAAAGTTGTGGCTACGATTACTTATTTGTAAGTCAGATTCTATTTCTTGTCTTGGTGCTCACTTCATGTTTTCTCACCCTGGTGCTTAAAGTGTTTGCTCTCCTATATGTGAAGTGATCCTTCACTAGCCTCACCTATCTCAAGCTTTTTATACAACAATCCATGTCTTCTCTGCTTTCCTCTGACACAGTGATAGGGGATAGGGGAGGGAAAGTGGCCTCCCAGGGGAGTCTGCCCCGAAGAGTAGCTGACTAACAAAATCTGCGGCTTTTGCAGTTATATGTGAGTTATACAGACTCATGAGAAGGACAGAAATGTGGGGGCCGGTTGATATTTATGGCGTTAGTTTGCTAGGGGTACCCTAATAAAATGCCACACACAGGTGGATTAAACAACAGACATTTATTTTCTCATAGTTCTGGAGGCTGGATGTCCAAGATCAAGGTGCTGTGGGTTTTCTGCTGAGGACTCATCCCTTGGCTTATAGATAGCCACCTTCCTGCTGTGTCCTCACATGGCCTTCCCTCTCTACGCGTGTCTGGGTCCTAATCTCTTCTAAGGACACCATTCATATTGGGTTAGGGCCCACCCAAATGACCTTATTTTACCTTAATTATCTCTTTAAAGGCCCTACCTCCAAATATAGTCACATTCTGAGGTACTGAGGGTTAGGAGTTGTGGGGAGAGGGGCACAATTCAGCCCATAACATTTATTATAAATGTTTTAGTGAAAAGAAAGCCATTGTTTTACTGATAACAACAACAACAACAACAAGTCTCAGTTCTTTGCCCCATAGATTCCTGTTTTCAACCCACAAGGGAAAACACCATGCATAGCAATGGAATATTCTGGGAAAGTAGATCTTGACTAGCTATTTTAGTGAGGAGTTTCGCCCAAAAGCAAGTTCATATTAGAAATCAAATGTGATCTTTCACAGCAATTTAACAGTGAAATTTATTTGTTATTATTATTCATTTATCTGTTTTTCCATGTACTTCCATCCGTGCATTACATTATTTGTAAAAAAAAAAAATTCTGTCAAACGCAGGGCCTGGGTGACTCAGTCAGTTAAGTGTCTGCCTTCGGCTTGGGTCATGATCCCAGGGTCCTGGGATCAAGACCCACATGGGGCTCCCTGCTCAGCGGGGAGTATGCATCTCCCTCTCCCTCTGTCTGCGGCTCCCCCTTCTTGTGCTCTCTCTCTCTCTCTGTCAAATAAATAAATAAAAGCTTAAAAATTCTGTCAAACATTTACTATAGGAACCATATTTGAAATATAAAGAGGAATATCATAAGCTTCATCAATGAGGCACAGATAATAAAATGGGAGCTGGAGACAAGGGACAGATAATTATAATACTGATGGTGGCAGATGTGCTCTGGCGTGTCCAGACTCAAGTTCTGTCTGACTGAGGCTGAACATCGGGGCTAACGGAAGGCTTTCTGGAAGATGGGTCCTGGTCAAATTTTGAAGATTTCAGCCAGAGGAAGAGAGAGTGAAAAAGTACGTCTACAGACTCGTACCCAGGCGCATGGAGGGGGAGACCCCCCCAGAGCTGTTCACTTCTCAATGAGAAGAAGCACATCTGTCCTTGGGATAACTGAAGGGAGAAACATAGGCCATCTTTTGAACCAGCATTTTTACTCATGAATAAGCCATTTAAAAACATACCTTTTACATACTAAGATGTCTTGCCAAGGTCAGAACTGAGACTCACTGGCTACCTCTTCTTTCCACTCCAAAAGACTAGCTTTGTCTTTATGTTCTGTGCGACACTCTCTGAATGGCGCCATGCATGTGGGGAGACATTTACAGGGGTTGGGATTAGAATGGGACCCAGGAACCCCAAGGGAGAGAATTTGAACCTTGTTCAGAATCCGAATTCATTATGGATATAGCTACAGGGCGAGAACCCAGAGACAGCCAGGCTATAGAGAAGGACAAGGGAGTCATGAGATTAAAAAGAAAAAAAAAAAAAAAACCACCAGTGAGCCAATCTGATGGGGTGGGTCAAACTCAGCGGGACAGTGTTAAGTCAGGGAGGGGCGGTGATTCCAGACAGTGTGGGGCTCACCCATCCCTCTCTACTTACCTCCTGAGCTCAGAGAGCCTGTCAGCTCTAAGGTGAGGACTGAGCTGTGGGGACAATGCGTCCCGCCAGAAGCCCCTTCCAGGCAAGAGCTGAAGAATATGGACACGACAAGGGGAAGACCTTTCCCCAGGGCCCAGGAAAGAGTGGTCAGCAGGGCAGGAAGGGGCTGTGGCCAGCAGAAGGACTAGAGCTGGCAGAACACAGGGCTTATGGAGCTATCAGACATGGAGATAATTTAGAGGCGACAGCCTCATTCCTTTCTGGCTCCTGAGGAAACACAGAAGTGAAAGGGGTGCTGTGGGGACCTTGCCCGTCATGGGATTGTTGATTCAGTGAACTAGGGGACAAACTGTGAGAGGACCCACGAGCTTGTGGGGAAGGAGCATTAGGTACCCACGTCAAAACCCCCAGGGTTCCTGGAAGGACACAGGGCAAGAACGCCTAGACAAAATGGGACACCAGATGAGGGAGGGGCAGGGCTTGGGGTTCTGAAATCTGATCCTGTCTGCAAAGACGACCACAGTTCTCAGTGGGGAGTGACATGTGGGGCCAAGTGGTCACATAGGTCCAACAATATGTGCCTGAGAGAGATCTTGCTATAGAAATGCAAAGTTGCGCTCATTTTTGGAATGAACTATATGGCTTCAAAAATTTTGAGAGACAACTTTGCAATACCTGTCCGAGCCATTGAGTGTGATTTCACTCTGCCCTGGATGAGGAGGGGGTTAGTGGAATAATTCGAGCAACTTAAGCTTCAGGGAGCCACGCATCCTGTGCGGAGAGTTGAATGCATAGGTGGGTGGGGAAGGCGGGAAATGAAAGGTGGATGGAGAAGTGGGTGGGCAGCCCCCCCCATACCCTCCCTTTCCTCAGGATTAGCCCTCCAGGGAACTTTCCTCCCTGCCTCTGGGTGTCCCCTGCTCTCTCCCTGTCGTACCACAGCAACAACCCACCACTAAGAACTTTACCTCAGATGGTCTCTCCCTTTACTTGTTGGAACTCACCTATCCTGTGTTCCATTCCAGAATATCAGGTACCTATTTGATTCAGAGCTGCAATGTTAATTCATGCAAAGAGATCACATATTGGCCTTTTTTCCAGTGATGTCTCCTTACCTCAGACCACTCCTTACCTCAGCGATTGATTCTCAGCAGAGGCATTTCAAGCATTTCCAGGCATGAAAGCTCCCTGTTGGTGCTCACCTGGGGCATAAGCCTCTCACAGGTTCCATTTATGATACCGTCTTCTGCTTCGGTCTGGAAACAACTTCAGTTATGGTGAGTACAAGTCTGGAATGGAGAGCCTCATGGACCTGGGTTCAAGTCTGGACTCCGACTGTGTCTGGAGCATGTAACTGAAGCCCCCAGGGCAGCGATTTCCAGATCTGCGAAGGGGGAAACACGGACCGTACAGGGCTCTGACAGAGGTCAGTGAAGACGCGGAGCTACAGTTATGGTGGACTTTCTGTATCTGTCCCAGAGCCCCTCCCTTCCCCTTCCTCCTTCCGAGGGAGCCCACTTCCCATACAGCAGCTGCAATTGGGAAGCCTCTTTCCAATCACAGAAAGGAGATTCTGGGGTGGCATGGGGATACTGCTCCTCTGCACCCCCGCCCGCTGGGGGTGCGGAACCGTGGGGGCCTCTGGAAATCCTGAAGGGCTCCCCATATGCTGACACAGGCAGGGGGAAAAGATGAAAGAGCCCATGTCCTGGACGAATCACAGAGCTGCCTCTTGAACCAGTCCTGGACTCGACTACCCATGGAGTCCTTATCAAGTGAGATAATAAACCCTCAGGTTTAAACTGTTTTCAGTTGGGTGTTCGATGCTTGCTATCAAATCTCTCAGATACAAAAGCATTTTGCAAAGGTCCCTTATAAGAACTTGGTGATGTTAACTATCTTTCCTCATCTTGATTCTCACCAATCACTCAGGATGAGCTACTTCTAGCTAATTTAAACGAAAGACCCAGGTGGTCTGCTCAGGCAGCCCCCTCTTCCTCCCCCCCCCCACCCCCCGCATCTGTGCCCATGAGCCTCTTAGAGACAACAGAACACGGAGGGAATGTTTTGACTCGTTATCTCAACACACCTTAAATCTTCACACATACCCAAATGAAAGATCAAATTAGGCTTTTCACAAAAGCAAAAGAGAGTTGTATGTAGTGTTACAAATGACCCCCAGCAACCAGCGATTGTTGGCAGCATTCGAATATGAACACTCTTTAAAGAAATGAAAATTCCAGGAGAATTTGTGTCCTCACCCACATGACTGTGGTGGAAATGTTACTCCAGGTGACAGTATTTATGAAAATACATGTGTAGCCTCCTGCATTCTGTTTGATCCAAGAGGATGTTCCTGGAGAGTTTCTGGGGGGCCAGTGGTGACTAGAATTCTTGCAAAGGCCTAGGGCTAGTATGGCCTGCCTCTCCCCCTCCCCCCAGCCCAGCACCCAGTCACCCTGCCTGCCTCCTTGTGCCAAGAATTAAGATGGCAGCCTGACTATAATTTAGGTACCCATCAATCTTTAATTTTTTTTCTTCCTTGGCCAATAATGTTGTGTTGTTTAGAATTAGACTCTTGGTTAAATTAGATTTCTTTTCCTTTTTTTTGCTCCTGTTGTAACTCAATCGGATTCTCATTTAAAACAAAAGTAAATTTGCAAAGCCAAAAAGAACAATGGTACACAGGAAACAAGAAAAACAAGCTGGTTGCCTTGCACACATTTGGTGTTTGCAAATAGCATTCTCCCATTTGGAAAACCTGGCTTCCCAACTAGGACACCTCAACTGGAATTTTGGTTCTCCTCTAAAATGTTGTATCTTGGGACTTCAGAGGGCCTGAGGAAACTTTTCTGGAATGATGGCAACATTTGCAACCTTGATCCTGGTAGCACCCATATGACCATATTTACACGTCAAAACTCACAGAAATATATACATTAAAAAAAGCAAACTTTATTGAATGTAAATTTTTAACCTGATTTCAAAGAAAAAAGAAAATATAGTCCTTGTGGTAATTTCCCAGGCCCAAACTCAGCCAGTTAGAGTAAAATCATTTTGCTATCTTTTATAAGGGTGTTGAGGTGGTTTTTTTTGTTTTGTTTTGTTTTGTTTTGTTTTTTTAAGTAATCGCTACACTCAATGTGAGGCTCAAACTCAAGAGTTGCATGCTCTACCCACTGAGCCAGTCAGGTGCCCATGCACTTTTTTTTTTTTAAGTTTTCTTTACCTCTTTTTATTTAAAGATTTTTTTTTTTTTTTTTTTGAGAGAAAGAGAGAGAGAGAGAGAGAGCACAGGCAGGGGAGGGGCAGAGGGAGAGGAAGAAGCAGGCTCCCCCCTGAGCAGGGAGCCCGATGTGGGGCTCGATCCCAGGACCCTGGACCATGACCTGAGCCGAAGGCAGATGCTTCACTGACTGAGCCAACCAAGCTCCCCTCTTTACCTCTTTTTAAATCTGCCTCCCAAGTCTCTTCCAGGAAATTGCATTTTAGATGCTACAAAATTGAGTTCACTATGAGTTCATTGTGAAATAAATGTTTGTTCTTCAAAAACAAAACAAAACAAAACAAAACAAAACAAGAGGGTAAGGGGGATCTTGGAAGTAACACGTTATACAGATAACTCTCTGAAAACACGATCTTCTTCTTGAACAATTTATTTTCTAGCACACCCCTGCACAAATTCCTTAGAGTGGCCTAGCTCTAAAATAATAGGAAAATCACTTCCCTTTTCTGTTTTCAGGTTCTGCAACTATAAAATGTAGGGCGGACTAGATTAACCTTATTTGTGCCAAACCCAATTGCTGGCAGTGCTGCCTGAAGCATCGTATTGAGAGAAGTCCAGTGGTCTGCCACCATGCCTTCCAATGACCCTGGCCCCCCAGGGCTGGTGATGGCATCCAACACCTATGCGCCATCTTGGAATCTCCTGTAAGACAGTCAGCTCCCAAGATGCAGACCTGTTGTTTGGTTCCCTTCTTTTTTTTTTTTTTTTTGATTTTTTTTTATTATGTTATGTTAATCACCATACATTACATCATTAGTTTTTGATGTAGCGTTCCATGATTCATTGTTTGTATAACACCCAGTGCTCCATTCAATACGTGCCTCTTTAATACCACCACCAGGCTAACCTATCCCCCCCAAACCCCCGCCCTCTAGAATCCTCAGTTTGTTTCTCAGAGTCCATAGTCTCTCATGGTTCATCTCCCCCTCCGATTTCCCCTGCTTCATTCTTCCCCTCCTGCTATCTTCTTCTTTCTTTCTTTTCTGTTTTTTTTTTTTAACATATAATGTATTATTTGTTTCAGAGGTACAGATCTGTGATTCAACAGTCTTGCACAATTCACCGCGCTCACCATAGCACATACCCTCCCCAATGTCTATCACCCAGCCACCCCATCCCTCCCACCCCACCACCACTCCAGCAACCCTCAGTTTGTTTCTTGAGATTAAGAATTCCTCATATCAGTGAGGTCATATGATACATGTTTTTCTCTGATTGACTTATTTCGCTTAGCATAATACCTTCTAGTTCCATCCATGTCATTGCAAATGGCAAGATTTCATTCCTTTTGATGGCTGCATAATATTCCATTGTATATATATATATATATATATATATATATATATATATATATATATACCAAATATTCTTTATCCATTCATCTGTTGATGGACATCTTGGCTCTTTCCATAGTTTGGCTATTGTGGACATTGCTGCTATAAACGTCGGGGTGCACGAACCCCTTCAGATCCTTACATTTGTATCTTTGGGGTAAATACCCAGTAGTGCAATTGCTGGATCATATGGTAGCTCTATTTTCAACTTTTTCAGGAACCTCCATACTGTTTTCCAGAGTGGCTGCACCAGCTTGCATTCCCACCAACAGTGTAGGAGGGTTCCCCTTTCTCCGTGTTTGGTTCCCTTCTGTGCTCTGAGTACTTAGCATTGGGAACTCAGGAAGCATTCAGTGACTAGTGTTACAAATGGATGAATGAATATACTGGATGATTTATAAGGCCCTTTGTGGCTCTAAACGTGACAAGTGGTGGGCCTCAAGTCAGCATGTTGTGGGTTCTCTCTGAGGGGTCTTCCAAAGACCTTACCACACGGACACTTCTCCCCACTGTCTTTCATTGGGTTTCCTTTCACTGGCCTCAGACTTAGACTGTAATTAAGATAGAATTATACTACCCCCCAGGCAGTATAAAATGTAAATCTGGTTATAATAATGTTCAAATTTCTCTGAATGAAAACTCTCAGGGCATTTTTTTTTATGAGGGAGGTTGAGGTATAGTGTTGCCTGAGGTCCGGTGTGGAGTGAGGCTGAGGGGGGCAGACTAGATTCCAGGGGGAGGAAGGTACAAATCCCACCTATTTCACCAGTGTATCCAGGGCCTGCCTTACCCCAGATTCGCACCCCAAGTTTCGAGGTTCCAAGTGAATCACACTGTCTCTGTAAGCCACAGCGATCCAACATGTCGGTGAGGAGCTTTTTGCTTTACTGTGTTGTCAAATGGATCCACCTCCAGTGTAAGCTTCTATGACTCTATAATATATATATATATATATATATATATATATATATATATATATATATCTGCATGGCCACCCTCCAATCAAGATAGATTTCCATCACCCCCAACATTCCCACACAACCCTTTGAAATTAATCCCCAAAGGGGGCCCCAGGTGACCGCTGATATGCTCACTGTTAATATAGATTTGCTTCACCTTTTTTATAGTGTCTTATAAATGGAAACATGTCTGGCTTATTTCAAACAGCATGATATTTTTGAGACTTCATTTTTTAAAAAAAATACAAAAAAGATGGTAAAAATTACCTATAATTTAAACATGTAGAGATAGCCACTGTGGAAGTTCTAGTATTCATCCTTTTTAAAAACCTTTTTTTTAATTTTTAGTAATCTCTACATCCAACATGGGGCTCGAACTCACAACCCCGAGATCAAGAGTCGCATACTCCACTGATTGAGTCAGCCAGGAGCCCCTAGGATTCATCCTTTCAGACATCTTCCTGTGTGTATGTATATGTGTGTCTATGTGTGTCTATGTCCAGACACATTTTTTTTATTTATTTTTTAAAGATTTTATTTATTTATTTGACAGAGAGAGAGAGACAGCGAGAGAGGGAACACAAGCAGGGGGGAATGGGAGAGGGAGAAGCAGGCTTCCCACTGAGCAGGGAGCCCGATGCGGGGCTCGATCCCAGAACTCTGGGACCATGACCTGAGCCAAAGGCAGACGCTTAACGACTGAGCCACCAGTCTCCCCAAGACACACATTTTTAATAAATGGGATTATAATATTTATTCTGTGCCATAGTCTTTTCTCTCCACAATTTGTATGGTATAGAATTATGATAATCCATTGCATGTATGAACCATATTTATTTAATCAGGTGTTTTGGGGGGAACATTGGTTGTTTTCAAATTTTTATTTTTGGGGTGCCTGGGTGGCTCAGTTGGTTATACGTCTGCCTTTGGCTCAGGTCATGATCCTGGGGTCCTGGTATCGAGCTCAGCAGGGAGCCTGCTTCTCCCTCTGCCTGCCGCTCCCCCTGCTTGTGCTCTCTGTCAAATAAATAAATAAATAAATAAATAAATAAATAAATAAATTTTTAAAATCTTAAAAAAACTTTTTTTATTTTTAAACTAGAATTATTCCCCAAATACATCTTTGACTCTTCATACATCCTTCAAAAAATCCCAGTGATAGAATTCCCAGGTCAAACAATATTAACACATCACATTTGGAAACCTACTGCCAAAGGACCTTCCTGAAAGGTTATACCACGAGCAACAGTACTTGCATGTTCATTTTTCATGTGTGTCCTGGGTTGGGGCAATATTTTAAATTTTCCAGTAAGTACAAATAACAAACAAAACCCCCCATCATTTGTGAGGTTCCCATCTTGTTTCATACCTCTGAATTGAATGACCCTCTAATTATTTCTATGAGATTATTAGGACACTAGATATCTTTTTTTGCAGCCCTAGTTTTACACCCTGAAATGGATACAAATCTATTCCTGAACCTATTTCACGAAAACCTGTTTTTCTCCACTTTTCCCACTGCCGCTATTTTGCCACTAGGGGGCGCAGGGGCTGCAGAAACATAACCTTAACCAAGGACACTTGGGGAATGACAGAAGGCACTGTTAATGATTAGGTTGGGACAACAGGCCTAATCCAGGATGGCCATTAGCACCCCCAGATCATAATTAGCACACTGGAATGGTTGTCTTGCTTTGAGATATCATTTAGAATGATACCCAGCGATTAACTATGTGTAGATTTATGATACCTGGGTTATGTTGAGAGTTGTTCTAAAAACCTCAAAAATGTTCTCAAAGCAGTATTTTAAAGTTCGATTTCATTTAAAGATTAAGTATATTGCATACAACACATTATCCCTACATCTAGTCCAAATTAACATATTAGTTACCCCAGATTTGCAACCTAAGAGATGGAAACTCGGGATGAAAGAAAATCTGCTATGATAAGAAAATGCAGACCTGAGGCTTTTTGCCCAGTAGCTGTGGCTTTAATTCCTGTACACTCAGAAGACTGAGGCCATGAACGGTGCAGGAGCAGAGCAGCATGAAGCGCTTCCCTCCATGAAAATGTCTTAAATACATCTCTTTTCTGCCTGTTCCCTTCCCCACATTCATCCCTCCTCCCATCAGGGTCTGGATAAGAGGGTCCCCTCCTGCTTCCTTTCCAGAACCCAGACCGCCATCAGTAACCACACCCATTAAAAAAGAACTCTCGGGGCGCCTGGGTGGCTCAGTTGGTTAAGCGTCTGCCTTCGGCTGGGGTCATGGTCCCAGGGTCCTGGGATCGAGCCCCGCATCAGGCTCCCTGCTCCGCGGGAAGCCTGCTTCTCCCTCTCCCACTCCCCCTGCTTGTGTTCCCTCTCTCGCTGTCTCTCTCTATCAAATAAATAAATAAAATCTTTAAAAAAAAAAAGAACTCTCTTTGGCACTAAATCTTCCCTCCCCACTCCTGTTTGAACTCTATTTCCCTCTCTCCCTGCAAAACAAACTCTCAGTGAATTAGCCAGCCCTGGTGAAGCCTGAGTCCTACCCTTTGCTCCGTGGTGAGTGACACTCTGCTCTGTCCACAAGTAGGCAGAGATGAGGTTTTCCCCAAATCACGGGTATCTTCCTTAAAGAAATCCACACAGATGGAACAAATTCAATATTAAGCATTTTGCAAGCTTATTTGTAAGAACATGGAGCAGCCTCATTAGAATGGCAATGAATCCAGGGAAGGGAAAGTGCAAGGGGGGGTTCACTTCATAAATAGTGATGGAACTAGCTGTGTGTGCCAGACACTGTTCTAAGAGCTGACAACAACAGGAGGAACTAATCCAAAGGGTGGTGTGCATGTTGCTTACATCTGGGTGTGGAATAGAGACCACAAACAGTCGACTGATACAATGTTCGGGAGTGCAAGGGAGAAGAATCAAACACCTGAGCCAGGAGAGGAATGGGGGGCTACTCTGGGTAGGTGGGCTGACCATGAGCATATCTGAATGAAGAGGGGGCATGAGCTATAAGATACAGGAAGCATGTTCCAGGTAGAGGGAATGACAAGGGCCATAGCCCTGGAGTTGGAACATCCTGGCAAGTCAGAGGAAAATCTTGAAGGGGTAACCAGAGGCAGGGGTCCAGGAAGTTTGCATTTTATTCCAAATGTGAAGGGAATCCACCAGTGGGTTGGGAGTGAAGGTGTGATGTGAGCTCTGGGATCTGACTTGTGTTATAAAAGATCACTTCAGTGGCTGCCTGGCAAGAAGGAGAAAAAGAAACAAAAGTTGATTTGCATTAATTCATGCTGACAATGAACGTGCATGAGGAGTCCAGTTAACTCGATTCTGCACAAGAAGTCCAGGAAGGAAGGAAAGAAGGAAGGAAGGGGGAAAAAGAAAGACAAAAAAACCCCAAAATGTATTCCGATGGCCTACTTTTCAGTCCCATGAAACCACTGTCCGTTCTTTCTATGGATTTTCCCAAACCCTTCATAATCTTGCTCATCCCCGATGCTATACTGTTTCTGGTAAATTCTCCAGTGAGCCTCAGTGGTCCCGTGGTATTAAGCTTCTCCGAGGTGCTTCCTGATCCTCACATGTTTGCAGCTGTGAGGTTCTTAAGGGTCTCATCTCTCATCCCACACAGCTGGTCTGACACAGACGTCTCCCCTGGCTCAGTCCAGAGTCTCCAGATAGAACACGAGTGGTAGAATTTAAATTCAGAGCCAAAGAGGCCCTGGCAAAGATTGGGCTGCCTTTTTCCACTTAAGTTGGAATTTAAGTCAAACAAAGAGGGCATGATAGTATCAAGAGACTCACTCCAGAATCGAGGGACAGTAGTTTCTCTGACACGTGCTAGCTTACGCTTTATTTTCTCTTGGCAGGTGGATCCGGGCCCACCCAACACATAGATGGAATCAAGTTGGCCTCCCCCACGTTGTATGAGAAGGATCTCAAGCAATGTCTGGAAGAGACTGCGGGAAACTTGAGCCAATTCCATTTTTTAAAGCTCAGATATATTTTTAAAGGCAGAGATTTTGAAAATATGCATGTGCTGTAGGATAGAGCAAATGAGTAAATACTCTGAAATTGCTAGGAACTCCCACTCACTGTGGGAGAAGGAATATAGAAATACAGGATAAAGGAAAATAAGAGGAAATTCTATAGTGCTGGATTTGAGTTTGAATTTGGAAGTATCACTAAAATCTCATTATGTAGATATTGTGAGCTCTGTCCCTTGAAGGAGCTGTGAAGCAAAGCAAAACAGAACAAAAAACAACCCCGTGGTAATTAGCAAACTAAACACACTGATCCTGTTCTCTAAATATCAGAATCTCTAATCTCTAAAATCAGTCATAACTTCCCTACTAAAAGGAATTAGGGATCCTTGAAGATCCAGCTGAGTTTATCCCTGAGACAGAGCACGGATGAGTCTAGACTATCTTCCTGTGCCAAAAGCGATGAGGTGCTCAAAGATGGAAGTGTGTGAAAGGACACAGCTTGGAAGAACCCCACTGGCCACATCTGGGACGACGAAAGCATCAGAAAGAAAAATGGCAGAAATGGATCCTAACCCTAGAATGTTGTTTTCAGTGAATGAACAGTTAGGTAGATGGCAGAAGGTGGGAGCCAGGTTTGTGTCTGTTGGAACGGGAGGTTACAGATAAGCAAGGGGAGGAGGGGAGAACGATCCATGTGGTACTGGATTAGAGTTGGAAACATCAGCATGTTTATGCTTAATGGTTAGCTTAATGTCCACACAGATGGTTACGTATAGGAATGTCTATAGAGCAGTGAGCGGGCACGGGTTAGTATACACACATCTATTTCCTTGCTCTATCAGCAGAGACGGTCTGGGGAGAACACTAGCCCAGTGGCAGTGAGCATACCTGGAATCCAGATCTTGGTTTCTAATCTCATTCTCCTGTAAGAGGAAGCAAGGCTCCTCGGAGAAATGGCTGCCTCCAGGACTCAGGCAGAAAATAGACCAGATGAGCAGAGCTTCTTGTTGGGCCAGAAAGTAAGAAAGTGCTCAAAACAAAACCTATCCAGAAAACCCAGCATGTACTAGGGCGGCAGGATGAACATCACCGGTCAGGCAGCCCCAGCTTCCAGAAGGCTCTTGGTGCAGCCGGCCCACCGCCCAGATACCCAAGGGGAAGGTCAGCTCCACCGAGGAGGCGGCAAAGGAGGAACCCAAGAGGAGATCTGCGAGGTTGTCAGCTGACCATACTCCTGCAAATGTGGAAACTAAGCGAAAAAAGGTGGCAGGAAGGATAAATCTTCACACCAAAAAGTGCAAACAAAGGGGAAAAGGAGAGCAAAGGGAAAACAGCCTGAAGCGGCTAACTGAGGAACGATCAAGGACTTACCTGCAGAAAATGGAGAAACTAAAAATGAGGAGAGTCCAGCTGCTGATGACGCCAAGTCTGATGAATATCATATACAATGTCTTATCAGTCGTCCCTGTCTCCCTCCTTATACAATCCAGAGGACTATCTTTAGCAACTATTTTGTAAATGCAAGCTTTTTCGTAGCTCTAGAAACATTTTTAAGAAGGAGGGAATCCCGGGCACCTGGGTGGCTCAGTAAGTTAAGTGTCTGACTCTTGATTTCGGCTCAGGTCATGAGCTCAGGGTCCTGGGATCGAGCCCCACATTGGGCTCCCTGCTCAGCAGAGAGTCTGCTTCTCCCATTCCCTCTGCCCCTCCTCCTGCTCATGCTCTCTCTCTCTCTCTCTCTCTCTCACACACATAAATAAATAAAATCTCAAAAAAAAAGGGGTAAAAATCATTTGTTGGTTCTTTACTTCTTGGTACAACCAGAGCATAGTGGGATATTGAGTGTGGGAGGCTTTGATTGTCTTGGGTGTCAGTTTAACAATCCATAGATGGCGTGGTTTTTATATCCTATAATACTAAGCATACGACATGACAATTTGCAGTCAGTCATGCGTTTAATATGTCTTGAACATTTTAAATTACTTCTATTCCCTGTGGTTTTTGGTAGAATTGTTTGCTAAATTAAACCACTCCTTGCTCTTGGCTCTCCCTGTCAGAATTTTGTGCACTTGGTCATGGTAGTCAAGTTTTCCTAGTAACTTTGTTAATGTGTTGTGCAAGATTGAAAATCTGAGTATGACCTGTATACAATATTAAATTGTGAATTAATGGGACTTAACAATGTAACAGCATATCAACATTTGAAGATATTCCTACTTGATAATTCTGTTCAGGAAAATTTGCCTCCAAATTTTAAGCTGGAAGTTTACTGGAATAACTTTAAGAATCACAGCTACATGATTTTTTAGATTTTTGGTATGTCCATTAAGAATTATGGACAGGGGCGCCTGGGTGGCTCAGTCGGTTAAGCATATGCCTTGGGCTCAAGTTGTAATCCCAGGGTCCTGGGATGGAGTCTCGCATCGGGCTCCCTGCTCAGTGGGGAGCCTGTTTCTCCCTCTCCCTCTGCCTGCCTCTCTGCCTACCTGTTCTCTCTCTCTATCTCTCTGTCAAATAAATAAATAAAATCTTAAAAAAAAAAAGAATTATGTACAAGTTGAAAGGTCCATACTGATCCTCAGAGCAATCAATAAAAACTCAATTATGAAAGAATTTCTTGAAGCACATGAGAAAAATACCCACCACAAAATTGTCAGTGCACTATCTTGTACACCCAAACTAATACAACACTTTAAGTCAACTATACTTTATTTTTTAATTAATTAATTTATTTTTGAGTAGGCTCCGTGCCCAGCATGGAGCCCAATGCAGAGCTTGAACTCAGGACCTTGATATCAAGACCTGAGCTGAGATCAAGAGTCCCTCGCTTAACCTCCTGAGCCACCCAGGCATCCCAAGTCAACTGTACCTTAATAAAAAAAAATAAATGAAGTATTCTATTTTTCAGATTTCACAACTGTATGTATAAAGTGACATCATTGTTTAAATAATTAAACTTATCCCTATGTTTAAAAAAACCCCACAATGAGGAAAGTATATCAGAGGCGCCCAGGAAACACCTGAAAGAGCCCCTCCCACCCCATGGCCAAAGCTGGAACTGTTTATGCAACAAAATAAATAAAACAGTATTGAATTACAACCCAAAGAATAAAATGAACATCATGAGTCCATGACCATGATATCAATATTAATTGATATAAATGAATAATTGAAAGCTGTTCAAAGATCAAGTGAGGCAAATCAAGAATTTTTTAAGAGTTTACTTTAACTAAAATCGATTTAAATCAGGCAGCACCAAACTGGAAATGGTTAGGAGTGCTCCACCAACAGAGTCAGAAAATTATTGGTTGGCTCTAGTTTAAAGCCTACTTGGCTGTTTGTGATTGGTTGGTTGTCCTTAGGTTTCAATTTCATAACCTTGAGGCATTTACAGGCGTAGATTTTTGGTTTGCTTACATGGGCCACCACAACATTAGTCACCTCGGTCTGATTGGCTCCTTGTTTAATTTAATTTAATATGACATAAATAAATGGGGGGAAGGGAAGAGACAAATCTCCTGAGCAGAGAATTCCAAGTAGTTTTTACAGATAATCCCCCATTTGTTGATTATATGTATCTTTGGTGTGGTATGATTAAAAGCATTATTATTAGGAAAATGTTCTTATTCTCAGGAGTTAAATACTGAAGTATTTAGGGATGAAGTGCCATGATTTCTGCAACTTAATTTATGATTCAGTAAGAAGGAGAAGGTATATGGGGGGGGTGGGGTGGGGGGCGGAGTATGTGTATGGAAATCGGAACGGAGAAAGACAATGGCAAAATGTTAACAATTGATGAATTTGATGAAGGATATATGTTCATTGCCTTATCTTTCAAGTCCTCTGGATATTCTCAATTTTTCAAAATGAAAAATTGGGAAAAATAAATTCCACAAACATGAAGTATTTTATTTTTATTTTTATTTTATTTAGGTTTATTTAAGTAATCTCTACCCCCAACATGGGGCTCAAACTTACGACCCCAAGATCAAGAATTGCTGACTCTTCCATGAGGGGCGCCTGGGTGGCGCCTTCCGTTGAGCGTCCCACTCTTGGTTTCAAAGGCTCCGGTCATGATCTCAGGGGTCGTGAGATCAAGCCCTGCGTCAGGCTCCACACTCAGCACAGAGTTTAACTGAGATTTTTTTCTCCCTCTCCCCCTCCCCACCAAGCTCTCTCTCTCTCTCTAAAATAAACAAATAAATCTTAAAAAAAAGAAGAAAACAACGAACCATGAGAGACGATGGACTCTGAAAAACAAACAGGGTTCTGGAGGGGAGGGGGGTGGGGGGATGGGTTAGCCTGGTGGTGGGTATCGAGGAGGGCACATTCTGCATGGAGCACTGGGTGTTATGCACAAACAATGAATCATGGAACACTTCATCTAAAACTAATGATGTAATGTATGGGGATTAACATAAGAATAAAAAAAAAATGAGAAGAGAAAAAAGAAGAAAACAAAAACAAAGAATCGCTAGCTCCTCCAGCTGAGCTAGCCAGGTGCCCCCACAAACATGAAGCATTTTAAGTGTACACATTTAACAAATGAATAGAATAGAATTACACTAAAATAGGAGTTCAGAATCAAACAATAATTACAGAATCCATAAAAAACAATTTGCCCATGATGCCTGATAGAGAGCATGTGTGATTTGCTAATGGGCAGCTTTGAAGCTGTAGGAAGAACATCTTTTGTTATCATGAAGTTATCTTTGGGGTCATTCCTTGGGGAGAACATCAAGGATCCAATTTTGAGGCTCCTCAGAAGTGTGATTCCTGAGCCATACTCCCTCTCCTATAGACTGAGATCCTCAGGCACTATTTACCTATGAAGATCTCTCCCACCCCACCCTCTACCCTAAAGCTATTTTCTCCCAGCCAGGCTGGGAAATTCCCTCCTGTGAAAACATTCCTGCAAGGCAGGGATGGCCAAGGCATTGAACTCCCGTTCTAACGTACAAACACCCCTTTTATGGTGTGTCCCTAATCTTTTCACTTCACCGCAGCTTAGTTTACAAAATTTTCTATTTGAAGGACACAGCAGGAATGAGAGCTGGTGATTTCCAGTGGAGGCAAAAAAAAACAACCAGTTCATGGGGAGAGAGCCTCTTCTGGGCGGTCAGGCATGGAGGCCTGGGCAGCTGGGGCACTCGGGTCTCCCGTGGGGCAGGTGGAGCAGGGACACCAGAGCGAGAAAGGGAACAAGAAGTGAAAAGTGAGAAGAATTTCCCTGGCCTCACTTACCTGACTCTAGTCCAGGCCCTTTTGGGAAGGAATGAAACCGGGGGTGCTGGGGAGAACCTCCAAGTTAGTGCTTGGGGAGGCAAACTTTCCCTCTTCCCTTTGCTCTCTCCCTGGTCAACACTGAAAAGTGCTAACTCACCTCGCAGTGCACTGGCTGGGAAACTGCTCTGTGCAAGATCTCAAGCCTCAGCTCATTACCCACCCTGCCTGCAATCCCAGTCAGTTCCCAAGGAGGCAGGTGAGCACAGGTTAAGTGTCAGAGTAGACCCTTTACACCTTCCGATTCATTCTCCAAGGCCCGAGCAAATTGTCTTCAAGTAGAAAGTACACCTCAAGTGTTCCCCTAGCAGAGGGGCTAGTCCTTGGGAAGCAGAGGGATGAGGTAGGGAAGGGTTGGAAAAGAGACAAATTCTAGCCTAAACAGTTTCATTGTTCAGCTGGACAGTGCATTCACAGATACCCATCGTGCTCATATCTATATTTTAGGTTTGCCTAAAATATTCCATAATAAATTATGTTTTAAGTGGGCCTCAGACATTACTTTTTCATTGCCAACTTTGGAATGCAGAATGCTGTGCTGGTATTAATTCAACTCTGGGAGCATATTGCCATGAAAGCCCCTGGCTTTGGAGTTAATTAGATGTGAAGTCTGAAATTCGTATTAACTGCTAACTAGTCCTGCAATTTTGTGCCAAACACACTATCCTCTGTGCTTCAATATCCCTATCCTTAAAAGGGAGATGCTATCTGTTCTGCCTACCTCTCAGGAAGATCATGCAAGAAAGTCCTATAAAAAACATAAAGTAACATAGCAATGCAAGTAATTGTAAGTGGTATTTGGGATCTGGCTTATCCATGATGCTAAACTCGTAATTGCTGGGTTTGGGGGGTTATGAGCATGATTGCTTTTGTAGGCGTAAATGATGGAGAGGAAGGAGACCATTGTTCCAGAACCATAAACTGGGTTAGCACACTCCCTACTCACCACAAGGCGTGTGTTATTCTCCCTATTTCTGTTCTCAACTCTCTGTGAGTCTCTGCAAAATAGCAGCACTATCTTCCTAACCAAGAGTAAAACATTTGCTTTTAAAAGAAAAACATTTTAAAGTCATCTTTATCTTTCTCTAAAGCATTTCCACCTTCCCCAGTATGTGCGTTGGAGCCATGGCTATAAATTCACATTAATTTATTTTAAGAATGCATTGTGATTTCTAGCCAGATTAATGTCACTCTAAACCAGGCACTTTAGGAAGATGTACTTCTTGCCTAGGATCTTACCTTTGCCTGAAACACCTATGAAATTCTTCCAGGGTTGCTTTCAAAAATGATTTACAAACCACACAAGAAAATCCATCCCAGGAGTCCAAATGGGATTTTAGACCCAAAGAGTATTACCCAGACAGACCACCCTCATTGCTCAAAAAATAAACTCTATGTTGTTTCTGGAAAGCAAACCTCCAAACAAAGGAAAAAGATTCGACACCTCAGGGGGCTATTCAAAGAATCTGACCTTGGGTTCTGAAAAGTTTCCAGAACTTTCTCAGCAGTGACACCAAATGAGGACAACCCTGAAATTAGCTACTCTTATCTGGATGTAAAAGTTTCAGTCCAGGGTCTTTTGAAATTGAGCTTTTAAACTTTATGACTATGAAAGTAGTTTTTTGAAGCATAATCTAGTGAGAGCATCAGTGTTTTTTTACAGCTCAGAGATTGAATCAGTGACAAAATGATTCTGGAATTTGCGCTGGGGGCAAATAAACCATGAGATGAATCAGACTGATAGATAACAGGGAAAATGAAAACCTGGGGGCTCAGGCACAGACGTCATGTTTTTAATGTAAGAAACTAATTGTGGCTTGAACTTCTGATCAGGGCTCTGTGGTGGGTTCTGGACCCCACTCTCACTGAATGACTCACAGATTTGTTTTTTCTTTTTGTCAAAATTCTTTCTTGTCATGTTCTACCATCACTCTAGATTTCTGCGGACCCTGCTGAGTAGCTAAAATACCACAACACAAGTTGAAAATCTCTCACTCACAGAATTCTAGCTGGGAAAATGATTAGTATTGTGACTGAAATAATCCCCGGTCGTGGCTCCATTTACTTCCAGAAATAGCATTAAGCCTTTGTTTTGAGTTCTTATGTTCTTATGTAATAATTAAATTATTGATTATTAATAACCAAATTATTCATTATTTTCTGGGGCTTAGTAGCAGATATTTCTAAACAATTATTTTCAGTCGCCTTTTATGCAATTTGAATGTCCTTAAATGGCATTTCTATGGAAAAGCAAATAAATTGAAGAGAAAGTGAATACTCATAACCAGCAATAAAAAAAACCTTTCAAAGAAATGAGAAAATATTATCTCCAAATTACCCACCCAAAAGTGACATTAAAAACTATAACAGTTGAAAACACAGCAATAAAAGACCAAGCAACCAGAAAATCTTTATAATTGCACCTCTTATAAAAAGGCTATGTGTGTGTGTACATACATGTACATTAAGACAAGAATATTTTGCTGCATTGCATGAGAAATACACTCAGATTAGATGGTCTAACCTCAGCCCACCCACTCGGGGCATCAGGGCAGGACTGGGTGATCTAACCTGACCTCAAATGCTGCCAGGGAAAATCTCATCTAGGACAAATCCTGACACTAAAGATCTGCTTGTTCAAGTACACCATAAAACTTTACTGTTCCTTTTGGAGACCTGGCTAAGCCAACCAGGTAATAAAAGACAGATTTATAAGCCTAGAGCCTGTTGGCACCTCAGTAATTTGGAGTTAAGTACTTGGATTGGCTCCTAGATGCTTTATTGGTTTGAGGTATTCTTAGTAGGCCAATCAAAAATAATGAAGGGGCAGGCAGGAAGGCTCTCGTCCCGTGTCCCTTGACCACCTGGGCTTTGTCAACTCTCAGCTCCTGGTACAGTGCTCACATTTCACCAGACTGCATTTCCAAGTCTCATTTGTTCCCTGGGCCCTCCAAAATTTCCTTCTGCAGCTCCCATAGAACTTTCTAGATAAAGTGAAGCCAGCCATAGATGCAGAAAAGGACTACTTCCCTTCCAGGTAGAACCAAGCCAGAATATTTGGTTCAGTTCTTACAGACTGGAAGAAACTTAGGAAACCCTGCCCTTTACGGATCCCTCCCTCCCTCCTTCTCTTCCCCCTTGCTTCCTTTCTTCCTTTCTCACTGGGGCACCAGGTCCAGCTCTGAAAACTCATTTGCATGCTAGGTCCCCATTGAGTTTCTGTCTGATCCCCAAAATGTGGTCCTGTCTTTCTTCTTTTCAATCCAAGCAATTGGGTCTCCCCCTTTCTCCCTATCTTGGCAGGCTGGCCAGTAATCAGCCTCTGAAATTCCCTTGCTTTGCTCTTGTCAGTCTCCATTCTGAGGATGGAAGTTCTGTTCCTGACACCTGCATGGTGGCCATGCCACCTGCCACACAGTTCATGTGTGGCCCACCTGCTCTCCTGGCCTCTTGAGTACTGACCCTCTTCGGCGATCGCTGTTGCTCACCCGAGGCCCGCAGGTAGCCCTGGGTTGGACCTCCCTGATGGTGGCTCACGTACAGAACCCCTCCTGCCATCGCTTGGACTAACACTCGGCTGAATGGTCATAACAAGAAATGAGCGAATGTTTCAGGATTCCTGGGTGGTAAGTTCTGCCATGTCAGGGACTGAGTCTTACTCAGCATTTTATGTTCAGGCCCTAAGTGTTGGTCTGACCCAAAATAGATGCACTGGATCCCGGTTCAAGGGTGAGTGAATACTACAATTATTGTGTCCTCGCCAGGGCCCGCAGCTGGATCTTTTATGCTGGACCCATTGTTCTGCCCGAGTAACTATACATAGCCATGCCTCAGACACCAACAATTAAATCACTCCGTTGACAGGAATAAACATTCAACGTGCTTATGGGCATTCATCCCTTTTACAAATATGTACTTAGTGCTTTACCGTGTGTCAGGCTGGGTTAGGTGCAACCCATGTGAACATGAAATGTCATGGTTCCTAAGAGAGGAATTTACTGTCTGCAGCACTGCTTCGTAAAGCTTAACGTGTGCACGAATCATCCAGGGACCGTGTTACCATCAGATTCTGTTCTGTGGGCTGGGGCTGGGGCCCGAGAGTCTGCATTTCTAACCACCCCCACTGCAGATTCTGAGGCCTCCTGGAGTCGAAGAGGTCACGGGTGGTCCTTAAAGCGTGACCCCTGGACCAGTAGCTCCCGGGAGGATCTGGGAGTGTGTTAGAGATGCCAATTCTCAGACCTCACGTCCCAACTACTGAGCCAGAAACTCTGGCTGTGGGCCCAGCGAGCAAGCCATCTAGGAGATCCTGATGCACGCTAGAGCTTGGGAGCCGCTAGCCTGGAGTCGGGTCCTCAATCCTGTTTGCGCGTTAGCATCTCCTCGGGCAGCTTTTAAAAAACACAGGGCCCCAGGGGCACCTGGCTGGTTCATTCGGAGGAGCATGAGACTCGATCTCAGGGTGGTGGGTTCAAGCCCCACATTGGGTGTAGAGACTACTTGAATAAATTAATTAATTAAAACTTTAAAAAACAAAAACGAGAAAACATAGGGCCCTAACCTAAATCAATGGGATCAGAATCTATGTAGATGGGGCCCAGGCATCAGGTGTATTTGCTTGCTTATTTATTTTTTATTTATTTATTTAACTCTCCAGGTGACATTAAAGAACAGCCAGGCTGAGAACCACGAGCTACAAATACAATCCAATGTCATAAGAGCTACTACCACCGGCTAGAAAGCTCACCTGGGGAAGTCAGGGGGCTTCTCAGAGGAGGGAACACAGGTGAGCCGCCTCTTGAATATAGCCCAAGGGCTTGCCAGGGATACAGACAGGGGCAAAGCTTTCAGGCAGAGGGCTGTGTAGACTCCCAGAAGCAGGAAGCAGCAGGGTGGGTCCAGGGCTTCTCTAGACCCTGGTTGGTGGGGGCAGAGCAGACAAGGGAAGTTGGCTGGAAGGGAAGGGAGGATGGGGGCTGGCCCTGGAGAGGTGGGCAGGGTGCAGATCGTGTTCTGCATGATTGAAGGTTCTGGGTACATTTAACCTGGAGCATGGATGACCACGTCGAGAGAAGGTAACTACCTTCAAAAATCAGAACACTGCCCTCCTTGGCTGTGCCTGGAGGTTAGCAAAGCGCCTTCTCATCAGCCCCCTCGTCTGGCCTTCCAGCCCATCTTCCACAAGGCTGCCCTGTGACACGTGTGACCACGGCCCTCCCCGATTGAAAGCTTTCGTGCTCCTCAGAGAGAATCAAGGCCCTTCAAGCTTCGGGTCCCGCTTGCCTCTCCCATCTCCCTCTTTGCGCTCTCTGCCCAGTGGGTCTCCAGGATCACTGACTCACGAATCCCGAGGCGGTGCCCCGGGCTCTTCCTTGCATCCACACCGGCTCACTCATCCCCAGTCATGGTTGCCTCCTGTTGTGGGTTGAATTGTGTCTTCCCCAAAAAGACATGCTGGAGTCCTAACCCCTAGTATCTCAGAATGTGACCTTATTTGGAAAGAAGGTCTGCACAGAGGTAATCAAGTTAAAATGAGATCATGGGTGAGCTCTCATGCAATACACCCGTGTCCTTATAAAAAGGGGAAATTTGGACATGAGGACACACCCGCACCGAGAGAACAGTATGTGAAAATAAAAGCAGAAGTTAGAGTGATGCTTCCACAAGCCAACGAGCACCTAGCCTGCCAGCAACCCACTAGAAGCCAAGGGAGCATGGGAAGGAGCCTGAACAGATTCTCCCCCACAGCCCGCCAGAGGAGGTAACATTGCTGACATCTTGGTCTTGGACTTGCAGCCTCTGGCACTGAGAGATCATATATGGCTGTTGTCTATGTCACCAGCTTGGGGCACTTTGCTATGGCAGCCCTGGCCAACTGGCAAAGCCACCTGCCTTCTATTCCCAAAGCTTTCTGTTGTGATCTCTGTGCCTCTGGGTGTATCGTCTGCTCCCCAGCTCCTTTTTGAGAAAAGGGCTCCATCTTCCATTGCTCCATCCCCGATACCCAAGTTAGGGCAGTCGATGGGCCATTAAGGTTTGGAGGTGGTAGAAGGTGCTATTCTGTGCAGCTTCCAAAAGTTCCATTAGAACAAGGGGTAGATGCGTCAATGCAGCAAATGTGATTCCAGAAAGGAAAACATCCTTAACTTCTCTCTTAAGCCTACTGGTTGAAATTTGTTTTGTTTTTTAAAGTTTTTATTTATTCATTTGTGACAGAGAGATACAGAGAGAGAGCATGAGCAGGGGGAGGGGCAGAGGGAGAGGGACAAGCAGACTTTCTGCTGAGCCCCAGAGATCATAACCTAAGCCGAAGGCAGACGCTTAACCATCTGAGCCACCCAGGCGCCCCCAAATGGTTGAAATTTGTTAACGATTTTCTTAAAACGTGCACTTTTCATACAAGAAAGATACCAAGTTTGTTGTTTTTGTTTCGTTTTTTAATGATTGGATGGTAAACGATTGGTTTAATGATTGGTAACGATTGGTTTAACGACTGGTAACGATGATTTAAGGATTGGGTGGTAGGATTACAGGTGGGTTGACTTTCTCTATCCTTTCTCTATGTTTTAACTCTTGAGAATCCTTATTATTAAAATTAGAAAAATGGCAACAGAAAAACTCAATGGGTTTTTGCTAAAATTAGGACGCTTGCCATCCTCCCGACTCCCTTGTATCCCCCATCTCCCCCAGGGAACTCCCGCTCTCAAGCCAGGCAGGAATCAGTCCTCCTCCGTTAGACGCCTCTGACACCCATCTGAGCTCCAAGAAGCGGTCACCCTTGCTAGTTTACATCTCACTCATTTCTTCTGACACCTTGGTGGCAGCACCCATTTCTCCAAATCACCCAGAGCGTCTTTTTCCAGGTGGGCACCCCTGAAAAGGAGCAGAATGCAACCAAGAATACACGCTAGCCTCCTGATCGCCAACTCCTGTGTCTCCTCAAGGCAAGAGCTGACGCTGTCCCCACTTGGAAATTTCCCCTTCTCTCTTGTCCAAACAGGCTGCAGCATCCCACACTGGCTGGAGGAAATCCCTCCTGGAAAAGAGCCAGGTAAACTAGATCAGGAAATTGAGCTCAGAGTTGCATGTCTGGGTCTGGAGACTATGGAAGCTGCCAGGTGCTCTGTGGTTCCGGGTTCCTTTAAAGGCAGTGTTTGGATGGGTGAGTCAGCTCAGATTTTCCAGCAAATAATCCTGGTATATTATTGCTTCCCAGGACAACCATCTTTAAAAAGCACTAGGTGATACTTATCATGTGCAACCACTGGGGGAAAGTGGGTAGCGACATAAGGAATCTCTCTGCACTAACTTTGCAACTTCCTCTGGATCTATAATTATTTCAAAATAAAAAGTTAAAAAAAAAAAAGGAAAAAACCCCCAGCTGGCTACCCATAATGCCACATCCTGATAGAGGTCATTATTTTGGATTCTAGCCTCAAAATAAAAGAGACACAAAAGTGCCTGAGTGAATTAGGCCCTTGGGTGGGCTTCTATTGTAGCCATTTCTCTCTATCTTCTGATAGGTTTTTTAAATTTTTCTCTGTCTTTTCCAGCTGTTTATCACACTACAGTAGAGACAACATGATCTGCTACTAGGTTGCTGGGAATGCAGCACCATCACACAAAGAATCCAAACTTCTTTCTTCTTCTCTCGCTCTCTCTCTCTCTCTCTTTTTTTTTTTTTTTTTGGTATCATTTTAATTTTATTGGTAGAAAACTAAAGAACAAAACTGGAACATAAAATTTCCAGGTTAGGGGACATATATTTTATTATTCTTCATAATCGCTTCCCCCTTAAGCCACTGCCACCTCCCACTCCCAATGCCTTGGGATATAATTGGACTTAAGGACTCATCAGTGTTAGCTGAATCCAAACTTCCTAAAGCATAAGAGGAAAAAAAATGAATAATTCCCCTGGTAGTCCTTAATTCATATTTTTTGCAGGTGCCTCAGAAGTTTTTGCTGTTAAAAAGCAAACAAACAAAAAATATGATGGCTGATTCTGGAGACTGCAGGAACCAGGATATTAGGTGTCTGAACAGCAACAAGGTCAAATGACTTGGGTATGAGGCCAGCGTTATGGGTTGAATTGCATCCCTCCCAAAAGATGTTGGAGTCCTAACCCCCTGTACCAGTGAATGTGACCTGATTGGAAATAGTCTTCACAGATGACTGAGTTAAAGTGAGGTCATTAGGGTGGACCCTAATCCAATATGACTTGTGTCCTTATACAAAAGGGTCATTTGGACCTATAGACAGACACCCACACACAGAGCACCATGGGAAGATGAAGGCAGAGACTGGGGGTGATGCTTCTAGAATCCAAGAAGGCCAAAGATGGCCAGCAAATCACCAGAAGCTAGGAGAGAGGTATGAACAGATTCTCCCTACAGCCCTCAGAAGGAATCAACCCTGCAACACCTCGATCCCAGACATCCAGCCTCCAGAACTATGAGGCAATAATTTTCTGTTATTTTAAGCCATCTAGTGTGTGGTCCTTTGTTACGGCAGCCCTAGCAAACTAATACAGCCCGGCCTTAACTGTGAGCCCTTGGCAGATCCCCTTCCTTTATAAGATGTCACCAGCATTATCTACTCCATCTGCAGCCTGAGACAGCTGTGAAAAAGAAAAATAAATATTGATTAGGCATATGTCTTTGGGGCACTGGGATAATAAACATGAAAATATTTTAATAAGTATAAAATTGCAGAGCATGAGATCTTATGATATCTATTACCTCAGCTGAGTCATAGCCAAGAAATGGATGGAAGATGTAGATGGGTTAAGAATTAGGGGCAAGTTCTAGCATATTCTTTACAGGACAAGATTTTTTACAGTACTCCCTGTAACAATAAGACCAGGAGCTATTGAGGACATACTATGGAGTAAATGCTTTATGTCATGATCTCATTTAATACATACAGGTACCCAATGATGGGGGTGCTGCTATTATTCTGGCTTTGGACACAAAGGAAATTAGGACTGGGGTGCCTGGGTAGCTCAGTTGGTTAAGTGTCTGCCTTCAGCTCAGGTCATGATCCCAGAGTCCTGGGTTCGAGCCCCATGTCAGGCTCCTTGCTCAGGGAGCCTGCTTGTCCCTCTCCCTCTGTCTGCTGCTCCCCTGGCTTGTGCTCGCTCTCTCTCTAAAAAAAAAAAAAAAAAGCATCCAACTCTTGGTTTTTTCAGCTCAGGTCATGATCTCAGGGTCCTGAGATCAAGCCCTGCATCGGGCTTCACGCTGGGTGTGGAGCCTACTTAAGATTCTCTCTCTCCTTCTCCCTCTGCCCCGCACCCTGCCCCCCAAAATAGAAAATTAGGATTAAGTAACTTGTCCAAGTTTGCGGGACTAGGTCATGGTTGCACCACATCTCAACCCTTGCCTCTGAGCTCACCCTATTAACTGCTACAGCCCTCTGCATGACTGTAAGGAGAGGAGAGCCATCTGGTCACCCGTCTCCCTTTGCAACTCAGTGGCTGTTTGTCCAACATCTTGCTTCTCCAGCAGCTGAGCAGCTAGATAAGAAACAGGCAACAGTAGTGCACAGACTGTGAGACTGTGGTAGAATTGTCTCCCCCGCAACCCCCCTCACCTGCCCTCCCGCCAAGGTGGAGTTGTTAAAGGAACACGTTGTTACTGGATCTTAGAACTCATCCAGTCCCTGTGACTGCACAGAAGGGGCGAGCAAACCTATCTTTCTAGAAGGAGAGGCTCTTCCTGGGTTAAATGCCCTGCTGCAGGAGTGATTCACACAGTTATGGGGATTTGAAGATGAGACAAAGGTGCATGTGGGCACTCTGGACTCTAGCAGAGAAAGGCAAGAGTGAGAGATCATTCTAGGGGTAGAGCACAGAGACCACGACTCCACCCAGGGATCCACTGATGGAGCACTGAGGCCGGTCATGGGGTCTAACCCAAACCTCCTGATCGTCCTGCCAACATCAGGGGGTAGTGAGACTGAGGCAGGACTGGAGAGGGAGCTACCTGTCTCAAACAATTTCCATCAGTATTTTTCCCATCTCAGGACTGACTTTGAGTTTCAATGAGAAAACGCAGGTTGTTTTTTACCCACTTACTATCGATACTTGAGTATGCTGATCGCTTCCAAGAACCCCTAGGCAGGAGGCGGGCAGGGAGAGGGGCTGGCAGCCTGGGTCACTCACCCTTCCAACATGGCGCCAGGGCTCTGATGTGATCCCAATGCAGCTGTGAAGCTCAGGAAGGCAGCCAGCCAAGGCCTTTGCTCTGCACCAGCCTCACACAACTGTGCAGCAACTCTAAGGACTCGGAGGGCGCCCTTTCCAGTACTTTCCAGCACTGCCTGATTTACTTGGCCAGGCACTGGATTGCGTAGTCATAGCTCCAAAGTCAGTCTGTACATCTCTGGCAACTTCTGGGAAGTGGGTCGATGCAGGGGGAGTTCCCACGGGCCTTGGAGACAAAGGAACCCACTCGCTCTGCTACTCAGCTATGTAGCTCTAAGCAATTTGCCTAATTTCTCTGAGCATCTGTCTTTTCCTGTGTCAAAAGAGGAGTTTATGTCTATCTTGCAAGATGGTGGCTTTGACTAGAAATATTTTGTCTCTACTATGACACTTTGTTGGAGATCAGTAGATGGTAACAATTATACAACAATTGAAGAGACTGTGTTGCTTCCGTTTGACCATATGCTCTCCCACCTTATAATGTGTCCGTAACGATAACCACATTTCACTTTATCCGTTCAATAAACACGGAATACCTTCTCTTTCCCAGGCACAGCCCGAGGTAGGGGGTCTCTAAGGGCTTGGGCAGAGGTCCCCTCTGCGAGAAGTTCAGTCTCCAGCAGAAAATATGTGAGTTGAACTTACAGGGCTATAAATCAAGGTAAAAAGAGATGAGTCTCTGTTCTAACTAGATAAAGTTGGTTGGTAAACAGCACCCCCAGGTCTGACTCATGCAGAGCCAAGGTCCTAAAGAACCAGTAATTAGGGAAACAGAGACAGGAGAACTGGGCCTGTTCCAGTTATCTCTGGGGTGCTGACAGACGTCTGGCATAAGTAGTAAAGAAGAACCCGGGAGTTCCTGTCCCTGGGGCACATTCGTCCAGAGCTGGGCTTGTGTAATTAGCATCAGGAGCAGGCCTCTCTGGCTATAACCACAGTGGTGATTGGAGATTCTGTTTATGTCTCCCGAGCTGGGGATCATCACTCCCGCCCCCTTCAAATATACCAGTAAAAGCCTCCTCCTCTCATTGAAGAAGGATGCACCACCCAGTTAAGAATCCCCTTGCCAGTACCAAAAAGAAAGGGGTCGACCAACACTGAGCCCTCTCCTTCAAAAAGTTTCAGACCTCCTAGAGGGGAGGAAGAGACATCCAAAATGGAGATCGGTTCTCCCTACAATCGCCTACTAGATGTTCACTGTAGAAAGTCCCAACAGCGGGAGGCAACCTACACAAAGCCAAGAGTGTTTCTGCATATTCCAAAGACTCCTGCACCTGCAGAGATCCTTAACGTAAGTCATCACCATGACAATGAACCAAGGCCGTGGGAAGTTTGGGCACTGCTGTCTTCTGTATTCACCTTCAGTTGTATGGGAAGTGTTTTTCTACAGGACCGACCCTCTGGTAAACAAAGTTTGCATGACAGATGGGATTATCCCCTCACTCCTTGCTTTTCAAAACCCACTCAGGAAAAGAGTACGTATCCAGCCCTGACTTATTGCCTTTATGATACATACCTGAACAAGAGCCAAGGCTAGAGTTCAAAATAAGTTGTGTCAGTAGGTGGAAGAAATTCCAAACGGAATGTTTGATTTCTAAGAAGTTCTGAGGAAAACAGCCAGTTTAAAAACCAGACAAGTGTGATAAGGCAGATAATAGAACCCCTGGTCATATGTTATTTGTCAAGTGATTATATGGCTACACAGTTGCCAGTGAGTAAGAGGAACTTGAGAAACTATTAGTAAACACTGTTATTATGACCTAATATTGTTGTTAAAAAAGGATGTGGAAGTTTGGAGTAGGTGTTCAGGCTAAAAAAAGAAACTTAGACGTCACTGAGATTCTCAGACTATAGAAAAGAGCCTGCACTGGCTAAATCACACAAAACGTCACAGATTAAGAACTGTAAGGAAGGGTGCCTGGGTGGCTCGGTCGTTAAGCGTCTGCCTTCGGCTCAGGTCCTGATCCCAGGGTCCTGGGATCGAGTCCCACTTCGGGCTCCCTGCTCTGCAGGGAGCCTGCCTTTCCCTCTCTCACTCCCCCTGCTTGTGTTCCCTCTCTCGCTGTCTCTGTCTGTCAAATAAATAAAATCTTAAAAAAAAAAAAAGAACTGTAAGGAATAGGGTAGTGGGTTGTTGCCTTTTACCTTAAGGAAAGCTTACCAGGGGATGAAACAGGTGTAACATACATGAATTCTCTTGATTACTCCCTGCCAGACCGAAAAAAGAGTTGTTTTACCATCAGCAACACAGACGGTCACAATCAGCTCCCTCCCCTACCACTTCTGGAGTCCCAGCTGCTTAACGCAGCAGCACCTCTCCCCCCACCCCCCACCCCTGCCCCCCACCGCCTTGCCCCAGCTACTGAGCAATTCAGGCTGAGTTTCAGGCAAATTTCATTAAGCAAGGCTCCTGTTTTCCCCACATGCCCAGATGGAACGCTCCTAGAGTCTACAACTTTTATTCTCACAGTGGTTTATAACTCAAAACGAGGCAATGATGTTTTTCTATCATAAGCACGGCATAAAGGAATGAAGATATCCCTCACTGAAGTTGCTTAAGGTACAAGCAGAGATTTCCAGAGTGTTTCAAGGTTAGACCATGTCACCGCCATCCTGCAGACCTCTAGGCTTTCCCGCCAGACCACTTCTGCCTGTTTGTCCTCATTCCCTCACACCCCTCTGCTCTTATCTTTCTTCCCCTTGACTTAACCTCAGTTTAGATAAGACTGATCACAATTCAGTGCCATGGAAAAAATAGTGGGTGAAACTGGGACACCAAAGGGAAGAAACACAGGTTCTCCTGTCCTAATATCGTAACTGCAGAGAGACTCCATCAGCCTTTCCTAAGAAGTACAGGAGTGGATGAAGCTGCCCTTCCCTTTCAAGGAAATCGTCGCAGCCTTTCCAGGAAGGTTACAAGCAGCTGAGTGTTTTGTTTACCTAGTTCTGTTTAGCATATATTAGACTATTAGTCGTAGGTCCAAGGTTCAGGAACCAGGAAAGAGTCCTCACCATTGCACTCCACTTCCTTTGTTGGTAATGGTGCTGGTAGGATTGGGCTCTGAAAGCGGAGATGCACTGAAACAGTAACCATGACAGTGAATGGACATGCAGGGATTGCCATGCAGAAACTTTGCTGAGCATCCTAATCATTAGGAGACCTTCAATGAAAGTATTATGAACAGGCTCATGACAAGCAAAATTGCAGCAAATAATAACAAGGATTGAGTAGGAAGACTTCAGCTGGCATTAATGCGGTGAGGATAGGTGTTTGCAACAAGTTTAAAGAGGAGATATTTCCTGGTATGTCTGCCCAACAATGAGATAACGTGCAGATATCAGTGGAAATTTGTACAGCAGGATGGGAAACATCATGCTCTTGTTTCTTAGGTGCCTACATTCTAATGAAACAACTATAGGGGCGTCTGGGTGGCTCAGTGGTTGAGCATCTGCCTCCTGCTCAGGTCATGATCCCAGGGCTCTGGGATTGAGCCCCTCGGTGGGGCTCCCTGCTCAGCAGAGAGCCTGCTTCTCCCTCCTCCCTGCCCATCCCCCTGCTTGTGCTCCCTAGCGCCCTCGTGCACACACGCGCTCTCTCTCTCTCAAATAAATAAATAAAACCTTAAAAAAAAAAAGAAAAAGAAACATACAAGTATACATGGTGCTGTCCCATAGCCAGGCGAAACTGTGGGAGGGCCAGGATTCCAAATCCAGAACTTTGAAGTAGGGAGATGCAAAATCATAGGTTTTGAGACTTTGAGCGTTATAGGCAAGGTTTATCATAAAAATAATTTGTTTTCTGTATCGACCTGGTTGCTACGGTTAGTGAAAAGCATGGTTCTATAATTACTAGGGTTACAGTTGAGGAGAGAAGAGGTGTAATTTGGGGCCCAAGCATCTATTACTCTAGAGCTCTAGCTTAAAGGGAAAAGTACATTTCTGTCACAGTGCACAGTATTTTATGTATGTATTTTATTTATTTTTAAGATTTTATTTACTTATTCGACAGAGAGAGAGAGAGCACAAGTAGGCAGAGCGGCAGGCAGAGGGAGAGGGAGAAGCAGGCTTCCTGCCGAGCAGGGAGCCCGATGCTGGACTCGATCCCAGGACCCTGGGATCATGACCTGAGCCTAAGGCAGCCGCTTAACCGACGGAGCCACCCAGGCGCCCAAGTATGTATTTTATTTTATGTATGCATCACATGGATAAATCAAAGCAGAGACAAAATAATTTTGTCTATGGCAATCTCCAAGTGTTCCATTAAGAGCATCTTATGGTGTATTATAGGCTGGGTGAGCCGCAAGACCTCTGAATCCCTTCCCGTTCCTGCTGGCCACTCCTCCCTCCTAACCCTTTCCCTTGGGGCCCTTTTTGGGGAGCCCAGGCTCGCACACCTGAGGCACCATCAATAGGTGAGTGTTAGCATGAGAATGAGTCGTGCTTTGTTGTTGTTTGTTGTTGGGGAGGGGTTTGTTTTGTCCTGGCATTTACCCTAAACTGTTGGGAAAGTTTTCTCTCCTCCTTCTCCCCTCACCTAGCCCTGGCCCTCACCAAGGTGTTTACCTCCAGACAGTACAATCTCCTGAGGCTTTATCTGCGGTCACACACAGTTTAAAATACAATTCAAAAGGACGGCTGGGTGGCTCAGTCGTTAAGCGTCTGCCTTTGGCTCAGGTCATGATCCCAGGGTCCTGGGATCGAGCCCCGAATCGGACTCCCTGCTCCGCGGGAAGCCTGCTTCTCCCTCTCCCACTCCCCCTGCTTGTGTTCTCTCTTTCTGTCAAGTAAATAAATAAAATCTTTTTAAAAATATTAAATAAATAAACTATAGCATTAAAACAAATGATAGCATTTAAAAAATGCGTTTGACTGAAGGTTGCTGGAAGGGAGGGGATGGAGGGATGGGGTAGCTGGGTGATGGACACTGGGGAGGGTATGTGTTGTAATGAGCAGTGGGTATTATATAAGACTGATGAATCACAGACCTGTACCCCTGAAACAAATAATACATTATATGTTAATTAATTGAATTTAAATTTAAAAACACAAAAACATATTAAAAAATTTTAAAATGGGTTTGAGGGGGGTCTGGGTGGCTCAGTCGGCTGGTTTGGCTCAGCTTGGTTCAGTTTGATCTCAGGGTTGTGATCTCGGGGTCATGATCTCGGGGTCCTGGGATTGAGCCCTGTGTTGAATGGGGCTCTGCACTCAGAGGGAAGCCTGCTTCCCCCGGCCTCTGCCCGCTTCTGTGCACTCGTTGTTCTCTCTCTCTAAAATGGATAAATAAATCTTTTAAAATAATAAAATAATGCATTTGATTCAAGAATCCCACTTAGAATTTACCAATTAAGAGATATGTATAGAAGAATGTTAAAATACCAAAAAAAAGTTAAAATATGTATGTTCAAGGATATTCCTTATAGTGTGTGTATAATAGCAAAATACTGAAAACCAACAAAATGTCCATCACTAGTAGATTGGTTACTAATGATAGCATGATCTATTATTTATGCTACTTACTTAATGAGAGAGATACATGGAAAAGACGTTTAGATAGATCACCAACTGTAGAAAGATTACAAAAGAGGAAATGCAGTATAATCTATTCTAAATATATATGTGCACATATACTTGTATATTTGTATAAACAAGTCTAGAAAGTTATATACTAAAAATAAGGAGTTACCTCTGGTTGAATGAGCTAACAGGAGATTTCTTTTTTTTTTTTTTTGGCAAAATAATAATTTATTACATATGATCAGCAGATAGTTGTTGCTGATGTATTATTATCTCGATGTTTGCAGGAAATTTCAAAATAAAAAATAATTTTATACACCATACAATCACAGGGGTCCTGGAGGATCTCCACACAGTTTTTGAGCTGGCTGACTTTCAGCTGTGAGACCTGGTCCCATCCTTGAAGCTGCAGGGGGTTAAGTTTGCCACCCAAGGTGGCTGGAATTTTCCCAGCCATTAGGACCGGGTTCTACTTCAGAGATGAGCGTCCTTCTCTAAAGGGACCGATAAAGCCCCCTGAAAGCAGAAAGGAGAGGAGACAGGGCAGATGGGACTGGGGCTGAATCAGTAAGTATATAAGTATATAAGTTAGTATATAACTTTCTAGACTTGTTTATACAAATATACAAGTATATGTGCACATATATATTTAGAATAGATTATACTGCATTTCCTCTTTTGTAATCTTTCTACAGTTGATCTATCTAAACGTCTTTTCCATGTATCTCTCTCATTAAGTAAGTAACATAAATAATAGATCATGCTATCATTAGTAACAATCTACTAGGGCCTCCGGAGGGAGGACTGCCCTATAACAGCAGTAGGTAACTTTGAAGAAAGAACTTTCCTCTAGTAGTTTCTAGAACCTGAAGAGGGGGCTTGGTAGAGCCCTCGAAGGGATCCTGGAATACCCAGGATGCCAGGGAGGTACGTGCCCTTGGTTAATGAGAAGTCCTGGCCTGTGGTCTCCAGCCCTGGAAGGCCCCAGTCAGGTCGCTGTGCAAGGACAGCCCTCGACTAAGACAACCAGGCCCACACGACCACACTGGAGTTGGTCACACGGGCCCCATAGTGACCAGCCCAGAACTGCGTGTCCTGGCCCCAGTGTTCGAAAGACACAAAGCGGACACCCATCTTGACATTGGAGAACACATGGATGACCTGAAAGCAGACATTGTTGTTCCACTGTTGGATGGGAACGGGCATAGCAGAGAATTTATCCAGGACAGTCTGGTTGGCATCTGGAAGTTGGACAAGGAGTCAGTCCATACAGCCACTGTCGAGTCGGGCTCCCCACCAATCAGAGACACAAATCTCAATCTTGCCACTGTCTAGCAGCTCTGGCCACAAACCCTCCTCCTCCAGGTCCAACACCTGCTTTTTGTGACACCAGCTTGGACCAGAACTGGGGCTCCTCGACGGCGGGCTCTCTCCTGTCCCCTTGTGTCCCCCTCCCAGCCTCCATCCTTTTACTCACCAGCCCCTCCCTTTTTAACAGCCAGCATTTCCCAGCCCCCACCCCAACCTCCCTCTGGCCGGCAGGTCTCTGTGCTCTCGGAGATTTACTTTTCAATCCTCACTTTTCTGTGCTTTTTTGGTTTTTTTTTTTACAGTGCCCACACATGGATTACTTACATAGTGAGAAAGATATATTTATATTTTAGTAAAAAAATAAGAAGATAGGAGAATTATGTTTTTTCCCTATTCTTTCTACTATTTTTTATTTTTAATACACCCAACAATACTGCAACATATGGACATGGTAAATTATTTTCTCCAAGGGGTGGCTGGCTGGCTTAGAGGAACTTGAGACTTTTGATCTCAGGGTGATGAGTTTGAGCCCCATGTTGGGCATAAAGATTACTTAAAAAAAATTAAAAAAAAAATAAAACAGACATTGTTGTTGAAAAAAGCACATGCATGGGGCGCCTGGGTGGCTCAGTCAGTTAAGGGTCTGCTTTCGGCTAGGGTCATGATCCCAGGTTCCTGGGATCGAGCCCCACATCGTCGGGCTCCCTGCTCCACAAGAAGCCTGCTTCTTCCTCTCCCACCCCCCCTGCTTGTGTTCCTGTTCTCGCTATCTCTCTGTCAAATAAATAAATAAAATCTTAAAAAAAAATAAAAAGCACATGTATGTTTCAAGGAAAGAGAGCATGTTGAAATAAAAAAGAATGTCACCACTATAGGAATAGGTGAAAAGCATCCCAGTTTTACTGAGCTGTTTTGTGATGTGGGAATGAGATGTGATGATGAATACATAAACCAAGAGAGGGACAGCAGATCCCCCATTGCAAATTATGATGAAGACTGTTGCTGTATTGAAAAGTGTTTTTAGGGGCACCTGGATGGCTCAGTCGTTAAGCATCTGCCTTCGGCTCAGGTCATGGTTTCAGGGTCCTGGGATTGAGTTCCACATCGGGGCTCCCTGCTCGGCGGGGAGTCTGCTTCTCCCTCTCCCTCTGCCTGCCACTCCCCCTGCTTGTGTTCCTGCTCTCGCTATCTCTCTCTCTGTCAAATAAATAAATAAAATCTTTAAGAAAAAGAAAAAAGAAAATAAAAGTGCTTTTAGAGATATGGTATATATACACAATGGAATATTACTCAGCCATTAAAAAAATGAAATGTTACCATTTGCAATGACATGGATGGAACTAGAGGGTATTATGCTAAATGAAATAAGTCCATCAGAGAAAGACAATTATCAAATGATCTCACTCATATGTGGAATTTAAGAAACAAAACAGATGATCATAGGGGAAGGTAGGGAAAAATAAAATAAAATGAAATCAGAGAGGGAGACAAACCGTAAGAGACCCTTAACTCTAAGAAACAAACTGAGGGTTGCTGGAGGGGAGGTGGGTGGGGGGATGGGGTAACTGGGTGATGGACATTAAGGAGGGCACTTGATGGAATGGGCACTGGGTGTTATATGCAACTGATGAATCACTACTATTGATGAATCAATGACTTCTACCTCAGAAAATAGTAATACACTATATGTTGATTGATTGCACTTAAATAAATTAAAAAAAAAAAGAAAGTGCTTTTATTATCACCTGAAGACTGTTCCTTTTTTGAAATTTTCTTGACTATGCAGATGAGAAATGTGATACTTAAAGAGAGAAAACAAAGTTTGGGTCCTAGTATATGTATTCAACAAAATATTATTTTCCCTGAAATCCAGACACATGAGGTAATCTGCCCAAGATCACATACTGAGTTAGACACTGTCAGAATTAAACCCTAGATTCCCAATCCTAAACTTGTTTTCTTTCTTTATTTTATGAAATGACTTTAATTCTGAATTCTATTCCTCTTTATTTTTAAAAAAATATTTATTTAAGTAATCTCTCCACCCAACGTGGGCCTCGAACTCATGACTCCAAGATCAAGAGGAGTCGCATGCTCTAAGCCCCATGTTGGGCATGGAGTTTACTTAAAAAAGATAAATAAAATCTTAAAACTTAGTGTCTTTAAGTATAACCTCTCACTATTTTCTGGTTTCTTCTGAAAACTTAGTGAGTTATATACATTTTAGTAACTATGTCTGAAATTTGTAGAGGATATAAAGGCTTCTTTTTCTTGTTTAACAAAGATTTTATTATTTTTTTAAAGTAATCTCTACACCCAGTGTGGGGGTCCAACCCACAATCCTGAGATCAAGAGTTGCACGCTTCACTGATTGAGCCAACCAGGCACCCCAGAGGCTTATTTGAAATGTTTTTGTGGACTTTTTAGTGTTACACCATTTTTAAAAACCTAGAATTATTAATAACTTGCCTTTGAATAATTACTTATGTTGCTTCTTGCTATTTCTTTCAATGCTTCTGATACTATTGAAGTACATTCAACAGATTCCCTTAAATAAGTTATGTCCAGGGGTGCCTGGCTGGCCCAGGTGGTAGAGCATGACACTCTTAATCTTGGGGTTATGAGTTCAACATCCACACAGGGTGTGCTTACTTAAAAAAAAAAAAAAAAGTTATGTCCAGCTTGGAGATCTATCCTAATATTAAGTGTTGGACATTGGGCCTTTACAATGAAAACTGGCTTTCACCCCTAATTCTTTAAAAAAAAAAAAAGACAGGCCCAAATTTTCAAATTTCTTCTTTGCATCTAGGTAGGGCAGGAAATGACTATATCTGATGCTAGTCTAAGAACAACCAGCCCCTATCCTTATACTTACACAAACATGTAGAAATGAGTATCTCTAGGGGCACCTGGGTGGCTCAGTCCGTTAAGCATCTGACTCTTGATTTCGGCTCAGGTCATGATCTTGGGGTTGTGAGATTGAGCCCCATGTCAGGCTCTGCACTGGGCATGTAGCCTGCTTAAGATTCTCTCTCTCTCTCTGCCCCTCCACTCCCCTCTCCCTCAAAAAAAAAAAAGAGAGAGAGAGAGAGAGAGATTGAGAGAGTATCTCTAGGCATTATGGAACTTTCAGTCTGTTAGAATGAAAGTCCAGATTTTGTGCCAAGACGGTGTTCTCCATTTTCCACAAAGAATCCCGGGAAAAAATGAGAAAAAAAAAACCTGGAAAATTTCCAAACTAGAAAAGCAGAGGAGGCTTTCTCAAGTAGAAGAATGCTTCCTACATTTTTTTAAAATATTTTATTTTTAAGTCGTCTCTACACCCAACGTGGGGCTTGAACTCACAACCCCAAGATCAAAAGCCATATACTCTACTGACTAAGCCAGCCAGGCACCCTGAATGCTTCCTACTTTAGAGGCTATTCAAATAACTCCACTGTTGTGTGAGATAAATCCTTTTAGGACAAAACTCTAAATAGATATGTTTCCATTATAGAGTATTACAGCCTATTTATTGCGAAGTCCAGCTGGAATGACAGTTTTCTAGAATAGCTCTAATTGAAGACTGAATAAACAACAAACAACTAATATCTAAAATATAACTACAAGGGGCGCCTGGGTGGCTCAGTCGGTTGAGCACCTGCCTTCAGCTCAATCATAATCCCAGGACCCTGGGATCGAGCCCCACGTCAGGCTCCCTGCTCAGCCAGGAGTCTGCTTCTTCCTCTCCCTCTGCCTGCCGCTCCCCCTGCTTGTGATCTCTCTCTCTGTCAAATAGATAAATAAAATCTTTAAAAATAAATAAATAAATAAAATAAAATATAACTACAATACATTCTCTCACTTCTAGGAGGTTGTTTACAAAATTACTTTATAGGGGCGCCTGGGTGGCTTAGTCGTTAAGTGTCTCCCTTCGGCTCAGGTCATGATCTCAGGGTCCTGGGATTGAGCCCTGTATCAGGCTCCCTGCTCAGCAGGAAACATGCTTCTCCCTCTCCCTCTGCTGGCCACTCCCCCTGCTTGTTCTTTCTCTCTCTCTCTCTGTCAAAAAAATAAAATCTTAAAAATAATGACTTTACAAAGATTTGGCTGTGTGAGCAATCAAAGGAGAAATTATATTATGTTGATATGTATTCAAATTGCCTGGACTTAACCTTCCTCAGTGAGATTCATAAGATACTGATGCGATCCACCATCAAGAGCTTGAACCTTTCCCATCTGCCCAGAACATCCCAATCACCTGTCAGGCTTCACTGTTCATATTCAAGTTCAGATGTAGATCTCTCTTTAAGACCTGCCCAAGAGAAATCCGCGAAAATTGGCTTGAAGGGTGGTATGGAACAGTGCAAAGATCCTCAGTGTCAGGGAATCACCTGCATTGCAAAACTAACATCTTATGTTTGAATCCCAACTCTGCCCCATTTCACCAGCTATGTAGTGAAGGGCAGTTTTCATATCTTGAATAATGGAAACAATACTTGTTTTACAATATGGTGGTGGCAATTGAATAAGACATGATGTATACCCATTAACATTATCTTAGATCTCTAGGAGCCTACGGGTCCAAAAAACAAAAACAGGAGACACATTTGCTGAATAATGATATAAAACTGAAAACCTGTGACTTCAAAACAAAACAAACCCTCAACCGGAAGTAGTATGGCAGAAAGATTCCCCTCCCACTGGAAAGTGACACCAGAAACCACAGCCACGAAGAATCTTCTTAAGACAAGGCAACTGATAGGGCGCCTGGGTGGCTCAGTTGGTTAGGCGACTGCCTTCGGCTCAGGTCATGATCCTGGAGTCCCGGGATCGAGTCCCGCATCGGGCTCCCTGCTCGGCAGGGAGTCTGCTTCTCCCTCTCCCACTCCCCGTTTGTGTTCCCTCTCTCGCTGTGTCTTTCTCTGTCAAATAAATAAATAAAATCTTTAAAAAAAAAAAAAAAAAAAAAAGACAAGGCAACTGATAGAGGGCAAGGATGAGTCTGGACATCTCAAGGAGTGTCTTATGCAAGCCATCACATTTTAGTCCTAGTTGGTCAGAATTTTGTGCTTCAGTCCCCAAAGTCCTTTTCAGATAGTAGAGTGTCCTTCATTGAGCTCCATCAGGAATATTTAACATACATACAGGTTATGACATTGTGGTAAAAAAAAATGGATAATCAGAGAAACCACAAAGAGCATATTTATTTTACTAACTTGTCCTAAGGTAGAGTCACATTGTTTTGCTGCTGGGAGCTGGGCAGAGGAGGAGGCTTTTTTTTTTTTTTCTTCCTCTTTTACTTAGATGAATATCCAAGGAACTAAAAATAGAGCATTTCCCCTTTTGACTTAGGAGATCTTACCCAAGTAAGAAAACATTTGATTACACAAACATTCCTAGTCCTTCCAGATGTCATTTTCCTCTTTGCCTCTTTCTATTATTTTTTTACTATATTATTATTTTTTTTAAAGATTTTATTTATTTATTTGACAGAGACAGAGACAGCGAGAGCAGGAACACAAGCAGGGGGAGTGGGAGAGGAAGAAGCAGGCCCCCCACCGAGCAGGGAGCCCGATGCGGGACTCGATCCCAGGACCCTGGGATCATGACCTGAGCCGAAGGCAGTTGCTTAACCAACTGAGCCACCCAGGCGCCCTACTATATTATTTTATATATCGTGTTTGATGAGAAATGTATTGATTTGTTTAAAATTATTTCTAGGCTCCCAAGAAACCAGAACAATATGCACATTTCCTTTTCTCATTTACAAGATATTCCTTAACTCAGAAATTAGAAATCCTTGCCTTTCACACTATTTCCATTTGCCCTGGCTGTTGCACCTCTGTGTGTGTGTGTGTGTGTGTGTGTGTTGGGAGTGTGTCAGTAGAACTGTAGAATGATCTTGGACATTGTGACCAAATCGTCATGCAAAGCCATGGCTTGTGTCCAGAATCTAACAAGAGTCTTCTTCTTTTTTTTTTTAAAGGTTTTTATTTATTTATTTATTAAAGATTTTATTTATTTATTTGACAGAGAGAGACACAGCGAGAGAGGGAACACAAGCAGGGGGAGTGGGAGAGGGAGAAGCAGGCTTCCCGCGGAGCAGGGAGCCCGATGTGGGGCTCGATCCCAGGATGCTGGGATCATGACCTGAGCCGAAGGCAGACGCTTAACGACTGAGCCACACAGGCGCCCCCAGGTTTTTATTTATTTATTTGACAGAGAGAGACACAGCGAGAGCAGGAACACAAGCAGGGGGAGTGGGAGAGGGAGAAGCAGGCTTCCCGCAGAGCAGGGAGCCCGATGTGGGATTTGATCCCAGGACCCTGAGATCATGACCGGAGCCGAAGGCAGATGCTTAACGACTGAGACACCCAGGCACCCCCTAACAAGAGACTTCTTATCATTAAGAGTTTATGGTCCTTTCAGTTTTAAAATAAATAAATTTGGGGGATCTAATGTACGGCGTGGTGATTACAGTTAACAATACTGTATTATATACTTGAAAGTTGCTAAGAGAATAGATCTGAAATGTTCTTACCACAAAAAGGAAAGGTAATGATGTGAGGTGCTGGCCATGTTACCTAACACCATGGTGATAATCATTTTACAATATAGAAATGAATCAAGTCAACACCTTGTATCCCTTAAACTTGCACAATGTTATGTGGTGATTACATCTCAATGAAGCTGGGGGTGGGAGGGTGTGGTCTTGAGATTGGAAGTTTATGAAGAGAATCCAGGTGAGGTGGAAAGCACATTTATATACTTTAAGATCCAAAGAAATACAAAATCTGTTAAAGGACGACAGGATGGGAATTGCAGAGCCCATGAGGTAGGAGAGTTTGTTGTCAGGTCACCATGGGCAATGGGACCTACAAGTGATGAAGTCCAAGTTCTAGACCATAAATAAGGCTCAGGATGTTTCATCAGGGTGGCTGTTGAGAATCCAGTGAGCATTTCAACCCCCAGAATTACATGGGAAGATAACTCCCCCATTTGTTTAGTGTGAAAAGTTAGTTTCCTTTTATTTATCATTTTTAAAGATCTTATTTATTCAATTGAGAGAGAAAGGGCATGAGCAGGGGGGAGAGGCAGAGGGAGAAGCAGACTCCCTGCTGAGCTGGGAGCCCGCCAACTACGTGGGGCTCAATTCCAGGACCCGGAGATCATGACCTGAGCCAAAGGCAGATGCTTAACCATCTGAGCCACCCGGGCACCCCAAGATAGTTTCCTTTTAAAGTAGTATCTTTCAGGATGCCTGGGTGCCCTCATTCGTTAAACGTCTGCCTTCGGCTCAGGTCATGATCCCGGGGTCCTGGGATCGAGCCCTGCATCGGGCTCCCTGCTCCACGGGAAGCCTGCTTCTCCCTTTCCCTCTCCCCCTGCTTGTGTTCCTGTTCTCGTTATCTCTGTCTCTGTCAAATAAATAAATAAAATCTTAAAAAAAAAATAAAGTAATATCTTTCAACCTGGAGAAGAATTTGAATTAGGTTTAGAAATGTTTAAGAGAATCAAATCTTTATTTGGGGAGGAGATTGTGCATGTTTAGTATTCTATGTCCATTAATGTTTAAGGAAATATGATGTGTACCGGGACACCTGGCTGGCTCAGTTCGTGGAGTGTGCAACTCTTATTTTTGGGGTCATGAGTTTGAGCCCCATATTGGGCATAGAGATTACTTAAAAAAAAAAAAAAAAAAAAGGAGCTCCTGGCTGGCTCAATTGTTAGAGCATGCGACTCTTGATCCCGGGGTTGTGAGTTCAAGCTCCCCGTGGGGTTTAGAGATTACCTAAAAAGAAAAAAGAAAATATGATGTGTATTGATTTTTCACCTTTATGCTATTTTGTGTAGTTAGTGTTTAAGAAACTTAGGCCTAAATTTAAGTGGGAGTTCCAAGGCCAACTCCTCCCCATAGGACTCCTGCTCAGCTGACTCTCTAAAGCCCTCTTCCCCATCTCCACCCACCTCCTCAAGTACAAAAGTAATCTCAACAGTGCACCGTTAACTTGTTCAAGATCTAGTCAAAGGGGCGCCATTCAAGCCCCCAGCCCATGACAGTACAATGGTGGTCCTTTTAAAGGTCCGTTGATGCCCTACAGTTAACAAGGAGCTGGCTCAGGGCAGCCCTCACAAGGCCCCTACCCCCACCCCATGCCCAATTAATCAGCATTGCTCCCTCACAGAGGGAACTCATCTCATTTACTTATTACTTAGTCCTCATTTACTTATTATTTAACATCTCATTTCCTTATTTACTTATTTTACAAAAGCTCTTAAAGCATTTAAAATGTATCAAACTTCTGTTTCTCCCATTTGTGGCTTTTGTTAGAATGGGGGTCAAGTCATGCTTCCTGCTCACAGTCTCCCACAAAAATGACAAAAATAAACGAAACCAAAATCTTTTAACAAACCCATCAAACAAGAAAAGGATGAGAAAATAGAATGTTTACACACGCCAACAAGTGTCAGAGGTTTGGTGGTGTTTTTTTAAACAGCTAAATGCATGGAAATTAATGCCTTTTCTTATTTCCAGGTCTGTAAATGCCCTGACTTCCCATGTTATGGGCACACAAACACCACATAGACCCTCCTAGATTGCATAGTGCTAGTCTAAACAAAGCGACCAGTGAGTGAGGCTAGACAGTGCTTCTCAAACTCTAAGGGGTGTAAGAATCACCTGGAAAGGTTAAAATGCAGATTCTGACTCTGTAGGTCTGAGGTGAGGGCGGAGATTCTGCATTTCTAGCTCTCAGGGGCTGCAAATGTTCTTTGTCCCCTCATGTCATACCGAGCAGCCCGGATGGTAGCAGTGAGTTAGATCTGTCTAGAACTAGAGAGTTTAGCTTTGCTCAGGAGGCAAAAACTTCTAAGGCACGCTCTGCCAAGAAAGATTAAGTTCGTTGTGTACGTGGCATTTTCCTTTCTTAGAAAACCTTGGGGGAGGGGTGCATCTTTTCAAAAGTCTCATCTATCCGAATTTCCCCCCCTTTTCTTGCATCTCTATCATTCAGTGTATTTATGGTGATTCCACTGGAAACTGCCCAGCTCCCTTAAAATTTGGGACCTGTGAAAAAAAGAAAGCAGTTCTATTGCTGGAGGTGGGAGCCAGCAAATTTTGGCTTCGTGGCCATTTATTTAAATAAACTCCTCTGGTCATAAACCTTTAGGGTGGGGAGGCTGCGTTTTGAGGCCGAAGAAACAACGACAAAGTCATTCAATCAGCACTTCAGTGTTGGTGAGCGTGGATGCAGGTGCCCAGCAAGGCCTGACAGCTACATCCCTCGGGGTTAGTTATGACCCAGGCATCAAAGAAGGCCACCTCGAAGCCCAGCTGCCGGGAGGAAAATGATAGCCAAAGGAAAAAACAAGGGTGGGGCCCCTGTGAAGAGACAAAATGTACCCTCACTTTCATCAGAGGCTACAATCAGCTGAGCAGATTACTGAGCCCTTGGCCAAAGCTCTGGAGGACTCAGATTAGAGAGAGCTTGTGTGTGTGTGTGTGTGTGTGTGTGTGTGTGCTGTGCGTGCGTGTATGTGGAAGGATAGTGATGGGGAGGGAAGCCCCCACTGTTACAGATTCTATAACAGCTGGATCAAAACAGCCCAAGAAGAGATGGTGGGCAGAGCCACCCTGGGCAAGTTCTACTTTTTTGTCCCTGTAGGCAATATTATTATTACTACCAAGGGCTTCCTCTCTGTGCTTCTGAGTCAACCTTTGCCTCCACTTGTCCTGGCACTCATGTGCCTTGTAGGATACTTTCAGTTTCAGAAAGACAGTGAGCTAACTGAGGGCTTGGCAAGAGATGATGAGTCCCCCAGATGCAAAACCACCATGCTTGCCTGCTGGATAGAACAGCACACTTGGGAACAGAAAGTCGAAATCCTGAGGTTTCTAGAGAGCGGCCCTCACTGGCAACATAGGACTGCCGAGGGCCTGCTGCCTTCCTGGAACGGGGAAGGGCGGGAATGGTTTTCAAAATCCCAGCACTTTTGAAGTCTGACTTGAAATAAGGAAGGAGAAGGGAAGAAGAGGAAATGGAGAGAAGTAGAAACTATTAGGGCTTCTGACTCACAGAGGGTGGACTTTCAAGTTGACCTGTCCTCTGAGCAGAAGATGATCTCTCTCCAATCAATCAGTTGTACTCTCTTCACCTATCATGCTGCCTGATAGCCTAAAAATAGTGACCAACGTGGAACTTTATCTTTGTAAAATGCAACCCTATCTGGAAATAGTAACAAGCTGTCGGCCACTCACACGTTGTTGTGAATTAGTTGAATTTCGAGTTGGGAATTAGAACGGAGAAAATTTAGAGAGCGAGGAACCAAACCCTCATTGTACACTTGTGAGCTCGGTCATGACAGAGGGTGCTTCTTGTTCAAGAGCACAGAAGGCAGAAGGCAGGGTCAGGGTACAGCCACTCTTCCTGGTCTACGTCGTCAGACGATTCATGTCTCCCTGGCACAAGTTAAGATCGATTTTTATTTTATTTTATATTATTTATTTTGAAGATTTATTCATTTGATGGAGGGAGAGAGAGAGAGAGAGCACAAGCAGGGGGAGCGGCAGGCAGAGGGAGAAGCAGGCCTCCCAGTGAGCCGGGAGCCCGACGCAGGGCTCGATCCCAAGACCCCAGGACCTGAGCCAAAGGCAGATACTTAACCGACTGAGGCACCCAGGAGTCCCTAAGATAAATTTTTATTTAACATAGTCATCTGTTGAGCATCTCTGTGCCAGATGCGGGAAGAAGAGCTGGAGACACACTGGACATGGCCTTCAGCCCATGGAGCTTATGGTCTAGTTTGGGAGCCTGATAAATGAATACCATGACAAGTCCCACCGCCCAAGAAACGAAGAAGCTACAATTCCAGATATGTTATGAGGAAGGAAAGCAAGGAATGGAGATCAAGAGGGATCAGGAGGGAGAACTATTTCAGCTCAGGTGCAGAGAAGGTCTCAGTGGCATTTCAGCTGGGATCCGGAGGACAGGACAGTCAGCCTTGATAGAGTCTAGGGCAAGTACAAGTAAGTGCAAACACTTTGGGGAAAAAGAGCTTCCTGTGATATAGGAACTGAGAGAAGGACAAGATGCTTGAATGTGATTTCAAAGATTTGGGTTCAAACCATGACTCCACCCCACACACGTTAGCCCTGGGATGTTGAGGTCATAAGACACAGTGATTAGACCTATTGTCCTCACCTTGATGGCCACTGAGATTAGAATTCACTGATTCCACATTTCACTCAACTCCTACTTTGGATATTTATTGCTAGGTTTCCTACACTATATAGACCATTTGCCATTTCTGAGGAATATAAAATTGTCTTTTACTCTCCCACCGACTTTTTTTTTTTTTAAGATTTTATTTATTTATTTACTTGAGAGAGAGAGAGAGAGAGAGAGAGTGTGTGTGTGTGTGTGTGTGTGTGTGTGTGTGAGCAGGGAAAGGGAGAAGAAGGGGAAAGAATCTCAGACTCCACACAGAGCACGGACCTTGATGCAGGGCTTGATTTCACGACCTTGAAATCATGACCTGAGCAGAAACCAAGAGTCAGATACTTAACCAACTGAGCCACCCCGACCCCCCCTTTACATACATTTCTATTTGGTGTATAACTAGGAGGAAAATTGGTCCACATCCATTTGACCTTTATTTGCATAGTCTTTGAGCAATTACTATAAACATGTTTTCAAATATCCAAAAGTTACAAGAGAGTATACAATGAACACTAGCTGTTTCTCATTCCCCTTTCTGCCAGTCAGTCATTCTTCCTCTGCGAAGCACAGTTACTAGTTTCTTGTGAAGCCACTTTTTTTTCTTTTCTTGGAAGTGCCACGTATAATCGATGTTACCATTACAGCTTTATAACTACATCCTAAAGGACTGAACTGCTGTCCTAATAAATCACCTATGTACATCACTCTACAGTACAATATATACCATATATTTTTTTCAAAGATTTTATTTTTAAGTAATCTCTACACCCAGCATGGGGCCCCAACTCACAACCCTGAGATCAAGAGTCACACTCTCAACTGACTGAGCCAGCCCGGGTCGCCCAGTTTATGCCATATCTACATCTACTGTCTCACTTACTGAATCTTCGATGACGAGTTAATTACCTGGGCCCCAGGGAAGTCAGTTCTTTGCCCACGAAGACGTTGGGTTTTAAGTGGCAGAGCTGGGCAATCTAGGATTTCTGACTCTGAAACTTGGCACTGTCCCTGCATCAAGGATCACAGTTAATATCTGACAGCAGCGATGTGCAAATTGACAGAATCCTGTATCTGGAGCTTCTCCATGGTCTGAGGCCCCAGCTTGCCCAGAGCTCTGTGCCTGGTTCCAGCTCCCTTTGTGACCCCTCCGGGAGTTCTCCCAGCAGCAGGGAGGGCGGAGACTCCCACTGTGCACTCCTGACGAACACTGGGTTCAAACCTCAGGGTCCTTTCCTGCCAGAATTGTATTTAGTAAGATAAATTTGGGTATTTGCTCTTGCATATTTCCTTGCATATTGAGAGACAGCTCAAGAACAAACAAACAAACAAACCAATCTAAGCAAACCAAAAGTCACCTGCTGATGCACTGGCTAATCCACCCCAGTCCCCAGCCTGTGGGGCCTCTAGTCTTAAGACTGAGAAAGTGATTCATTTCCTCTTTTTCTTTTAGTTTCCTTTCTCCGCCTGTCACCTCTTTCCTTTCTCTGAAGAACTCAGCAAAGTGGTCCTGTTGATAATCCTTGAATTCTGGCTGGAATTTGGCCTGTCATGCTTACGCTTTGAGTTTTGCCAGACAGAGCCTGCCTGTATGCTTGGGATGAGGAAGTCTCCCATCGGGAATTGTGCTCCGGGGGCTTGCGGGTGAAATGGCTGCCACTTTCTTGCCCTGCCCTCCTCCTTCTGGGAAGGGTGGGGGCGGGGGGAGGCAGACAGGGCAGGAGCCTTCCCCATGGGACACCCAGGGGTGGTAGCTGATTTGCCTGTATTATTCCTTTTCATTCTCAAAAAAAAGCCCTGTATGGGAGGTATCATTGTCAGTCTCCCTTTCCAAACTAGGAATCCTTGGCTCAGGGAAGTGAAGCAACTTGCTTGAGTATACATATCAAGTAAACAGTGCAGCTGGAATACAAATACAATGAAAAAAAAAAAGGTAGAAGGGAACTCGATACAAAATTTCCCCACTAACCTAACTTGTATCTATGCACTGTAATTCTTTGAGAGTTGGATCTTTTTTCCAGGTACTTATTATTGTCAGAAAAAAATATAGATAGGGACTCCTGGGTGGCTTAAGCATCTGCCTTCGGTTCAGGTCATGGTCCCAGGGTCCCGGGATCGAGTCCCACATTGGGCTCCCTGCTCAGTGGGGAGTCTCCTTCTCCCTCTCCCTCTGCCTGCCACTCTCCCTGCTTGTGCTCTCTCTCTCTGACAAGTAAAATCTTAAAAAAGAAAATACAGATGCAATTACTGCACTAAGCTACGGACCATCAGAGCTTGGCCGGGCCTCCCTTACCCATGCTCCGAACACCGACCTGAGCCTGCACTTGGGCACAGTCCCCGCACACAGAGCCTGGTTGACAATCAGGGGCTGACGTCTCCTGTACGGAGCTGACTCCCTCCCGCGTGGGGGGCAGATAGTTGGGGGTGGGTCGGTCATTGACCCTCATGTCATGCTCCCTGGCTGACGGGGAGCCAGGTCGCTGTCCCCTTGCCCAGCGTCACAGGAGAGGGTCCCACTGCATGTCGCTGGTCCCTGGCAGGATCCACCTGCAAACTGCCAAGTAGGGTCTCTACTGAATTCGAGTGGCTTTCGCTCCATCCTAAAGTCGCAAAATCGTAAATTGAACCATTGTAAGTGGAGATTCTCTGTAGAGCTGATTATTTTAGCATTTCAATTGCCACCCCGAGTTGGACAGATTTAAAAACCCTCTGGGGGTTTGGATGAAGATGAGGATGACGTAAGATTGGCTGCAGGTAACAACAGCAGCTAAAATAGTTTGGAGGAAAGGTAGCAATGAGGGAGAAAGGAGGCTCCCGCCCTCAAGCAGTATGCAGCTTTATTTTAGGGGGCCATAAAACCATCTGTGACACATTACACCACTGAACCAGAGAAAGTGAAGTATAGACCTCTTCGCGTGGACAGTGGGGAGAAAGCTATAAATTCTTCTGCGAGGCAAGGAACATCAAGGAAATGGTGTTTTATAGACAGGATGAAGGGTAAGGGGGTTCCACTGGCAAGGACAGGTGTCCAGGCAGAAGACTTTTGCAAAAGTCAAATGTGTTCTTGGGATTCCAATTCTGAGATTATGAAAATATTCACTCATGATTTCTTCGAGTATTTTTTAGGTGTTCAGTATTTACATTAAACCGTCTGCAGTCTGTTTTGATGCAAATAATGAGGTAGGGATTGGGCATTAATTTGTTTCCTAGATGTACAGTAAATCATCTTAGAACGTTTGATGGAATAATCAACCTCGTTTCCACTGAAATGAAATGCCACTCTGTCATGTACTTTAGGCTCACATGTTGTGAGGCCTATATCTTTAACTCTTTGCTCTGCTCAACTCTTTGTCTTCATTATTTTGTCTTTACGTTTGCTTTCTAATATTTTAACAAATGGAAGGGCTAGTTCTCTTCAACTTGTTACATTCCTGAAGAAATCTCCACGGGGTTTTAATTGGAATTGTACTGCATACACAGAGTGATTTTGGGCAGGGTCTTCTCATCCTGGAATAATTCTTCCATTACATCCTTCAGGAAACAACCAGGATTCATCTAGATTTTGCACATGCCTTGAGAGAGCGTATTTATAGTTTTTTTGTGGTTATAAATGGGTGGGATTTTTTTAAAAGTAATCTCTACGCCCAGCGTGGGACTTGAACTCACAACCTCGAGATCAAGAGTGGCATGCTTTACCGACTGAGCCAGCCAGGCACCCTGTAAATGGGTGGCATTTTTTAAACATTATATTTTCTAAGTGATTATTGCCTGGCTATAAGAACATTTTCGAAGAATCCTGATGTAGTATCTGGCCTGACATCTTTTATGATTTCTCATGGTTCTTTCTCACTTTGTTTCTCCTGCTAGGAATGCCAGAGGGAGAGAGGGAGAGGTGACCGGAGGGAAAGCAGCAACCCCACCACTCTGGCATTCTCCATCTATCCTCTCTCCCACGCTGATAGCTGGGGGTGGGGGGGTTCCTCCGGAGCCCTGCCCCCTCCCCTGTCCTGTCTGGGAATAACAAACAAGAACAAACTCTCCCTCAACTTTTTTGGTTCAGCTCTGGCAGGTGGCTTTTTCATATTTGATTCGACTCCAGGGGCAATTGGAGACCCCTAAAAGTTTTCAAGCAGAGAAAGGATCTTGTTTTTTAAAAATAAAAATCTGATCCTCTCTGGAAGGAGTGTGGACATTGGATAGAAAGGCTTGAAGAAGGGACACGGGGAAAGTTAGCATGAGAGAAAGTCATGCTGGCTGCCCTGTGAGGAATACTTGGAAGAGAGGCAGGCGTGGAGTATGGGGGGCTGGGGGAGCCTCTGCAGGGGCCAGGTGAGAGGAGCAAATGGTGTAGAGCAAGCCAACAGGTATTCAGGATGATTTCATACAGACTGGCTGGGAAGGTACCGAAGAGGGAAGGACGATGGTGAGTCCTGGGTCTTCTGTCTGGACATCTGGAGGGGGTTGGCGGGGTTGGCCGGGATGGCACTGGGTGTGGACACTTCAAATTAGGAGAATGAGTAGATGCTCCAAAAGGTCCAGGGTACTCTTTTGAACCACACAAATTTGAAGTTTGAGAACATGTAAGTGGATGTGGGGTGATTCCACACTGGGGCTTGAAATGTGGGTGATATTGGGACAGAATCTGAGAGTGGGCTGTGAGAGCGCATGAGCCTGGGTAGGGGGAGAGAGAGGGGCGATGGGGCAGGCAGTGGCCTCTGCCAGAAGGAGGAACAGCAAAGGCCGCGAGAAGGAGGAGGAGAAGAAAAGCGGAAGGTTCCTGACAGTGTCAGCTCTTAAGGGTGGTCATTATCATCTCTCTGACCATTTCAACTTTTAAATCTGGAGCTTTATTGTTAAAGAGAAATACTTTTATAGGCAAAAAAAAAAAAGGCAGATTTTAAATGCCTAGCATCTGTGATCTCTTGTGCTTACTGTCAACCTTTCTTATCAATCAATAACCGCAATGAACTAGGTGTAGAGTACAAAGTTTTGGATTACAGTGGTCATTAGCTTACATATTAGCACTTTGAATTCAGGCACATGATGTAATCTTTGGCTTTGGTTTTCTCATCTGTGTGTGGAAAAGTGAACACCTGGTCCACAAAATTGTTTTAAAGTGGAAGGTCCTCAACACACCCCTTAACGGCCATGCGTTCATTCAACAAATACTTGTTGAGTGTCTGCTATGTGCCCAGCACCATAGGTCTAGGTGCTGGGAACAGTGGAGAACACACCATATAAGGTCTGAGCTCATGTGAAGTTTGAGTTCAAAAGCAAAACCCGACAATCAACAAGTCAGACAACTAAATAAAATAGATCTCCTGGAAGACAGTCAGATGAAGGGTAGGGATGGGCAATTTTAGACAGGATAGTCAGGGAGGGCCTTTCCAAGAAAATAACATTTGTTCTGAGACCTGAATGGCCAGAAGTATTAGTTATGGAAAGATCAGGAGAAAGAGCATTCTCAGCAGACTCCAGGGTGAGGACAAAGGCTCAGAAGCAGGGAGGAATTCAGTGAGTTTGGGGAAGAAGGCGCAGGAGGTGGATATCAGATGCATGGGTGTCCCCCTACGTTCCCACGCCTCACAGGTCCTCTACATCAGGGGCACGAAGTCCAATCGTGGGTGCTGTTGGTGGATTACATTAGGCACCAGTGAGGGTAATCAAGAACTCAGCCTCCATTTCCAAGTCTATGTGCCAGAGTGAAATTGTACCTTCTACTAAAGGCAGCAATTATCCACACACCTGGGTAATGATTCTGCTCACTCACTGTAACACCCAAAGCTTCTGGGCACTCCAAACATCTTCTAATTTTTAGCTTCCCTCTTCTAATTATGGCGTGTTTTTCCCCTTCTGCCTCATGTGGTTCATGATTACTATTATGATTACCATGCATTTCAGCTCTCCTTCCCCCTTCCACCACACACATGCTATGGGTCAAATTGTGTATGTATTATTATTACTGGTTTTATCCTTTTTTTCCTAAGCCTGTTTATTCTGGAGGTCCAGGCTTCTTTTGTCTCCTAAGGATAATGAACAGGTTTTTCCCCGCCCCCCCTTTCCCTACATAAATTTTTTAAATTGTGAAATATAACACTCACCCTGAAAATTATACCATGTACAAATTACTTTCACTTAACTATCTTGTAAAAATATTTCCACGTGTTGTGTAATTCCATAATAAATTATAATCCATTTTAAGTACTTGCTGTTAATTAAGATATATTTTATTTCTTTAACTAGATTGTAAACTATTTGAGGTCAGGTGTCATTTCTTAAGTGGTTTTCCATCCAATGTGGGGCTCCACCCTACAACCCCAAGATCAAGAGTTGCACAATCCATCCACTGAGCCAGCCAGGCACTCCAACCCTCCTATTGTTTTAAACCACTCAGTTTGTGGTACTCTGTTGTGGCAGCCTTAGGAAACTAATATAGAGAAAATTGTATTTATGCTGAAAAATATCAAGTCTTGCTCTAATAGAATGTGGTCCTATCCTAGTCAGGAAATGTGGGAATTTTAACAAGATAGGGGTTGAGACACTGACTGTCCTTGCTGGCACTACTATCTTGTATGAGAATGATCATACTATATATCTTCACGAGTCACACCATCTCCACTCTCAGCTCAGCTAATCTAGTCACACTGCAACCAGAGTGAACTTTCTAGAATCTGATCCTATCACCTGCATGCTTAAAACCTTCTGTGGCTCCCCCATGCCCCCTCCAAACAATACACAAATTCCTCAGGTCCCTCTCCACTTACCTCTTTACCACTTCCTCCTCACACTGCCTGACCTTCAGTCTCTGCCTGGAACATACTTCATTCCTTTGGCCTCATTGCTTGGCCAATCCTATTTATGCCTCAGCGTCTATGTAAGTGGACTTTCCTGCTTCATTGCCCTCCCAGGCCGTCCCATAGTCCTCCATAGTTTCCCTGGGATGGCCCTGTTGCACATCTCTGCCTGTGTAGTTCGCTGTATCACCCTCTAGCCTTGCTACTAAAGGTGAGGTCCGAGGAATAGACACTTGGGCATCACGAGAATTTAAGATGCGGAATCTCAAGCCCAGCTAGATCTTCACAATCAGATGTGCATTTTTTTTTAAAGATTTTATTTATTTATTTGACAGAGAGATAGCAAGAGAGGGAACACAAGCAGGGCGAGTGGGAGAGGGAGAAGCAGGCTTCCTGCCGAGCAGGGAGCCCGATGCGGGGCTTGATCCCAGGACCCTGAGATCCAAAGGCAGACACTTAATGACTGAGCCACCCAGGCGCCCCTCAGATGTACATTTTAACAAGATACTCAAGGGATTCTTTTTTTTTTTTTTTTTCTCTTCAAGCGATTCTTATGGGCATTGAATTTGTGAGGTATTGGTCTCTTCCACATAATCTCCATGGGGGCAGGGAGCACTGTGTCCCCAGAACCCAGCACAATGGCTGTTTAAACAAAGATTTAGCTGATTTAGTGCACGAGGCTGATTTCCTGTTAACAAGCATGTCTTACAGGGAAAAAACCCAAAACAAAACAAAACAAAAAAGTCTCCTTTTATCGGAATAAACAGACTTAGGTCTCCAGCCTATGTATTTTGTCACAGTTCCCTTTCAATTCCCCTTATACATCTCTCATGTTCTTTGTTTTCCCGTCAAATCCTATTTTCTGCACGAAATATGTGAATGACTGTTCTATTACTAATCATGTTTTCTGTTCTGTTTTGGGGGTTTTTGTTTTGGGTTTTTTTAGTAATTTTTAAAAACCCTCTAATGACAACATAGGCATAGTCAGATTTGCACTGTTATTTTTGAACTTTGTCCATGAAAACTGATACCTGGTAATAGTTTCAAAAATTATCCTCCCCAGTTCTTTTTCCCTCCTCTCCCCTTCCCTTTCCTCATCCCCACCCTTCTCCCTCCCTCCCTTTCTCCCTTCCTTCCTTCCTTCCTTTCTTAACAGGTAATGGGATTCTAATGCTTCATGATAAATCTTTTTGTTGTGAGTCCCAGCGGTCAAAATATCCTGATATGTTTATATTTCTCACAAGTTCTCAGTAAATGATACATCACTTTTCCAGATAAGTATACAGCTAAGAGAGACTTTATACACTCAACTTCTAATTCCCTTAATAGAATGTTAAATCACAATTTATGGACCATCTGAAATCCAAAATCTTAAACGGTCCTCCATAAATTGCTGATTTGACCCACCTTTGAAGCCCACCTCAACTTCTCTCCTCACTTCTTCCAGTGAGTTGAATTTGCAATTCCCTAAAAGGCACCACTTGCCTAAGGTTTGTATCTAGTATGGGTCACGTGGCTAACAACCTTTTATAATGATAATGTTAGAGGACAAGATTGGCACACCCTTGGTAGGTAAACAACAGTAGGATTTGCTTTTCTTTTCTTTCTTTCTTTTTTTTTTTTTTTAAGATTTTATTTATTTATTTGACAGAGAGACACAGCGAGAGAGGGAACACAAGCAGGGGGAGTGGGAGAGGGAGAAGGAGGCTTCCCGCTGAGCAGGGAGTCTGCTTCTCCCTCTCTCTCTGCCCCTCCCCTCCCACTCCTGCTCTCTCTCGATCTCTCTCAAATAAATAAAGTCTTAAAAAAAATAAACTAAGTTGTTTAAATTCAGGAGTAGTTTTGTTCCATGATTATAGCATCCTCTATACTTCTGCAGGACCAAGCCATAAATAAATACTTGCAGGTTGGTGTTGATTGAGTGATTTCAGGTAAATAAACAAGTTCAAATGCCTACTGGGGGCACATAATGTAAAGGAGAAAAGCGACAGCAGGGAGCGTGGCCACCAGGAGCTCCCGCCCCAGGTCTGAGGGAGAGTGGCTGCCACCTTGCTTCCAGCCTGCTCTGCCCGTTTGGGAAACGGATCCCGGGTTTTCAGAGCTTCACATTTTACAAAGGACGCCAGAGATCGGAGCTTTTAAAGTCATCTCTCAATTTTTAAATGTTGGTAACCAATTCAAATTCTCACAAGACATTTTGCAAATCAGTACGATGAGCCAAACAGAACACTCTTGGGAACCACGCGGTTCTAAGTAGCCAATTTGCAACCTCTTCGTTGAATAGTGCAGATAATTAAGAACATTCATTTTTCCAAAAAACTGTGATTACTGGGAACGCCACGTGGGTTAGAGCTCCTGCCCCGTAGGGGGCCTGCCTAGGTTCAGATCCTGACGCGGCTCTCTGCCAAGGCGCGCTCCAGAATTCCCTTGATCTCCATAAACCAGTTTTCACACCTGTGAACTGGCCTTTATGGCAAGAATGGCAGCTTCGCAGCGTCGTTCTGAGGACAGAATGAGAAAATGCCTGCCCAAGCCCTTCTCACGAAGCGGCCCTCAATACCTGCTAACTAGTCCAAATTACTACTACTCTTTATAATAATGGGATTACTCGAGGACCAGCCAAACAGCGTGTAAATAACTTCATGTTCCCAGATACCTCATTTCTCCTCCCACAAAAGCATTTGATGGTGTCCCATATGATGACTTAACTCTTTTTATGTTACCAAGCATCCAGATGGAGTAGTATCGACCTCTCCAGAGGGAATATGCTCCACATAGTCCTGGCTGGGGCGGAAAACTAACCCCTCTCCCCCGCCTCTACACACACACACACACACACACACACACACACACACACACACACACCTCTACACACACACACACACACACCACCTTCCAAAACAAACCACTGTTTGCTTGCTCGCTCCAGGGTTTCAATGTGGTACGACTGTCACTCTCCTCTGGCACCCTCTCTACTGTTATGCAAGTTTTCTTCATCTCACTTCCCCGCAACCACCCGCGCCCTCCGAGTTCGAGCTTCCCTTTCCCGATCTCGTTCCGGGGTCTGCTTAGTTAGAGTCTCCAATTGCCCGTTTACAATAAGGACGAAGCGCCTGGGCTCCCCACCCGCCGCCTTCCCGCTAGAACTTCCCCCTCTCGCGACTTCCCGGCTCCGCCACAACTGCAGCCGACCCGGCGTGGGGCGGGGGCGGGTTCTCAGCCCGGCCCCCCCTCCGCCCGGCCCCCGCTCGCGAAGGGAGTAACTGCGAGGCGGGGCAGGGTCTCCGCGCCCACCGCCCTGCGCCCCCGCCGCGGGTCGGCGCCGCCGCGGAGCGCGAACGAGTCCGGGCAGGTCCGGTCCTCCACTGCGGCCGCCCTCGGGGGCGGGGACAGGGGCGGTGACAGGGTCAAGTTTCGCTACGTCACGGTTCCCGGGAATGTCCCCTTATGAGAGGAGAACGTGGGCGCGAGAATCGCCCAGACCTGAGAGGTCCCCAGCCCGAGGGCTGTGCGCTCTCCAGTCGGGTCGTGCCCGTCCGCTCCGGCCCGTCTTCGGCCCGCGTTACAGCTCGCCTCCTGCTGTCCCAAGGGGCTCGGGTTGGGGGCCTAAGGTCCCCGGGGTTTTGCAGCACGGCTCCCGGTGGCTGCCTGTGAAGATGCCTGGGAGGAAGGCGCGTAGGAGCGTGCAGCCGAGCCCTGCGCGGGCCCCGGCAGGTAGGGAGCCGCTGGGGCCCGCGGGGATCCTGGCCGGGGCGGGGCCCGGGGTCTCGGTCTCGGTCCGGGTCGGCGCGCGGCCTCCAGGTCGGGCAGGTCTGTGCCCTTGCACATGCTTTGGGGGGCGCCTGCAGGAAGTTCTTCAGGGGTTTTACCCTGGACGGTGGAGACGGCGAGGGAGGAAACCCGGTTTGGGATGCAGATTGGGATTTTAGTGGAGGCAGAAAGCTTCTTCTTCGCTTCGCTTGCTTTCCATCCCCACTTGCCCTGCCCCGGGGCCACGGGGAGAAAAAGTGCAAGTGCCGGCTGCAGTCACGAGGAGAAAGTCGTTGTCGCGGCAGGTGGGGACGGGAGAGGCTCCGGGAGCTGCCTGGCGACCAGCCCTCTTCCGCCGGAGTCGGGGACCATTGAGGGCCCCGCTCTGAGTGTTGCCACTCCCGGGTCCCCAACACAAACAAAGCAGTCCATAGCGCTTGATCCTATCACGGCTCCTCCACAGAAGACTGATGGAGCGTTCCGGAGGCCCTGCGAGGACCACTGCGGTCAGGAGCCTAGAAAATCGTGCTTCTTTGTTGAGTGTGACATTTTGACAATCGTTATTAGTTGTGGAGCTGGGATAGGAGAAGAACTGGAGTTGGTCTCCAGTGGTTTTTAATCCATCCACTCTCCCCACCTCCCTCCATAAAGCCCCATCAAATAACTTTTTAGACCCGCCCTCTCCCTTATAAATCTTAGCAAACAAGGCAGCCACCCGCTAAGGCGCGGCAGCAAAGAAGGCAGCAAGGCTCTGGGCTCGAAATCCGTCATACTGCTATTGCATCAGACGATAATGGCCCCCTTTTAAGTTGGTTTCGCTTTATAGGGCCCATGAGGCGTGCAAAGGAAGTGGTGCATTTCCAGCCTGGCCATGGCTAAGTGGGCACCAGGGTGCTCTCTCTGGCTCTTACTTGGGCGGCAAAAAGCTTTGCCCACCTTTAGTGATGTTCAAGAATTCTCCGGTGTCCGGAAGGCCTAACCTGAGCATAACCTTTCTGCCATCTAACTTCATTCCCAATAACATGGGGCAGCAGAAAGGGCCCTCTTAAACTCGATTCGATAGTAATACATCTTTTTATTGAGATGTAAGTGACATATGACATTGTATTAGCTTTGATTGACGTATGTATGTATCAAATGATGATGATGCCATATATGTATATACTGTGAAGTGATTGCCAAATAGCTTTGGTTAACATCCCTCACCACACATAGTTTCAATTTTATTACTACATGTATAGAAGTGTAATTAACAGAAAAATTAAGGAAACAACCAGCAGCGAGTTTCTGCCCCCTCTTTTGGGGAAAGAGATCATTTTTTCCCTTAAAACCCTTTTATAATCCTTTTCCTTTTTCTTTTTTTTTAAAAAGATTTTATTTATTTGACAGAGACACAGTGAGAGAGGGAACACAAGCAGGGGGAGTGGGAGAGGGAGAGGCAGGCTTCCCGCGGAGCAGGGAGCCTGATGCGGGGCTCGATCCCAGGACCCTGGGACCACGACCTGAGCCGAAGGCAGACGCTTAACGACTGAGCCACCCAGGCACCCCTATAATCCTTTTTCTTAAATTAATATTCATTTAACGACAATATCTCATAAAAAGTAGTCAACTTGTGAATTAAACATATTTTCTGCTTCACTCATAAAGGCAGTGTGGATTGGCACAAATTGGGTTTGTAAGAAGAATTTGGTTTACAGTAAAATGTAAATTTCTAAGTTATTTTAGAGAATGTGGACTTATTTTTGATAAAAGATTTTATGAGGGGCACCTGGGTGGCTCAGTCGTTAAGCGTCTGCCTTTGGCTCAGGTCGTGAGCTCAGGGTCCTGGGATCGAGCCCCGCATCGGGCTCCCTGCTCCACGGGAAGCCTGCTTCTCCCTCTCCCACTCCCCCTGCTTGTGTTCCCTCTCTCGCTGTCTCTCTCTCTGTCAAATAAATAAATAAAAATCTTAAAAAAAAAGATTTTATGAGTCTTACAAGAAAATTTCAAAGAGTTTTTCAATGAGGGTAAGAATACATTTAGAGGGGCGACTGGGTGGCTCAGTTGGTTAAGCGTCTGCCTTCAGCTCAGGTCATGATCCCCGGGGCCTGAGACTGAGCCCCGCATCAGGTTCCACATTGGAGAGCTGAGCAGGGGGGCTGCTTCTGCCTCTCCCTCTGCTGCACCCCCTTCTTGTGCTCTCGCTCTCTCTGTCAGATAAATAAAATCTTAAAAAAAAGAGGAAAAATAATACATTTAGATTTGTCTATTAATGAAGGCATAATCTGAGCTGTGAATTACTGCCATTTAAAAAATAAATCCTACTTGAAGACAATATACAAGAGTTTAGAATTTGACTTCTGTTCCCCCAGCCAACCTTCAGTGAGCAAGAAGAGGATGACATCACCTGAGGTTGGCCAAGGCTTGCTAACTCTGTGGTGTATGACAGAAATGTCCGAATTTTTTTTTTTTCCTCCACCATAGCAATTTCTTTCTTTCTTTTTTTTATTAACATATAATGTATCATTTGTTTCAGGGGTACAGGTCTGTGATTCATCAGTCTTACATAATTCACAGCACTCACCATAGCACATACCCTCCCCAGTGTCCATCACCCAGCCACCCCATCCCTCCCACCCCCCTCCACTCCAGCAACCCTCCGTTTGTTTCCTGAGGTTAAGAGTCTCTTATGGTTTGTCTCCCTCTCTGGTTTCATCTTGTTTCATTTTTTCCTCCTTTCCCCTATGATCCTCTGCCTTGTTTCTCAAATTCCACATATCAGTGAGATCATATGATAATTGTCAGAAATGTCCATATTCAAAGAAAGATAACATTTGCCTCTTGCAGTAGGCTTTTTAAAAAAAAGATTTGAGAGTAAACGTCTTTATTCTTAACTATTCTTTTTTTGGTTTATGAGTCACAATGTGTCAGTGTCTGGTGTATGTGTGTGTGTGTGTGTGTGTGTGTCCGCTCACGCGTGCTAAGTCACCTTTCTCACATTCAGAAAATGGGTGTACATAAAGCTCAAGTTAAGATAAATGCTTCACTGAATAAATACTCAGCTTGTCCCTTGGATGGGCACATTAACTCTTGCCGGTTGCAGTTTGTAATATCAATGTGATTTTAATGTTTTGCTTTCCTTTTCAGAGACCGAAGTGGAGTGTGCCATTCAACTCAGGAGGTTTGGAGACAAACTGAATTTCCGGCAGAAACTTCTGAATCTGATATCCAAACTCTTCCGCTCAGGAACCTGACTGTTTTGGAAGCTTTTGAATGAGGAGTTTCCTTTAAAACGGAAGATTCCCCAGTAGGTGCAAATTTCATCAGTTAGAGGAAATGCCTTCTAATGGAGACGATTGGGAGGGATATCTCACTTGCTTTTTGGATGCCCTTGGAAACCAAGATGGAATACATCAAAGACGGATTTCTGTTGGAGATTTCCCAGAAGTCATTGTTTTGGGTTGCGAGGACGTTATAAAACCATTTTGTTTATTTTAAAGCAAGAATGGTGCAGCTTTGAAAAACATGGAATTAATTACTTATACATTTTGTTTTCACTTCGAAGATTATTCTGGTAATTTTGCTGAAGGTTGCTGTCCAGTCCACTGGAAGCGGAGTTGGCAAATGAATAGACTGTGGGCAGGGGCAAAGAAACGGAATGTGTTCAGTGTTGGGTTTTATTTTTGGATGACAACTCCACAAAGTGTTGTATAATATTTGCTTTATATATTATCTTGTTAAAAGTAAAGATTTCATTCTGAGAACACTGAATGTCAGAGAATGCGGATTCCATAGGTCACTACAAAATATAAAATGATTTGAAAGCTTGTTTCTTTTGACTCAAAAATGTATGGACACAAAAATGTATCTGTTCAGGCGACCCTTCCTTGAATTATGTTTCTGTGAGTCTTAACCGCAAAGTCTGTACTTGGAAAAATGTGATGGAGGTGTTACTTGGTGCCAGTAAGATTCTTGCAGGTAGAATGTTAAAACATAAAAAGTACGGGGATTTTGTAGAATGAGAAATAATGGGGGAGAAAAAGCAATTTAGACTTTTTTACTGCTGTAATTAACACTTAGTAAAACAAGTATTCTACAGTAACTTGATAAGATGAATGTGTTTCTAAAGAAGTTTCTAAAATCTGTAAAATGCCCTTTCTCAGATTAGTCAGTGTATGTCTTATAAGAAGTGCCCTTTTAAGAGAAATTAAGCATGTTTTACATAGTTGGGATATACTTTTTTTAAAAAAAGAGAACGGGATTGCTCATCCAGAATAAAAATGCCATATATGTGTAATTTGCATTAGAATAATATGTAGATTCTGAGAAAGGTTTCATGAATTTCACTTTTTTATTGTTAAAAGGTCAGGCTGTCAACAAAGTCCCCAGATATATAAAAAAAGAAATAATAATGTCATGATTGAATTTCCGTAAGAATAATCTTATTTATTTTACCTATTTATGATTAAAGTATTTTTTTGTTTAGTTTGAAAATGTCTATTAGTTAAAGTTACATTTTTAGGTTATGAGACAAGGCTTTCATAACCACTTGAACTTTACAGTGAGAATGTTTTGCTATAGGGTATGGTCACTTTAGACGAAACATTACCTCAGCATCTGTTTTTTCTTCAGTATTATTTAGTCGCAAAGATGCTTTTTGTCTGTCTAGAGGCAGATATTTTGCCATTTGGGTATTTATGGTCTGTAACTGTATTTATACATACAAAACTTGGATACTGTAGCAGTAAACTATTAAAAATTATCACCATTCTTTTTTATGTGTTCCTTTTTGTCATCACGTCACCGGCCCCGTGTTCATTATGAAACCAAAATTGTTTTACCAGTTTCCGTCAGCAGGCCCCTTCTGACCACCACATCTTCAGTCACAGTTCTGTCGCCGGAGTGGGACATGCAGGGACATTTAGCATGATTTCTGCTGTCAAGGGACTTACCATTTAATCGGGAGAGGAAATAGTGAAAAAGAAGACCTTCATGCCTGGCGTAGGTCTTGAGTGCCTTAGTGCCTGGAGAGTGATTTATCGAAAGTAGCCTACAGAGATCCGTGATCTCCTTAGAGGTGCTGTGTGCCCCCCTCCTTGGCTGCTCGGGGAGCCTCCGCCAGGCTAGAGGAGCTTCTGGTTGGTTTCCTTGACAGTGGCCTCACACTTCTCCCCTCCTCTGCCCCAACCCCGAGGAGCAAGTCTTGCTTCATCTGAAGCTAGTCCTGTGCAGAAGGAGTGGCTTTCCTGTTAGAGGGTGAGAACTCACGAGATACTCCTAGTGGGTAGCATCTTCAGGCTGAAACCCTGCAGTGTAAGTTGCCTCCCTCAGACGGGGGAGGGCGAGAGGAGGGGCTACCGGAGGGAAGGTGACCCCAGTGAGAGGGGACAGCTGGGGGAAGGGCATGAAAGGCCCCTGGGGCATTGCAGCAGTAGGTGGAGAGATTGGCTCCATAAAGGGCAGTGGTGGTGGGGGGGGGGCAGTGTGCATGATTTGATTTGAGGGTCTCTGGAAGAGGAACTCCTGCCCCTCTGCACTGGTGGTAATGAGTTTTGCTAAAAGTACCCTTGCTGCTCTTTTTTTATATGAGTAGCACAGGAAAGCTTTGGGACAATGCACAATCTTCAGGTAAGAGGACTATATGTTTTCAGAGAACTCTTTTTTTTTTTTAAGATTTTATTTATTTGAGAGAGAGAGAGCACGAGCAGTGGGGAGGGGCAGAGAGAGGGAGAAGCAGGCTCCCTGGTCAGCAGAGAGGCCGATGCTGGGCTCCATCCCAGGACCCTGAGATCAGGACCAAGGCAGACAAGGCAGACACTTAGCTGACTGAGCCACCCAGGCGCCCCAGAGAACTCTTAATGTCCAAAAACTCCCAGGATGCCCACATAATTGTAATTGTAAATACTGACTAACAAAAAGCTACCAGGATTTAAAAAATAGTTTGACTTGCATTTATATTCAAGAGAAAGCCCCCATAACCTTTATATTTGAAAAGTCACCTAGAAATGGCAAAGTGCTATTAGTAAAATGCATACAAAAATATAATTCTGCTTATAAATACTTAAAGTTAGTTTAAAAATTGAATAAGAAAAAAAAATCACTGCCTTTTGCACAAATCTGTTTGCAATCCTTCACATTAACAAAGTTACTGTCGTTGCCTCCACAGCCAATAGAGGGGAAGGCCTCCCGGGCTTTGTGTCTTGGATTAAAACAATAGTGAATCACTTTAGCAGAGCACAGTCTCTCATCTTTTGAAACTGCAGCAAGATGATGGACCTTTAGGAAAAAAAATAAAATCAGAAATGCAATAATACCAGAATTAAGAAGCTGTGACTATTACTGAAGTCACTGAAGAAAGATCTAATCCCACGGAAGCTTCATTCTGAATCCTAAATATACTAAAACATTTAAAAAGTGTGCCTCAAATTTCAAGAACTGTATTTTGTTCATTTTTTTAAGATTTTATTTATTTGGGGGGGCGGCTCTGGAGGAGGGCAGGGGGACACTGTGCAGTGCAGAGCCCAATATGGGGCTGGATCCCACGATCTCGTGATCATGATCTGAGCCGAAACCAAGAGTCGGATGCTCAACCAACTGAGCCACCCAGGCATCCCTATTTTTAATTTTTATAAACTGGACAGAATTTCTTCTGAAGCTATCTCCTTGTATCATTTGAATGTGTAAAGGAATTGAAGTCCCCAAAACAAATATGGTCAGGTAAAAATGGGCTACACGTCAAGGGATAGCATGACATGCTTTGGTAAACTGTCCTATGTTGGTAGGTTTTTTTTAAGTTTATTTATTTATTTTTTGTAATCTCTACACTCAGTGTGGGGTTCGAACTCATGATCCAAAGAACAAGAGGTGCATGCTCCTCCAACTGAGCCAGCCAGGTGCCCTTCCTATGTTGATAGTTTTATTTGAGATGTTTTTATCAGCTCTCCTTCCATTATTAATCAATAATACATGTATATAATTGCATAATTTACATTTACACAAACAAAGAGAAAACCAGCAACGACCATCTCCTCAGTAATTCAAGATTTTGCATACTCAACAGAGTATAGCTTATAGAACTTTGATTATCAAAGTCTCTGCCAAAGCACGTTTTCCTTGTTTGGTGAATTTATTTATCTCTGTGTATGTGTCTTTCCTGTGCTTAGGGGAAATGCCTGCATTGTCTCTCTACAACTACTAAATACTGCCCAAGTAACTGATCATTTCAGGGACTGTGGGGGCTGGGGAAGGATGCAGGTAAGAAATGGGGAGTAGAGAAAAGGGACAGAGATCTCTTTGTGCTGCAATTTGCAATTACTAAAGGATACAGAAATCCAATCAAAAACTTTAGAATTTTCAAGTTTCACCATCTTGACTCTATACTGATTCCATTATCTCATGTATACAGCTGATTCCATACAAATCAGTGGTCATGGCCCTCATTAATGAACACTGTAATTTTTAATTTAATTTAATTTTTTTTTTAAGTAAACTCTATGCCCAACTCACAACCCTGAGATCAAGAGGCACATGCTCTACCCACTGAGCCAGCCAGGGGCCCCTGAATACTGTAAGTTTTTATGTGTAAATCGAAGAGATGAGAAATAGTTCTAAAGAAACAATGCAAACACTCCAGTCAAGGCCTTGTCACTTTCCAGCCCTGAGAACTTAGAAGTTCATTAACTTCTAGCCTGTGCGCTCACAGGGAAAACGGAATAATGCTCCTTCACAGGGCAATAGTGTGAGGACTGATATTACAGGCGGGTGGGAAAAAAAGTCACTTACCTGTCTATCACCGATCTCTTTATCATCTATCAATGTATCTACGAACGAGATAAGTTGTTTCCTTTAGTCTGAAGACTCTGTGTGTTGTGATTTGGGTTTTTTAATCCCTTGCAATAACTCTGCCTCCCATCAACACACACACACACACACACACACACAGAGCCCTTTGGGCCGGAACAGCATAAATTGTGAAAATCTTGCCAAACTCTTCGAACCTTTGTCACAGGGAATGCTCTACCAGGAAGACAACTGGATCTTGAGAACAGTCACCTCTGAGCATGATGAGGAGCAGAGAGCGCCCTGCTTTGGAATCAAGGCCAAGCCATCAATGAGCCGTGAGACTGAGCAGGGCAGCCTTTCTGAGCCAGAATGATTCCTCTGCATCCCCTCTAAGGTCATTTGTGGTTTGAGACAGAGAATGGGATGGCAGAGGGGTCTGGAGAAGATCTCCTACCACACTCCCGGTCCTACCAGCCCCACTCCTGCACGTAGCATAAGAGTAAACGGAAGGGTTTGCAAAAGGAAGTAGGAGGGTGGGTTTAAAACCCCCCCTCCAAAAATCTATTTGCCAAATTCTTCTCCTAAACATTGATTCGAAGTCCTGGAGGAGGCTGGGCAGAAACCTCTTGGACTTAGAAGTATTTTCCTGGATGTGAAAATTCCCCATGGGCTCTGGCTTCCCTGATGGAAGGCGGCTTCGTATATGTAGCTGAAAATAGATGGGGTCACCGGACAGGACACACCCTACTGTGCGAGTCTCTCACATAATAGGTCATGGTTTCGAGAGCAAAACCTTTGTCAATACAATCCAGGCCCTCACTTTAGCTTCTGTTTTAAGGACTTTCAGAAATCAGTTTAACAAATTCAGAGTGAAACAGTCACACCCACCTGCAGTCTTCTTCCAGATCAGTTACTGTAATAAACACCAGAAAAATGAGGGAAGTGATGAGTGACAGATGGGGATTTAGGATTCCTTTACTTTGTAAGTCTGGGTCCCAGACTGTTCCCCTAGGTGTGCTCTATACTGTACTGTCTGTGATTAGAAACTGCACAGTGCGTGGAGCCTGGGCTTGGGTTTGGGTTGGAAATGGAATGTACAAATGGCCCTTTGATATTTCTCGTGTCTTAGTAGAAGGCTCCTTTTCTTTTCAGCGCTTTCTCTCACTAATGACCTCTAATGGAGCCATGAGATCTGCCTATTTCCAACTGCACCTCTATTTTTAAAACCACAGACTTTCTTTCCCTGCAATCATCACTGGCTTTGGACTTTGGAATCAGCCACCGTTTTGCCACTTCTGCTTTGCAGGGCTCTGGATAAATGGCTTGATCTTGGTTTTCTTATAAAAGGGTGTAAGATACACCGATTTCAAAGCATCTTGAGAATCGAACGAGGTGAGAATGTGCAGTGTGTCTGGCTCACAGTCATGCTCGGTAAATGTCAGCTAACTTCAACTTCAAGACGGAGGCTTAGATATTAGCTTCCTTGCAGAGCTATGGAAGATCTTGCCCAATTAAGATTATTAGACTAAAATGAAAGCTTTTGAAAAAAAAAAAAGGCTGGAGAGGAAGTGGCAGTTTTTCTCTTCATGAGGCCATCTGTTTTTAATTTATAACCTTCTAGTGATGGTAAAACATTTATTTTCACCCCATACGTAATAGGTTTCATGAATACTTTTGAGTTGCCCAAAGCCCCTGCATATATTCATAGAAAAACTCAGGTCCTGATTTACAGCGTACCGACTCAAAAAATAGGAAGAAGTTCTTGTGTAGTTATTGTGGACTTGGCTGGATTTGGGTAAGTCTGTTTTCAGCAGGGAATCATAAAGGGCAGCCTCTCCCCTGAGATGAAACTGTGAAAATCTGTTCATCTGGAGGACAGAAGTTATATCCTGGCTGCTTTTGGTTTTGGCTGGAGGAAACCTGAGTTACATTCACCCACAGGGTTTCTCCATAGAGCTTCTTTGAGTCTGTGTTCAGGTGAACAATACTTGCACAAGATAAATACTTCTTAGTGATCACTGGCAATATGCCAGGCACTTTAGAAACAGTTCTATTGTATCATCTTCTGGTCCCATATTTGGAAACTATGATTAGCTTTCATATTTTATAGTGGAGAAACCAGGCTCAGAGATTCAGGAATTTCCCCAAAGTCGATTGGCAAATGGGTGGAACGCACATGGGATTTGAACTTGTGCCTTTCTAACCCCAGAGCAGTCTTCCCCTGCCACGACAATACAGCTGCTTCCCACAGGGGACTCGGGAAGGGCCCCCTCCCAGAGGAAAGCTGGTTTGTTTTCCACACCAGTGCCTCATTAAATACAGCCAAGTTTTTTTTTTTGTTTTTTTTTTTAAAGATTTTATTTATTTATTTGACAGAGAGAGACACAGCGAGAGAGGGAACACAAGCAGGAGGAGTGGGAGAGGGAGAAGCAGGCTCCCCGCAGAGCAGGGAGCCCGATGCGGCACTCGATCCCAGGACCCTGGGACCATGACCCGAGCTGAAGGCAGTCGCTTAACCAACAGAGCCACCCAGGCGCCCAAATACAGCCAAGTTTTATACCTCTGGGTTTTCTGAGGGTGCGAGGTTGATGATTAAACCAGCTGATACGTGAAAGATACTGATAAGCGCCGGCCAGTTCACACCCCTCTAGCACAGCGCCGCCGCTGGTTGCTTCTCGGTAATTTCCAACCTCCACGGATGAACGGTCTCACGTTATTCCAAGAAACGAACGAGAGGTGAGGCGGCATCTCATCTCCCGGGGGGATTTTGTAGTGGATGAGCTTGGAATTAATTTGAAAGATACACTCCCTGTCGGCTTGCTTTTTACCAGTTAATGCCACCACAGCACCTACTGGGACAGACCTGCAGGAGCTATTTGTAATGGGAAAGAAAAGGATTCAAAGAAGCCAGTCAAAACAGCAATCTGTGTGTTTTGTCGGCTGCCCCGCCGTATCCGCCCTATTTTCAGCAAAGCCAAGCAGGGTTAAGAAGGAAGAAGAAGCTGTTGCCACCATTTTTGTTTTTTTTTTAACCAAACAATAGAGAACATCTAAATGAACCAGTCTGCCTTCTAGATGATTCATTTGGACAAGTGCTGGAGGAGGGGCAGGGAGCAATGGGTGATTGTGACGATTATGAAATCCTTTTGTTTTAGGAAGGTTACTTTTTAGTAAGAGATTCTCAGATCCTCTGTGTTGAGGAAACATACATGTTTATCAGAAAGCAGAGGGGGAAAATATCCTCCTTTGTCTATCTTAAAAAAAAAAGAAAAGACACACCACAATACACCATCTGTAAGTAAAGTGCAAAAATGCTCCTTTCCTCTTCTTGAAACTTTTATTGGTGTTGCATTAAAAGGAGCAGATTTCTGAGAATTAGGACTAAACTTTTATTTAACTTTCATAATATAGATATAGAAGAATATATCTTCTATATCTATAGAAGTCAGGCTAACACTTCACAGATGACCCTTGGGGCCCTGGGAAAGTACCAGCCAGGATGATAAATCTGGGCTTTTCTTCCAGACTTGAAACTGACCGACAGGAGGAAGGCTAGTGAGATGCCTAGGTGTGGCTCACTTATTAACCACACTTTTTCAAAAATAAGCTGGGAAATAATAAAAATGTATATTTCTATATGTTTAGAAACACACTCTGTGGGTCATTTTCAACCCAAATCATCTTATAGATATATTGTAGATATATTGGAATTCTCTTCACAACAAATCTTGCCAACAGAACATAGATATTAGCCCCTTCCTTTTTTACAGCATTTTACTGTTTCATCCCTAAAGACTATGGAAAGTTTCCTAGCCCTGGTTTGCCTGGACCTGTCCTGGTTTTAAAACTGAAAATCTCATGTCTTCAAAATGCCCTCCAGCCTGGGCAGTCTGGGACAGTTCGCTCAGCCCTGTGTGGTTGTAACGTGTTGGCTCATGTATCTTTGGCAAATCAATCTCTGCGGATCTTCATTGAAATAAACTACATTTCACTTCTCTTTTCCACTTTTGGCTCATTTGTGAAAAGCGGATGATCATAACTTTCTAGCCCTTTGGAATCCCAGGGCTCATAAGGGTCCTAAAAGAGTACATGGATGCAATGCTCCCAGCCCAGAGCCTGGCAGTTAGCAAGCCTCCAGTAAATAGCTGCTGAAAAAAAAATGCTCCGGGGGATCACAAAGAGTTTATGAAAGCCGAAGGTTATCATGGTTTTTATTGGAATCATTCAGTACATACTGAGTGAAGACATGAAGAAAGTCGTGATTCATGGACTTTGCAGTTTAGTTGGGGAAACAGATGAGCACAACCAGATGAAACATGCAAATGGTCCAGAATTAACAGTTATAAACCATGAAGGTGTTTGTTGGAGAAAGGGAAAAATTCACATAGGGTCAGGTTTTTCTGTTTTTTTTCCTAAAGATTTTATTTTTTTAAGTTCTCTACCCCTAAAGTAGGGCTCAAACTCACGACTCTGAGATCGAGAGTTGCATGGGTGTTTTTTATTTCAGAGAAAGATGTTGTTTATGAGATAAGTTATTTCACTATCAGAATCGCCAATGACTCAGAAGTTTTAGCAGGCAGGTCTACCAAGTTATGTATCATTAGGATGCTTCTTCAAAGGTTAGTTGACTTCCTCAAACGCATCTATTTTTATCATCTTAATCTGTCTTTCAGCTCCATTTTTTCATAGATGCTGTTTTCTTACAGACAGTAAGACTGTAAGTTCTTACAGTAGCCTAATTGCCACATCTCAAGGCCTCTTAAGATTGCATCATACTCAACCTCAGAGCATCACCTCCTCCTTCAAACTTATGTAAAGTGATTAGCATACCACATCATGTGCCCGAGTCCTCTTCACTCTTCTTAGCAAGTTCCTCTTTCCTCTTGGTCTTTAAATGTCAGTTTCCCAAGGGTCTGCTTTCACCGTGTTCTCTAAGACTAATGACCTCGCGTGTGCCCTTTAAGCTAATTGATTTTCAATCTCCCTCTCCATCTGGCTTCTCCCCCTGGCACCAGGCCAGACTCTGTTACTCTCTGAGACTTTTTCACTTTCTAGGATTTGTTTATAGTTTTTCATTAATTTTGGATTCCTCTCCTTCCCAGTTTTGCAGCTCAAAGCTCTGTTAACCTTCAAGGCCAATGTCAAAAGCCATTTACTTGGGAAATATTTTCAGATTGCCCAGATCAGAAAGGACATTCTATCTTTTATATGTCCATAGCACATTTTTCTTATTATGATCCAATACTTATTTATTTCATATTTATGTTAATTGATTTTATGTCAGCTTCTCTAACGTGATTAAAGCTCCTGCAGGGATAACATAGATCTAACTTGATTTTAATCTCTGTGTATCACTTAGCAAAATGATACTCATTTACTCATTTATTCATTCATCCATAAAATAACTTTTGACACTGTGTTCTACATTTGACTAGAGAGATAAGGATAAAATAACCAAGAACACATGTCACAGCCTCAAAAGTCTCAAGGCATAGTGGAAACACCAAGACAAAACCACATTGTTACAATTAATCTGCTAAATACAGTGTTAAGAGGTGAACACAGAGTGTTGCTCTGAGGCTCACAAAATGTGTGTGTGTGTTTGGCAGGAGGTATTGAAGTCTTCATGGAATATATGTTGTACAAAATGAGTGCATTAGTTATATATTGCTGTGTAACAAATTACCCCCAACTTTAGCAGCTTAAAACAATACACATTTATTATCTCACAGTTTCTGTGTCAGGAGTTTAGGCAAGGATTAAAGGGATCTTCTGCTTCAGGGTTTCTCACTCCAATTGCTAGGTTGCAATCAAGGTATTAACTAGGGTTGTGGTCTCATATGAAGACTCAAATGGGCATGGATCTACTTCTAAGCTCTCCATGTGTGGGAAGGACTCAGCTCTTTAAATGCTTGTTGAACTGAGGTCTTCAGTTCTTAACTGGTAGTTAGCTAGAAGCCACCTTCAATTTCTTGCCACATGGGCTTCCCCATCTTGTTTCATCAGAGAAGCATTCAAGAAGAATGTGTGAGAGAGAAAGAGAGAGAGCAAACAAGCAGAATCATAATCTTTTATAACCTAATCATGGAAATGACATCCCATCACTTTTGCTATATTATTTTTGTTAGAAGCAAGTCACCAGGTTCAACCCATACTCCAAGGGAGGGGATTACACAGGCCACAAATACTAGGATTTAGGGATCATGGATACCTATTTTTAAAGACTGTCCACAGCCACAATGAGTGAGAATGAGAAGCTAACTAGTTCATTTCTCTCAGAGGGACCAACAAGAGCAAATTAGGATAAGGAGAATAACACAACATGTAAAGACACTTTGGTGCTGCTGGATCTTAAAGTTGAAAGTAGGAGAGATAAGTAGAGTCAGGCTTGTCACATGAAGGGGCTTAGACTATATCTTGTAGAATGATTGTGCTAGTATAAGTAGGGAGCAACCAGTACATTGATTTTTAAATGTCTCAGCCTAAGCTTGTACAAAGGGTGGATGTGAGGGATGTAAGTATAAAATCTGGAAAACCATAGAGGATATTGCTGTAAAAAGATGATGAAGGCCTCAATGTTGTCAGTGGTTTAGGGTAGGAGAATCAGGGACAGATCTTAGATACGAAGAAGAGGTAAAGTTGATTGACTTTTACTTGCTACAGTTGTGGGACATTTAGGTAGAAGCATCTAGCAGACAGTTTGGATATATAACTATGAAGCTCAGGGAAAACTTGGCCCAAAGTTTGGGAATTGTATGAATACTTACAACTAAAAAAGTTGGATAGAAATGAGATAAAAGATGAACCTGGGGGACATCTGGCTGGCTTGGTGGGAAGAGCATGCAACTCTTGATCTCGGGGTCCTGAGTTTGAGCCCCACGCTGGGTGTAGAGATTACTTAAAATAAATAAATAAGCTTAAAAAAAATGAACCTTGAACACAAGGTTTAGGAATGCTCAGAGAAAGAGAGGCCAGTAAAAGAAAGAAGAAGGAATAATTACAATGGTCAAGGGAATATTTGCACTCAGGTGAGGAGGGGAGGTGACCAACAGGGTCAGATGCAGCAAAGAAGTCCATCAAGACAAAAATTAAATAGGGGCACTGGCTGGGTCGGTCGGTGGAGCATGTGACTCTTAATCTGGGAGTTGTGAGTTTGAGCCCCACTTTGGGTATAGAGATTACTTAAAAATAAAAAATAAAATATTTTTTAAAAAAGATAAAGGTTGAACACCATTTGCACATTCATGCACTCACTCAAGCCTTTATTCAGAAATGACTTCCTGTGAGGCACTGAGATAGGTGTGGTCCGTGGACCAGGCAGACTTTATCCCTGCCCCCAGGGAAGTCACGAGTCAGATCCAGGTGGGCAGATGGATAGTGGAAACAGGTATAAGTGCCTAAAGAAAACAAACAGGATGCCATGAGTGAAACCACAGGGAGCAAAATATTCAAGTGGAATCTTCCTCAAAAGCAGAGCAGAGAATAGCCTCAGAGTTCCCATTGGGGCATCTCTTGACCAAGCCAGGATGGAGGGCTGGTGCTCAGAGCCCTAGGAGCAGTCCTGCATGGCTTCTGCATGCTGCCTTGTTTATATCCATGGAACAATAGGAGGTATATCACTTTCCTAGGGCAACCTTACAAAGTACCACAAATTGGGTGGCTTAAAACAGTAGAAATTCATTCTCTCAGAATGGAGGCCAGAAATCTGGAGGCCAGAAATCTGGAGGCCAGAATTCTGAAATTAAGGTGTCAGTAGGGCCAACCTCCCTCTGAAACCTGTAGAGAAGAATCCTTCCTGGCCTTTTCTCAGCTGGCAATCCTTGGCTTTCCTTGATTTCTAGATGCATGCATCACTCAATCTCTGCCTCTGTGATGACATAGCATTCTCCTTGTGTGTCAAGGTCTTCACATGGCCTCTTCCTCTTCTTATAAGGACACCAGTCATATTGGACTAAGGCCCATCCTAATGACCTCATCCTAACTTGATGACATCTGGAAAGACCCTATTTCCAATTCAGGTCACATTCATAGGGACTGGGAGTCAGGACTTCAACATATCTGGGGGACACAATTTAACCCACAGCAAGAGGTATTCAGGATAATTAGTAAACTTCAAGAAGGCACTTTAAATGAACTTACGAATTGTAGCTATTATGTGATTTACCTGAGATCGGATCCATAAATGCATTGGTTAAGATGAACAGCAGCCATTGCCTTTCTCATTATTTGTGGTACCTTGGTTGGTTTGGTCAGAGAAAATTATTGCTGATGAGTACTCACCACTAGGAGAGAAGGAAGAATATTTTTTTTTTAAAGATTTTATTTATTTATTTGACAGAGAGAGACACAGCAAGAGAGGGAACACAAGCAGTGGGAGTGGGAGAGGGAGAAGCAGGCTTCCCACTGAGCAGGGAGCCCGATGCGGGGCTCGATCCCAGGACCCTGGGATCATGACCTGAGCCGAAGGCAGACGCTTAACGACTGAGCCACCCAGGCGCCCGAGAAGGAAGAATATTGAGCTGGCTTCTTGTTAACTCAGATTCTTACTGCTGGGTGGGGGGCTGCTTTACCTTGCCAGGCCTTACTCATAATTTGCCTAAAGAAAAGTCTGACCTGACAGGGAAATCTCAGGGTGTCAGGGTCTCCCCTGAAACGGTGTTTAGGGCGGTAGTTTATTTCTTCAGGGGGGGCCATTGCTTTGTCAAGGGAGCCCATGACTCAGTAATATTTGTGAGCCATTGAACTGGATCGGTGGTGGTGGCTTAGATTTAGTTACATGGGAGACTCCGTGCAGAGATTTAAAATGCTTTGTCTCAACCCTGGGGACGGAGATTCTCATTCCACTGGCCAGAAGTGGGGCAGCTCCCCAGATGGTTATAGTGTGCAGTTGGGCTGGGAACCACCAAACTAGAGGCTCCCACTCCCCACTCCTCCTTCTGTGCTTATATTCAGATTCTGATTCCCTCTGCTATTTAAATAAGCAATAGGGCATATATGTCAAAACCATCATTGCTGTGAGGGGGGGGCTTGTTAAGGCCCATGCCTATCATGATTTAAGGTAACTTCCATTGTACATTTAAAGAACTTCCTTTAAGCTCCTGGTGGATTCTACAGCTGCAAGGAGTGGGGGCAGGCAGCTAGCCTCTGAGGTCTCTGCCCCACCTCCTATACATATATGCTTCCAGAAGAATCAGAGCCACAGACAGGGATGCACAGCATAACTTCCAAGGGGGTGGCCATGCAAAACCCCCAGCTACGTGGGGGGATGTCTACAGGAAGGAAGGAGGGTGGGGGGTGGGGGTGATGAAAACAGGGCCTCTAATGTAAGCCTGAAAAAGTGAGTCAGTTCGCCGACCTGTGAATGCTGAGAAGGGCCACAGTTGCCTTTGTTGGGTGACTCAGCAGCTAATTTTCAGGAAGTGTTTTTTTTTCTTCCTGTCGGTCTTTTTTTTTTTTAACGAGCTAGTGAAGGCAAACCAGTGGACAGGTTCTCTTTCAGGACTGAAAAGGACGTCAGCCTCTTCTGTCAGATATGGAAAGAGCTGTTTTGTTTTGTTTTTTGTTGTTGTTGTTTGTTTTGTTTTGGTTTTGGTTTTTTTTTGGTGCAAAATGGTGGTTTTATTAAAGCAGGGGGACAGAACCTGTGGGCAGAAAGAGCTGTTGCCCCTGGAAAGAGTTTTTAATTGTTTAATTAGCTACTCCTAGAAAGAATCCAGTGACCCACACTTCTCTGCTTTTCCCTGCCAACTGTGACAGTATGAGCCAGGGGTCTCTGCCATCCACACGCAAATCAAGGCTGGCCACTCAGAAGACGTTGGTCCACAGTTAATCGCCCAGACATGCAGAAACACACATGGCCTCCCCTTGTCATTTATCTCTCGGCAGACAGGAGAGCTGGGTGTGGGGTGTGGTGAATCTGCTCAGGGACATGGCCCCATGGGACTTGAAATCGCCCCTGCTAGCAGCTGGGATGACTCAGACCACGTTCTCCAGCCAACACAACGGGGCCTGGCAGGGTGGGGCCCAGTGCAGTTGGACACAAGAGACCTTCTCAGTTGCTTTCTTTTAAGCCGCAGTGTCTTCTAACAGGTTTGGATTGGAAGGATTGGAACAAGGAAGGATTAGCTACTGCCTCTAGGCCCCTGTTTTAATACTGGTTTACCCTTCTGATTGCATAACGTGTGCCAGCCCATTTAATCCTGACAGCAACGCTCAGGGCTAAGTACGGTTATCCCCCACTTTTTTTTTTTAACAAGGGGGAAATTGAAGCTTAGAAGTTTTGGAAGCTTGCTCCAAGTCAGAAGACTAAATGCGGGGGTAGAGACTTGCCTTAGATCTGCCTGATTCCAAGGCCCATGTCCTCAGTCTTTGTGATGGAGCTGCCTCTGGCCTCTCCCTGTGGGTAGTTAATTCCAGCATTGTTGAGAGCCTACGATCCGCAAGGCGCTAGGGAGAATGTCAGTGTTGAAACGCGTGGCTCTGGCTAGCCAGGCGTCACTAGCTTCTAGGTACGTCGGGAAATGTTCATTTTAGTTTTGGTTCTTTGTCTCACTGGTGGTGTGACCCTGGCTAATTTTCTTAGTCCAGGATTCCTTTTTGTTCATAAAACGGAGATAGCAAGACTACTGTCTTGCTAGACAAGAGAAGGGACTGGGACAGCGTATTGAAACTTCACTCATCTTTCACAAGATACCCGGGCTTCCTGAGATAACCAGCTGGGCTCATTCTGAACACTTTTAATGTTTTAATATAATCTTTTTAAAAAAAGATTTTTATTTATTTATTTGCGAGGGAGAGAGAGCACAAGGAGGGTGAGCTGCAGAAGAAGAGGGAGAAGCAGACTCCCCGCTGAGCAGGGAGCCTGATGCGCGGCTCAACCCCAGGACCCTGGGATCACGACCCGAGCCAAAGACAGACACCCAATCGACTGAGCCACCCAGGCGCCCCTCTTTTAATATAATCTTAGGAGTATTTTAATTACAAAGATTAAGCAGTTCTCTTTTTATCCAGATGCTCTTTTTTTTTTTTAAAGTTTACTGATATAGCGATTTTATTTATTTATTTATTTATTTTTAAGCAATCTCCATGCCCAAGGTGGGGCTCGAACTCACAACCCCAAGAATAAGAGCTGCATGCTGTACTGACTGAGCCAGCCAGGCACCCCTTATCCCATATGTTCTGAATTTTGATGTTTTATTTAAAGCGTCTGAACAGTAGAGTGACCCGAATTTGGGGTTTACACTTAGCATCATCAACGAGATTGGCATTATCAGCTACTCGTTAGCCAAATATTTTGAGGATGTTAGACCTAAGAAACCCGTAATACACTTAGGCTGTTCAGTATGTGTATAATGCCCTGACAACACACCACACTTTATTCACATAGTCCTGCATTAATTCATTAATACATGACTTATTCAGCACGTACTAGGTGCTGTGCATACAGTTTCCGGTCTCAGTTGGAACCTTGCACTGATGCGGTGTCATCTTTCACAAGAGTTTCCTTTGTGTCGGTAGAATGGGGCCATCGTGCAGAAGTCATGGTTGTGGTAATGGTTAAGGAAAATGTCTTGGCTCATGGCCAGTAGGCAGCTTTTCAGATAAAGCCCGTGATGACCAAGGAGACAATATTTTAAAGTGGGGAAAGCCTTGGACTTAGAGAAAGGAGAACCAGGTTCTTGTCCAAATGTTGCAACTAACTAGCTGAGAGAAATTGGGAAGACACTTATATTCTTGATGTGAATTCTTACCTGGAAAAAAATGTCAAGTGTGTGTGTGTGCGCGCAGGGGTGGTAATTCCTTAAGTCCCATTGAAGATGTATGATCTTGGCTAATTTTCTTGTGGTTTGGCACCTGTTCTAGGCTGAGTACAAACCACCCTCTTACCCAACCCACGAAACCACCCAAACTCATCTCAGCAACATTTCCTATCTCCTGCTCAGATTCCCTGGATACACCAAGCAGTGGAAAACAGGTCTTAGTGCTGCTTTGTGTACGTTTATGCTGATCTCTCTGGCTGTTTCTGAATCCAAAGAAGACTCTCTGGTCTTTTTCAGAGCCTCCCATTGTCAGAGAAGGGTAAAAAAACAATCAAGGTTTTAATTCACCCTAAATAATAGTCTGAGCCAGGGGCAAAATCCTCACAGTCACTTGTGGCTTTCTGATAAAAACATTGTAGAATATTCTGGTCTTGAAGCCTGACCAGTTACTGCCACTTGCAAATCATTTCAAGTTTTTAATACTTCGAACATACCATGAGGTTGATTTTATCTTGTTCAATCTGCTGTGAAACAGGGAAATAAGCCATCCTGAACTGGCTAATGTTTAATTATGTCCAATGTAGTATTTCTAAACCGTGTTTAATATTGCCTTTGCAATCTAAACAGGAGGCTCCTTTCCATGGTTGCAGCTCTGATCTGACCACCCCAGATGACATGTGCCTTTGGAATGCCACCAAACATGTTTCATCTGCAGGACGATGCCCGTGCCTGGCAAACCACACGCCTTGTGCTGTCTCTGAGGGGTGTTTCCTTTTACCCGATAGCAGGCAACTTCTCTGTCAGGTCCAGTGTGACCACATCGTCCTATCTGATTCCTTGCCAGAGATTTCCACCAGATGACAGATCGCCTTTCTCTGTAAATCCTTTCCTAGATAACTTATAGCTTTCTTTGATTGTTTTTGCCCCCAGCCAAACATAAAACGAGGGTGACATTTTTTCCCCAGCTTCTTATTTTTATAGCATGGCAGGAAGATGCTTTGATACATTAACTGAGTTTTAAGTGGGTTACTCCAGGAACCTCCTGTTCTCGGGCAGACAAAAACCAAGCTCTGTTGCCTCAGCAGAGAATTGTCATCGCAGAATCAGAGAAACAAGGGCCAAACTCCTGGCTTTTAGTTTCCAGGTAGAAAATGAAAAAGATTTGGAGGAACCGATGGTCAAGCAGAGCCCGTCCTCCCACAAGTGAAGACTAGATGAAGTTGCCCAAGACAGAAAAGGCTGGAAGAACAGGAGAGTTCAGTGAGGCTGGGGACAATGGGACGGCAGACAGTAGCAGGGTCTGCTGAAGCGAGCCTGGTCTGTCACCAGTACCAGAAGCCATGAGAAAGTATCCTTCATCTCCTTAGGGGTCCTTTCCTCCAGGGAGACTGCCCACAAGCAACACTTGCCTGTATCATGAACCTTTGTGCATGGGTATCTCCTTACTGCTCACCACGGGGCTGGGGGGTGGTGGATGCTCATTTCAGCAACGGAGGCTGTGTGAGCTGTCAGGAAGGTGCCTGTCTAGTTCTTTTTGTCTTTCCCTTAACATCCTAATATGCTGCTTCCAAACAGAAGAATATTGGGTGTTGGCAGACTCTCTGCTTCCAGTCTTCACACTTCAATAGACCTAGTTGAGATTGCAAAACTGTCAGAATATGGGGATTGATCAATTTAATGAACAATTGCAAATGAATGAATTTGGATGTGTTAATTCTGTACTCCTTTTAGGCACACATAAGAACCAGAACTATTCTTTGCACCTAAAAAATTTTAGTTCAAATTATTCATAAGATTTATTGTTAATTGAGGTGTTGATTCATTTTAAAAGCTAACGTACATGGTTAATTTGGAAGGATATGACTGAAGAATCATTTCTCTTTATCTGCACTCTTTTTTTTTTTTAAAGATTTTATTTATTTATTTGAGAGAGGGGGAAAGCATGAACAGTGGGAGGGGCAGAGGGAGAAGCAGCCTCCACACTGGGCAGGGAGCCTGATGCAGGGCTCAATCCCAGGACCCTGAGATTATGACCTGAGCCCAAGGCAGACACTTAACCAACTAAGCCACCCAGGCGCCCCACTTTATCCGCACTCTTTTCTTATCACCTGGAGCTAGTATATTAATAACTGATTTAATTAGACAAACTCAATAGAGGATGGCTGGGTTTTCCTTCACTCAAGTGTTGCTCAGTGTAGGCTAACTGCTAAAAAAAATCCCCAAATATAAGTGAGTTGGCAAAATGAAAATTTCATTTGTTGGTCACATAAAGTCTAATACTGATGCTTCTGGTTGAGAGGTGTTCTAGGCTTCTCTCTTCCAAGGGGTGATTCGAGGACCCAGGATCCCTCCATCTTGTGCCTCCACCATCTCTGGGCTTCAAGGTCACTGCTATAAGTTGAATTGTGTCATTCTCCCTGCCTGAAAATCCATATGTTGAAACCTTAAGCTTCAGTACCTCACAATGTGACTCCACTTGGAGGCAGGGCCTTTATAAAGAGGTGATTAAGTTGAAATGAGGCTGTGAGGGTGGGCCCTAATCCCATCTGACCAGTGTGCATATAAGGAGAGGACATTTGGGCACACAGAGAGACAGGAGGGGTGCACATGCCCAGAGGAATAGACCGAGTGAGGACACAGTGGGAAGCCAAGCAATCCATGGAGAGAAGCCTCAGGAGGACCCAAATCTGCTGACAACTTGATCTTGGACTTCTAGTCTCCAGAATTTCGAGAAAATACATTTCTGTTGTTTAAGTCATCTGGTCTGTGGTATTTATTATGGCAACCCTAGGAAACCAACACAGTCGCCTTGTCGTCATCCTGAGAACAGAGGAGAGAGACAAAAAGTCCCCTCTGGGAGCTCTCTGTGGGCTGTAAACACAGCCCACAGAGAAGCAAAGTGTCTCATTGCTGGTGGTGAAGCTCTCTCTATCTGTACTCCTGGGCCCAGGATTTGGTCACAGTGGTGGTGGTTTCGAAGCGTTCACTTACAATTCTTTAAGGTGATCGTATATGTTTTAAACACTCTTGGATACAGACGATGTGTATTACAGTGAAACCATTAAAAAGCAAAAAAACTAAAACAAATCCTCATATCCCACCACCTCAGAAGCATTACCTGTCTCACAGAAGGTTTAGTTACCTCCTTTTTCCTGGATGTTAGGGGATCCTAGATCAAGAGTAGGGAGGGAAAAACATGCTTCGTACCTTTTTTTAGAGAAATCGCTCATGGTTTGAAATTTGTGTAGTTTTTGTTGTTGTTGTTGTTGTCCTATGTTCACATGGCTGGACTAAGCAATGATTAAGAGAGTCATTTTTGTAAAAATAATGAGCAGATCATTATTTTCTGTTATTAGAGGAATTAGATTTTTTTAGAAGAGACTTAGGTTGTTTTGGTTCTCTATAAGATTGTTCTGAAAATAGCCAAATGTGTTTCTTTAACAGAATTACATTTTGGGGGCACCTAGCTGGCTCAGTTGGTGGAGTGTGCACCTCTTGATCTTGGGGTTGTGAGTTCGAGCCTTACATTTGGCATGTAGAAATTACTTAAAAAACTAAAATCTTAAAAAAGAGAATTACACTTTCCCCAATAATGTTTCAAAATTGGTGTTTTCCTGCACACATGCACACTCATCTCCTTCATTCAGCAGTAAAGGTGTTCAGAAATGAGTGGTTGACAAAAACCTTTCTCATATTTTTGTGTTTGTATTTGGGGGCTGTCATATCTGTTGGAGACTGGAAGGCTCCTGAGGTCTGAATTACAGTTTCGGTTGATGTCTAAGATTGGTGCTCTTAGTGAGCACTATTCAGAAATACACCATGTGAGAATTAGGACTGGGTGGTGGCCCAGGGCATGGAGTCTGGTTTTGAACCCATCAGGCTATCGCTGTGAGATAGTGGGCAACTCACTTAACCACTCCGTGGCTTGGTTTCCCCAACCGTAATCTAGGGATAATACTAGAATCGACCCCATAGGATTGCTGTGTGGATAAAATGAGTTAATATATGGAAAGAACTTAACACAGTGTTTGGCATAAGTAAGCGCTACATAAGTGTTTGCTATGACTGTTATTTGATACCTAGCAAAGTGTCTCATCATCCCTGGACCTAAAGCTGCTACTGCTGTTCTGCTTTAGCAACACGTCTTCCAGGAAAGAGCAGGAACGATCCATGTGAAGAAAGCTAGTATGTTAATTGAAAAAAATGAGGTCAGGGGCGCCTGGGTGGCTCAGCGTTTGACTCTTGATCTCAGCTCAGGTCTTGATCTCAGGGTAGTGAGTTCAAGCTCTGTGTTTATTTAGGAAAAAAAAAAAATGAGGACAATTGCACAAGAGACTGAAATGAGAAAATGAGCTTCTTCTCGTGGAGATTCACAAGTCCCAGCGTGCTTCTTGACAGGTGCCTCAGAAGTCCGCTCGCTCCTTCAGCAAAGACCCGCTCTTCAAATCCACTGTTGCAATCACAGCCCAGTTCTCCAGACCGGCCCAACGGGAAAGACTGGGCTTGGTGGTGAAATTCCATCTCTGAGTGAGAGTGTTGTTATTTTAACCAGAGGAAGGAACTGTATAATTGGTGAGAAAGACCACGGTTAGTGTCCAAACAGTTAGGAAAGACTGGCAGTCTGAGAGCATAGAGCAACAAGGCCAAGACTTGCCAAGTATGTGTGGGAGTGTCCATGACTCAAATTCTGGAGCTGACTCAGAATAAAACTTGTTTCTGGAAGTAGGTGAATGAGATTGGGGGCAGTGGGGAAGGACACAACTATTTACCAGGTGACCTTCTTTGTGACTTTGTTTCACAAAGAACTCTAGGAGGGTCTGACAGGACACATCCGGAAGACTCCAGGTTTAAGGACACCCTGCTCTGGCCAAACTTCTAGTTCTCATTTCATCCTCGGAGGAAGGTTCTCTCCCTTCTGGCCTGTTCTAACATCACCTCATGGGATGAGCCACCTCAGCCTCCCCAACCAGAACCAGAAGAACTTCCCAAATGTGGGCGACTTTAGGAATGGGGGGAATAATCAGAGATCTTGTACATGGGGTGAGGCAGCAGCAGTGACCTCTGAAAGCCGAAATCCTTCCTGAAGCAAACTACCTTGAAGTTGCACACAGGACCCTTAGGCCCTGACACTGCGTTGCCCTGTGAACTCAGGCAAATCAGTTGAACATTTCAAAGTCTCCATGTTCTCCTTTGAAAAATAAATATTGTAAAATCTAAACTAGTTGGATGCAAGGCACATCTTCTAATTGTGAAGGTGGAAGTAGAGACCCATTCCTTCTCTTCCAGGTGAACGGGCCTCTACACTGAGAAGCCAGCCGCCTGGGGTAGGAGTCAAGCAAAATGAGCTTGAATGGTGCCTCATCTTTCTTGGAGCAGTAGGGGAGGACAGGGAAGGACAGGGAGAAAGAGGGCCCCCGTTCTCTCCACTTCAGACAGGGGATTGCACAAGTGCCCCAGGAAAGTGGGGGGCACTGTCTCAGCAGCTTACTGGCAGATGAAATAATTGGCTTCTGAATCGTGTAACTCACAACACTTCTAACACCAAATGTGGGCGAGTTTTTCCTCCCGCTGAGCAATTCTCCAATTCTCTGCGTTAAAAAAATTTTTTTTTTTTTTTAAATAACTCTTTACCCATAATGTTGGAGCTCAAACTGATGACCCTAAGATCAAGAGTCACACACTCTACCAACTCAGCTGGTCAGGTGTTCCTAATTATTTGATTCAGTTCAATTCTGGAGCGTCAATTACGTCCATAACGTCCCTGGAGTTAGCACAGACCCCACAGGGGAAAGGCTCAATCTTCGAGACTGTGCTCCCACCTGTACTTCTGCCCGATGGGCTGTAAATTGGGGATTCCCTCGACCTCTGCCGCACGTTCCACGTTGCTAGAATGGCTCACAGAACTCAGGAAAATGCTTCACTTACATTTACCAGCTTATTATAAAAAAATACAACTAAGGAACCAGCCTATTATTAAAAAAAATACAACTAAGGAAAAGTCAAACGGCAGAGAAGCGTGGGGCAAGCATGGGAGAGGGGAGTGGGGCTTCCAGGCCCTCTGGGTACAGGGCCCTCCCTGCAGCTCCAGGCGCTCACCAACCCAGAAGCTCCCAAGCCCAGTTGTTTAGGGATTTTTGTGGAGGTTCTGCCAAGTCTAATTATTTATCTTCAACATGGTGCTCCCACCACCATTTACTAAACAATGCTCTTTACGCCCTTGATTTGAAAGGCCAACTTGACGAACCAATTACGTTCTGGAACGTAGTTTGGTCTGTTTCTGGAATCTATACTATCATTTAAGTCTTCTACAGTTTTGAGGTTATTTTATTCTATTTTTTTCAACGTGGGGCTCAAGCTCATGACCCGGAGATCAAGACTCGGTTGTTCTACCCAGCCAGCCAGGCCCCCCTCGAGATTATTTTAATCACTGTATCTGCATTTTATGTTTTACTATCTGCAAGAAGGGGTTTTCTAGAGAGAATCTTCAGTATTTTCAAATTGTGAAGGAAAGGTGTGAGCAGAGAGGTGCTGTGCAGACGGAAGATTGCTGAAGCTCCGGGACACGGTTTCCTGAGCCAGTTGAGGAGTTAGGCTGGACCCGGAGCAGGGCACATGGGACCCTGTGAGGGGACAGAGGAGGTTAAGGATGGTGGCAGCAGTCTCGGCTCCCCTTACAGGGAAAATGACCTTTTCTTTTGTTCCTGAAGCAATGGCAGTGTTAGGCAGCTGCATTTTGTGTCTGTGACGCTACATCCATCCCAAGAATCCCCAGCTGAATCGGGAAGGCTGGAGCCAGGCTCGGTGAAGTTCACAAGCAGCCTGCGCGGTGATGTGGCTGAGAGCTCCGCGCAAACTCGGGCCGCCACCTCGGTCAGAATCTAGTGGGCCGATTTGCCTGACCTCCCTTTTCTGGTTCGGGAATCCTTCATATAAAGCACAGATGGACGGTATGAATACAGTCTCTTTTCTTTTCTTCCCTAGCCCCATGGGGAGTAAAGGAGAGTTCGTGTGCCTGGCCAAAAGCAAGTCGAGGACTGGAATTTCCTTACCACTCTGGTCAGGGGCCCGCTGTCGCTCGCCGCAGAGAAAGGGGCGGGGGCTGCTAGTTCCTTCCAGACCCGGGGCCTAGAGGCCACTGGGTGTTGCTCTTCCAATTACGGAGAAGCAGCCAGTCAGCCAGGCTGTCTCAGGGGGGGGAGTGGATGCGCCTCCAGGTTGCCCCAGGACAGATGGCCACAGAGCCTTCTTGTGATGGGGCTGGCTGATTAGCTTGGCATGATAACACACCTGTCTTTAAAAATAACCAGCCGCGGGGCGCCTGGGTGGCTCAGCCCGTTAACCCACCAGCTTTTGATTTCAGCTCAGGTCAGGATCTCACGGTTGTGGGATCGAGCCCCGTGTGGGGCTCTGCGCTCAGCGTGGAGTCTGCTGGTCCCTCTCCCTCTGCTCCTCGCCCCCTCCTCTCACGCACTCTCGCTCTCTAAAATAAAGAAGTAAAATATTTTTAAAGATTTTATTTATTTATTTGACAGAGAGAGACAGTGCGCGCGCGAGAGAACACAAGCAGGTAAGCGGGAGAGGGAGAAGCAGGTTTCCAGCGGAGCTGGGAGCCCGATTCGGGGCTCGATCCCAGGACCCCGAGATCAAGACCTGAGCTGAAGGCAGCTGCTCAACGACTGAGTCACCCAGGCACCCCAATAAATAAAATCATAAAAAAACCCAGCCCAGAGCCAAACATTATATGTGCAGCTAAAATTCCAACTGCTGATCTATACTCAAATGTCATCTGTTTTATACTTTAAAGTTTTAATGAATTTAAGAGAACAGTCTCCGCTCTTAAGGGAGAGAGTGTCTTTACAAAATGGCATTTACTTTTCGGGGCCCACAAAATCCAGGGGAATTCCTCTGGGGACCCTGCCAATTCATTAGGTTCATGGTCTTCAATATGTAGTCTCCACGTATTTGGAGTGTAGGCAAAGGCTTTCCCAGGAGCACACACACCTGGGTAGTTTTAAGGAATGAATTTCTCGATGTTCAACTTGTGTATGTATATTTTCCTAAAATTTATCTGCCTGAGAGTTTGCTCTCCTGTCCTCTTTTATAACTATCCCTTCTCCGTTTATTATGAATCTTGCGGAGGCTACTGGCCCTGGTGTGGACACCTTGCATATGAAGGCCAAAGGCAGCTGGAGGTGTGGGGTGAGGAGCTGAGCAAGTGAATGCCTAGGGATGCATTGGTAGGTTCTTTTGCAAATTGGCGAGTTTTCAAGTGGAGGATGACGTAAGCCTGTGGTTACCTTTTAATCTGAGGACTATTCAAGTGATGTCTTTGATGATAGACAACTAAAAAAGTAACTTATTTTTCATGGCAAATGATCAAAATAATTTTATCAGGAATGCTGAGAAATGTTTAAATAATTGAAGTGCATTTTTATAGACAAATACCTTCCATTTCTATGTATTTATTTGAACAAAGTTTTCACAATTGTTTTCAAAAAAATGTAAATAATAATAGTCTTATTCTTTTTTTTTTTTAAAGATTTTATTTATTTATTTGAGAGAGAGAGAATGAGAGAGAGAGCACATGAGAGGGGGAAGGGTCAGAGGGAGAAGCAGACTCCCCGCCGAGCAGGGAGCCCGATGTGGGACTCGATCCCGGGACTCCAGGATCATGACCTGAGCCGAAGGCAGTCGCTCAACCAGCTGAGCCACCCAGGCGCCCCGAGAATAGTCTTATTCTTATGAACTAGTCTCAGTCTATTATCCACAGATCTGTAAGTAATTGAAAAAAAAGCCCCAAACTCAAAACCATTAAACAAAATAGTCCCATTCATCTATTAAGAGCTTCATTCTCAATACATATTACTTTTTATTTTATAATTTCTGTTTTATATCTTATTTTATGTTTGCTTTATATTTAATGACTTAAAATATGTAGTATTTAGGTGCTTTGATCAATTGTTTACTGATAACACTTGTAAAGATAATTCAATCCAGAAAAAAATAAAATTTTACTTGTGGTGAATGGAAATAGTTTTTTCAATTTCCATGTATATACCTATTTTTGTTTTAGACACATAGGGAAGCTCAATACAAGACTTTCAGGCCTAAAAATGTCACACTAGGGTATAATTCTGTGGGAGACAGGAAAGGCACAGAGCCAGGGTCTGCCCTCATTTCTCCCTCTCCATGGTGAGTGTTAGGTGCTGGAGGCCATGGGGTGATTGCTGTTCTCAGGTTCTCTGAGGTCATCTTCCAAGTGACAGCAGGTGTCATTAAACCCTAATTATTCAGGGGGCGCCTGGGTGGCTCAGTTGGTTAAGCGTCTGCCTTCGGCTCAGGTCATGGTCCCAGGGTCCTGGGATCGAGCCCTGCGTCGGGCTCCCTGCTCGGCGAGGAGTCTTCTTCTCCCTCTCCCTCTGCTGTTCCCCCTCCTTGTTCTCTTGTGCTCTCTCTCTCTCAAATAAATAAATAAAATCTTTAAAAAAAAAAAACCCTATTCAGGCTACAGTGAGTTGGTCTCCAGTATTTAAAAGAGAGCAAAATACGTTTTCATTTTTCTTCTTCAGGAGAACAGGAGGCAAGGCCATACTACAAGGGGGTGAGACGGGTGTGGGGCAGGAGAGGAGATGATACCCTCCTGACACTTGCCTCTGGGATCTGAGTGTTGCTTATTCCTCATTCAGGTGAAATCCATTTGGCATAGTGGCGAGTGGAGAGGGCCAGGGTTTGGGGGGGTGTGTGTGTGATTTGTTTCAAAGTCATTCAAGGCCACATCAGAAGTTCTGATTAACAAGAAAAAGATGTTAAAATGCATAGCCTTTTTCAGGTAATCATGTTTATACATCCTTTTCTATATATATGTATTGTATTCTATATAAATAACAAAGTAAAGGATACTATCACAAAGCAGGTGTGATATCAAGGTAGCAGAATGTAAAATTAAGCTCTGTCTTGGGGGCAGTTGGAAATGAAACCCAGCCAACTTCAACCTCGTGTGGTTACACTGTACCTGTCATAACCCACATGGTTTAACGGGTGACAACCACGTCTGTCCCAGGTCTTAGCACCCACAGTGCCGATGGGGGAAGACAGAGGAGCATTTGTGGGAAGTTTGGATAGGCCAGGCCTGGGAGAAGGGGAACATCACTCTGCTCAAATTCGATGACTAGATGTCAGTAGAATGGCCACACCATATGTAAGGGGGGCTGTTAAATGTAGTTTTCCTGGATGTCCTGGATGAAGAGGACTCTGGTTGACTCCTCAGCTGGCTGTATCTGCCATCCTGGGGTAGAAGGTTTGGAGAAAGCTGAGAAGGTTGAAAATAGCCACTGCAGCAACAGCTGGCCAGGAAAACATCAATGTCAAGTTCCAGCGTGGGGGGTGGGGGGTGGGGAGCTTTCTTCCAGCAGCTCACAACAACAGGCCGATAGTTGGTTAGATCTAGCCTGGGGTTGGTGGTGGTGGGGGGGGGGGGATAGGCATGACAGAAGGGCAAGGGAACAAGGGAGGTGAAGATCTTGGTAGGAAAGAATCAGAGGTGAGGAGCCACCCATATTTCGTGGAGAAGGAGAGAGGACATGGTTGGTTGGCAGAAAAGGAAGGGCTCAAGGACCTGGAGGTCTGGATGAAATTGGAGAGAGATGTAGTAGATGAAAGGGGGTGAAAGCAGGGAGGGAGAGCTTGCCATCCAAGAAGGATGTGTTATGGACTGAATGTGTGTGTCCCCCACCCCCAAATCCATATGTTGAAACCCTACCCCCCAATGTGATGACATTAGGACGTGGGGCCTTTGGGATGTGATTAGGCCAAGAGGGTGGAGCCCTCATGCAGGGGATTCACATCTTATAAGAGTCTCAAGAGAGTTTGCTTCTCGGGCGCCTGGGTGGCTCAGTTGTTAAGCGTCTGCCTTCGGCTCAGGTCATGATCCCGGGGTCCTGGGATGCAGCCCCTCATTGGGCTCCCTGCTCTGTGGGAAGCCTGCTTCTCCCCCTCCCACTCCCCCTGCTTGTGTTCCCTCTCTGGCTGTCTTTCTCTCTGTCAAATAAATAAAACCTTAAAAAAAAAAAAAAAGAGAGTTTGCTTCTCTCTTTCTCTCTCTCTGCCATGTGATGATACAAGAAAAAACAGCCATCTGCAACCCTGAAGAGGACCCTCACCAGAACTCAAGCATGCCAGCTCTCTGGTCTCTGACTTCCAGCCTCAGAACTGTGAGAAATAAGTTTCTGTTGCTTAAGCCACTTGGTCTATGCTATTCTGTGATAACAGCCAGAATGAACTAAGCATGCTTGAATTTGTAATTTTGGAGCTGGGACAACCTTGGGTAGAGCTGAGATGCAATGTGTGGCCAAGGAAGTTTGGGGGGTAGGTGGTGGGGAACTGCAGTGAAGGTGATCTTTTCTCTTCTTTATTTATCCTGGATACCACCCATTTGGGTGCTGGGCCCCAATACACACCTGTTGTCTTGACCATCAGAAGGTTAAATGATTTGAATCAAAAGCAGTTAAAAATAATTAGTAAGTAGATTTTGTTTGTAAAATATTAAAAAATCAGTTTTCAGTGATGTGGATTTGTATACCATGAAACAAGATGTTAAAATACATAGTCTTTTTAAGGTAATTATGTTAACTGGTCCTTTTCTGTATATATACATTATATTCCATATAAATAATAAAGTAAAAGATACTATCACAAGGCAGGTGTGATATCAATTAAGCAAAATGTAAAATTAAGCTCTGTCTTGGGGGTGGTTGAAAATGAAACTCAGCCTCCTTCAGCCTCGTGTGGTTACACTGGACCTGTTAGGACCCACCTGGTTTATAAGTGCATGGCAAATGAAAAATAAGAACAACAGTTTTAAAGTATGATATCTTGTGTTATATTATTAGATAATATTATTAGCATCTTGATACAGAAATTGGTATTTTAGGGGGCCTAATTGGAAATAGGTAATGATTTAGACTCTAAAGATTAAAAAATACTTTTAGATTTTAGCCAAAGGTAGTCAAATTTCCTTTTTTCTATAAAGCCTCCCAGGTGTCAGATAGGGAGACTTGCCGGGTAGGATCCTGTCCAGGTAGGATCCCTTCCAGGCAGAAACAACTGGTGTCATTATTTGGCTGACGAAGGCAAGAAAGCTACCTATTAGGTGATGTCTGTGTCACTCAGATACGAGGACTTGGGGGGAATCCCATAAAGAGATTGCTTTCGAAGGCTCTATCCACACTTTGCTGGGCCCTCGCTCACTGTGTTAAAGCATAGTTTTAAAATCAAATGCAGGGGCACCTGGGTGGCTTAGTCAGTTAAACGGCTGCCTTCAGCTCAGGTTATGACCTCAGGGTCCTGGGATCGAGCCCCGCATTGGGCTCCCTGCTCAGCGGGGAGCCTGCTTCTCCCTCTGCCACTCCCCCTGCTTGTGTGCTCTCTCTCTCTCTGCCAAATAAATAAACAAAATCTTTTAAAAAATAAAATAAAATGCAAAAAATATTTCTGCGTTGACTTCGATAAATAATCTTTCATCATTTAGGTCACAAATAGAATCCAAGAAGTTGATGACTGACAGTTTAATGCAAATATCATGGGATGGGTTGCTTTATCTCCTGCTTCTTCCTCTCCAGGTAGTTGCTGGTCCTTAGTGAGAGGCTGGAGCTGACCCAGTCAAGACTTCTTATCCACACCTGCAGGTACTTTTCCTCGTTGTGACTTAGAATACCCGCTCCTGTTTTAGAGACTAAAACTTCTTTACAGAACATATTTGGGTCCACGAGCATACAAGGTTAAACAGTCCATACAAGACAAAGTTAAAAATTCAAAAATTCACAAAATTCCCATTTCTTACAAATTAAAAAAAAATGTGTTTTTTTTTTTCCTTCAAGCCCAAGTCCAAAACTTAGGTTATTCCAAAAAAAGATCTCCAACATACACCGTTTTCCTCTTCATATAAACATCATTGTGAATTCAGTCTCTGAACATAAAATGTCCGAGATTACCACTCTCCCTACATAAAAACAGTAAGTGCAGACTTCTTCAAATCTGTATTTTAACCACATGGCTCTGCTCTTTAGCTTAGAAAAATGATGACTGTCATCTGTTTTCTATAATATTACTTGTTTGTTAATGGAAGCCAACAGGTATTGTGAGATTAAGTCAGGATGACAGAGGACACAGGAAAAAATGAAATCCAGTTTGTAACTACAAATGGGGGCATAAAATAAGAGTATGTTCCCTACGAAAGTCATGTTCCAAAAGGATGAACAGATGTGGTGATTTCCCCAACAGCCTGAAGTTTTCTTTTTTTTTTAAAACAAGGAACTATCTTTGGTTTAAAAACAAACAAACAAAAAAGATGTAAAAAATGAAGCAAAGAACAATAATAGCAATCTGCATCCTTGTATCCAGAGCAGGAGAAGATGTTCAATGCTTAGATATAATTTCAGTCAGTCGAGCATCAAGGGAAAAAAATCTGTCTTTAAAACGATGACTTGGCCTTGTGTCAATTTGCCATTTGGCCTCCAAACACAGTGTACCTGTTTAGTAACTGTGGACTCCCAGAGGATATTTGATGACTAAAAAAGATTTTTATCATTGATTAGTGCTCTAGGTTGAATAATTTTCCCTGCGAATTCATATCCATCTGGAACCTCAGAATATAACTGTATTTGGAAATAGGGTAATTAGTAATTAGTTAGGTTAAGATGGGGGTCATACTGGATTAGGTTGGGCCCTAAATGAAATGACTGGTGTCCTTATAAAAAGACCTCATGGAGACACAGAGACACAGGAAGAATGCCCTGTGAGGATGGAGGCAGATATTGGAGGGATGGTTCTAAGGGTTAGGAATGCTGGCAGCCACCAGAAGTGAGGAGAGAAGCAGGGCGGGAGTCTTCCCTGGAGACATCAGAAAGAGCATGACCCTACCGACACCTTGATTTTAAACTTCTGGCCTCCAGGACTGTGAGAGAATAAATCTCTGTTGTTTGAAGCCACCCAGTTTGTGGTACTTCATTTTGGCAGCCCTAGGAAACCATTATGGTTAGGTTGAGTGACATATGGAGGTGACAATGACATTTTTTCTCAATGTTATAATGATCAGCCTAAAGCACAGCCTGAGCCAACCCAAGATGCTTCCTGTTGGAAGAGTGCAATTCACAGGTTCTTTGGTTCAGAGTTTACTTAAAACAAAGCTGATAGATTTCCTTTCAGATAGAGAAATAATTTTCTATTTTAAATATAGTTATAGTACACTTCATGGTATCTTTAACTTCAGGAAATTGAACTCTGCGCAGAAACATCATACATTGCAGTCTTTGAAAATACTACTTTTCATATTTTGATTTTGCATTTTCCTTTACCTCCAGGTCAGCCACAGAGAAATATCATATTTAATTTTACTTTCAGCTAACAGTTATAAATGTTATGTTTCTTGGTCCTCCGAATGCCCTCCAAACCACTCTGTTGCTTATTTACCAAACTTTATAAGACTGTGAATCTTTATTGTGATTTTTTTGAGGCTTAGACAACATTTTTATATGCTGATCAGAGCACAGAGATTACTTAAACTAACAAGTGATGATACATCTCAATAGAAATGGAAACAGAAAATTAATTCATCATTCTGTTCATGGTTCTTTCCTTCTTTCGTCTTGATACACTATACTGTTTTATGAACTTTCTCCTGTGTGTTAATATAAAAAAGGAAGGTATTATGATCCCTTTTACACAGAGACCTAATGGACTGAAGGGCTTGCTCAACATCACATTTTTCTTATCCTTGCATGGGTCTTCTCATGAGGTTACTGCCAAATTTTCCTCCTGTTTTCAGCCCAAATCTCATCCTGTGGCACTCTCAATTTCATTTCTTTATCAGGAAGGAATTCCCTGTTCATAAGTATGTGCCCTGAAATGGCCAACCAACTTGTTCTTGGAAATGTGTCCCCTTGGATCAGTGCAGGGAAATAAGGCATAATGGCAAGGCAAGACCCCCTTTACCTATACTCATCTGCAGCCAAGATGGAAACTAAAGACCATTGGCTAGGTCTGGCCATTAACCTCACATAATCATAAAAGCATAGATGTTTGTCTTCTGGTGACATTTACCCTGAAGCACAGTGAAGTTTGGTCTGACATCTGGCTTCACGTTTTGTTTTCTCTATCCTGTGGTCTGATCTTGTAAGCATGGAGCTGGTACTTGTTTACCCAGATGATCACAAGTTTTGAGAAAGCTTTTGAAAGGTGAGGGGATTACATAAGTTGTGATGCATAGTTAGATCATCTGAAACTTTGCTCTGCATATGAAGTGGATGCGCATGGTGGCCACGTTCTTGGAAATACAGATAGCTTTCATAGAAATAAATTAAACATGCAAATTTGAACTTGCCAGCCAGCTAACACAGGAAATGTATTAGATTTACATAATCAGGATTTTAGAATTTGAGAGATTTGGGGTCTCATGTATACACTTTTCTTTAATGGCAGCTCCAACTAGTGCTTTTAAATATTGTTCATCCAGAGAAAATGAGAAGAAAGCCAGCCGAGTTCTGGGAGCCAGTATTGTGGGATGGTAGCTTCAAACATTGGGGAACTTACTAGTGATTGTCTTAGAGGCAGATGGCCTTACAGGTCACTAATTCTGTGGACTCCGTGTAAGAGAATAGAAGTGAGTGGTCAAGATAAAGTTCAAAAGAAAGAGTAAAACAAACAGCGGGGACTACAGACCTAGGCTAGGAAACGCCACCCAACGTTTCATTGGAATGGTGATCGTCTTTTCCTATGAAGTATCAAGTTCCATCTGTTGGGGCATTTTTCTTTTCTAACTTCTATAGCAAACAAATTAATTATTATTATTTTTTTACAACTGGGGGTGTGTGTTTGTGTTTTTAAGATGGTTCTTAGACTTTTTAAAAAATATATTTTATTTTTAAGCAATCTCTACACCCAACATGGGGCTCGAACTCCCAATCCCAAGATCAAGAGTCACAGGCTCTACTGGACTGAGCCAGCCAGGGGCCCTGGGTTCTTCGACTTTTTATCCCTCTTTATATCAGGTTAGATTTTAGTTTGTAAACGTGATATAAAAAAAGATCCTGCAAAATGTTACAAGGAGAACCCAGAAATGCACACTTTGCATCCCAACCTGTCAACAAATTGCGGGGAAAGCACATGAATGAGATGTCCCATGGCAGCTGATGTTGAACTTCCTTGCTGCCCAACTTACAACTCATCTGACTAAAAACAATACTTAACCTCAATGTTTTTCTGTCATTTCAGGATCTCACTGTACTGAAACATGCCACTGTGGTACACAATTAAGAAGGGAATTGAAACAAGGGAAATTTTTACTGTTAAGAACTATAATAAGAGGGGTGCCTGAGTGGCTCAATCAGTTAAGCATCTGCCTTCGGCTCAGGTCATGATCCTGGAGTCCCTGGATCCAGCCCCACATCAGGCTCCCTGCGCGGTGGGGAGTCTGCTTCTACCTCTGCCCCTCACCCCACTTGTGCTCTCCCTCTCTCTCTCAAATAAATAAATAAAATCTTTAAAAAAAAAAGAACTATAATAAGAAATAGTGCTTGCTTCATTGTATCATTTCTACGCTCTCTAATCATGTGAACTCTACGCGGATAGTATAGCAGGAACTTCATCTTGCTTTCTTTGGCCCAGCTTTTTGGGCAGCCCCCCACTGCCACCCTTGGTAAACATTAAGTGTTTAATAAGGAGACAGATGCCCAGATATTGGCTCCCAGTACTGAAGGAGTCCACCAGTGACTGTGGACACTTCGGGAAGTCATTCTTCACCACAAAACAGGGTGGTTGGTTTCTCTCTCTCTCTTTTTTTAAATAGATTTGGGCTTCTTAGTGATATATGTTGAATTTGGTTGTTCATTATTAAAGTCTATAATAATTAACATCAAAATATAAATAATTGAAATTTAAGCATAAAAAATTCGATGAGTAAAATAGTGTCCCAGAGGAGAAGTAAAAATCCAAGGCTACTCATAAAAGCAGATTTCCATATAGCTTGTGTTAGGTAGCATGGTACTGTGTGTGTGCATGTATTTGGGGGGTAATATTAGTTTGCTAGGGCTGCCATAATGGAGAACTACAAGTGGTACAAAGTACTATTTCTGCTTAAACAGCAGAAATTAATTTTCTCACAGTTCTGGAGGCGGAAGTTTGAAATCAAGTTGTTGGCAGGGTTAATGTTTTCTGAAGCCTGTCTCCTTGGCTTGCAGATGGCTGTCTTCTCTCTGCGTCTTCACATGGTCTTCCTTCTGTGTGTGTCTGTGTCCAAATCTTCTCCTCCAACAAGGATACCAGTCATATTGGATTACGGTCCACCCTAATGACCTCATTCTAACTTATTTACCTCTTTAAAGACCCTATCTCTGAATATCATCATACTCTGAAGGGCCAGAGTTAGTATATCAACATAGGGATTTGGGGGGGCACACAATTCAGTCCATAACAATGGGTATGTGGCCTTAACAGCTTTATCGAGGTATAATTTATGTGCTATAATTTTTACCCATTTTAGAACTCAGTGGTATCGTTCTAAGTCTCAAAGAACACAATGATTTAATGGCAGTATTGATGGCAGCCCAATTGTTCCATTTTCAAATTACTTCCTAAATTTCATATTTTAATAAAGGGCTAAGACTATTGCCTTTACAAATGAAAAGCCTGGTAGTACAAGGGAAGTATATAGAAAGTATACGGGAAAACCCTGGAAGTAGATGGGAAATCTCCACACTTTCCTCTCAATTTTGCTATGAACCTAAAACTGCTCTAAAAAAATTAAGTCTTAATAAAATTAAGTCTTAATAAAAACAAAACAATTGCTTATTAGCCTGAAATTTTCCATGATCAATTGTACTGGTAGTAATACATTTTGTACTTAGCATTCTGCCTGCTTTTGGTTTTGCTTAGCCATGGTTTTTTCATAGAAGGATGAAGGCACGGGCCCCAATCATTGAAGGCTTTCATCTGTTAAGGACAGTTTGCTAGACCAGGAAGAGCACTGGGCCTCGATTTGGGAGATCTGAGTTTGGTCTGAGCTCCATGCTCTCCTCTCTGAGCCCTGGTCCCCTCAACAAAGTAAGACCCTGCACACCATGTGGGATTGTTATAAGCATCAGATGAGATTACATAGGTCAAAAATCCTTGCATATTATAAATTGCAAGGTAAATGTAAGGTGGTATTACTTTTTGAAGGGAAATAAAAGGGGGCCCCTAATTAGAAAGAATTTAAATAAACTCTTCTGAATTAACAGTTTATTCACTTAGAGGTGTGATTATCTTGCTAGAACCTAACTTTAAATTGGTTTATGATCTAATTATTAATGGACTAAACCACCTAAAGAAATCGACTCAAAAGCACAAAGAGCAATTAAGTTTTTTTTCTTTTAAGATTTTATTTATTTATTTGAGAGAGAGAGAACAAGCAGTGGGGAGGGGCAGAGGGAGAGGGAGAGAGAGAGAGAGAGAGAGAAAGAAGCAGACTCCATACTGAGCAGGGAGCCTAATGAGGGACTCCATCCCAGGACCCTGAGATCATGACCTGAGCTGAAGGCAGATGCTTAACCGACTGAGCCACCCAGGTGCCCCAGGATGTATGTTAACTATTACAAAATTAGGCTGTCAAGTTCACGGACAGAAGTCATATTGATAACATCTTTAAGTACATCTCTTATTAGATTACATTTAATACACTGGGTAAGCTGTTTTCAGTTTGAAGTTTCCTTTGCTTTTGCTCGCAAAGGTCTCTTCCCCAAAAGTTATGAATTATTTGAACATAGGGTTTGAAAAAGAAAGACTCATTCCCAACGCTCCCCTCTGCCATCTATCTGGATTCAGATCATCCCGACTGCAGCCAAAATGCTCTGATATTAAAGTCACACTTGGATCTTAATTGAAATATGCTTAGTGAGGCAGGTTTATAGTGAATTGATTTATCATTAAATAAGGCTTCCTCAGAACCCATACTTTTAATAGAAATCTTTAGTCCTTGGGGCACCTGCGTGGCTCAGTCATTAGGCGCTTGCCTTCAGCTCAGGTCATGATCCCAGGGTCCTGGGATCGAGCCCTGCATCGGGCTCCCTGCTCCATGGGAAGCCTACTTCTCCCTCTCCCACTCCCCCTGCTTGTGTTCCCTCTCTCGCTGTGTCTCTGTCAAATCAATAAATAAATAAATCTTAAAAAAAAAAATCTTTAGTCCTTGAAGCAATGCACCCAAATAGAAGGTAGGCTCCTTCTTTGTAAAATGGAAGAAGGCTTATTGTGGCAGGAATGTAGACATGGGGAATAGGTATGAATATGCAGGATGATTCTTAGGCAGGTATTTTAGGAAATGATGTTAGTCCCACAAAACCATTAGTGCTTGCTTATCCTTTTAACTTTTGTAAGAGTCCACTGAGCAGTGTGTGTGGGAACCCCCCTTTGTGGACCAATGACCAATGAAGTTTGCAACTTCAAGTAAACTAAAGTGCTGGTTAATTATATTTAGAACTTATGACTGGCAATTCTTAGATTGAATCACTCAACTTCTAAAGAACTGGTGTATTAAGAACATTAAGGCTTCTTATATATATTACAAATCATCTTTCTTTCTGAATGAATTTTCTTTTTCTTTTTCTTTTTTTAAAAGATTTTATTTATTTATTTGACAGGGAGAGGCACAGCAAGAGAGAGAATACAAGCAGGGAGAGTGGGAGAGGGAGAAGCAGGCTCCCGGCTGCACAGGGAGCCAGACGTGGGGCTCGATCCCAGGACCCTGAGATCATGACCTGAGCCAAAGGCAGACGCTTAATGACTGAGCCACCCACGTGCCCCTGAATTTGCTTTTTCAAATGGAAACCGCTAGTGGTGCGTTGAACCATATGTGGAAAGAAATCAGATAACAGAAAGTTCCGTTCGTTTCCCCAGGATGTTAATTTTAAATATTCTTTTTACAAACAGATCTATCTTAATGCAGTTGCTTTTCCTTCATTGAGACTGAAGTCTAACCTGGCAGGAGAGTTCAGTGTCTCAACACACATGATATTTCTTAGGAAAGCCATTAAAAACAGCTGGGGCTAAGAGAGTCTCCAGGTCCCAAGGCCATGGCTAAGTTATAAAAGGCAAGTGGAGGATATCCAGCTGCAGGTTCTCCCTTAGATGGGTATCTCAAGGGAAGAGCAAAATGTCTTTCCTACTGAACCCCCCATAGTATATTTTGCTCTTTAGATAAAAGTGGGAGAGAGAGGACTCTAGAATGGTTTGAGGTGTAGTCTTAAGGGGTGTGTGAGATTGTACTCCGTAAAAACGAACTTAGGTGGAACCTCAGAAACAGGTGGTACCAAGGTAGCATATGGCCTTTTTAGCATCCAAGGTAACTACTAAATCTGCCCCTGGAACTCCTCACAAGGGAGGAGGCTGGCGAAATTGACACAGGGGCAGACTTATGTTTTTAATCAGAAACTCTCTTCCCTTTATTCCTGTTCTTTTAAAATAGGAGTGAACAAAAACCTGACATTTTTCCAAGCCTCAATTTTCCGTATGACTGCTTTTCATCAAATTGCTTCCGGAATACTCATCTCTAGATTATTCCCTGATTAGTGAGAAGTGGTAACTTGTAAAGGAAGCTACCTTTTTTTTTTTTTTAAGCCCAATGTGGGGCTTGAACTCACGACCCTGAGATCAAGACCTGACCTGAGATCAAGAGTCAGATGTTTGGGACGCCTGGGTGGCTCAGTTGGTTAGGCGACTGCCTTCGGCTCAGGTCATGATCCTGGAGTCCCAGGATCGAGTCCCACATTGGGCTCCCTGCTCATCAGGGGGTCTGCTTCTCCCTCTGACCCTCCCCCATCTTGTGCTCTCTCTCTCTCTCTCTCAAATAAATAAACAAAACCTTAAAAAAAAAAGAGATGCTTAACCAACTGAGCCACCCAGGCGCCCCAGCACCTACTTCTAAAGAGATCTGGAGAAGTGTTGAGCAATCGGTTTTAATTCCAAATAGTGTAAGCTGAGTTGCTGGGTTTGTTAATGATTATTCCGAACGGTGTTTCCACGTGCAATGGCAATGAACATTAGAACTTACATTCGTTTTCTCTGACCGCAGGGGCTGCACATTCTAGCACTGTAAGGACTTGCTGTGTTTCTCCAGTTTTCAGATGGTTTCCATGATTCCATTCTTCTTAGGGCATCAGTCCTCCTGGGAGGTGGAAGATAGTTCTCATTTAGTAGAAGCCTTTCCCCTTAATCTGCGACAGTCTTCCTGCAGTCACTGATGGTGGAAGACTTTCAGGACATCTCTGTAGATGGAAAAAGCTGATGCAGACAGAAGGACATCTCCCTGGAGGTGGCTCCTGAGGAAGACCTGTGGGGAAGGGGAAGGGAGGTAAAAAAAAAAAAAAAAGCCAAATTCACTGATGACCTTCAGTAGAAGCAACGAGATAAACGAAAAATCAGTCTTAAAGGAAATACATTAAAGGCCAAGTTTTCCAAATCAAATTGGTGCTCAGTTGTGCATATCAAAAACGTGTGTACTAGAGAGGGAGACAGATTTTGAAATGTGCTTTGCTAGGGTTAGCGTGTGTCTACATTTTCATCCAGCACATATTTTCATTGTCAAATATCTCCCCGGGATTCTGTTAATTTTTAGAAATACAAAGATGCAAAAGACATAATTTCTGCTAAGATGGAACACAAATTAATAAAGGTCTTAACAATCTCAAAAGGGTATTTGAGTGATTAAAAAAAACATTTTTGGGGAAATATCATTGTACAGCAAACACAAAATATATACATGAAATAGTTCTAAGGCTTTTAGTACCCTCATAATGAAACTCTGACAAATCATATATATCTCCAACATAACAGTTAATATTCATTTGTTAATCTATTGTCCTCTGGCATCAACTGCATATAAAAATGAGTTCATCTTTATCAATGAAAACATGGTGTATTTTTCCACTTTAATAGTACTTGACAAAAACAACTAACCTTTAAAAAGAAAAAACACACTAACCTTTGAAAGGCTTACTGTGACTCATTGAATCCAGTTGCATTTATACAAATGAGCACTTGATTAAATTTTAAGATAGGAAAAGAAATTTGCTGAGAGACTTTTAACATCCTCTAAATAATTGGTTTTCATGCTGTATGTTTACTTTATGCTGTAATGAATACTGTACTTGCATTGCCTTTGTAAATATTTACTTGTTCTAATAAAAGAGAAATAGAAAAAAAAAGTTACTCATTCTTGTGCTAAGAACAAGGAAGTTCATGAACACAATCCCTCGGTGGCACCAACAATGGCCGACTTCAACTTTTGACCACATCAATCCCGAATGTCCGGGTTGAGCTGAGCTGCTATAGAAACTCTAGAGGGGCTCCAAATGCACTACCTAACGAACTCTGGGGGGCATTTGTGTGGTGAGCTCAGATATAGAAACGGAGCCACAGAGAAGTGAAAGCAATCACTAATGCTTTAGATTGAGAACAAGCCCAGAGAAATGATTAGAATTCTTGAGTCTTAATGCGCCGTTCCGATCCCTGGGTCTGGTTTTCCCCTGAATTAGGTCATGGAACATAATTTTGCCTAGAAGAGAAATCCTATTCTTTAACTTTAAAGCTTAACCCCACTCCCAAAAGGCACACGAGCTGCTTCTACACCAAAATACCACGTGTCAGAGGGAAAGCATCTTTAAAATCTTCCCCCCAACACTGTAATCCGTTACATTTAAGGTGCAATGCAGTGACTAGCGGTGGAGCTAAAACATACAGTATTGAAAAGTAAAATTTAATTTTTGCTAGCTCACATACGAGCTAAAACAGCTCGTACTAGTAATTTAGAATATATCCTAAAAGACTCTCCTAAGCTTCAAATACGAATCAAGTCACAGCTATTATTAGAGTGGACATTTTTTAAAATAAAAAGGTATCGGGCGCCTGGGTGGCTCAGTTGGTTAAGCGACTGCCTTCGGCTCAGGTCATGATCCTGGAGTCCCTGGATCGAGTCCCGCATCGGGCTCCCTGCTCGACAGGGAGCCTGCTTCTGCCTCTGACCCTCCCCCCTCTCATGTGCTCTCTTTCTCTCATTCTCGGTCTCAAATAAATAAATAAAAATTAAAAAAAATCTTTAAAAAAAAAAAAAATAAAAATAAAAAGGTATCTGTGCATTTCTGCTGAATGAGACCTCCCTCAAGAGACACACTTGTTCATTATTCTGTCACTGTTAAGGCCAACATTGCCCAGTTTCCAGAATGTTTTGCAGCTGATCATTTCAGAGTGTTCTCAAGTAGGTCAGAAGAAAAAAAAGCCTTTAATGATGACCTTCATGCTCTCCTTTGATGACAGGAAGTATAGAGGCCAAGCAAAGAATAACCTGCTTCTGTACTATAAACCTACATTTTGTTTAGTGTTTTGAAAAACAGCATATGTAATTCAGACTAAATGTGTTTGTCTGTTTGTTTATTTATTTATTTTTAAAGATTTTATTTATTTATTTGACACAGAGAGAGAGACAGCAAGAGAGGGAACACAAGCAGGGGGAGTGGGAGAGGGAGAAGCAGACCTCCCACAGAGCAGGTAGCCTGATGTGGGGCCCAATCCCAGAACCCCAGGATCATGACCTGAGCCGAAGGCAGACGCTTAACGACTGAGCCACCCAGGCACCCCCTAAAGATGTTTAGTCTTGTAATTAGTCACAGGGAATTTACCTTGGCAATTTTTGCTGTCTAGAAAAGCGCATTCAGCTTTTATTAATTTATTTCTAAAAAAATATTTATTTATTTATATTTTTTTTAGAGGGAGAGAGTGGGTGGAGGAGGCACAGAGACAGAGAGAATCCTAAGCAGGCTCTACACCCAGAGTGGAGCCCAGTGCGGGGCTCGATCTCACAACTCTGAGATCATGACCTGAGCCTCAAGATTTGGAGGCTCAACCAAATGAGCCATCCAGGCGCCCCAACAAAAGTGCATTCAGCTTTTAACCCACTGTATTCTGATAGTTCTGATTTTGTCTGTACTTAAATGACTTTCACGTTTCTTGAGGTTTGGAATGTGATCTCCTGCATAAATTCACAGATATCTGGAGGTCCAGAGACACAATGCCAGAGAGAGACAGACTTATTTCTAAAATAACATTGGGAAGATATGGATGACAAACTATTTTGTGTGTGACTTCTGGGAGATGCAGCCTGGATGTAGAAATACTGGCACTTCGGAACATCTAACCCTGTCTATGGGTTAACCAGTTTACGGGAATGACAGGCAAGAATCGTGTATTCCAAATATTTCGTGCAATCAAGTTATGTTTTTCTATTCAAGCATTTCATTTTTTAAAAATATTGGCATTTTTCAAACATATAGAAAAGGAATGCATTCATTTATCTATTGAGAGTCTACTACAGGCCAGCAACTGATCTCCATGCCTAGGATACATCAGGGAGTTAGGTAGACAAAAATCCCTGCTTTTACGAAGAATATGTTCTCGCAGAGGAGACAGACAATAAAGAATTACTGCAGAGATAACCTTGAGCAAATAATGGCAATGGGACCCATTGACAAACAAAGAATTGGACTCCGATGGTCCTTCTCTGGCAATGAGTCAACAAGCAGACTATGTGGGTCTTGATACTGGTGGGTGGGCGGATGTGGTCGGGGAGGCCTGGGGAGTTCTGACTCTATCAGTGTTTTCTGGGAAGTGGGGAGCAGGGACATCAGCAGAAAGTGAGGAAGGGGGAAGAGGTGCTGGAGGTTTGAAGACAGAAGCTCAAGGGCTGATCAATTTATCTCTTTAGTACAGAAAATTATGTAACAAACACTTGTCAACAACCACGGAGATCTAACAGATGGCAGTTTCCCAGGCTTTGCTCAGATTGTTTAAAAAAAGAGTTACAGAGATGGTCAAAGTAACTCCCCACCGATCAATTTGCCCTTTCCATCCTCCCAAAGGTGGACCACTCCCTCGAAGCTGGTGGGCATGATACCCAAGCGTGTTGTTCAAATTACTGCTGTTTAAGTTGGATTTGCAGCTGCTCGCTTCTCTACTAGAGATACCATCTACCTCTAGAACTTTTTCACCATTCCCAGTGTAAACTCTGTACCCCTTAAACAATTACTCCGCCTTGGCCCCTCCCTTATTCTACTTTCTGTCCCTGTGAATTGGCCTATTCTAGGCCCTTCATATAAATGGAATCACACAGTATTTGTCCTTCTGTGTCTGGCCTGTTTCACTTAGCATAATGCTTTCAAGGTTCGTCCACATTGTAACATACATCAAAATTTCATTCCTTTTGGCAGGCTTTTAGTATCATAAAAACTTACTGCAACAGCCATCACGTGGGTGCAGGGGCACAAGGGTTAAAAACCTTGGTGATGTCTCCTGTCTTCCTCTTCAGGGTCTCTGGCAGACCGTAGCACAAAATCATTCTCCGCAAACGGCTCCTGAGCAGTTTCATTAATGCCGCCTACAAACCATCCTGAATTTATACGGGAAGGCAGGATCTTGTTCCTAGCAATGCATCGAGATCCTGGAAGGCTGCCAGGTGGCCGGCTCTGAGGCCCTGCTTGCTGCAAATTATCTGTGCCAGGCGGGGCCCGGCAGGTGCAGGGGAAGACAGCAACTGGATATCAAAAGCAGTGCTGTCTGCTGACCAGAACTAGGGCCGGCGCAGGCAGGGGGCCGAGAAAAAACATTTTGGTAATGGTTTCCATCATTTTCCTCCTTGGAAGGAAATCGTCTTTAAAATGACAGAGCCCGGGCGCCTGGGTGGCTCAGTTGGTTAAGCGACTGCCTTCGGCTCAGGTCATGATCCTGGAGTCCTGGGATCGAGTCCCGCATCGGGCTCCCTGCTCGGCGGGGAGTCTGCTTCTCCCTCTGACCCTCTTCCCTCTCGTGCTCTCTGTCTCTCATTCTCTCTCTCTCAAATAAATAAATAAAATCTTTAAAAATAAATAAATAAATAAAATGACAGAGCCCCACAAGGAGAGATCTCGAATCACGGTGATTGTATGTAGCCTTTCATAACTGTGCATTCTGCTGCTTAATTGATGACTTTTGAAGTTTAAAAGACTTGGATTTGGTAAATCTACAGTTTTAAATCCCTTGGTCATTTAATCTCAAGAATTGTTGTGTTTCAGAAGAAATCCTGCCTCACTTTGCAGGTCTCTTTTCTCAGAAGATCGAATGCTTAAAAAGTGTTTTCTAAAGTTCTTACCATGAGCAATATTATTTTTGAAATGAGAAAACATGTTCATGGAAAGACTCACTTCTGTTCTTGTTGTTAAATATAAAGGGACTTGTGCGTTCTGTATTAGAGCTGTCTTTCTCTTCTGTAGGCTATTACTCATGCTGGTAGCAGTAAGGAACTTTTTTAAAAGGCTTAATATAAGCCATGCCTGGGTAGGCATTTTATACACATCCTTACTTAATGTTTGCAAGTCTTCCATGAAGTAGATGATAGATTCATTATCATGATAGTCATCTCATGAATGAGGATACTGAGGCTTAGCATGGTTACAAAATAAATTGCAAAAGGCAGGCATTACCAAATGCCAGTGCCCTCATTCTGCACTACACTGCATCAGGTTATCAGAGCAAGTTCAAGATGGAAGGGCGACTAGGAATATGTGGTCAAACACCCTGTTTTATGAATCAGGAGACAGGCCATGAGTGGCGTCAGCTCTGTTCCTTGCTGGGGTGAGCTTGTTAATTGCAGAGCAAGACCCAGGGTCTCCGACCCCAGATGACCCATGCGCTTTCATATACGATTGCTGCAATTTCTTGTAAAATGCTTTATATCCAATGGCTTAAAAGACAAAAGTCTGGGGATGCCTGGCTGGCTTGGTCGGTGGAGCTCAGGGTTGTGTGTTCCAGCCCCACGTTGGGTGTAGAGATTACTTAAAAATAAAAATCTTAAAAAAACAAAACCAGGGTGCTTGGGTGGCTCAGCTGGTTAGGCGTCTGCCTTCGGCTCAGGTCATGATCCCAGGGTCCTGGGATCGAGTCCCGCATCGGGCTCCTTGCTCAGTGAGGAGTCTTCTTCTCCCTCTGCCTGCCGCTCCCCCTGCTTGTGCTCTCTCTCTCTCGTTCTCTCTCATTCTCATATAAATAAATAAAATCCTTAAAAAAAACAAAACCAAAAACAAAACAAAGCTCTGGTAAATACTGAAACATGAAACAGTAAGTTGGAGAAGGGTGAGCTGGGAGGTGAGGTATCATGATTTTTCTAGAAAGTGACGAAATGGTTTGGTATTTCAAGGTGTCACAACTGCATTCAGTTAGACTCCTTCTCTTCAACCCATCCTGCTTGCTGTCTCTCCTCCCTACCTCCCACCTCTCGTCTAGTTCCTTCGGCTGCCTTTTAACAGCAAGACATCCCATCCCAAAGGCGACTCCTGGGCTTGGATAATGGTGTCAACTGATTAAAAAAATGTTTCTTGGACCTGCTGGAGATATGGAAGTAGAAGCTCAAAGCAAGCAAAAAAACCCCAACATTAGTAATAATAATCCTTAGTTCTGTGGCTAGCTGTGAGAAATCAAAGCCTTTATTTGTGTTTGAGTGCCTGGGTGTCCTTTGTTATTTTTCCCATATTTAGTATTGCTGTCCCATGTATTTTATTATTATTTTTTTAAGTTAATTTTTTTAGTAATCTCTACACCCAGTGTGGGACTCGAACTCACGACCCCCAGATCAAGAATTGCATGCTCTACTCACTGAGCCAGCCAGGTGCCCCGTTCAATGTATTTTACATTTATTTTTTGTTGCCAATTAGCTTCATTGTCTTCTACTTACAGCCGTCAATTTAGCTGCTGCCACCTTCTAGGGCATGGGGCAGGGTCGGGTGGGATGGGAAAGGACCAGACACTAGGTGCATCCTTAGATCTGATTGCGGTTTGTGCTCAGACTCCCGGAGTCATGACACCTAATTCCCTGGCATAGTCCAGAAGCCCCGTTCTGCTGAGAAGACACGCTGAAGCCCAGCGTCAAATGCTGGCGTTGGCCGCATGCTGCCGCTGGAGACCAACGGCAGGTGTCCCCAGGCTTGCCCCCTTCTTTCCCAGGACAGGGTGCCTGGGACTAGCTGAGAACTTCACCGCACCGTCTGCTCAGCGCGGCGCCTCCAGACCCCGTGAAGGAGCGAAGGAGCGAAGGAGCAGCTCTCTGCAGAACTCACGCACCTGGACTCGAACAGCAGTGGTGGTTTCATCTGCAAAACAGGAAAGCCTTATATAGCAAAACCTCAACTAACAGGAAGCCAACGAATCCAAACCCCTCATTCACCAGTGACTCTTGTAACCAACTGATTATTCTTCTCAAATAATTGTACTTCATGTTCCTGCTGCTAAAAAACACCCTCCAAAACCCAGATCTCCATTTGCACACACTTTCAGAAAGTACAAGAGATTTTTTGATATACAGTTCTGTACAGTACCTACCCCTCCCGCTTCTTTTGACCCTTTTTATTATTAATATCCCTTTGCCTTAATCACAGTCTCTACTTTTATCCTACATTTGTATAGTATGCGTTTTTATAAATGGCTTCAAATCTCTTTGAAACAAAACTACAAAGAAAGTAATCATTGCAAATATATTTCTGCTAAATACAGCCTTCTTAAAAGGCCCACAAAAAAACTGCTCGTTGCTTCTGACTGCTAGTGAGCTCCATCTCCTCCCTGCAGTAATTTCGTGCAACCTTGTATAGCGTTTCTACTGTCTGTCCCGCTACATCTGAAACCCAGGTCTGTATTTGCAAGAATATTTCCTCTTTACCTCTGGCTCAGCCCCACTCGGCTACTGCCTCTGGTTAGAAGGCTTGAGGAAAGCTCTATTTTTCTTTTACTGCCATATCTTCTAAATATTTTGAAACCCAGCCTGTTTCTTTATTTGGTGCTAATTCTGTTCAGTTCTTCCTTATTTCTCTATCAGACAAAGGCAATAGATTCTTTCATATTTCAAATTGTACTATTTTAAGTTGTCCAAGTCAGGGGTTTTTAGTATATTCACAGAGTTGTGGACTGTCACCATTATCTAATTCCAGAACATTTTCATCACCCCAAAAGAAACTTGGTACCCATGAGTAGTCACGCCCCACCCTACCCTCCTTCCCTCAGCCCCTGGCAATAGGTAATCTACTTTCTGTCTCTAGAAATTCGCTTATTCTGGACTTTCCATATAAATGTTATCATCTGATCCTTTGTTACTAGCTCCTTACACTTAGCATAATGTTTTCAGGGTTCATCCATATCACAGCACGTATCAGCACCTCATTCCTTTCTATGGCTGAATAATATTCTCTCATATGGATAAACCACCCTGGTTTATCATTCACCAGTTGATGGACACTTGGGAATAGTTTTTTACTAATAAATGTTCCTGCCTCCTTGGTTTCCTCACGTCATGAGGAATTATGCTTTATCTCGTCTGCGTCCAAGATGATCTTCTTAAACAATTCTGACCACTGCACTCTGGAATCAGAAACCCGTGGAAGTGCCCCAAAGGCTCACCTGCAGAATGAATCCTTACCTCATCCTCCTGTTTTAGTCCTTGTCTCTTATTTTCTTTCCACACATGCCCCACATGGATGGACCCCCTCTGACTCCGAATACCCTTCTCCTTCTCCAAATGGTGAACTCCCACAAGCCTTCTCTTTGAAGCCTTCTCTTTGAAGCCTTCTCCAAGATCCTGTGGGAGAACAGACGATGCCTCAGCACTTTCCACATTTTTCCCTCATTAAAATATTTATGATTCTGTATGGTGATCATTTCCCCCTCAATTGTCACTCCTACCTATCCTATGGCGTGAGCCCTTTGAGGAAAAGGCATTTCCTAATCCACTTCTTGGTGCCTTCTCTGGGACTAACTCAAAGAAGATGCAGAATCAGTGATTATTTAATGCGTGTGTGTACCTTGTTTAACCTTTACTTTAAAACTTTTATGGAGCAGGGCACCTGGGTGGCTCAGTGGGTTAAGCATCTGCCTTTGGCTCAGGTCATGATCCTGGGGTCCCGGATCAAGCCTCACATCAGGCTCCCCACTAAGCGGGGAGTCTGCTTCTCCCTCTGCCTCTCCCCCTGCTCGTGCGTGCCCGCTCTCTCTCTTTCAGATAAATAAAATTAGAAAAAAAAAAACTTTTATGGAGCAACTCAATGTGCTGGGCACTCAATTTTTCCATTGGGAAAATGGAGTCAGCTACTTTGTGACTGTCACCCTAGGAAAGAAAGCAGAAGGGAATGATTTCATGCTGTGACTACTGCCCCCACCTTCCAGATGATAACATGCTTTTACATACATGATCTTCTGATCTCACATCGTTCCTGTATCTGGCAACTACCGTTCTTCTCATTTGAAAACAATTTGGAAGTGTGACCAGGGAAGCTTAAATGACTTGCCTGTCTGAGATCACGCACCTAGAATTAAGGACTCTGCTCCTGCCCTACCCTGTACCCTCCAAGACACTTTCCTAAGGAAGAAAGAGATCCTGAAGGAAGAACAGAAACTCTGGACTTGATCATTTCACTCCTGAGGGGAATGGTACGGAATAAAGCATAGTTTTGTGTAAGTGGTGTTTGCAAAAAGGTCAAGCTCTTTTTTCTCCTCTCTATAAATGCATATTTATAGACGTGTTCCCTTTACACGTCGGAGGCAAGGAAAAGGGAGTAAAGCAAGTGTTTTGTGCCCCAGCAGCAGTCTGCTGGGTGCTATGGAGACAGACAGAACAATGTGCCTGACAGAGCTTTCCATTTCCTCCAAAACAGTTGACTCCAAACCTGTGAGCCAAGAGGCCATGATGACCAGCTTTGGGCCTCTGGGCTTAAAACAACCTAGAACAGAAGACAGAGTTTAGATAGAATCAGGACCATCATTAAGAATTTCAAGATACTACATCAAAAACTAATGATGGGGGCGCCTGGGTTGCTTAGTCGTTAAGCGTCTGCCTTTGGCTTGGGTCATGATCCCGGGGTCCTGGGATCGAGCCCCGCATCGGGCTCCCTGCTCCGCGGGAAGCCTGCTTCTCCCTCTCCCGCTCCCCCTGCTTGTGTTCCCTCTCTCCCTCTGTGTCTCTTTCTCTGTCAAATAAATAAATGAAATCTTAAAAAAAAAACAACCCCCCCCCCACTAATGATGTACTGTGTGGTGGCTAACTTAACACAATAAAAAAAATAAAATTCATTAATTTTTACTCTTAAAAAAAAAAGAATTTCACGACAGTGACAACAGAACATTAAACCAAGCAAGGGGTCCTTCTGAGAAGGGCATGGGGGCCCTGACTAGGTCACAGGCCCCGGAAACTGGCCCTGGGCAGACTTACATCTCCAGATACACATTTGTTCTCAGAATCATGTGGAAAACAACAAGAACATATGTGCCCTAAAGGAATACGGACCCAACATATGTTACCTTAAAATTTTCTTGAGTATGATGTAGCTTATATCATCATACTTGTCCTTTCTAGGTGTCTGACATGGTTCTAAGTGCTTTGCAGATACTGACTCATATTTTTCTTCTTGAAGACTTGATGTGGTAAGTACTATTAATACCACGGCCATTTCACATAGATAAGGAAATGGAGGCGTGGGGGGATTTATGTAAATTGCCCCAGATTCTACAGAACTCAGCCGGTCTGACTGAGTCTATGCTTCTAACCCCTGCAGCTGCAAATACAAACAAGACTTGTATGCTTCACTCCATGACTCTGCACCAACACGTTAGTGGAAAATGTCAGTTTCGAAGTGTATCTTATTTTTTCATCTTAAAAGAGAGAAAACTAAATTAATTGCAAGCTTTTATAGAGAACTCCATGGATCCTTGCCACAATCCAACCTCCCTATGGATGGTATACACATCTGAGAAACAAACAAGACAGCAATTTTTCATTGAATTTGAATTGATCTAAGAAAATGATATAATGATCTGAAAAGATGATATAAATATATTGAAGAATATTAAAGAAAAAAATCTCACTATATAAAGATACATTTAAAATATGTCTTCATGGGGCTCCTGGCTGGCTCGGTCAGTACAGCATGTGACTCTTGGTCTTGGGGTCGTGAGTTCGAGCCCCATGTTGGGAATAGAGACTACTTTATTTATTTATTTATTTATTTATTTTAAAGATTTTATTTATTTATTTGAGAGAGAGAATGAGATAGAGCATGAAAGGGTCAGAGGGAGAAGCAGACTCCCCGCCGAGCAGGGAGCCCGATGCGGGACTCGATCCCGGGACTCCAGGATCATGACCTGAGCTGAAGGCAAGTTGCTCAACCGACTGAGCCACCCAGGCGCCCGAGACTACTTTAAAAAATAAGTGTTTTCTCTAAAAAGTAGCGACTTCGAAGCTATCAAAATCTCTTGAAGGGTACTACTGAAAGCAGGAAGAACCCCCTGGAATTCTTCCTGCATTGTTCGAGCTGGTGACCTTGGGTTTCTCTCCCACATTATGTTGCATTTGTGAAAGGCAAATCCGTTACCGTAAGAAGAACATTTTAAACATGCCAGAGATTTCCCCGTGAGTCTGTCATCTTACACTGGTTTATGGTAAATGGTTGCCAGTTGCATCGACTCATTTTCCAGCCCTTGTAGCTCTTTTCCCTTCGCTGCTTGCCCTCAGTCTCTCTCTAGTGTGGGGGCCATTATCTATAAAATATTCTCATCAGAACTGTGTTTTGCAAAACATTCTTTTCCAATAACAAGTTTAAAAAGAAATAAACCCACTTATCCCAAGATTCACTAAAACCTCTAATCAAAACAATCCGTCCTGGGTTTGTATGCCATCGTGAAGGTTTCAGACAAAGAGCCCAAGGGCTGCCTCATCTTGGACATATTCTGTTTCATTCCTTGACTTGACAGATTTGTTGCAGGAAAGTCAACTGATCCTTGGGGACAATACCAATTAATTAGTTAATTTATTTTTCTTCTTTTTGTCATTGGAAAATTTAACAAGAAAGACAACAGAATGTAATATAACAAACATTGGCACACACAAGCAGGTACCAAACTTTAGTCAAAAACAAATGAAGAGGGGCACGTGGGTGGCTCAGTTGGTTAAATGTGTGCCCTCGGCTCAGGTTGTGATCCCAGGGTCCTGGGGTCGAGTTCCGCATTGGGCTCCCCGCTCAGCGGGGAGCCTGCTTCTCCCTCTGCCCCCGCTTGAGCTCTTTCTCTGTCAAATAAATAACTAAAATCTTTTAAAAAAAACCAAATAAATATTAGTGATAAAGTTGAAGCCCCCTTGAATTCCTCCCTGGTTCTATTTCCCTTGATTTCTCCCCAGAGGCCACCGCCATGAAGATTCGGGCATAGTATCTTGTCAGCCCATGCTTTTACTTCATCTACAAACATGTATTCTTTATAAATAGCATGTAAATATTGCTTAAATATGTTTATGAATTTACAAACACCGTGTCACAATCTTGCTGAGCTCAGAATGAGCTACCTTGATCTATGGGGATAAGACAGGATGAAATTCCCTTAAATTGCAACCTCTGTTTTAGAAACTGTTTTCCGGAGCAAATTTTAACTTCTGGAATGATCAGAGCAATAAATCTTTACTACAAACAAGAATTCTTGAGAGGAAAACTCTTTTGACTTGGTGACTATGAGATTCTGCTAGAAAATGAAACCTAGTTGGGATTATCTCTTACCTAAAATCTATAAACTTGAGAAAGTTTTCTCTTGGAACATTTCTGACATTAGATTTTTCTGGGAAAACTGATTATTTTTCTGTAGCTATCAAAATCTTCAGATGGTAACTATGGTGAATACATAAATACTTGCTATATTTTATTTATTTATTTTTAAAAGATTTATTTATTGGGGTGCCTGGGTGGCTCAGTCGGTTAAGCATCTGGCTTTAGCTCAGGTCATGATCTCAGGGTGCTGGGATTGAGCCCCACATCTGGCTCCTTGCTCAGCAGGGAGTCTGTTTCTCCCTCTCCCACTGCCCCTCCACTTGCTTGTGCTCTCTCTCTTTCTTTCTCTCAAATAAATAAATAAGTAAAATATTTTTCAAAAAAATAAAGATTTATTTATCTACTTGAGAGACAGAGAGAGTACATGCGTGGGTGGGGGGAAGGACAGAGGGAGAGGGAGAGAGAGAAGCTCAAGCACGCTTCACACTCAGCATGGAGCTCCACATGGGGCTCGATCTCACGACCCTGATATCATGACCTGAGCTGAAATCAAGAGTTGGGCACTCAACCGACTGGGCCACCCAGGCGCCCCTACTTGCTATATTTTAAATCCCTGGGTAAAAGATGTTACCATGGTCACAATTTTATCTGTCCAAATTTTTCATGTTAGTGTGACGTAAGTTTCAGAAAGAAAATTTAAATAAAATTTAAAATGCAAATTAGTCATGGTATTTATAAATTTATCTTTTTTCTACTTGGAGACATTTAATGATTGTCAGAAATACACTTCGGAATTAAAATTTCTTCAGAGGTATATAGTTCTATACTTCAATCTTAAAGAAGACTCTGATAGTACTATAAAAAACCATTGAGTATCTTAACATTTTAGAATGTAATGCTCCCTCCTGTCCAGGTGACCTCAATGAAAAGTTGGCATGTTAATAAATCTAGAAGTCTAGTGCCACCTTGTGACTGATACATTCAACTACACCCATCTTCTTGGTGGCCCAATGGAGCACAAGGCAGCTTCTTCTGTTCATGTGTCAAATAGTAACTGCACAGGATTATGACTTGCTCTGGGTATATCTACAATTTGGAATTCATACCCTGAATGTGAAACATTCCATCTGCTGGCATAGTAACTGACCACACTCAGTGTCTTTAAACTGCACCAACTGGTTAGAAAACTTTGAAGTCGATTTTATTCTTTTATCATTATTTCTTATCTGATGAGACACAATATAAGACAAAGATGTAAAATGAAAATTGCTTCACATTGAAAATGTAGATCTAGGCTCATATGAATGTATAAACAGATTTAGTTTTCTTTTCTAGGCAAATATGTTTAGTCTTATGTTTCGACTTCCAGGTCAGGCTACGATCCTAGAAACTCAATGATAAATAAGCTCTATGGTTAAAGAGGAGAAACGGCAGGAAAAGAAAGGGTGAATGTACGTTTATTTCTATTTCTATTTATTTTCCAGTTTAGACAGGTTTGTTTAGAGGCTGAGAGGCCAACAAGGCTGGTCCATCTGTCATATAGCATATTCTAGTCCGTGTGCGTGTTCTATCTGACCCACGCCAAGAAGCGGGAGAGAAACTGGTTTCTCTTCTCAGGCCCCCATCTCTGGAAAGACCTTAAGTGGACCTTTTCCTAATACCTCCAGAATGTGTATCAACCACCAAAAGGGCATTGAGAAGGTGAAATGCTTGGGGTCCCTTTAGTTTCTTCTATTCTGGAATTGGTGTGTAGTGTAGTATGAGCAAGAAGCTCTCTTTGGGTAAAGTGACCTTTGTTTTATTTTAAACTTAACATATTTTGATTAGTTGTTTATTTTATAATTCATAAGCAGTAAATTTATTCTTTATGGTATACAGATTGATGGATTTTGACAAATGGGTAAAGTTGGGTAACTACTACCACAATCAAGATACAGAACAATTCCAACGCCCCCCCAAATTCTGTTGCCTCTTTGTACATTTCATCATTTAAAGTAAAATTAAATTTTTATTTGTTCTTAGGCACTTGAACTATATCAATCGGGTGAATCTTAGAGGGTTTTTTTTGTTTGTTTGTTTTTTACATTTTGGCAAGATGAACCAGTCACCCTCTCTACTACCAACATAAGAGATGGTTTTTACTATGGGCCCACCATGAATCAAACCCCCTTGTAATGTGACCACAGATGTTGTCTGTGTCCAGCAGGATTAAGATTGCCCTTTGATTTCACTCCTTGCTGATATCCATAGGAGCTCAGTTCTCTTTGTGATTCCTCCACTCTTCCTCATAAAATAGTTATTGGGTTCCTTACCATTTTTACTGTTCTTTATATGTGTTCAAGCAACTCTTAAAACATGGTGTCCAGAATTAAATGCAGTGCCCCAGACATTGTTATTATACCCCATGGACCTGGCCAGCAACCACTTTCTTCCTTCTGGATTCTGTCTGAAACTGCAATGGCACTTTTGGTTTTTAGCTGTTAACTCATTGTTTACTGACAATGAGTATCTGGTCCATTAAATTAAAAAAATTAACACATGGCTGCTAATTCATTTAGTCCTAATCCTGTAAATGTGGTCCTGGGATTTTTGCATCTAAGTGAAGACTTTTTATATTTACCCTTATTTATATTTCCTTCCTTTCTTTCTTTTTTTAAAGTTTATTTCTTTAAGTAATCCCTATACCCAACGTGAGGCCCAAACTCATGACCCCGAGATCAAGAGTTGAATGCTCTTCCGACTTTAGCCAGCTAGGTGCCCCATACCCTTAGTCATATTTTCGGTGGGAAGTTTGGTCAAAGTTCCCGCCTTTTAAGACAGGTCGAGATCTTCTTCCTGTGACATTATGCATATGCTCTCCCTGCTCAATTTTCCATTAGGGTTGGAAGATTGCCAGGCATTTCTCGCTTACTGCCTTGTCAGCCTCACACCCTTCTTTAATCTTAATGCCCCTCTTTGCCCGTTTTCTCATCCGCTCACGTCTCTTCAAAGGTGAAAGAGACCACAGCTGGAGTCACCTAATGAGAAAGGAAACAACCCAGTGGCTGCCTCGATGAGTTCCTGTTTCTGGGCCTCTCCGGATACTGATAGCTCGGTCTTATCTAAAAAAGTAAATTGAGGGGCTAGTAAAAAACTTGGCTCATAATTGGGTCTATTGCCTTATTATGACATATTAGGCAAGTCACAGAAGGAACATGATCTGGTTTTCAAAGACAAAGGGAATGATCTATCAGTAATATTTCATCAGGACATAGTAAGTTCCATACCAAAGGGGGATGAATAGATTGGATTAAATTATAAGGATTCTGTGTGTCGCCCTTACATGTGTGTTTTACTAAGAATGCAAGGAATAGTTTTTTCATTTTATAGGACCTGTTTCTAGGGCATTCTGTAAATCTTTGCTACTATTCCTCTCTATCTGTCTATCTATTTATCCATTTTTTTGTTGTTGTTTGTTTAAAGATTTTATTTATTTATTTGAGGGAGAGAGAGAGAGCGTGCGAGCACATGAGCGGGCAAAGAGGGGCAGAGGGAGAGGGAGAAGCAGATTCCCCACTGAGCAGGGAGCCCGACACGGGGCTAGATCCGAGGACCCCAAGATCATGACCTGGCTCATCACTTGTTGTTCCTGGAAGAACACTAGGCAATAAGGAGATGATGTTGCTCGTGTTTCACATTAAACCACAGTAGACATGTCCTGTGACTCGTAATATTTTGAAAACACTGTGTCTTCCTTCCACCATAATGTGCAAAAGGCATTTTGATCCTCTGCTGGTAAAAATAAGATTTATGAAAATGATTCTTCATCTGTATGAGGACTAACTTCAACTTTCAGAAACAGTCTTTAAATCTTCCAACCTAAAAAGTCACAAAATAGTTGGACACTCTGTTTTTCCTTTTAACCACTTGAGAGCATGTTTTCAACTTTCTCATGAGTACCTACACATCACATAAAGACTTTTCAAGGATAAATAGATCATTTTCTATTGCAATGATTTTACATAGTTTTTTTTTTTAAAGGAGGGTGGAAATGTCTCTTTTTTTTTTTCAGAATGAAATCGTACTTGTACAGAGTTTGATATAGTAGCAGATGGCTATAACACACTTTAAGATGATAAATACCTTGCACTCAGAGAAAATTCACATTTTATAAGAATTGTTTTCTGGGCTTTCATTTTGCTTTTGTCACGATGGCTCATTTGGGCCTCTAGTCTGAGTCTTAATGAACCTCTGAGTAAAGAGGAAGTGAGAGGTACGGGCCCTGTAGGATCCAGAACACTGAAAGAGCTTTTTACAGCAGACATTCCTTGCACATTTATAGGTGTGAAACACAAATGCAATAGCTTTTCTTTTTGCCAATGGTAAAAAGTTATTCTAACCACCAGGGCAGGAAGAAAATATGCTATTTTCTGTGGGTGTTGACTTTTTATTCTCTTGTCTTCCCTTTTTCTCACTGTCAACTTCCTCCTCCTTCTTTTGGTGCAGAACGATACAGAATAAGAAGAATAAAAGGTAGCTATCTATCCTTAAGTATGCTGGCTGAGGGTTGTCATGATATCATGCAAATAAGCAGTCTCTCGGTGGACTAATGTTAGTATCAAAACTTCAAAATGTATGCTTTTTCTACTTGGCCATTGTGAGTGACCACCGGTGGTGATTAGCCTAAAGCCCCTTTGGACTAATCATTTTGTGTCACCGAGAGTGCTGAACGACCACTCCTGCTTTTGGTACAGTTTTTACATTTTTTTAAAGAAAGGTTTTATTCATTTATCTGACAGAGAGAGGGAGAGAGAAAGAGCACAAGTAGGGGGAGCAGCAGAGGGAGAGAGAGAAGCAGACTCCCTGCTGAGCAGGGAGCCCGATGTGGGGCTCCATCCCAGGACCCTGAGATCATGACCTGAGCTGAAGGCAGACATTCAACCGACTGAGCCACCCAGGCGCCCCCAGTTTTTACATTTTTTAGGACGGTTTGAACCTGCTGTTTTTCAGTTTTCAGCAAATGATTCCTCAGTAGTCAGAATTCAGAATTCTTCAAAGTTAACCCAGAGAGAGATTAAGTAAAAAAAATCCTACAGCTAATTGTGGAAAACCTGAACTCATTCAAGCCCCAAGTTTTAAATAAATCAGCTCTATTGTGGTGTAGTTTATGCATAATAAAACGTGTTCATTAAAAAGGTACATTTCAATGATTTTGAAACATTTATACATCCCTATGATTACCACCAAGATCAAAACATAGAACATTTCCATTGTGTCAAAGAGTTCCTCTCCCCATGCCTTGCCCAGGCAACAACTGGTCTGCTTTCTGTCGCTATAGGTTAGATTCGTCTTTTCTAGGGTTTCAGAAAAATGGAATTGCACAGTGTGTACTCTTTTTGTTTGCCTCCTTTTCCTCAGTATGATGTTTTTGAGATTCATCTATGTTGTGTGTACCAGCAGTCATCCCACCTTAGCTAAGCTGACTCCATATAAATTACAAATTCACTACAACTAGCTTGTTTGATGATTTTTTTATCCTTAAGATGACATTTTCATTATGCAGGATATCCATAGGGTGAGGTCTAGGGAAGGTCTTAGACAGAGAGCTTCTCTGCCATCTGTCCACGGAGTCAGAGTGCATCACCCTCCTGGTGTACAAGCATTCAATGAACCAGCTGAATGCATTCACCAACCAGGAAGCACCGCTGACCTTCAGTGTCCAGAGTTATATTATGCAGGCATGATTGATTAAATCACTGACCAAGCAATTGAACTCAAATCTCCAGTCCCCTTCTCTTCCCTGGATTTCTGGCAGCTGAAAGCCCCAAACTTTCAGTCATGTGCTTGGTCTTTCTGTGGACCGCCCCCGTCCTGGAACTATCTAGAGGCCCATCATAAGCCACTTTATTAGCCTAACAAAGGCACTCTTTTTTTACTCAGGAAATTCCAAGAATTTCTGAAGCTCTATGCCAGGAACCAAGGACAAAACCCATATATATTCTTCATTGTATGACACCTTCCCACACTCATGCTCCCATGTCTCTCTCTGTCTGACTTATTTCACTTAGCATAATGCTTTCAAGTCCCATCCATCTTGTCACAAATGGCAGAATTTCCTTCTTTCTCATGGCTGAATAATACTTCCTTGTATATCCACACCACACCTTCTTTATCCATTCGTCTATTGATGGACACGTAGGTTGTTTCCTTATCTTGGCTTCTGTGGATAATGTTAAGATTTTCATAAGAGTGCAGACATCTTTTCAAAATCCTGTTTTCATTTCCTTTGGATATATACCCCAAAGTAGAATTGCTGGAGCATATAGTACTTCTATTTTTAAAGTTTTTGAGGGAGCTCCAAACTGTTTTCGGTAGTGGCTGCACCAGTTTGTGTTCCAACGAATGGCATATAAGGGTTTCCATTTCTCACCAGCACTTGTCTTTTGTTACTGGTTTTTTGATAATATCCATCCTAACATCTCCCATTCCATAAGTTGTCTTTACACTCTGTTTTATTTTGTTTTAACTGCAGGTGACTCTATTGACTACTCCAAGGGAATACCAGGACTCTCATACCAGCAAATGCAGCACGGTAGAGTCTTTGTCTTGAATGGAGTCTGCTCGCTCCATTGGACACTAGCCATCTTCTTTGAGCTGGTTCAAATTTTACAAAGTCAAACATATGCAAGTGCTGAAACCATACTCAAAGTTAAAGCCAATGACATCTGCAGGAGGAGAAGCCTACTTATATCAATTTCAGTGTAAAGTTATAAAAATGAACACATGTTAATTTTGAAGTAATCTTAATAGCTAACACATAATGGTGGCTTACATGTGCCAGAATCCTATTAAATGCATTACGTGGTTAAGGGAGATCGGAATGTTAGAGTGGATTTGTCACTTCAGACCTGTTTACCCACCCTGGGAGGGTCCAGAATACATACCTTTCACCAGTACTGTGAGAAATACATTTGCGAAAAGAGCGCTGGCATCCTTGAGGAACTTTGTAATTGCTGTTTTCTTCAGGCCACAACTTACAGTGGGAACTGCAGTCACTGAACTGGGAAACCTAAATGCAACGAGAGTAATTGGATCCAAGGTGGGAAGGGCCAATTCCAGGATTGAAAAGAGGAGACATCATTACAGGTCCACGTACATTAACAGGATAAAATGGAATGTTGCGAACAATGGTAAGCCAATAAGTTCAGCTAGTTAGATGAAATGGACATACTCCTTGAAAGACACCAAATATAAAGCTCAAGCAGGAAGAAATAAACCATCTTGGGCTTTGTATCTGTGAAGAAGATTGGCTTTTTGTAGTTGAAAACCTTTACACAAGGAAACCTGGTGGGTGAATACTACCAAACATTTCCGTAATTCCCTTCCCTGGAGTTCCCTGCAGAGTTAACATCATCCACGGGGGCATTTACATGTGGGACTTGGAAGGGGGAAGTGAAGCAGCACCAAACTGTTTTCATGCTCAGAGGGTGGGTGCAGGGCAGCAGCTGTCCTGCTCATGCGTGGTCTTGCTCCTCTGCGGGCTCACCTGGTTTATGGGGGCAGGAGCCGGGCCCGAATCTTCCCCAGCTCCTGTGCTGGGGTGGAGCACTTAGCTTTAGGACAAGAGTGCCAGCCTCACCTGCAGGTCCCTGGCATCACTGAAGTTGGGAGCAGTGCGAGAGGTGGGCTTGAGCTTGTCCATCTGTGCTCCATCTCATGCCCTAGCAGCTTCCAGTTTTTCCTTTCTCTCTCCCACTCACAACCACCTTTCCTTCCTGAGTGCTTGCTCCACTCGCTCTGGGCCCCAGCACCAGAAACAAAAGTCTTATATGTCAGGTTTAACCAACTCCCAGAGTTTGGTTGGGTCAAATCACTATTTTAAATCCCTTATTACACATAGCCTCTCCTAGTTCTGTTTCTCTGATGGAACCTTGATTGACATACCAGCTGAGCTACTGTTTAAGCCTTTAGCCATTTGCAGAGACTCTTTTTTTTTCTTGTTTACAAGAAACATTGTGGTTTTCTATCAAGTATCAGTTGGAATTAAAAAATATGCATATATGACATTGATGTTCATACTCTAAACAAATATTGCTCAGGTCTACAAATGTCTTGAGCAGTTTCTGCTTCTAGTAGGAGGGTCAATGAATAGCCCTCCTGATTTTTCTTTCTTTGGTTTCATTGTCCTCTTTTTGTTTTCCCAAGTCCCTCCACCACTCCCTCACTTTTGGCCGCAGGTCTGTGTCTTAATTAATTAATTAAAATGTTTATTGAGTGTTTATGAGTACATGTGCCAAAGTATCAGGCATGGGGGGGCGTCTAAGTACAGAACGGGGAACACAATAGAGATAGTCTGATGTTGGTCTTCTGGGAGACAGGTGTGAAACAAAGAAATTAACACAGGGATATAAAATTATAGCTTCCATAAGATTTATGGAAGAAAAGATACCTATAAACATATCTAAGGCATGTTCTTGAGGCTTAGTATACAAAACGTGGGAAAGGAGTATTCGTAAGAATGGCCACCAAGAAACGTACCTGCACATGACATTTTTCAGTCCCTAGCCTCCCACAAGGTTGTAGTTTACAGAGTGCAAGCAAAACCCTGGAACCTCATCCTCCCCGCAGCACAGTTGGTCATGGAAACTTCTAGCCAAGATAAACCATATGCATTACATATTTATTTTTCTTTGATATTTCAAAGAATACCATCAGAGTTTTTCCTGTTACCACCAGGTGGTAAAACTATTATAATAAATTTCCCATAATGCTAATTCATAAGAGATCTTGATTTATATTAGGCTAGATAACCAGCTTGAATTAAAAACAGGAGAAAAAGTAGGTCTTTAATTTTGACTGGTCAGATGACTTTTGGTCACCAGCTCCAGATCTGTGGCAATCCACAGTGCCTGTCTCCTTGTGGTAAGTGACCTTGGAGATTCATTCCCAAACCTGGTGCTATTCATTTTCCCATCTTGCCAAATCTTTCAAGTTTCTGTATTTCTGTATTTTGTAAATACTTATATCAACATATTTTCTTAGATACTGGGAATCACAGATGTTGGAGAAGATGTGGAGAAAGGGGAACCCTCATGCACTGTTGGTCGGAATGCAAGCTGGTGCAGCCACTCTGGAAAACAGTAAGGAGGTCCTCAGAAAGTTAAAAATAGAACTATCTTATGATCCAGCAATTGCACTACTAGACATTTGCCCAAAGGATACAAAAATACTGACTCAAAGGGACACATGCACCCCGATGTTTATAGCAGCATTATCAGCAATAGCTAAATTATGGAAAAAGCCCAAATATCCATCAACTGATGAATGGATAAAGAAGATGTGGTATATATGTACAATGGAATATTACTCAGCCATCAAAAAGAATGAAAATCTTGCCATGTGTAACAACATGGATGGAGCTAGAGTGAAATAAGTCAGTCAGAGAAAGACAAATACCATATGATTTCACTCATGTGTGGAATTTAAGAAACGAAACACATGAACATAAAGGGGGAAAAAAAGAGAGAGAGGCAAACCATATAACAGACTCTTAACTATAGAGAAAAAGCTGAGGGTTGCTAGAGGGGAGGTGGGCGGGGAATGGGCTAAAGTGGGTGATGGGGATTAAGGAGGGCACTTGTGATGAGCACTGGGTGTTATATGTAAGTGATGAGTCACTAAATTCTACTCCTGAAACTAATATTACACTATTATGTTAACTAACAGGAATTTAAATAAAAACTTGAAACAAACAAAAAAATCCATATTTTCTTAGAAAAATTGGCCATTCAAAAAGAATAAACACAGCATTTGTTTTTACATTTCAGATTACTTTCCAGTCATTTTCACATAAGTCCTCATTTCTTATGTAAATTAAACAATAATTGACACTCTAGCTGAAGAAACATTTAGGAGGAAGTTATTGTCGCCGTTCAGTAGGTGGCGCCAGACACCGTGTTAGCAATCCGCCCAGTTGTAAACTTGAAGTGTTTGCTTTTTAATAAGCTAAATGGCTTCCGCAAGCGTGGTAACATCCTATTCGTTTTTTTAAGGAACACCAAATTTGCTTAGTTTATTTATTTATATTTTTTGTTCAACTGCCATATAGTCGAAAGCTTTAAATCTGAAATTCGAAATCTGAAAATTCCACACTCTGAAAAATGTTTATTTTGAGGGCATTTTTAAATGGTTCTTGATCATGCTTCTGAAAATTCTATAAATTAAAGTACTCTTACAGGTACTTGTTTTATGTGCTAAAGGAACAGCATATGCATTTGTAGAGTTTGAAATACTTTTTGATGTATAACAGTAAAAAAATTGCCTGTGATCTGTGTTGATAGGCTGATTTTGTCAGCTTTTTAAAAAATTTTTCATTTTTTTTTTTTTTTTAAGAGAGAGAAAGCACGCGTACTCGAGGGCTGCCCGCGCCTGGGGGGTGGGGAGGGACAGAGGGAGAGAGAGAATCTCCAGCAGACTCCCCGCTGAGTGTGGAACCCAACTCGGGGATCGATCTCATGACCCTGAGAGCATACCTGAGCCAAAAATCAAGAGTGAGACACTCTACCGACTGATCACCCAGGCACCTTGCAAGTTTTCATCTTTTAATACTTTTCCCATGAACTGAATTCAGTGATCACTGTGTGTAATGCTGTGTTTTATGCAGACGGAGTAACAAGACCATAGCCTACTTCATAGATGATAGTTCCCTTTTGTAGCAACGACTAGAATGGGGAGCTCCTAAGTCAATGCCAGACTTTGGGAATTGACCAGAACCAGGCAAGTAACAACGTCAACATTTCCGCATGCCAATGCGGATAATGCAACATTATCAACGTTTTCCAGTTTCTTACATAATTGAGCAGCGGTTGGGCTATGTGTGAATATCTTTGGAAAATGGGGTTCTGAGCATCTTTAAATGTGTGACTTTCTGTGTGAACATAATTCTTAGCTACACACGTCAAGTATATATGTACATCTTGAGGAAAGTTAAAATCACCAAAAAAATAAATGATCTGTCTTTATATGTGCCCTATGACTGACATTTGGCTCTTGTACATCTGTGAAAATAGTAGCTGTTCTTTATGTGTTGTAAGTACTCAGGTTGTTACACTGTGTATTTAGTACCAAAGAAGGCAGAGCCTGGAGACCCAGTGCCAGGGGATTTACAGTTAGTCTCTTGTTTCTTGGTACATATGCTCATTAATATCCTGTGGGAATTCACTTTGGCATAGAACTGAATTTTCCAGCAATCTGAAGGTTATTTCTTAGCCAAATACATAAATATTTTAAAAATTTATTTCACTTGAAAATTCCTTAGATATCCTCCTAATTTCAAAGTATACTGAATATTTAATAATATATTTCTTCAGTGAGATGCTCTACTTAATAATTAGTCATCATTTCATTGTTCACTGCTAGTTTCTAAACTAACCATTCTTATAGAGTAGCTGTGATTGATGGCTTTCTATGTTTTATAATGTAGGTGATCTAAATACAAAAATTATTTAACAATAAGTATGGCATGACCATAGGTATCAGAATGCATGCTGGCTGGAAACACTTGCCCAACCATACCAGGGCCTACTGGCTGAATATTAGCACCCCCATTTACTTCTTCTGGTCTGATTCTCTGCTCAACAAATTGCATTCTGATGACTAATTTGGGTCCCAGGTATTTTCATTCCTGGAATAACATGCTCCAGAGATTGAATATAAGTCTTCTGGTTACCACTGTAAGGATGCATCATCCTTGAATGGAAATGAATGAGTTGGCATTTGATCCTTCAGTGACATGAGGGTTTAGTAGCTGCTAAGGAAGACTGAGGGCCAGACACATTATGGCAAACTCTCCAAACTGTGAGGCCCTTCCACAGAAACCAGCTTACCCTGCCCCCTCCTGACCTGCTACCTCTCTCACATCTCTCTCTTTCACATCAATACTATCAGCAGCAGAGGGGGAGAGAATCTAAAGTATGCTTCATGAGAAATTCTCTGGGTTGAGCACAGAAAGAAGTCACATGGGTTTTTGGGTTGACACTCATTTCAAAATAAAGAAGTTCAATGATTTAAACTCAGATGAGCATGGTTGCTGTTACCATGAACTCTGCCATTAAACTTTGTGAATTCAAATCCTGGGTTCTCCACTTACTAGACCTGTGAGCTTGTGTTGTCTCCCTGTAAAACGGGGAGAATAAATTCCCAATACACAGGGTTTTAGGAGGGATACATGTACACAAGATCCTTAGCATAGTCCTAGCATATAGTCCCTGCTCAGTGCAAACCCTCCATAATGACACTGGTTAGGGCATGAGCACTGTGCAAGTGCTCATGAGTCCCTACAGTGGCTACTCTAAATCTTTACACCCTCTCCTGTTCTACTCCCTTTCCCTGGTAACCGTGTCTTTTCCTTCACAGGCGCAATATTGGGTGTGCATCCTACCACCTTTAAATGTATCTTCCATGTCCTTTTTTTTTTTTTTTACATAAACTACACGAAATGTGGGGATCGAACTCATAACCCCAAGATCAAGAGTCATATGCTCTACCGACTGAGCCAGCCAGGTTCCTCTCTTTTGTACCTTTCAATGAAAGCATTGTTTCTCAAAGTATGGTCCTCAGGCCAGCATCATCAGTCATCACCTGGAAACTTGTTAAAAATGTAAATTCTGGGGCCTCACTGTAGGCTTACTGAACCAGATCCTTGTGGGAGGGCCCAGTAAACTATGATTTACTAGGCTCTCCCATTGAATGGTAAAGTTTGAGAATCACTGTTCTGAGCACCATGGTTCTGCATCCAAAGTCCTCTTGACCAGTGCGTTCTCTCCCTGGAGGAAGATCTGTTAGAGAAATGTGATCATTTCTCCAGGATGCTTAGTTTGAACCAAGGGGACTTAGAGGAATCAAGGTATTGATGGCTGTCATAATTTGATTCATCTTTGTACTGCAGAAATAGAACACCAGTGGAAACAGTGTGCAAAATCCATTGGGAAGATTTTTTTGGCGAGCACTTGGGAGCACGCTGTCAATATTTGCATCTGTATCTCTTCTTTTATTAATGCTTCCATAACTTTTCAAAGAAATGAGGTATAATTGACAAATAAAATTATAAGATATTTAAAGTGTACAGTGTGATTTGATATATGTATACACATTGTTTGTGGACTGTAAAAAGTGAACAGGTTTTTTTTAAAGATTTATTTATTTATTTGAAAGAGAGAGAAAAAAGACTCGAGTGGGGGGAGGGGCAGAGGGAGAGAGAAGATCCCAAGTAGACTCGCAAGCTGAGCCCGGAGCCTGATATGGGGCTTGATCTCATGGCTGTGGAATCATGACTTGAGTTGAAACCAAGAGTTGGATGCTCAACTGACTGAGCCACCCAAGTGCCCCAAGAATGAACATTTTTGATAGGGATCTTTAGAATGAATCGAAGTGGAAGAAAGCAATTCTGGATGAGTGCCCATAAATGCGCCAACTAACCTGTGGCTGTGTTGTATTTGTGTTACAAGAAATCCATTCTGAGTAAGCCTATTTCTCTATCTTTACTATTTCTGTATTATGTCTCAGTATTCCCGGAAGTCCTGCCTGGGACACACGCTGTGGTTGACTCTCTCATCGCCCATTCAACCAGCTCTGCCTTCTCTCCTCTTATCACAGAGTATGGAAAACCATAATCCCATCTCAGACTCCCTGGCACCTAGGGTAGCCATGTGACAGTCCGCCCCTTGAGGGATAAGCAAAAGTCTACTAGGGACTTCTGGGAAAGCCCATGCTTCTTAGGTACGGATGCCTCCCCTTTCTGATTTGGTTCTTCATCTTCCTCCAGGGGAAATGGCCTTGATTTCTGGAGTTTCCCTAGCCACTTTGAACATTAGGAAGAGCTGGATGGCCACAGCCTTGGGCCTGATAATCTTTGAGCCACCTGAAACGAAGCCAGCAACTGTCCACCTCATGACAGCAGTGTGAGAGAGAAAAAAATACTCACATAGTTACATTTTTACTAGCTGGATTTTCTGTAACTTGCAGCTTCACCCAACCCCTCTCTGAGGCACTGTCTCTGTAGAACTGGGCTGAAAGGAATTTTTCACAAATGATTTAGAGTGAAGATAGCAATGAGACAAATAGAAAGACTTAAGAAGGCAGGATGAGTGGCATTTGGAGAGTGAATTTTGAGCTGGGGAACAAATTGCCAACAGGGTTCTCTCTGGGATGTTGCCTCTTCTGCGATTTCCTGGAGCAATAGACAATAGTTCTCATACAAGTGTGATTTCCTAGAGAGGCTCAGAGAAGGCATCCACAAGTCGGTGTTCGGTCGGGGGTGTTTGTGTCATTTGCATTGCTTCTCCAAGAGATTGTTCTCGACGTTTTGGACATGACGTTTCATCATTTGGAGAAACTATCACATACATCGTGGGATATCTCTCATAACAAGCCTCTGCTTATTAAATGTCTGTGGTGTCCATCTGTTATTTTGAAAAACAAAAATATGTCCTCACATTTCAAGTGCCACCTGGCAGGGTGGCCATATGTCTGGGTAAGAAAGACCTTAGAGCATCTAATACAGTGCTTCACGCATGGACAGTATTGTGCTAAGTGGCTCATATTCAGTGGTATGCTGGTAAGCTAGTTCTCAAAAAAAAAAGCCCTGGTTGGGATCCTTTGTCAACCTCTGTGCCCTAAATATTCCAAACACAGCAATTTCACGTTATCCATGGTTTAACTATTGGCTTGTGAAATTTCTAAATATTTAACCATTGGCTTTTGAAAGGGAGTAGGGTAGCTCCAGTACGCCCCTGGGCACATAGAAGCTCAGAGTTGGAAGGAACTGAGGATCACCTCGTCCCCACTGTTTTGTGAAAGAACACTGCAGAAGGTTTACAATCAAACACGCACATTTTTGCCATGACCAGCTCATCTTTGACTAAACAATGCCACTACCAATTTCCCAGGGAGTCTGAAGTGTTTTATCCTTCACCACTAAATGATGAGGGGAATGGAAGTGACTCAGGTCACAGATTTGGTGACAAATGTGTTTGGGGCACGTTGCCTTTGAGTTTGTGAAGGTCCACATAACATGTGCATGTTATTTCGGTTAAACACAGAAGCTTAGGTTTATTTGCTGCTTCCCATGACACTAAGGCTTGGTAGAGGGAGAAGAAATGTCCCTTCCAGAAGGTTTTCTCTCCCGCATCCCCTTGTCTGCAGTAGCTAACCCAAGCCTCTGGCTGGAATGGGGAGAAGAAGTCTCTATTGGTAGCTTACATTCGTCTGAGATGCCAGATCATCTTCCTTGGGTCAGGAGAGAGGCGGCACCGACAGGCTCCACACAATTGCAGCAGTGACGGCCCTTTGGAGCTCGCCCCGCTCACATGAAGCTCTCCAGATGGGAAGCGGAGATCTGCCCTTTTTAGGAGACTAACAGGTTGCTGCTCGGATTGTCATTAGCTTCAACTAGATGTGCCCAGCGATTTCACCCTCTCAGATCGCCCTGCCTCTCGCGCTCCTGAAGCCAACGTTATCATGGTCACATCCCAAATTACCAATTTCAGATCTAAGGTAATATATTGATGTAGACGAGTAGCATAGACACCCTCTGCAGAAACCTCCACTGCCTGGTGCAGCCTGGCAGGACCTTCATGGGATTATATATAGCTCTAGTGTCAGAGTCCGGACTAGAACTCGGGCCTCCCGCTTTCCAGGTGTTAATTAACTTGCCTACATCATACAGCTAGTAAATAGCTACTAGATAGCAGAACCAGGTAAAATCTACGTTGGCTTACCCACTATCTAAACTTTTCTTTTTAGAGAAAGGGAGGTAGCCAGCTTGCTTTAATCTTCTCTTAGGTATTTCCAAGAATCCTGAGAAAACATGCTAGGCTGGATTTGGGCCACTAGGTGGAACACTTAACCTAATGTGAATGTCTACCCAAACCCATTGTGGATATACATCTGAGGTTCAAGTGGGAGGGTCTCGAGTATTTCCAGAACAGCAATGTCTCGTGTGTTATAAAGCCATACATAAGGTTTATATCGCCTATTCAATATATTCTGTACCTTTAGATCTGAGCTAGGCTGCCTCCTGTTTCAGGATGCAAAGGCAGATATAAACAACTATTTTTCTTGGTGTCTTTGGGTGAGAGAGAAAGGAAAAACCCTGTAAGTCATACAGAAAAGTGAAGGAAGATAAAAAAAAAATAGATGACAGTTGAATAAAATTCAAACTATCCAACGATTCAAACAAACTTGAAACTGAACAAATTCTGATGATGAGATATCTAAATGTTTTTCATCTTGCAACCACGGAAGAATTGTTCTGTCTTATGAGACGTCTGTTTCCACAAATACAGTTTTGTAATGTAATTTGATCCATTGTGATACTTGGGGGAATTTTAACTTTGAAAAGTTGTTGACGTAAAATACAAAACTCAAAACGGAAGTGTCAAAAATTCAGGGAAAAAACCATCCAAAACACAGAAGTAAAAACAATGAATCTCTGAAGTGGTAATCAGTACCAGTTTATTGTGCACACACCAGAAAGACAGTTTGCAAAACCAGGAGCACTCGAACCAAAACACAGAATGAGGCTCAGAGGTATATTGTTAATAAGCAGCTTCTATAGTGTGGAGGAAGTAACTGTTCATTCTTCATGGTGATTGGTTCCCATCCGAGAGTTTTCTTAAATAAAAGGGAATTGGGTAGTGGCCACCTCCTATCAATTTCGGGAAACAATTTAAGTTTTGCTTATGCTTTTCAGGGGCATAAGCAAGAAGGGACCCAGGTCAAGTTGGCCCCAATTGTCTTGCAAACGTAGCTAAATTTAACTTTGCTTCTATGACTAAACTGGTTTTGTCTGCTCAGGAAATTTTCAAGTCTGGTCTCCCTCTGTGTTTGAGTTTAACAGAAGGAAAGGAAGGGAAAAAAAGAAACAATACCCAGAGATAAAAGAAAGGACAAATAACAAGAAACCCCAAACCAGGGACAAACTGATGAAGTTCCAGAGCTCAAAGAATATTTTGAAGAATGTTACAAGCACATATGACTTTGGTCGTGGTAAGGATGAGGGAGGCATTTTCTTCCTGTGTTGGTCAGTTTTATTTTAAGCAATTTTTTTTAAGTATTCAGAATTATCCTTTTATTTTATACGAGGACATGCTCAAAGTTTATATGCCAAATGGATGAAGTCCACACTTGCTCTTACAGGCTAATTATAAGGTGCCTTGCTTTACTATTTATTGAATGAGGACAATAGCTTCAGGCACGTGTGTTTCCTCTGGGGCCATAATTTTAAATCCTTAAGACATTTATTTTAGAAATATCTTCCTTATTTAGCATATTGAGGAATACAAAAGAAGTATATGTTTTAAAAACTATAAAAAGAGCTCCCATCCTCAAGGAGCTTGGTTGTGGAATTATTGACTTTCAAATCTAAAACAATACAAAAAAGATAGTGAATTATCACAGAAAGAAGACAACCTTTGGATTCAGCCTTTCTAGGTTCCTCAGCTTCTCCATTTAGTGGCCTTGATCTTGGGGGAAGTAACTTAACCTCTGAGCTTAATTTTTTCCTGTATAAAATGGAGATCTTAGCTATATTAAGTGGAAGTAATGAGGGATAATGGGTAACATGCAAATCATCTATTCAAATAAGAGCTAATATTTTTTTTTTTAAGATTTTATTTATTTATTTGAGAGAGAGAATGAGAGAGAGAGCACATGAGAGGGGGGAGGGTCAGAGGAAGAAGCAGACCCCCTGCTGAGCAAGGAGCCCGATATGGGACTCGATCCCGGGACTCCAGGATCATGACCTGAGCCGAAGGCAGTTGCTTAAACGACTGAGCCACCCAGGCGCCCAAGAGCTAATATTATAATGAGTAGCCATGCTAGGGGATGTAGATGATCCATGCTCTAGGCTTGCGCAGGGATGGTTAATTAGGCTGCAGTGGTTTGAGAGTGTTCAATTATTAGCAGAATTTTGAAAGGTGTGGGGTAATGAAGGCACTCCTCCAGTTATGGGGAACAGTGTGAGCAAAATATTGGAGCATTACTTATCTAGTGAAAGTAGGAAAGTGTGACCTTGACCAAAGTGGGTTTGTTTAGGGAGTCGAGTAAGTAGAGCCTGGACAGTATGGAGAGGGTTTGAATGCGTGGGTAGTTGTACATTTAGAGAGAATGACAGAATCAAAGTGACCCTGTAGGCTGTGTTATGCAGAAGGGCTGGGACAGGATTCACACTCAGCCCCCACACATATATTCTGTCTCTGCAGTTTTGTCTTTTCCAGAATGATAGATAAGTGAAATCATACAGTGTTAGCCTTTTGAATTAGGCTTCATTCAGTTGTTGTAAATGCATTTGAGATTGTAGGATGTTTTGCAGTATTCTTGGCTTTGGCCCACTAGAAGCCAGAAGCATCTTTCCCCCAGATGTGACAACCAAAACTGTCTCAAGACATTGCCAAATGTCCCCTAGAGGCAGCCCCTACCCCCCACCCCATCGAGAACCACCGCTCTACCTTTTTGGTTATTTTATATATAGTTTCTCTCTCTCCCTGTATTATGAACTTCAGAAGAGCAGGATCTCTGTGTTTTTTCTCACTTCTGGATTCCCAAGAACAGTGCATAGTACTTCTCAGATGTTGGGCAAATATTCGTCGGATAAATGAATAAAGAGATGGCTAAGCAGGGATTTCTGAGCTCCAAGGAGTGTGGAGACGAAAGTGAAAGAGACAAAGGAATACACCTGAGCCACATTTATAGAATGAAAAGGCGGGCCATGGGGTGGAACCATCATCCATTATTGAATGCCACTATTGAATGCCTAGGTGCTTTTATATGTTTTATATCATTTTACCTTCCCAACAACCTGCTGCAAGCGTTCAATACTAGCCTTATTTTAAAGTTGAGGCAATTGAGACCCAGAAAGACCCAGAGAGTTTTAATAACGCGCCCACGGGGGAGGAGCTGCCTGACAAGTCAGCCTGTCCAAAGCTGGAGGTCTTTCGGTTGGGTACCCTCTGTCAGGGACACTATTGTCTGAGCTCAGCCAACAACTGTAGAGACCGTCATAAATATTACAATGTAAGATTGCACCATTAGGAAATAAGAAACGGGGAGCTAGGAAGTCTGTTCTACCCCCAGTGAGAAGCCCCCCAAACTTTTGGTTACATGGAAGTGGTACTAGCCTTGGTGAGATGGCGCTGGTAGAGAGGGTGGCAGGCTAGCGGTGATTCTTTTTTTTTTTAAGATTGATTGATTTCGGGAGAGAGCGCGCCGGCGCATGCGCGAGTGGTGGGAGGGGCAGAGGGAGAGGCGCTTCCCGCTGACTCCCCGCTGAGCGCAGAGCCCCTCCTCTGCTTCATCTCTCCACTCTGAGATCACCATCAGGTTAGCAGTGATTCTTAAACTTTACGGGGAACCCCTTGCCTGAGGGCTTGTTGGAACGTGATTCCTGGGCTCTACATCCGGGGATTGTGTTTCAGTAAAATGTTGGTGGGACTGTGAACCTACGTGTTTAATAAGCATTTCTGAGAGGTTCTGACGCAAGTGGTCTGCACTCCACGTTTTCAGAAAATCTGGGATGTAGAAGAAAGAATAATCAAGGTGAAGGCAAAGGGAAGGTGAGAAATGAACGATAAGAATGAGGGGACTTGGGGTCAAGGGCTGACTAGGCATGCTTTGCGGGGCGTTGCGTTGTGAACGTGGTGGCCTGCCGCAGAGTGCTGTGGACAGGTCCGGAGTAGCGCTTTCGGATTCCTTAGCAACCTGGAAGCTGAAAACCCAGACTGTCTTTAAACATAACGCAGAGGAAAGGGAAATAGGCCCCACTACAAGTATTCATTTATATCACAGGTGGGTAAAATACAGCCAATGGGCAAATCCGGCCCACTCCCTTTTCTTGCAAATGAAATTTTATTGGAACATAGCCTTACCCATTTCTTTGTGTATAGTCTATGGTGCTTTCGTGCGATCGAAGACAGAGTCGAGTAGTTGCCCCAACTGACCACATGGTTCACAAAACTTCAATATTCACTATTTGGCCCCTTACAATAAAAGTGTCAACCCCCCACCCCACCTTTTTTTTTTTTTTTTTTTTTTTACAGAATATGTTTAGAATATAGGCTCTAAGTAAATGGTTAAAGTATCCTTATGGCTTTAATTATTTGCAAAAACGTATTTTTATGTCACTGTTGCCCCCAGCACAGGTGTGTGAGCAATTTGTGTGGAGGAACCATGTAAACACACCTACTGCAGAGGCCGACTTTGCTGAAGGATATATTGTCCTGTCATTGCATTGATTTTGAAGGGATTTAAGTGCATCCCACTCTCCTTTTCCTAAAAGAGCAGAACTTCTTCTTCTTTTTTTAATTCAACCTTCTAGTTTTCTAAAGATCAGTTATTTTGGTGAGAATGAGGGGAAATTAAGAGAAGGAGACACACGGTCCTCTGTGGTAGAAACCATTTTTATAGCTCCTGCCTTGCTGAAAGCCACAAACCTGTTTATTTTGTGGCTGCTGACAGAATATACACATTTTTACTTAGAGATCGAGAGTAGCTTTCATGGTTCATTCACGGACTCATTCAGCAAGGATTCATGAATACTTGTGGAGCACTGGGTCCTGGAGGTGCAGAGATGTACAAAATGCATTGTGTGTTTGCAGCCCACTGGCAACGGGAGATAGAGACTGATTACCTGGAAGGCAGCCTCATACATGCTGAAATAAAGCAACTATGGTAGGGCAGGGAAGGTCCCACCAAGGCCATGTGATAGAACTGGAAGGAACATGGGCTTTGTATCTCAAATTATGCTTCTATTATACAACAGATGATCCATGAAGGTGCTAGTAGCCATAGGTTAGAAAAAGTTTTGCCCCCAAATCTGAAACTCAAGTCGCATCAAATGTAAGAATCAAGTTTAAACTCATCATTTCCCACCAGTCGGCTTCCAGTTGCTCTCAGGTGACATCTGTCGGGCTTGAGCTCCAGGTGCCACCTGGGACAGCTGGGGACAGAGAGAAGCATATAGGATTCAGGTGGCCCAGGGGAGTCAGGGGTGCCTGGCATCTGCCTTTACATATAACCAAGGTCTCTTCAGGAACGTGCCTGCACTTGGTTTCTTCTAATAAGTGGATCCAGCCCACTGAGGTGGTATCTTTTTCCAAACAGACTTATTTTCATTGGTAAGGAGTAAAATAAGGTCTAACGCAGTGGTTCTCAAATCTTGCTGCTTATCAGAATCACCTGTAGAGCTTTTAAGGGTCGGGACCCAGACACCTGTCGTTTTAAATGCCTCAGATGATTCTAATATGCAGCCAAATTTGAAATGGCTGCTCTTAATCAGTGGTTCTCAGTTAACCAGAGGGCTTGTCAAACTCAGATTGCTGGGTTCTATCCCCAGAATTTCTGATTCAGTGGCTCTGGGGCATCTAGCACATTCACATTTCTAACGCGTGCCCAGATGACGCTGGTGTTGGCTGGTCAGGGTCAACACTTTGAAAATTACTGCTTTAAATGAAAGCAATGAAAAGGAATGTTTGTAGCAGCAGAATAGTGGTTCTTATTTCTGCATAAAATCTGTCCATTCTATATTTTGAAGAATGAGAAGGGGGAGATCAGGCTGGAGATGTCCCTGCAATGTTCACTGTATTAAGACCTACATTCTTGGAATGGTATGTTCCCGTCTTTAGAGTGCCCTTGTACCACCAGGGAAAACACATTGCTTTGCAGGATTTCTCCCTCTTTCTTTCTTTCCTTCTGTTTCTCTTTTTCTTTTTTTTTTTTTTTTTAAAGATTTTATTTATTTATTCATGAGAGACAGAGAGAAACAGAGGGAGAAGCAGGCTCCCAAGGAGCGGGAAGCCCGATGCGGGACTCGATCCCAGGACCCCGGGATCATGACCTGAGCCGAAGGCAGACGCCCAACCATCTGAGCCACCCAGGCGCCCTGTTTCTCTTTTTCTTTCTCCTTTTTTCCTCTGTCTCTTTCTCTCTTTTTTTCTTTCTTGGGAAGGCTTGAGATGAGGACTTTGTTAAAATACTAAAGAGCATTTAAAGGAATCAGGTGCATTCAAATTGCTTTTAATTTTACAGAAAACTCTCAAGTATTTTTTTGCAAAAAATAATCTTTTTAAAAAATGATTTTATTTATTTATTTGAGAGAGAGAGAAATAGCGGTGGGGGGCCCGAGGGGGGGGAGAGAGAGAGAGAGAGAGAGAAGCAGACTCCCTGCTGAACAGGAAGCCAGATGCAGGGCTTGATCCTAGGACCTCGAGATCATGACTTGAGCTGAAGGCAGATGCTTAACCGACTGAGCCACCCAGGCAACCCCCCTTTTTTTTCTTTTGTAAAAAATAATCTTAAATGATACAGGTTTTTCTCATGGAACAGCTTTGTAGCCATATAGGAAAAACTTGTAGCTAATAGCCCAAAGAACCCTTCCAGCAGAAATAATAGTGAGTTGAAAGTAATAAAAACAGAACACAAATAATTAAATGTATGTGAACTGTCTGTATTGATGTCAGCAAACAGGACCATACTCAATTACCTTAATCATTTATGAAGCAATCTTGTACTACCCCAAAAAAGTTTCTCCTTCTGCCCTATTTTAAGATTTATTTATTTATTTGAGAGAGAGAGTGTGTGCGAAGAGGGGGAGGGGCAGAGGGAGAGAGAATCCTCAAGCAGACTCCCCACTGAGCACAGAGCCCGACGTGGGGCTCCATCCCATAACCTGAGCCAAAACCAAGAGTCAGACGCTTAACCTACGGAGCCACCCAGGCGCACCAGCCCATTGCCTATTATAGAATGGATGCTCAAATGGTTATATTTCATTTTAAATACGCTTTCAGAAGCTGTGTTCTCAACTGAGGGAATAATCTTCTCACTGACCATGCCTATTTAGCATTGTTCTATTTATACATATCATTTAATGAGCAGAATTTTCCCAGCTGGCTGTGGAATCCCAGGAAGCAAGTCAGGACAGGAAGAGCACTCACCACCGGGGAACTACAGCTGCAGGGGGAGTCTGACAATGACACAGTTGTTTTAGGAAGGAAGTGGTGAAGTCAGTCGGGCAGTATCTGCAGAAGTAAGATGGTGAGCTGTGGCCAGGAGCTCTGTCCCTCTGGATAAATGCATTTTGAGTCTCCTCCTCTGAGAAGCCCATAGCTCTTGAATATGCTGTTTTCCCATTCATTTAAAAATTCCCTCATAAGATTCTTTCATCTTTGCACTTGACTTTGCCCACTTACACAGTCCAAGAAGACTTTAAAGCTCCTTGCTATCGACTGTTATGACTAAGGGTTTATAAATGATGCAGGATTTATAGAAGGCAGACTGTTTTAAGAAGGGGGAAGTAGGATGGGGCCAGAGGAGTCTATGCTTTGGGGTGGTCTCTTACCGGCTCTGCGGCTTTGGCAAGGTAATGAACTTCCATTTTCCAAATGTGAAGGTAGCATGTTCTCACTGAGGCTCCTGTGGCTTCTTGATGGGAAAATAGAGCTGTGTCTGCTACAGAGGGCAGTAAATGGTTCCTGCATTTCCCAATTCCTCTTGGGGGTTATTTCACTGAGAAAATATTCCCTGAGCATCTTCTCTGTGGTATGTTCCATCAATACACAGGTGGGAAAGAGTTCCTCCTTCAGGAGGACTTCATAGTCTGAGGAGAAGGAGAAACAGATACTTAAAGAACAATATGGTAGACTGATGAATCACAGGTCTGTACCCCTGAAACAAATAATACATTATATGTTAATAAAAAAAGAAAAGAAAAGAATATGGTTAGGGCTACACTGGAGGGCATATGGGGGTAAGGGGCTCTCTGAGGGAATTCCTTGCAGACAGAAGCTCGAGGCAATGGCGGGTGGGGGGGGCACCTTGTGTGTTTCCCTTTTCCCTGGGGAATACAGCTTTGTGCTCTCTTCTGTCTAAAGGTTGTTGTTTCTTACATTTTTGTCTGTTTTTTTGTTTGCAGTTGGGTGGGTAATTCTGAACTGTCTTATTTCCGCATGGCCAAGGTGGATGTCCAAAAGCATTTTTTAATAAATCATGAAAAATTTTTCAAGGGGCTGACATTTTTTCCCTGTTATTTTTCTCCCAAATATATAACCTTGGGGAATTCTAGATCTCAGAGGATATAAGGCTTGCATAGATGACTCCATTTGCTCAAAGTGACTAAGTGGTTTGCTATTGACCAGTACTAGGTCCCTGGACTTCTAATGCAGGATTCATAGACTGTATCACACTTCTTAGGGCACAGGTGTTATAAATTTTCCCTTCTGATAACATCTCTTTGTAGAACATTATACTCTTGTAATTATTTAATTAAATATTCCCTTATGATTTAATGAAATGAAATACTTATTTAAATTAAATATTCCCATAACACTCTCTTCCTAATAGATTTTTTTTTAAAGATTTTATTTAATTATTTGACAGAGAGATAGAGAACACAAGTAGGCAGAGCGGCAGGCAGAGGGAGAGGGAGAAGCAGGCTTCCCGCTGAGCAGGGAACCTGATACGGGGCTCAAGCCCAGGACCCTGGAGTCATGACCTGAGCCGAAAGCAGCCGCTTTACCAACTGAGCCACCCAGGTGCCCCATTTTCCTGATAGATTTTAATTTTCATAGTCAAGCATCTACATTGGGTTTTCAATGATGCCTGCCACCATTCCATATTTTTATTCACACAAGGTATGTTGAGAGGACAACCTTCAAAATGCTTTTCCTAAATTCAAGAGACTCTATAGTATTCTTCTACTGATTGAAAAATTTATTGTAATGTTGGTGAAGTCAGAGTTAATAGGGAAAAAAATAAGGCTCAAAGGTTCGATTCCACAACTATTTATTGAGCACCTACCGTGTTCTATATGTTATCTCTGCTCTTGAGATGTATTTGTGAGTATCAACAACAAAAGAACAATGAACCACAGAGATCCCTGCCCAAGGGTGTGTGTGTGCACAGAAATAAACACTAAAGATAATAAGTTACATGGCATAGATGAGTAAAGCACCTATTATTTCAAGGGCAAAGATGACAGTGATAAGCTATAGAAGAGAAAAAGCAAAGATCAGGGTAAGGAGGATGGGAAGGGCTGGGGCGGTGAGCACGTTACAACTTTAAATTGGGTGTCAGAGTAAGTAGGCTTCACTGAGAAAGTTATCTTTAAGCAAAAGCATGAAGGAGTTGAGGGAATTAGCCAGGCCGATACCAGAACAGGGTGTTCCAGAAGGATCAAGCCGGGCTTTGTTGAGAGTGTGTCTGGAGTGTTCTAGGGAGAGCTGAGAAGTCAGTGTGGCTGGAGAGGCGATAAGACAGAAAGAAAAAAAGATCAGGGTAGGGAGCAAGACAAAGAGACCATATAAGGCCTCGTAAACTGAAAATAAATACATAAATTTAACCTCTGATGACATGGTTTTCAACATTAAGTAAACCAACACCATTTTCTACTTACAGTTTTCTATAACAGTTATTTATAGTTTCACATTACAAGTCAACAGTCTTTAGAAATATTAAAACAGGTTTCTGGATAATGCAGGGAAGATCATGGGTCTTCTTATTAAAGATATACTTAGAAGCCTAACCCCATGATGACAAAGTTCAGAATAAATATTGATTTAAAATAAATTTTGCAGAAACTGTCATCCAAATACTTTTTTTTAACTTTCTTTCTTCCCTAACTAAACAAATGTTAATGGCTAGCCTAGTGTTTGTAGTATCAAAAGCATGTGTATTACCGGCCTCTTTTCTTAAAAATTAAGTGCTATTTAATATATAAATTTAAAATAAAAATTTCAAAATGACCGCATTAAAGATTTTAGGGCTTATAGTAACTTATTTTTATATCCCCTGACTTCTCATCAGATATCAAGGAGAATGCCGAAAAAGAACGTGAAAGAAATTCCAAAAATGCCAAAAAATAAAAACCACCATACCTGGCATAAATAAGACTAAATATGTCCCTATGACTAAAAAGTACACAGAATACATACCCCTTTTAAAAGCCAAATATTTGATCTTCCAGCAATGTCACAATCTCAGCTTATGTGAATGAGCTATTTAAAAAAATTTTTTTTGTAATACTTTAATTCTTAAAAAGAGAAACATCTGAAGAAACATGGTAAAATGTTAATATCTATTTAAAAAAACTTGGTAGTGTGTAGTTGAGAATTTATTATATTATTTTCTGTAGTTATCTATACCTTTGAAATATTTCATAATTTATCTTCTTAGTGAATAGTAGTTGGGGAAATGGAGGAAGTGAGCCTAGAATATTGGATTAGAGAACTCTTACCCTGGCTGAGCTCATCCAGACTTCTAAAAATAATTTAAATATTGATGACAACAACATTTTTCTTTCCAACTCTAACTTCTCCTGTGAGAGGTACACTCTTAGGAACACACAGTGATCTATTCTACATAGCCACATGGGTACCCAATGGGTACCCCATACCCCAAACTTAGCCACACAAGTTTCTGATTCCCCCTTCTGCCTGCTCCTTCTGAATGGGCTATCTTATAAATACTTATATAGATGAGCTCAAAAGACTGTAATCATTGATACTCAAAGCAAAAATGGAAATCAAAATGAGAAGAGCAAGTAGGAGCTAAAGCCCATGGTGGCTGGGGACCGAGTTTCTAATGGCCAAGTAGTGACACGGGTATACACAAAGTGAAAAAGCAAGGGCTGAGTGCCCTGCATGAGCCTCCCAGTCTCAACATGCTGCCTTGGCTTAATGGATCAGCATAACAGTGTCCACTCTCCCTGAGCGGTGCTGGAAAGTATCCACTTGACCACAGTTTGGGATGGGGGAAGAAGTCAGCCATGAGAAATCTGGTTCCCTTGCAGATGTAAACATGAAACTTTTCTCATAACTCTAGGTACAGGAGACACTCATAGAATAATCAATCACTGCTGAAGACAAATGCAAATAAAAAATCTATGGTGGAAATCAATCAATGACAAACATGAGTGTTAACTCTATAATTAGAAATATTAGAACTATTTTTTTTAAATTTAGGACGTTTTTTGTTTTGTTTTGCTTTGTTCTGTTTTTTTTTTTGTTTTTTAAGTAATTCTACACCCAGTGTGGGGTTGGAACTCACAATCCCAAGATCAAGAGTCGTATGCTCTACTGACGGAGCCAGGCAGGAGCCCCTAGAACTAATTGAAATTGACAATATATATGTTTAAAATGATAAACAAGAAATAGATTTCAAGTGAAACAAAAGATGATGAAAAAGGAACATGAGAAATTAGAAAATAGTACTGTTCTGGAAATTAAAAATAGAATCATTAAAATTAGATGCTCAAGAGATGAGCTAACAGCAAACTAGATACAGCTGCTTGTTGCATATATCTGAAGAAACTATCCTAACTACACCATGAGAGGTAGTGATGGAATATATGAGCAGATCTGGGTCATAGAGAGTAGAATGTACGTGTGACTGTGGGGATGGGCGTGGAGGCACCTGGCAGATCTTCAGTTGTCCCCATGTTAGTTTCCTGTGGCCATTGTGACAAAGTACCATGGATTCATTGGTCCATTTGTTCATCATTGCATCAATATCCCAGTGTAGCTTAGTAAAAAATCTTGTTACCTGGTAGTGTAGAAACTCCCAACTTTGTTCTTAAAATTTGCTTTGGCCATTCCAGGTCCTTTCCATCTCCATGTAAAATTTAGAATCAGCTAATCGTTTCCATGAAATATACCTGCTGGATAATTGGGATTACATTGAATATATAAACAGATTTGGGAGAATTCACTTTATAGTTTGGGTCTTCCAATTCATAAGCATGTTATTTTTCTCATTTATTTAGTCATTCTCTAGAGCTTCTTAGCAATGTTTTAAAGTTCTCGGTACATCCATGTAGTACATCTTTCAATAGCTTGATGTCCTAAGTACTTGATATTTTTTGGTGCTACTGTGTATGGTATTGATTTTTATTTTATTCTCCAACTGTTGTTTATCGTTATTGTTATTGTTAATAAGTAGAAACATCATTCTGAGCTTCTAACCAGCAACTTTGCTAAATTCTCTTTTTAATTTTGATAGTTTGGGTGGTTTTAGTTTTCTATGTATGCAATCATGTCATCTGTGAGTAATGACAGGATTACTTCTTTCTAATCATTACACTGTTTTTGTATTTATTTTTTGTTTATTGCATTGGCTAGGATCTCATATATATATGTGCACACACACACACACATATGTTTAGGAGTGGTTATGGTGGCTATCCATGTGTTGTTTCTGATCTCAGGAAGAAAACTTTCAATAATTTTCCATTACATGTGATGTTAGCAGTAGGTTTTTCATAGGTAACTTTTTTCAGAAGGCTATTTCCTCTAGACTTCATTTGCTGAAAATTATTTTTTAATCATGAAAGTATGTTCAATTTGATCAAATTCATTTTCTGCATATAATTCCTCTCATTTATTCTATCAACTTGGTGGAAATAAAGTTTTAAAGGACAATATTGAGACAATTGAGGAAACTTGAATATGTTTTTGTATTAGGAAACATAATTAAATCAAATTTCTTCATTATCATAGTAGAATTCTGTTTATGTAGAAAAATGTCCTAGTTTTTAGGAGATAGATGCTGAATTTTTATATCTAAAACTTATTTTTAAATGATTCTGCAAAAAAATTATCTTTCTGTTAAGATACATAAAAACACAAATTGTATCTATCTATATACAAATGTGGTAAAATGTTAACAGTTGGTGAATTTAGGTGAAGGGTATATGGGATATTCTTTTAATTTTACTATAGGTTTGAAATTTTTCAAAATAAAAAATTTGAGGATAAACAAGGAAGATACAAATATTACAGTAAAGTTGATTTAATATTGAACTTTTAAAAAATTTTATTTATTTATTTTAGAGAAAGAATATCGGGGGGAGGGCAGAGGGAGAGAGAGAGAGAGAATCTCAAGCAGACTCCATGCTCAGCATGGAGCTGGACACGGGGCTCAATCCCACACCCCTGAGATCGCAACCTGAACTGAAACCAAGAGTCAGACACTCAACTGACAGAGCCACCCACGCTCCCCTAATATTGAACTTTTTACCTCTCTAAGTGACTGTACTTTCTTTCCCAATTAATGTAACATTTACAAAACCATTCATACGGGGGCACCTGGGTGGCTCAGTCGTTAAGCGACTGCCTTCGGCTCGGGTCATGGTCCCAGGGTCCTGGGATCGAGTGCCGCATCGGGCTCCCTGCTCCGCGGGAAGCCTGCTTCTCCCTCTCCCACTCCCCCTGCTTGTGTTCCCTCTCTTGCTGTGTCTCTCTCTGTCAGATAAATAAAATCTTTGGAAAAAAACCCCCCAAAAACCATTCATACGTTAAACTGGAGAAAATCTTAATAAATGTCAAAACTAAATTTTTTTAAAGATTTATTTTTTTTAAGTAATCTCTACACCCACCATGGGGCTCAAATTTACAACCCTGAGCTCAAGAGTCACATGATCTACTGACTGAGTCAGCCAGGTGCCCCTGTCAAAACTAAATTAAACAGACCTCTTTCTCTTACTATATCAGATGAACTATAAGTAAAAATCAATCACAGATGTTTAAAAATCTAATCATTTTTAGATTAAAGTTTAAGCAAAGACTTTAATATTTAGAAGTTTAATTATTTGCAAGTCATATCATATTTAGATATGAAAAGCAATCATATCAAAACATACAAATTCTGGACAAAGGAGTCATCAGAAAAAAATTCACATCTTACATGTTTTATTTTATTGTTAAATAAGAAAGAGGAGTGAACTAAGCAAAAATATTCTAGGAAGATAACAAGATATCCTTTTTGCTTTTACGACTTTTTGTTTTAATTGTGTTATGTTAGTCACCATACAATACGTCATTAGTTTTTGATGTAGTGATCCATGATTCATTGTTTTCGTATAACACCCAGTGCTCCATGCAGTACGTGCCCTCCTTAATACCCATCACCGAGCTAACCCATGCCCCCACCCCTCTCCCCTGTAAAACCCTCAGTTTGTTTCTCAGAGTCCAGAGTCTCTCATGGTTCATCTCCCCCTCTGATTTCCCCCATCATTTTTCCCTTCCTTCTCTTGATGTCCTCCATGCTATTCCTTATGTTCCACAAATAAGTGAAACCATATGATAATTGACTTTCTCTGTTTGACTTAATTCACTTAGCATAATCTCCTCCAGTCCCATCCATGTTGATGTAAAAGTTGGGTATTCATCCTTTCTGATGGCTGAGTAATATTCCATTGTATATATGGACCATATCTTCTTTATCCATTCATCTGTTGAAGGACAACTTGGCTCTTTCCACAGTTTGGGTATTGCGGACATTGCTGCTATGAACATTGGGGTGCATATGGCCCTTCTTTTCACTACATTTGTGTCTTTGGGATAAATACCCAGTAGTGCAATTGCTGGGTCATAGGGTAGCTCTCTTTTTAATTTTTTGAGGCACCTTTACACTGTTTTCCAAAGTGGCTGTACCAACTTACATTCCCACCAACAGTGTAAGAGGGTTCCCCTTTCTCCACAACCTCTCCAACATTTGTTGTTTCTTTCCCTGTCCATTTTTGCCATTCTAACTAGTATAAGGTGGTATCTCAATGTGGTTTTGATTTGAATTTCCCTAATGGCTAATGATGATGAACGTTTTTTCATGTGTCTGTTAGCCATTTGTATGTCTTCTTTTGAGAAGTGTCTGTTCATGTCTTCTGCCCATTATTTTTTTTAAAGATTTTATTTATTTATTTGACAGAGAGAGAGAGAGGGAGAAGTAGGATCCCCACTGAGCAGGGAGTCCGATGCGGAGCTCGGTCCCAGGACCCTGGGATCATGACCTGAGCCGAAGACAGACGTTTAACCGACTGAGCCACCCAGGTGCTTCTGCCTATTTTTTGACTTAATTATTTGTTTTTTGGGTGTTGAGTTTGAGAAGCTCTTTATAGATCTTGGAAATCAGTAGTGTCATTTACAAATATCTTCTCCCATTCTGTGGGTTGCCTCTTTGTTTTGTTGACTGTTTCCTTTGCTGTGCAGAAGATTTTTATCTTGATGAAGTCCCAAAAGTTCATTTTTGCTTTTGCTTCACTAGCCTTTGGAGATGTGTCTTGAAAGAAGTTGCTGTGGCCGATGTCGAAGAGGTTACTGCCTATGTTCTCCTCTAGGATTTTGATGGATTCCTGTCTCACATTGAGGTCTTTCATCCATTTTGAGTTTATCTTTGTGTATGGTGTTAGAGAATGGTCGAGTTTCATTCTTCTGTATATAGCTGTCCAATTTTCCCAGCACCATTTATTGAAGAGACTTTTTTCCATTGCATGTTTTTTCCTGCTTTGTCAAAGATCATTTGACCATAGAGTTGAGGGTCCATATCTGGGCTCTCTATTCTGTTCCATTGGTCTATATGTCTGTTTTTGTGCCAGTACCATGCTGTCTTGGTGATCACTGTTTTGTAATATAGCTTGAAATCGGGCAACATGATGCCCCCAGCTTTGTTTTTCTTTTTCAATGTTTCCTTGGCGATTCGGGGTCTTTTCTGATTCCAAACAAATTTTAGGATTGTTTGTTCCAGCACTTTGAAAAATGTCATTGGAATTTTGATTGGGATGGGGTTGAAGGTGTAGATTGCTGTGGGCAGCATAGACATTTTAACAATGTTTATTCTTCCTATCCATGAGCATGGAATGTTTTTCCATCTTTTTGTGACTTCTTCAATTTCTTTCATGAGTGTTTTGTAGTTCCTAGAGTATAGATCCTTTACCTCTTTGGTTAGGTTTATTCCGAGGTATCGTATGGTTTCTGGTGCTATTGTAAATGGAATCGTTTTTCTAATTTCTCTTTTTACAGTTGCATTGTTAGTGTATAAGAAATCAACTGATTTCTGTGCATTGATTTTGTATCCTGCCACATTACTGAATTGCTGTATGAGTTCTAGTAATTTGTGGGTGGAGTCTTTTGGATTTTCCACATAAAGTATCATGTCATCTGCGAAAAGAGAGAGTTTGACTTCTTCTTTGCCAATTTGAATACCTTTTATTTCTTTTTGTTGTCTGATTGCTGTTGCTAGGACTTCTAATACTATATTGAACAATAGTGGTGAGAGTGGGCACCCTTGATGTGTTCCTGATCTTAAGGGAAAGGCTCTCAGCTTTTCCCCATTGAGGATGATATTCACTGTGGGTTTTTCATAGATGGATTTTATGAGCCTGAGGAATGTTCCCTCTATCCCTATACTCTGGAGAGTTTTAATCAGGAAAGGATGTTGTATTTTGTCAAATGCTTTTTCTGCATCAATTGAGAGGACCATATGTTTCTTCTCCCTCCTCTTATTAATGTGTTCTAGCACATTGATTGATTTGCGAATGTTGAACCACACTTGCATCCCAGGGATAAATCCCACTTGGTCGTGGTGAATGATCCTTTTAATGTATTGTTGGATCCTATTAGCTAGGATTTTGTTGAGGATTTTGGAATCCATATTCATCAGGAATATCGGTCTGAAATTCTCCTTTTTGATAGGGTCTTTGCCTGGTTTGGGGATTAAGGTAATGCTGGCCTCATAGAATGAGTCTGGAAGTTTTCCTTCTGTTTCTATTTTTTGAAACAGATTTAGGAGAATAGGTATTATTTCTTCTTTGAATGTTTGGTAGAATTCCCCAGGGAATCCATCAGGCCCTGGACTCTTGTTTTTGGGAGGTTTTTGATCACTGCTTCTATCTCATTACTGGTTATTGGCCTATTCAGGTTGTCAGTTTCTTCCTGTTTCAGTCTTGGCAGTTTCTAGGTTTCCAGGAAGGCATCCATTTCTTCTGGGTAGCTCAGTTTATTGGCATATAGTTGTTGATGATAATTTCTAATAATTGTTTCTATTATCTCTCCCCTTTCATTCATAATTTTATTAATTTGGGTCTTTTCTCTTTTCTTTTGGATAAGTCTGGCCAGTGGTTTATTGATGTTACTTGCTTTTGCAACTTTTAATTGCTGTTTTCCTAATTATTTCCATTCTGTGTGCTATTTATGCTACAGTATATCCTCTAATAATAAACATCATGTTTTTCAAATTTTTACTGTTATGAACAATACAGAGCAAGAATATTGGCTGAAAATTAATTAGAAAAAGGCCAAAGTATAGAAAATGTTTTCTGACATTATATGTGAAGTTTAACATTGGAGGATGTATAAATATAATAGAATTGTCTCTTTGGCCCACCAAAACCACCGATAATGGGGAAAGAAGAAAAGCATGACAAAGACCATTATTTTATTTTATTATTTATTTATTTATTAGATTTTATTTTACTTATTTGACAGAGAGAGAGCATAAGCAGGGGCAGTGGCAGGCAGAGGGAGAGGGAGAAGCCGGCTCCCCGCTGAGCAAGGAGCTGGATGGGGGGCTCGATCCCAGGACCCCGGGATCAGGACCTGAGCTGAAGGCAGACGCTTAACTGACTGAGCCACCCAGGTGCCTCAGAGACAATCATTTTAGGTCAAGTGTTTGTTTTAATAAAATTGTCTTGTTTATTACCTTTTGATCAGATCGTTTTCTGATGGTTGGGTTAGGATAAAGAGTGTGCTACCAAAACAAAAGCAGATTACTGAAGAGTATTTGTATTAGTCTTTAAAATTTGGATCACAATTTTAAGGTTGGCTGTTGTCATTTTCACAGATTTATTGAGGTATAAATAACATCCAGTAAACAATGCACATAAAATAGTACAGTTTGATAGGTTTTGACATATGTATATACCCCTGCGACCAACTCCACAATTTCTTTATGACCCTTTGTAAGTCTCTCTTTCCTGCCTTTCCCTGCCCCTCCCCTCCTTCTCCAGGCAAACAGTAGTTCTCTGCTTTGTCATTGTAGATTTTCATTTTTTTTAAAAGATTTTATTTATTTATTTGAGAGAGAAAGAATGAGACAGAGAGAGCATGAGAGGGGGAGGGTCAGAGGGAGAAGCAGACTCCCTGCTGAGCAGGGAGCCCGATGCAGGACTCGATCCTGGGTACTCCAGGATCGTGACCTGAGCCGAAGGCAGTCACTTAACCAACTGAGCCACCCAGGAGCCCTAGATTTTCATTTTGTAGAATTTTATACAAATGGAATCCTGGTAGTATATACTCTTTTTACTCTCTGGCTTTTTTTTTAATTAAGTGTAACTCTTCCAAGATTAATCCATATTGTTGCTTGCAACAATTGTTCATTTCTTTTTATGGTTGAACATATTCCATTGTGTGGATGTACCATAGTATATCTATTCACCTGTTGAGAGACATTTGGATTGCTTCCAGTTTTGGCTTATTATAAATAATATTGCTGTGAACATCTGCATACTATTTATTGTATGGTGATACATTTCTTTCTTCTTTGGTAAATACTTAGGAGTGGAATGGCTGTGTTATATGGAATGTATATATTTAACTTTTTAGGAAACCGTCAAACTGTTTTCAGGTGGTTTACCATATTGGCATTCCTACCACCAGAGTATGAGACATCCGGTTGCTCTACATTCTCACCAACACTTGGTAGGGTCAGTCTAGTCATCCTAATAGGTGTGTAATGATGTTTTACTGTAGTTTTAATTAGCATTTCCCTGGCGACTAATGAGGTTGAATATCTGTTCATGTGCCTATTTACCATTCACTTATCTTGCACCATATTTTGTTGGGTTATGTACCTTCTTATTACTGAGTTGTAAGAATTCTCCATATGTTGTTGGTACAAATCTTTTTGCAGATATGTAATTCACAAATGTTTGATTCCAGTCTGTGGCTTATTTTTTCACTCACTTCATATTCAGTGAAAGAACAAAAGTTCTTACTTAATTTCAAGATAGTCCCATTTATCACTTTTTTGGTTTAGGACTCATGCTTCTAGAAGTCTTATCTACGGTTTAACATTTAGGTCTATGATTCATTTTGAGTTCTCTCTGTGTCTCTCTTTTTGGATATGGGTATTCATTTGTTCTGGCACCATTTGTTGAGAAGGTTATCCTTTCTCCCCCGAAATGCCTTTACACTTGGTTAAACATGAATTGATCATATACATGTAGGTCTACTTTTGGACTCTCTATTCTGTCTCTATTCTGTCTATTCTGTCTCATTGTCGAATTTGTCTTTACCACACTGTCTCAATTAATATAGCTTTATGTTTACTCTTGAAATCAGATAATGTAGGTCTTCCAACTTTGCCATTTTCAAAGCTGTTTTGGTTATGCTATGTCCTATGCATTTCTCTTTGAATTAGAATCATCCTATCAAAATCTACAAAAATATTCTATAGATTTCTTTGATCAGTTTGGGAGAGAGGGAACATGTTAACAATATCCAGTCTTGTAACCTATTCATTAATGTGCTCTATCTTTCCATTTATTTCCATTTATTTAGGTTTTTTTCAATTTCTGTGGTCCTCTGAGTTTCCAGTGTACAAATGTTACACATTGTCTGTCAGATTTATTTCTCAGCATTTCACATATTTAGAACTATTGTAAATAATGCCCTTTTTCCAGAAAATATAGTTTACTGACTCATTTTTTTTTTTTGTAAATGCTTTTTTTAAGTTTAAACTTCTGATTGCTGTTAGTGTATAGAATACAGTTGATTTTTGTATATTGATTTTGTATCCTGGTATGTTGCTATATTCATTGAATAGTTTAAGATTTTTAAAAAAAATCTAAGATGACAACCTCTGTCTTAAAAATAAATTTTTTTCCCCCTGTGGCAAGAACACTTAACATGAGATCTGTTCTCTAAAATTTTCAAGTACATAATGCAGTATTGTTAGCTGGAGGCTCAATGCTGTACAGCAGATGTCTAGACTTACTCATCTTGCATAAGATCGGAAATAGCTGTACAAAATCTTTTAATTTGTGTGCTAGCTATTTATATTTAATATAATTGTTCACATTGTTGGATTAAAATCTGCCATCTTGCCTGGAGGAGAGGAAGAAAAGACAGGTGGGGAAGACACTGAGCCTCATTTAGCTCTTTCTATCACCTCTACAGAACAAAACCCTCAATCTGCTGAAGAAGGAGCAACACATCTTGTCACCCTCAGGACCAGGTGAGGAGTTGATGCACGGGGGAGTGGGAGGAAAGAAAAAACACTCTATTCCTGTGGGAGGAACAGGGATATGTCCTGGATACAAACTATTCCAGATCTATCACTAAGGGAAGAGCAGAATCATTGAGAGGACCCCACCCAGTTCAGGGACGTAGAACTCAGAACTACCCACCAACACGAAGAGAGGATAGAAGCCCTGAGAGCTGTAGACGTTGGAGAATGCATCCCCCCCTTGCAGGCTCTTCTCCACAGACCCTCCCAGGTGATTACGAGCAAGGCAGGAGCAGGAAGAGATAGTGGAGGAAGCCTTCTTGTGGTATTGCTCTGTCCCTGGTTTCCACGTGGGTTCCATACATGCCTGCCATCCTACAGTCAGGCTTGAGTAATTTGTTCAGAATTTCACCAGTCAGAATGGCTAATATCAAAAAGACAAGAAATAACCAGTGTTGGTGAGAATGTGTAGAAGAAGGAATCTTTGTACATGGTTGGTGGGAATGCAAATTAATACAGCTGCTGTGGAAAAAAAAAAACAAAAACAAATGAACAAACAAAACAACAGAAACAGACTCATAAATACAGACAACAAACTGGTGGTTGCCAGAGGGGAGGGAGAGGAGGCATAGGCAAAGTAGGCAAAAGGGGATTAAGAGGTACAAATTTCCAGTTGTAAAATAAATCCTAGGGATGAAAAGTACAGCAGAGGGAGTAGAGTCAGTAATAATATTGTAACGTCTTTGTATGGCAACAGATGGTTCCTCCACTCGTCATAGTGAGCATTTTGTAATGTATGCAATTGTCAAATTGCTCTTATGCACCTGAAATGAATATAATATCGTATGTCAACTATTACTCAACTAAAAGTACCTCAGTTAAATTAATTTTTCAGTTAATTTACTGCAATTAAAAGTAAAAAGGGGCGCCTGTGTGGCTCAGTTGGTTAAGCGACTGCCTTCAGCTCAGGTCATGATCCTGGAGTCCCTGGATCAAGTCCCACGTCGGGCTCCCTGCTCGGCAGGGAGTCTGCTTCTCCCTCTGACCCTCCCCCCCTCTCGTGTGCTCTCTCTTTCTCAAATAAATAAATCTTAAAAAAAAAAAAAGTAAAAATGAAAAAAGTTACCTTATGGATCAGAGATGGAAAAAAAGAAAAGAATTTCAGGTGAATTCTTTCTACCAGCTTGACTGGTTTCCAATATCTGCCTGAGGTACACAGCTGTGCTCACAGCCTGTTGTTCATTGGAAGCACCTGTCTTTCCTTAGCTTTGGGTGGACTGGTTGTCCTGTGAGCGTGGCTTTTTGATGGATTTTAAACAGCTGTGATTATGCAAATTATGCAGCCTGCTTTTTTATAAGTGGGAGCACACTTTCCAGCTTTTTACATCCTAATCAAAAGCCAGAAGTCAAAAAATGTCATTTGAATAAGTGTGTGAAATGATGCTAAGATAAGAGATATTTTTAAATTGTTCTTCATTACAAATATTACTCACCAGTTACAAATATATTAGGAAAAAATCACTTCTGTGGGAGACTAAATTCTTCAAACACCCAAACATTGGAATTGTTACAGAAAAGCTCTTTAAAACAATCATCATTGATTTTACAAAATTCTGTGGCAATGATTGAAGCAGGATTTGTCATCGTGGCGGTATTTAGTGAAGGCGTAATCACCCACATGCAAATAAATAACTGTGAGCAGTATCAGCTCAATTCATTAGAGGCTGAGGAGGTGCTGCCTTCTTGCTAGACGTGTGGAGGCTTAACAACTCTATTAGAATATTGCATTGTTAACTGTGTGCATATGGTAATTCTTCCTCCCTCCCTCCCTCCTTCTCTCTCTCTCTCTGTGTCCTCGTGCCTTTCTGATTATAAGGGATACAAACTTGGAAACAGTTTAATCTAGAAGAGTTCAGTTCCCAGAGACTATGAGTAAGCAAAATTGACATTAAAATAATAACCTACCCTTCATGATGCTATTGCTAGGCTCAGAAGAAATATATACTATAAATGGGAGTACTTCTAAAACTCTAAAACTCTATACAAATATAAGGTTTTAGGACAATGATGACTGCATAAATATAGTGGCTTTTTAGTGACAAAGTTAATTATTTCTTAGCGAAATTGTAAGAAAACTGATATAGATATTAATGAATGAAATAATATGATGCCTTGGAGTTTCTTAGAAATAATTCTTGTGTGGGGATTTTGATGGGAGTATATGAGAAAAAGACAGACTATCAAATTGTGGAAGCTGGGCACTGGGTACATGGTGCTATGTTATGCTGTTTTTTCTACCTTTGTATATATTTGAAAGTTTCCACAATAAAATTTTAAAAAGGTTTAAAATAGAAATACTACTATATTGACAACCCATGTACCAATTCCCGGTTTAAAGGAAAATATTAGGGATTCAGTGGAATTTCCCTTGTGCCCTTCTCTGATTGCATTATACTCTCTCCCCATCAGGTGAACTGTTTTCTGGAATTAATTATTTATTACCCCCATTGATGCTTTCCAAATTCCATTACATAGGTGCACATTTCTAAAACATACAATAGAGGGGCCCCTGGCTGGTTCTGTCGGTAGAGCATGTGATTCTTGATCTCGGGTCATAAGTTTGAGCCCCACATTGGATATAGGGTTTACTTAAAAAAAAAAATCTTTAAAAAAAGTATACAACAGATTGCTTGTATGTTTTTAAACACTATATCTGTGATAGATACCACATACATATATATATTCTAACATATACACACTATATATTATTGTCAGTTTTATATATTATATAGACAACATTTATACACATATATATATGCGATGTACTATATATTCATTAATATGTACATATTATATATATATTCATTTACATGATGTTTGTGGGATTCATCCATGTTGATACATGAAGCTTCAGTGCATTTATTTTCACTGTTGTATAGAATTTCATTGTAGGAATATGTAATTACTTATCCATTGCATTGGGTTTTTTAAAAGATTTTATTTATTTATTTATTCATTTATTAAGAGAGAGCAGGAGAACGTTGAGGGCGGGGGCAGAGGGAGAGGGGAAGTAGACTCCTCGCTGAACACAGAGCAAGGCTGTGGAGCTTGATCTCACAACCCTGAGATCATGACCTGAGCTGAAATCAAGAGTTGGTCCCTTCACTGAGCCACCCAGGTGCCCCTCCATTGCCTTGTTGATGAACATTTGGATTGTTTACAGTTATTTGGCATCAAAATAATGCTGAATGAAATTCATACACATATCTGTTTGGCATCATGTGCAAGAATTACTCTAGGGCTTGCCCCTAGGGGTCAAACTGTTAGATTGTACGGTATGCCTATCTTAAACTTTACTGAATAATGACAGTGGCTTTCTGACTATGCATACCAATCTGCATTTTCCCACCAGCAGTGGTTGGAATTTTCTATTTTTCCACCAACAAATAGTAATTTTTTTCTTTTTTTTAGATTTTATTTACTTACTTCAGAGAGAGAGAGAGCAAGCATGAGCAGAGGGAGGGGCAGAGGGAAGCCGACTCTCCGCTGAGCAGGGAGCCTCGTGGGGCACTGGATCTCAGGACCCCAGGATCATGACCTGAGCCGAAGGCAGAGGCTAAACCTGACTGAGCCACCCAGGTGCCCCTCCACCAACAAATAGTATTACCAACATTTTCATTTTTGTCAAATTGATGGGTGTGAAATAATATCCTTTCTGGGGTGTGTTTTATATTTCCCTGATTCCTAGTGAGTTGGAGTATTTCCTCATATGCATTTGGCCATTGGGTTTCCTCTTCTGTAAATTACCTTTTCATGTCTGTTACTCCTTTTCCTTCTGTGTTGTTTGCTTTTTAATGTATTGATTTTTGATGGTTCATATACATCTGCTATACTTTTGTGTTACTTATAGATATTCCAAATATTTTCTCTCAATTTTTTTGGCCCTTTTAATTCTATTGTTTGATCCATGGAAGTTTTAATGTTAATTAAAATTTATCTATCTTTTATTTACACTCTTACAGATTTAAAGAATTTAAACAAAATTCTAGAAGGGGATTCATATTTGTATTTATATATATATAAATATATAAAGACTAGAAAGATATCTCACAATAATTTTTTTTTTTGATTTTGGTATTTTCCTCTTGTTTTAATTTCCCCATTTAATTCTTATTCTTATTGATATTCTTATTCTTCATGATATGAGGGAATTAACAAAGTAACATAAATTTTAAAACTTATTTTTGGCTATCAGTTTTCCTATTTATCAATAGCAGGTAGTATAACTAGTATTTGTCCAGCACCAGATGACTCTAAAGAGATAGAATATGGAGTTCTGTCTTCAGTGGCATTCCGATTCAATTGAAGGGGAGGGTAACATTATTAACACTAAATAAGTGTGCAACCATGTAGGTATTTGTTTGCTTTGTTGAGAGAAGGAGACATGCTATGGATAAAAAAAGGAGAGATACATAAAATTGACATATTCATGGTATCCTTCATAATATTGATGGGATTTGAGCATATTGATGGATATGATATGAATAGACAGAGGAAAATGAACACATAGTGAGGTATAAACTAATGATAATGCCTCTTGGTATATAAATTAGGACACCTAACACCACAGAGCAGAACATTTGAGACAGAAACCAAGTCTGGTTTAAGGTCATAAACCAGCACCTTTTACAGGCGGGGCACATAATAACAACTAATTACATACTATACTAGTTGAATGCTTGAAATAATGCATTGTGGGGAGAAAAAAGACAACTTTTGTTAGATTTTTTTTTTTTAAGATTTTATTTATTTATTTGACAGAGACAGAGATAGCGAGAGCAGGAACACAAGCAGCGGGAGTGGGAGAGGGAGAAGCAGGCTTCCCCTCGAGGAGGGAGCCCGATGTGGGACTCGATCCCAGGACCCTGGGATCACGACCTGAGCCGAAGGCAGACGCTTAACGACTGAGCTACCCAGGTGCCCCCTTTTGTTAGATTTTGACTGCCAGGCCGAAAAAGTTAGATCTGGTGTTGAATGTGATGGGAAACTTTTTTTTTTTTTAACCCCAGGCTTTCTAGTAACTAACACTTTGCTCATACCCTAGGTTAGAAACATGGGAATATTTGGGTTTGTATCTTGATTTTTAATATCTAATCAAATTTTATCTTTTCCTACTTTGAAGTAAGTTTAAAATTTTTCTCTTTTCTACCTTCTACCTTCTTACTAAATTAGACCAATATCCATTCACAGCTGTGTCCCTGTTGAAGGTTCCCGGTGATCCTTCAAATCTATTCTATATACACTTCCTAGGCTAAAATACTGGTGGTATAACTTCACTGTTGCTCAGAAATAAACAAAACCTGTATATTGGCCTTAAGGTACATTTCAGTCTTCTCGCTTTTAAAGTCTCTACTGTCTATTCCTTATTTTCCACTAGTTTTCCACATTTCTCTGTACAACTTCTCCTCTCCATCATTATGAGTATCCCCATTGTCCCCAGCTCATATGCAAGTTTATTCTACACTAAGTTAATTTATTCACCTTAATTTCTCAGCCTAGAATGCTGTTCTTCTTTTCTTCCTGTTAGTTAGACTTAGCTCATCGTTTATTAATTTTTTCAACTGGTGCTGCTTCAATCCCAATAAAAAAAAAAAAAATGGCTCCTGAATGCCTTTATCCCATTTCCCTAACTCCCTGATCTAATTAATAGGCAAACTTAAATGTAAGGGATATACTTCTTTTCCATGTCTTTGTACCGATCATAGACAGACAGAAAGGTACAAATAGTGAGTGGGTGAGCAGACCTGAGTTCATTGCAGGAGCTTGATATATGTTGATTTATGACCGAGCGGAGAGGCAGAGAACAAGTATGTCAGCCCCATCGAGCTGAGAAAGGGGGGACTCGCACCCACTCTTAGGCAGTGGAGTTCAAGTTCTATAATAATGACTACTCCAATTTACTGCTTGAATAGGAAATTCCAATTTAAATATTTATTATATTCTTTAGAACGATGCTGTAATTGTCTTGTATCTTTCACTACAGTAATTTCCCCCATTAACCCTAAACTTCCCTTTACCTGCTCTCCCCTCCCTGATACCTGGAACAGCTTACTGTCATCCCTCATTTGCTGTTACCTTTCCTTTATTCCTTTCATTAGTTTAAGCTTCATAACTTTTATATTATCTCCCAAAGTTTCTCTATTTTTTTTTCTTGAAACTGAAGATCAGGTTAGCCTGGATAGTAGAATATCATCAAGAGAGTTTTAAAAAGTTCTGTAATTTTTTTGCCTTCAGCATTTTAACTCATTTTCATTGTTTGGGAAAGCAAACACTGTAATAGCCCAAAGTGAATCAAATGGCACCCTGTAATTTGCAGAGTCTGGGACTGACTCAGAGCTCCAATGAGTCATGCTGAATAACTCTGGGGGCTTGCCGCTTTTGTCCCACCTCAGCCAACACCGCGGCCCATCAGTTCTCACAACGCTCCTTAACTCAGCACTCTGAAAAAGCAGGTCATCCTCGGGGCGGCCTAACCTCAAAATTTCTCTTCTGCAGAGGAGACTAAAGGAGTTTTGGCTTGAGCCCTCAGCCTACGTGCGGCTTCTTGATGCCTGCACTTTTTGTTATCAATTGGCTTTCAAAAGTCATCTGCTCACTCTTTTGGAACTAGCTGAGTCACAGAAGCACTGGTCAGTGAATACTTATCAAAGTGTCGGAATGCTGGTCACCACCTATCCCTTAGCATCTCCACAAAGAGTATAAAATGGGTCCGCAACTGAGACCATGTACCATGTGTGATGCTAGTTCCCAGTCACATCTGCTCTCCTTTATTGTACTGTTTAGGCAGCTCTGGGTGCCTGGCTTATGAATGGGGAACGATGGATAAAATATTCCTCACTTGCTTACATAAAGAAATAGGCGTATTTGTCTTGATCTATTTTTTAAATATATATATTCTCCTCTCCATACTTTTAAGACTTTCTTGGTGAAAGAAACAAGTAAACAGAAATATCGGCCCCCAAAACAAACTAAATCCCAGTAACGATAATTTTAACATAAAAAATGGGGAGCATATTTATAGAGTAAAATATTTCACAGCCATTAATTATATTTTCAGAGAGGTTTTTTTTAAGATTTGTTTAAACAAAAAAAGAAGATTTATTTATTAATTTTAGAGAGCACGCACAAATGGGAGGGCAGAGGGAGAGGGAAAGAGAATCTCAAGCAGACTCTGCTGAGTGCAGAGCCCAGTGTGGGGCTCGAACTCACGACCCTGAGATCATGATCTAAGCCAAAACCAAGAGTCTGTGCCACCCAGGTGCCCCCTCCCTAATTTTTAAAAATAATCTCTACACCCAACATGGGGCTTGAACTCATGACCCGAGATCAAGAGCCAGCCAGGACCCCTGTATTTTCAAAAAGTTTTTGATGATGTTTGAAAATATTCATCTTTTTTTTTTTTTAAAGATTTTATTTATTTATTTGACAGAGAGAGACACAGCGAGAGAGGGAACACAAGCAGGGGGAGTGGGAGAGGGAGAAGCAGGCTCCCCGCAGAGCAGGGAGCCCAACGCGGGACTCGATCCCAGGACCCTGGGATCATGACCTGAGCCGAAGGCAGTCGCTTAACGGACTGAGCCACCCAGGTGCCCCAAAAATATTCATCTTAAGTAAGAAAAGCATTACCTCAATTTTATAAATTATGTTAAATCCAACTTTTTGTTCATATGCATGCATAGAAAAAAATTATGAAAGGTATCCAGTGTTAATTCAAAAGTTAATTCTATGTAGTGTAACAAATTTTTTCTTATACATTTCTTTCTTTTTCTAGAATATGTGTTATACTTATTTATATTAAATACTTGCTTTATCCCTCAGATATTATATCCTCCATAGTTTCCCTGTTGAATGAAGATACCCCAAAACGATAAGAGCTCTGTCACTTTACTAGCTAACAAGGTGACAGAGCTTTTGGTCCAAAGAGCATGAAGACTTTTGATCATGGGGTCATGATCATGGGGTGCAGAGATTACTTAAATAAATAAACTTTAAAAAAAAAGGTGACGGAGCTTTATAACCACATGGGGACAGTTAACATCAAAAATTGAGTTGCTAAAGTTCTATGTGTGAATCCTTGAATCAGTTTTGGGAACCACTGCTTTATGTGTGTGACTTCATTAAACTTCTGACCAGATGGGGCTGAGTCCTGAGTGCATGGCGATGTTCAAAAGGGAGGTTGGAGAAAAAAAGAAACCCGAATTGTTCCATGATTTTGTTCAGGATTGCCTGTCTTATTGAAAAAATGGCATAAAACAATCTAACCATCCAATAAGGGGCTACTCTGAGACAAGAAAACATTTTTTTTTTCCTGACAGCAACATCCGGGTCTACACAGTCTGGGTACACAGTTAGTACCTTAAAGAGAGCAACTTAATTCACAGGACTCTGTTGTCTTAGCTGCACTTCAGTCTTGGAACCTATCCTTAATGAAAAAATATTAGGAGTATTTTCTTCACATTTTCATTAGTGCTCTTACTTGTTTTTCTATATTATTTTAATGTTTCTCTTTCATAGTTGTCTATTTATTTATTTATTTGAGAGAGAGAGAATGAGACAGAGAGAGAGCACATGATGGGGGAGGGTCAGAGGGAGAAGCAGACTCCCCGCCGAGCAGGGAGCCCAATGTGGGACTTGATCCCGGGACTCCAGGATCATGACCTGAGCTGAAGGCAGTCGCTTAATCAGCTGAGCTACCCAGGCGCACCTCATAGTTGTCTTTTACTGTCAGCTTCTTCAAATTCTTTTTGGAAGTTAAGAGGGCTATAAGCAACAAACATAAACATATGCTTAATATTACTTGCTTTGCTTCTTGTATAGAGGAATGCAATTTTTTTTTTTAAGTTTTAATTTTAGTTATCTCTGCAGCCAACATGGGACTCCCAACTCACGACCCCGAGATCAAGAATTGCATGCTTTTCCTACTGAGCCAGCCAGGTACCCTGAGGATGCATTTTTATTTTATTTATTTATTTATTTATTTTTAAAGATTTTATTTATTTATTTGACAGAGAGATAGAGAGCACAAGCAGGCAGAGTGGCAGGCAGAGGGAGAGGGAGAAGCAGGCTCTCCACTGAGCAGGGAGCTGGATGTGGTGCTCGATCCCAGGACCCCAGGATCATGGCCTGAGCTGAAGGCAGACGCTTAACCGACTGAGCCACCCAGGTGCCCCTGAGGATGCATTTTTAAATAATGCAACCTATTTCATAGAGTGCAATAAGTATAAATTATTATATTTTAATATTTTCCAGTTAGGCTTTGGATATTCAATTTTTGCTTTAAAACATTATCACCATTTTTATTTCTTTTGATTTCTTTCTTTTAATTCACTGTATTTTATAATTTAAGGCATACATAAATTAGTTTCTCTAGATTGCCAAGGACATTTTGAACATTAATTTGCATTTTTATTGGTTGGATCAAAGCAGAAATGAAATTAGTACAAAATCCTGCTAATGAGTTCTTTTTTTTTTTTTTAAAGATTTTATTTATTTGAGAGAGAGAGAGAGAATGAGAGAGAGAGCATGAGTGGGGGAGGGTCAGAGGGAGAAGCAGACTCCCTGCCGAGCAGGGAGCCCGATGTGGGGACTCGATCCCGGGACTCCAGAATCATGACCTGAGCCGAAGGCAGTCGCTTAACCAACTGAGCCACCCAGGTGCCCATGAGTTCTTGATTTATAGAAATGAGGTATGCTATAAGAAACATGAATCAGGGCGCCTGGGTGGCTCAGTTGGTTAAGCAACTGCCTTCGGCTCAGGTCATGATCCTGGAGTCCCTGGATCGAGTCCCGCATCGGGCTCCCTGCTCGGCAGGGAGTCTGCTTCTCCCTCTGACCCTCCCCCCTCTCATGTGCTTGCTCTCTCTCATTCTCTCTCTCTCTCAAATAAATAAATAAAAATCTTTAAAAAAAAAAAAAAAGAAACGAATCATTAATTTAGAGTTTAATGTAGAGGAAACAAAGTTTAGAAAAATGTTGCAGCTTTTTTGTTATTGAAATATATATATACACACACATATAATTACATGTTATTATGTACTCTATTTGCTGAAATTTGTGACATCCTAAAGTATAATAAAGAGTGTTAATTTAGATATTTAGGTATACTTTAGTCATCTTGCACTGCCATAACAAAATACCGTACACTGGGCGGATTAAACAATAGACATTTCTCACAGTTCTGGAGGTTGAGAAGTCTAAGATCAAGGTGCTGGCAGATTCAATTCCTGTTGAGGACACTTCCTGGCTTACAGATGGCTGCCTCTTGCTGTGTCCTAATATGGTAGAGAGAACAAGAGAGCAAGAGAGTGAGCGAGACCTGTGGTCTCTTCATCTTTTAAGGACATTAATCCCACCATGCAGCTCCATTCTTGTGATCTCATCTAAACCTAATTACTTCCCAAAGGCCCCACCTACCATCACATTGGGGTGTAGGCCTTCAACGTAAGAATTTTGGGAGGACCCAAACATTCAGTCCATAACAAGGTAACAATGCTCTAGAGTGGGGACTCTACTCTTTTTTGACAAATGTGTCTACCTATCACACATCTAAGTAAAAGGATCATTGTGTTTGTGGGAGTTAGACTGATGATAGTGAAGGGAGATGTTTATTTGATGTAAGTGGACACAGCCTTTTCCTTTCAGAAACACCCTTGAAGAGAGAAGCGTCAGTAGATTTTAAGGTACAATTGACCATACATAGCTTCAAGATCAAGGTGAAAGAAAGCTCCTTGATGCTATCACTGAATTTACTATTGAGCAACCTGGCATTGTGCTACTGAGAGACTCTCTCCCGCATGGATGAGATAAGAAATGGTCTTATCTTGGGCGCCTGGGTGGCTCAGTTGGTTAAGCGACTGCCTTCAGCTCAGGTCATGATCCCGGAGTCCCAGGATCGAGTCCCACATTGGGCTCCCTGCTCGGCGGGGAGTCTGCTTCTCCCTCTAACCCTTCCCCCTCTTGCGCTCTCTCTCTCACTGTCTCTCTCTCTAATAAATAAATTAAAAAAAAAATCTTTAAAAAAAAAAAAAAAGAAATGGTCTTATCTTTTAACCCTCTTGGAACATGGTCTTCTGTTATTTATAGTCCGAAGCATCTTAAATGTTATATAAATACACAGACTACCTATCTACCTGTTGATCTATCCCTCCATCTTTTAATAAGTTAATTTTTTCTAAAGCCAATATCCTAACCAACACAATATTTCAGGTTTTATCAACCTAACAATGGATTATGGACAGATTTCTGCATGAATAAGTTCACTGCTACCCCATTATTTAAATGGTTATATAATATTCTATTGAATAATATGTATGTATGAATAATTTGTATGTATAATTAATCCCTAATTTTGGATATTTAGCTCACATCACATTTTTTACTAATATAAGCAGGATGTAAAACAGCGTTCCGGCAGCTACCTCTCTGCATAAATACAAACTTATTTACTTTGCATCTATTTCAAGAGGTAGGAATGCTGAAGCGTATAATTATGACCTTAGAGCAAGGATTCTTCAAAGTATAATCTATATTCACTGTTTTCTCTTTTTTTCCCCCACTGTTTTCTATTTACAACCTTTTTATTTCCTGGACCACTGAATCTTGATTTCTCTCTGCATTTATTCCACTGAAACTTTTCTTTCTAAGGATAATTTAATGATCACTTTCCAGTTTTTATCCTACTTGAACTCCTTGTGGTATTTGGAATTATTTGAAGTTATTTCTTCTGCTTTCTGCAATACCCACTTCTCCTTGTTCACTTTCTATTCTTCGGATTGTTCTTTCAAAGACTTCATCATTGACTTTCATGCTACTGTCCACCTTTTCCAATGTAGAGAGCAGCAGTTTTCATCTTTGGCCTGCTATGCTTTTGACTCTCTTCATTCTATACCCTGGGATGGACAAGTATGGGGCTTCAGTGGTAGCTCAGCTTTCAAATCTCCTTCTTGTTTGGGGGAGTCCCCATTTCTATGAGTGATAGGGGGAGACCTGGTTACTCCCTCTTCCTGTATACTGATAACCAGGATGGATAAGTGACCCAGAGTTGGCAAACTTGATGTTTAATTTTGGGTCTTTGAGTAAGTGGTATAAAGGCAGAGGAGTGCTGATAATGTCCTCATGTTACTAGAAGTATCCACGACAAGGGCAGTGTCCTGTTTGTGCATCAGTATCTGGCAGGACTGGAAGTGCTAAGCTCATTGCTGTGCTTCCTGTTTCTTGGGCCTCTGTAGTCCCCTCGGTTCTCACCATTTTCCAATTCCAGTTTTCCCACCTCCAGACAAGTTTGTGAGTCCTTGATAGATGTTCAATAAGGCCCTTTTAAAATTTAAAAAAATTTTTATATGGTAATTTTTTTGAGAGATAACCAACATATGGCATTGTGTAGATTTGAGTCATACAGTGTGTTGATTAGGCACATTTACATATTGCAATAACAATAATGTAGCATTAGCTAACATCTCACGTAATCATTACTTTGTTGTGTTGAGAACAATTAAGATTTAATCTCTTAGCTACTTGGAAGTTTATTACACAGTATTTTGACTATAATCCCTATGTTGTGCAGTAGATACCCAGACTTATTTTTCGACTAGTTGCATGTTCGTACCCTTAATCAACATCTCCACAGTCCTGCCAACCCCAACCCCTGGTAAGCACCACTCTACTCTCTATTTTCCCAAGTTCAGCTTTTTTGGATTCCACATATAAGTGATATCATACAGAAGTTATATTTCTCTGTCTGACTTACCTCACTTAGCATAATGCCCTCAGGGTCTGTCCATGTTATCACAAATGCCAGGACTTCCCATGTTCATAGATATATATATGTATCTCATATCTTATAAAGCCCTTTTTAAAAATTAAGATAACCACAGTTGCTTTTGTTTGTACTCAAGAACTCTTACTGGAATAACGTATACTTTTGTGGGTGGTTTTATCTATAGCTGTAGCTTAAACTACTACCTGTATGCCTATGACTTCTAACTCATAACTCTGCAAATCCCTACTGAGTTCCAAATTGCTACATCCCACTGCTCACTGAATATTTCTATCCAGATGCCTGTGGACACCACAGCTTGCTTAAAAATGAACTATTTATCTTCTCTTCCAAATCTTTTCTGCTCTTCTATTCTCAACCTTGTATATACAATAGAAAATAAGCATTATACAGAAGAACAAATGATCTATTTGTTATAAGATGATATATTCACTGTTGTCTCTTTACATCTTTTGTATTTCCTGGAACACTGAATTTTGATTTCTGTCTGCATTAATTCCAGTGTTACTTTTCCAACCTACCACTACCCATTCCAGTTTTGTGTTCTTAACATCTCTTGTGTTGGTCCACCCTCTGCACTGCCACTCACACTTCTAGATTATTGCAATTGATAATCTTCTAGATTATTGCAGTTGGTAAACAGTGTGATGTATTCTTTCTGTTTCTCTCATTAGGACTTTTGTTTGAACATATTTTATGATATGTTTCTGTTTCAATATCACTTTATAATTTATGTCATTGGAATTATCATGTACTTTCAAAAACATGAAAAAAAAAAGAATAGTAATAACTGCCACATTTTCTTTTTTCTTTTTTTTAAAGGTTTTATTTATTTATTTGACAGAGAAAGAGAGAGAGAGGGCACAAGCAGGGGGAAAGGCAGAGGAAGAGGGAGAAGCAGGCTCCCGGTCGAGCAGGGAGCCCGATGTGGGGCTCGATCCCAGGACCCTGGGATCATGACCTGAGCCAAAGGCAACCGCTTAACTGACCGAGCCACCAAGGTGCCCCTAACTGCCACATTTACATTGTGTAACATCTTCTCAGAGTGATGGGGTCAATCCATGGACACTTAGGACATGCTGGCAGAGAACCTTTCAGATTCGTATCTATTTCTTCTTCTTCTTCTTCTTTAAAGATTTATTTATTTATTTTGAGAAGGAGCAAGAGAGTGAGTGAGCAGCGGGGAGGGGCAGAAGGAGAGGAAGACAGAGTCTTAAGCAGACTGTGCTGAGCATGGAGCCAGACGTGGGGCTTGTTCTCACCACCCTAGCCAAAATCAAGAGTCAGCTGCTTAACCTACTGTGCCATCCAGGTGCCCTGTGTCTTGTTCATTTCTGAAAGCTCACTGTGTATCATGGATCCGCGTATGTTGGTTAAATAAATGAATAGTTAGTGAATAAATTGCATTAGTAGTTGATTATCCAGATTTGAGTATGGTAAATAGCTATGGCAAATTTTGATGTCCAAGATTGCTTTTCTCTGCTATTTAACTTGATTTTAGATATCTTATCAACTTCTGTGTTGTCATGGAATGCAGAGTAATTTTGAATATGGAAATTTAGTATGCTTTAATAGAAGCATATTAAAAGTAAAATTAAAGGAAAAATGATGTTCTCTTTTCTAAATTACGCATCCATCAGCCTTCTGCATATTCCCTCACATCTGTAGTCTGGCTTTATTCTCAATAAATGGCAGTTCTGGGACTCCCAGTCTAATATCCTAGATGAGGAACAAGATGCTTTTGGGCACAGATACTTTGCTATTACAGTTTTTATTTGCTTTGTTTGATTTAACTGAGGAAAGTCCAGTTTAAGATTAATTTTATTTTTTTATTATTTTTATTTTTTAAAAGATTTTATTTATTTATTTGACAGAGAGAGACACAGACACAGCGAGAGAGGGAACACAAGCAGGGGGAGTGGGAGAGGGAGAAGCAGGCTTCCCGCGGAGCAGGGAGCCCAATGCAGGGCTCCATCCTAGGACCCTGGGATCATGACCTGAGCCGAAGGCAGATGCTTAATGACTGAGCCACCCAGGTACCCCTAAGATTAATTTTAGAATTTATTGATCATTGATTCCTTAGACATTTATTATTGAAATTAATTTAGAATTTATTATCTTTAATTCCTTAGAATTTATTGATCTTTGACTGCTTAGATAAAAACCAGTCTTGATGACCCTGATTTGTATTCCAGGATGTATGTGCTCCAAAGCTGTTATTGTAATACTCCCATGACAACCAGAATGAATAGAGACAGGGCTTTGAAGGTAAAATTCCAGAACTAAGTGTTATAAGCAGGGTTGCATCTTAGATCTCGAACTTTTAAATTTTGTTTTCAAAACTGAGGACAGTTTTTAGGGGAACTAAATGTATGGTCTTGTCATATTACAGCAAATATTTATTTTTATGAAGTATATATCTTTTTTTTTTTTGGTAGTTTTTAATTTTATTATGTTATGTTAGTCACCATACAATACATCATTAGTTTTTGATGTAGTGATCCACGATCCATTGTTTTCGTATAACACCCAGTGCTCCATGCAGTACGTGCCCTCCTTAATACCCATCACCAGGCTAACCAATCCCCCCTCCCCCCTCCCCTCTAAAACCCTGTTTGTTTCTCAGGTCCATAGTCTCTCATGGTTCATCTTTCCCTCCAATTCGGCCCCCCCATTTTCCCCTTCCTTCTCCTAATGTCCTCCATGCTATTCCTTATGTTCCACAAATAAGTGAAACCATATGATAATTGACTTTCTCTGCTTGACTTATTTCACTTAGCATAATCTCCTCCAGTCCCATCCATGTTGATGTAAAAGTTGGGTATTCATCTTTTCTGATGGCTGAGTAATATTCCATTGTATATATGGACCACATCTTCTTTATCCATTCATCTGTTGAAGGGCATCTCGGCTCTTTCCACAGTTTGGGTATTGCGGACATTGCTGCTATGAACATTGGGGTGCATATGGCCCTTCTTTTCACTACATCTGTGTCTTTGGGATAAATACCCAGGAGTGCAATTGCCGGGTCATAGGGTAGCTCTCTTTTTAATTTTTTGAGGCACCTCCACACTGTTTTCCAAAGTGGCTGTACCAACTTGCATTCCCACCAACAGTGTGAGAGGGTTCCCCTTTCTCCACAACCTCTCCAACATTTGTTGTTTCTTTCCCTGTCAATTTTTGCCATTCTAACTGGTATAAGTTGGTATCTCAATGTGGTTTTGATTTGAATTTCCCTGATGGCTAATGATGATGAACATTTTTTCATGTGTCTGTTAGTCATTTGTATTTCTATCCTGAAACCTTCCTATTTTTGCCCCTGATTAGCTTTGCCAATCATCTTCCTCAAGGATACAATGTTTCCCTTAATGTTTTCTATCTTCCTGGAATTTGGTTCAAAATAAATCCTCTTGGAATCACACTGTCTATAATCACACTGTCTATAATCCCTTTCCTTTTTATCACTTCATGGAAACTGGCAGCCACTTCTCAAGCAGTTGATCACACTCCCAGGATATTGCTAAATCAAATCCAAGTTTACCATTTATCTGTGGATATCCAGTTTGTTCTAACGGTGACTCACATGGGGGATTATCCCTGAATCTCACTCAAGTTCCTTGCCCTCAGTCCTCCTGACCCAGTGTCTTTACATTTTCCTTCTTGTTTTCTGCTTAAATCCCAGCACACCAGGAAGCCAGGCACACCTTATCCATGACTCATTCAACTCTCAGTGTGTGTTTTATTCATTTTATTTATGAATAGACAGTAGAAATAATATAATTGAACAACTTATTTGACCGGGGTTGATGAAATTAAAAAATACATGCTTTTACTAAAGTTGTAACTTCCAGAAAGCATTTCAAAGAGCACACAGGCACTTTACAGATCACTGGCCAATGAGTACATGTGACTTAATACTGGTAGATTCTTTCTAGGATTATAACATTTTGAATTTCACTCACTCCTGTTTTGTGTCTGATTACACCTTCAAAGTTATTCAGTCTATTTCCACTTAAAAAATAGATGAACCATAATAGAAAAGAATTACCCTAAAACTAGCTGTCTGTTAATCACTTTTTTTCTATCAAACACCTCATTCTGAATACCCATCCACTTCATTTGGCAACATCATACAAATAGAATCATTATTTATGTTATTAATTGCAGATAAATATTATGTCTAGTGGGCTTCTTTAAGTATGTCATCTGTTTATTGCACAAGAATAATAACCTTGGGGCAACTGGCTGGCTCAGTTGGTAGAGCATGTGACTCTCGATCTCAGGGTTGTGAGTTCAAGCCCCAAGCTGGGTGTAGAGATACCTAAAAAGAGAGAGAGAGAGAATAGTAGCCCTAATTGGCAAAATATCTGGTATAATCAGAGATAATATTAAACAGTAATCTATTCTACATATAATTTGAGCAACAGACCCCTTAAATGAGAGAGTAAGAGTTAAGAATGTCAGTTGACATAAAATAAAACCACATACCTTCAGGCTCATATTCCACAGTATCCACTATTAATTAATTGTATAGGAATAGGAAGGACAGTGTGAGTTTTATATAGGGAAATGGGCCTTTTTTCAGATTTCCCCCCAATGTTTACTTAATTGTAGTTTTATCACATATGCCATCTATAGTATAGTAAACTCTTTCTTCTAATTATTCAAAGTATGATTTCCGTCTTTATGCCCATTCAAAAGAAAGATGAAAGTGATGTTTCTTTTTTTTTTTTTTTTTTTAAAGATTTTATTTATTTATCTGAGAGAGAGAGAGAATCAGAGAGAGAGAACACATGAGAGGGGATAGGGTCAGAGGACGAAGCAGACTCCCTGCCGAGCAGGGAGCCCAATGCGGGACTCGATCCCGGGACTCCAGGATCATGACCTGAGCCGAAGGCAGTCGCTTAACCAACTGAGCCACCCAGGCGCCCCGAAAGTGATGTTTCTTAAAAGAAGGCATAGAATGTGCAAAAATGTGTCTTCTTAGTGCTTGAAAGGAAGCAATTTCTTCATTCATGGCATAAAATTAAAATTCAGTGAGGAAGATCTGATACAATGATTTGGAAGTAAAAGAAGTACATTGATTCTCTAAATCTTCAGCTTTTTGTTAGCACTCTTATAATTGCTGTTAGAAAAGCAATGTAGCTCTTAGAAGTGCTGGGGGCTGATGCCCTTGTTAGCTGAAAGGCACAGGCATGGCGTCAGATGATGACTGTAAATTAGTTTAGGCAGGTCTCCGCTAGCAGTTTGGGCTGTATTCAGGACTCACTGCATCTCAGTTGGCCTATTCATTCACAGAGAAGTCAGGCATCAGGGGGTGGCCATGATGGTGTGCTAGGAAGATATCTGCAGTGCACAGGGCTTTTCCGGGCCAGGTGCCAATGGAGGGCAAAATCTCAGGCTGTTTGGATCACAAAGATGCCAGTTCTCAAAGGAACTCTTTGCATTTTCTGGGTCCAGCTTCTGTAGAAAATCTTGAAGTGTGTGATTGAAATCCGACTTGGGGAAGAGAAATGTCAGACAAAGGTTACATGCTGAGAGTAAATTTGAAGAGTGGCAGTGGGCCAAGATGGCTTACAAGTGGAGGCAACTTGGATTTCCTCCAAGTGCAAGTGTAAGGACTCCACAAATCAGGCTCCAGGTCACCTGCTCTGCCCTTATGCTTTGGCTATGTCACCCTCTCTCAGGTCAAATAAAGAATTATTTTCTTCAATAAGTATTTTATGTGCAACAGATTTTTCCTAAACACCCACCATTGTGATGACTCCTCTCATGGGACAGCATAGAGATATTAGGTATAGCACCTAATCTTAAGCATCTGGTAAGATTACTGAAGAGATAGTGCACCTAAAAAATATGATAAGACAAGACAGGTTGTAATAATATATTTAAATGATATAAAATGGATGGAATATACCACAGGAATTTAAAGAAAGATCAGTGTTAGATGACTTTTAAGGTACCAGACTTTATGGGATGGATGGGATTTGTCTGTGCAGGGAGGGTGAGTAAGTAGGATGATTGGATCAGTACTAGTTCTTGTCCCCTGTCTCCACATCCCCGTAGTTCAGCCCACCAATCTTGCCTCCTGTAGACTCAGCCCTGGCCCCATTTCTGAGCCATCCTAAGTGGGGCACTTCTTAGCTTTCATCTGCTGTAAAGCTCTCGGATCTCCTTTGCTGCTGAAGAGGCCCAGAATATGAAGTCCTGGTGATGCCTAGACCACTCCCTTATTTCAAAGTTCACACGTTTTTATTGGTTGCATTGCATCCCCTTCCATCTCTTCAAATAGGTTGAAGCCCTAAGCCCTAGTACCTGTGAGAGTGACTTTACCGGGAAATAGGGTCTTTGCAGATGCAGTCAAGTTATGATGAGATCACACTGGATTAGTGTGGGCCCTACTCCAATGACTGCTATCCATATAAGAAGGACATTTGGACCCAGAGACACACAGAGAGGAAAATGCCATATGAAGAGACAGAATCACACAGGGAGAATGACATGTGAAGACAGACAGAAATTGGAGCGATGAAGCTATAAGCCAAGGATTGCTGGCCACCACTGGAAGTGAGGAGAGAGAGGCAAGGACCCTTCCCTAGAGCTGTCAGAGGAAGCATAGTCTTGCCAACACCTTGACCTTGGAGTTCTAGTCTCTAGAACTATAAGAGAATAATTTTCTGTTGTTTTGAGCCCTCCAGTCTGTGGTGATTTGTTATGGCAGCCCTAGGAGACTAATACACACGGATTTTGAAAACCTTCAAGAGTTTCTTGCAATTTTCTTCCAGCACCTGCTTACTTTTATTCCCAGGACTTCTTTTTGGTGGCTGTTCCCAATGATCACTTTAGATAGCAGTGATGAGGTCAGGAATAATCAAAACAATCCAAACAGTAGACTGGTTAAAGAAATGAGAGTTTAGCTCTACAGTGTTTGCTCTGCAATCACTCATATGAGGGAGAGAGATAGAGTTCTTATTCTGGAAATGACATATCTTGGAGTGGGAAAGGCAAGTTGTTACCAAATGGTATGTATTAAACTATTTACTATTTTAAAATATATCTGAATACAAAGATAGATAAAAGTAAATGTGGAAAGGAATAGGTACAAAGGCAAATACTGGTTACCTCTGGGTAATAGGATATGGGAGATTTCTATATTCTTATTTACTAATAACAACTTTCTGATTGGTCTAAAGAACACTTATTTATTGTAAGATCCAAAGTTATTTATTAAATTGTTTGGCAACAAATAAATGCAGTTTATTATACTCAGTTGCATCTTTAATATGCTAAGCTTTTCTCTTTGGCTGTTCTAAGCTTAATAATACTATGCTTTCAGTTGGATTATATTTTGTTACCTCCAAGCCAGAAATTCAGAATATCTGATCTTTTTGTAAAACAGGATCGTTTTATGACCAAATGAGAAGTATCTAATAGAGATATAATCATGTTATATGTAATTTGCTTTTGCTATTTAAGCTCTGAACATTGTGTAACATTTAAACAAAATAAGCTTGAGCCTCCCTGTTATTATTAAATGATGTAAGTAACAATCGTCTCTCCTCTAGTGTGTCTTAGAAATCATTACAAAGTAAATTACTCCCCGGGCACTGACCATATGACCTGTTCTTCCTCAAAAACCTGATTTAACTATCATTTCTAAAGCACCCCCCCCCATATATTTGTAATTTTACTTTTATGGTTTTATATACAGTTTTAGGATAAAGCCCAAAGATTTGATAAATGTGTAACTTAGCTATTCAGGCAGTGGGGTAGTACAAACACTGTTTGGAAGCAAATAGATCAAGGTTTCGACCCTGGTTACTAGCTTTATGAGGTGAAAATCTTCATTTCTCTTAGTTTCCTTTCTATCGTAGGTATGATAACGAACATACACTGCAGAGTGAATGTTACATGGCTAAAGGGACTAGCCCGGTAACTCACATGAGAAACAAGCGCTATTACAAATCTTTGTAAAAACACTCTGAGCTTCATTTTGCCATAGCAGTTAGTTGTTCTTCCTGACTGATGGGTGGGGGGCGGAGGGGGAGAGAAGCTTGTCTGTTGTTGCATTCCCAAGGCCACATACAAGGCTGAATGATGCTTATTTCCAAAAGCTAAATGCATTTTCTTAGGCAGTCTTTTGTCATTTTAGTTATTAAAAATCTTCAGACAATTTCTTAGTATTCACATTTCCTTATTGAAAGGAAATTATTTTCTTCCCATCACCTAGCAAGGAGAGAAATTCACTTCTTTAATAAGAGAGACAGTGCAACACAAGAAAAAGAAATGAAAGTAAAAGCTGACTACAACGTACACTTTATTGGCTTATCTCTAAATATGTCTGTCACACATGTTTTATTTTAGTTTTATAAATTATTTTAAAAAAGAAGATGTACTATGAATTAAATATTGTACATGGAAGTTAAAACCTGATAAAGCTCGTGGGCCTTGGCCACTCTGTTTTGTTGTCATTTTCGTAGCTGAATAAATATTCTTTCGGTAACAATTTAGTCCCATTTCATAAAGTAAATTTTGGAAAAACACAAATAGAATGTTTTATTTTTGTTTTTGTTTTTGAATTGAGCCCTGAATGCTGCTCAGCATGCATGCCTTTCATTTCCATTCAGGGATCTCTTGGACAAGGATGACAGGTGCTGGTGGGCAGTGCTTGGTCTGGAGAACAGGCCCCTCTGGGCCTTGACTTGGTGCATTAGCTCAAATCCAAGGCCACGCTGTGGCACTGCTGTGGGGTTTAAATAAGGAGCAGTGACTTCTCCCATCCGTCGGCTGCTGTCTTTTGTTGTCACTGCCAGATTGAACCCTTGAAACTTCCATTAGTTTTTAATGTTAACGGTAGAAAAGGAACTGCATTAAATTAACAAACTATAATTTTGCTCCCTTGCATCTGTTTGTATTTTCTCTCCCAGAAACGTCAACGACTCTATTTTAATAAAATAAATAGGACCTGACTTTGATTCTTCCAGGAGGGCCTGTTGGGGTTATTTATATCCCGGTCACTGTGTGATGTCTCCTTCAAGTCCCCATGATAGTGGGTTCGATGTGTCAATTTGACTGGGCCACGGGTGCCCAGACATTTCATCAAATATTATTCTGGGTGTGCCTGTGAGAGTGTTTCTGGATGAGATTAGACTTTGAGTTGGTAGATTGAATAAAGCAGATTGACTGCCCATGTGGGTGGGCCTCATCCAATCAGTTGAAGACCAGAACAGAACCAAAAGCCCCAATAATGGAAAACTCATCTTGAAAGAGGACTTTGGCTGCCTCCATTTTGACCTCAGACTTTCTAGTTAGGTTCTTTACAGCTTGTCTTTTGGCTCAGGAGGAAAGGCTCCGATGGGAACTGAACCTCAGCCCTCAAGTAATAAGGATGCCCTGAGCTAGCAAGACCCCGCCCATGATTGACTCCAAAACAGTGATCGATTTGACCTTCACTGCCTACCTGCACTTACCCACCCACCTTTGCCCCACATTTTCCTTTTATAAACCTGGAAGTATTTTTGGCACTTTGGAGGCAGGCTTTGATATGCTAGTCCACTGTCTTCCCAGTGTTTGCCTCACTGAAATAAACTCCTTTTTTTTGTTTTGCCACCGTAAGTCTCTCTGCCTTTAGATTTTTTCAGTGGTGAGTGGCCAAACCTGGTCTGTTTGGGACCCCTGGAACCAGGATCTCTTGCACCCCTGGAAATCCGGCTACAATCTTGCCTGACTGTCTTGAGATGGGGTATAAACTTTTTTTGCCTTGGGACACTGAAACTTTGGCTCTTTTCGGGTCTGGAGCCTGCCCGCTTTCTGGATCAATCAATCAATCAATGGGACTTAGACCATTGGCTTGTTGGAGGAGGTCGTTGAGAGGACGTGACCTCTGGCTGACCTGTGAGCTGGACCCCGGTTGCTTTGCCCCTGCCCTTGGACAACGTGCTCTGCTTACTCTTCCCACAGCCTGAGCCATTTGCAAGGACGCAGCCTTGAGAGAGCAACGGACAGTATACCTACTGACCCAGGTGAGGCCTCTATATAAACACCAGTTCTATTGGATTAGATCCTCATCCTGTGGCCTCATTTAACCTTAATTACTTCCCTACAGGTCCTATCTCTACACAAGTAGAGTCACATTAGGAGTTAGGGCTTCAACAGATGAATTCTGGGGGCTTATCATTCGTCCATAACACACTGAATCCCACCCTGAAGTCAAGACTGGCCCAGTGTATTGGAGTGGCTAGGAGCCAGTGCCCTGGGGCTAGATTGTTTGCGTTTGAATCCTACTTGTGCTTCCCTTCTTAAAACACTCTTTCTTGGGTTTCTAACTGTGGATGTTAGTAACAGTACCTCTCTCACAGGATTGATGTGAAGATCAAATGACTTACAATATAAAAACCCATAGCACAGTGCTTGGCACTTAGGCTCAGAAAATATTAGATATTGGTTTTGTTGTTGGCTAGGTTTTAGCTTTTGGTGAAATTAGGCAATGGGTTACATGCTAAGATTTGAAAAAAAAAATCATATAAAGAACGTTACAGGAAAGTGGAATTGACATTAGAGATATTAGAAAGGTCTTATGGGACAAAGAATTTATTTAAGGCATAAAGGTCAACTGGTTTACCTCTTTGTTCCTAAGAAGCAGGAATAAATTATCAAAATAATGGGAGAAAAAAATGGATTTTTCTCATAGCTGCTTGTTTGAAAAATGTCAACCTTATAAAGAATTTACAAGGGTGCAATGACAATACGTTAATTACATCATGAAATATGCAAATGGAGGTCAGTATTTAAAAGCATGAAATTCTGGATAAAATGAACATTTCTCACAGAAGTAGCAAATTGTTAATTATAATTTTCATGAAAGCTCTAAAAATACAACAGATGTAAAAGCAAAACTTTAGAAAAATGAAAGGCATGGTATTATAAAATGATTTCTGATTTTGTTCAAGTCCCAGTAGGCTTCTGCACAAAATTAATAACCCCCTGATGAAGGAGCTCATAAAGATATTCCTGGGGGGCTCCTGGGTGGCTCAGTCGTTAATCGTTTGCCTTCGGCTTGGGTCATGATCCCAGGTCCTGGGATCGAGTCCCACATCGGGCTCCCTGCTCCATGGGGAGCCTGCTTCTCCCTCTCCCACTCCCCCTGCTTATGTTCCCTCTCTCGCTATCTCTGTCTGTCAAATAAATAAAATCTTTAAAAAAAAAAAAAGATATTCCTGGGGATGAATTAAATCCCCAGGAAGGAATTATATTAATAGATGATATATATAACATATATGATTATATAAATTATGTACATTTATTAGAAGGAATTCTATTAATCATTAAAGGTTTAGGATTCAGACTAGGAGAAACTTATTTTATAAATGGATACCAGTGATATGTTTCTGTTTAATAGATTACCTCCAAAACTTAGCAGTTAAAAATAATAATAAATACTATCTCATACAGTTCCTGTGGGTCAGGAATCTGGGAGTGGCTTAGCTGGGTGGGTCTGTCTTGAGATTTTCCACTACGTTTCAGGCAACATGAAGTCACCGGAAGGCTTGGCTAGGCTTTGGGCATCAGCAAGACATCTCTCTCCCATGGCTATGGACTGCAGCCCTCAGTTGCTTGCTGGCTATTTGCAGGATGCCACATGGACCTCTCCACAGGGCTGCTAGAGAGTCCACATGACAGAGCAGTTGCCTTGCCCCAGAATGGATAGAAGAGAATAAGGCAGAGGCCGCAATGTCTTTCATGACCTTACCTTGAAAGTCACACACCATCATTCTGCCATGTTTTTTATAACAATCAGTCACTATGATATTAATTTAGGAGGTGGAGACAGAAGGAACAGGCAGAATCAGAATTCCTGGATCTTAACAGGGACAGGGTGAGTTTGTGTATACGGAAGGAGAGTCAGGCTGGGAGTGGTGATGGAGGAAATTAGGTGAGGATGGTATGAAGTTAAAAAAATAAACCACCAGGACAGCAAGCCCCTCTGTCTTCCTTGTTATCTTACTCCTAATGACCCAGCAAAGTTAAAATGAAATCTTATGAGTTTTTTTTTTAAAGATTTTATTTATTTGACAGAGAGAGAGAGAGCAGAAGCAGGGGGAGCGGCAGGCAGAGGGAGAGAAAGAATCAGCCTCCCCGCAGATCAGGGAGCCCGATGCAGGGCTCAATCCCAGGACCCCGGGATCAGGACCTGAGCCGAAGGCAGTTGCTTAACTAACTGAGCCATCCAGGCATCCCGAAATCCTATGAGTTTAAGGGTCACATCTCTTTTTAGCTTTGTATTAGGCTCACAGTATAGAAAACATTCTATAGAGGCCTGGACTTCGTGCTAAAATATACTCCCAGGTAAAACCCATAAAAAGGTATTTATTGTTAGGTCAGAGAAGAACATCTGTGAAAGAAGTGGTTTAGTAACAGAAAGGTAGAAATGTGCTTTTGATTGTGAGTGTAGGTTGATACTCATGAAATGGCTGATTGAGACAAAGTGACTTTCAGGGATAGTAAGCATTCTCAGTCATGCATTGTTATTATCTTATGAGGCTTGTGTTGAGCAGTAAGAGGGCTTGGATTTTTGTGGGTAGTTATAAATTCGGATTTTCTCTCTTGATGTCAGCAGTTCAGTTGAGCTGGAGAGACCTGAGCTGCCAGGTGTTGGTGTAGCTTATTAAGACAACAAGCCAAAGTGATAGTAATGGTCATGCCTCTGATTATTTCCTCAATAGTATGAGCAAGAGGCTAACCCACAGCAAGTGTCCACTCCTGCCCCATTCCATTCCCACTGCCTAGGGGAGGAGTCGGGAGGGCAACTCCTGGTGAGACTGGCCAGGTAAAGTCTTTGCATGTGCCTGTGGTCACTCGCGCCTGACAGATCGAACAGGTTTGTAGCCAACAACTGGATGCCTCGATTGTTCTCCTAGTTACAAACCTATAGGATTGTTATTTGTCTACTTTTGATTTGGGAAATACGGTCACTGCAATTCTGGCTTTCTAATTGTGTTCCTTTTCTTCTACCTCTGCAAACTTGTAGCTTATACTGACTTTATAATATCAGATTGGTAAAGGCTCATCACTGAGGCACGTACAAGGGAAAATCAAAGGGCTTTATTAACAACTATGAAAAATAAACACTTGTGAAATGTGCTGAACTTACAGCAACGTTTGCTGATCTGGAGCTGATATTTCCTTCTTGGTCTAGAGCAGCGCATGCCCTTAGTAAAATTGGTGAGGTTTTGGATTGCAGGTTTGCTTTTCTTCATCTCTCTACCTTCTCTGACCTTCCGGAAGAGCAGTGACCTCACATTGCCCTCTTGCTTTCCAAGCCTCATGTTTCATTTTTCCACATCAAACTGCTTATGAACCAAGTACTTAAGTAGATGTTCCCAAATATTTCTTTTTAGTTTGTCACCTGGGGATCACCATCCCCTTCAACTCCATCTTAGAGGTTGGTGTTAGAAGGAAAACAACTTGTTAAATGAATGCATGCTAGAATTTTTATGATTACTAGCCTGCCAGGTCTCATAAGTATGTTTGCATTTTAAATACATGCAGCAACAAAACAACTTGACCCAGATTAATCTCTAGATGATAGATTGTGGGCTTTCAGGGAAAGTAATAAAGGAGTCATGGAATTGGAGCCAGATAGGAGAAATGGGTGGGGTGAGAGTAGCTAAGAAAAAGAACTTTTATATTCTAAATTCTGTAGTTTAAATGAAGTCCCATTCTACTAGATACTCTGAGCCGTTCTTTTGCTTGAAGACAGACTGAAAAATCACAATGAGAAAAATTAAATAAATAGTCTCATCATTCACTTAATTGCTTAGGCCAAAATCCTTAGTACCCATCTTCAGTTACTTATTTCATCTCACATCCTCTACCTAATAATTGGTCACCAAACCTGTAGATTTTTACAATGTGTCCAGATCTAACTACTGCTTCTCCTCTTCATGTCTACATTTGGTCTAAGACCCCATTTTGTGTCACATGACAGCCTAAACGTCTGTGCTCCCCAGCACTCCTCAACACAGCCACCACCATGCTCCTCTCTAAATAAGGTCAGATCGGGTCAACCGTGCCATTCTCCTGCTCTCGGGTCCAATGGCTTCCCTCACACTGAGAGGGAAATCCAAAGTTTGTCTATGCTCTGCTCCTTGGTTATCTCTTAGATCTCATTTTCTACCACTGTTTCTTCTGCTCACCATGTTCCAACTCCGACAGCCTTCCTGCTGTGCCTCGAATGTGCCAAGCATGTTCCCATGTCAAGGCATTTCCTTTTGCTGTCCCTTCCTTCCTCTTCCTCTTGGGGGTGGTGGTGGTGGGGTGGGAGCTCTCCCAGATATCCACATGGTTCTTCTCTCAGTTCAGTCAGATCTTTCCTCAAATGTCACCTCAGAGACTCCATGCCCAAACACCCTGTGTAGCAAAGCTTTGCCTTCACTATTTCCTTACCCTAATTCATTTTTTTCATAGCTATGTAAATATGTAGTAGTATCTTTCTCTAGAGAAACGGAACTAATAATTCTATCTATTTATCTATCTATCTATCTATCTATCTATCTATCTATCTATCTATCATCTATCTTTCTATCTCTGATGATCTGACATCTGCAAGTTGGAGACCCAGGAAAGCCAATGGTGTAATTCAGTCCAAGTCCAAAGGCCTGAGGACCAGGAGCTTCAAGGGCAGAAGATTGATGTCTCAGCTGAAGCAACGAGGCAGAAAGGACTGAACTGCATTCAGGCCCTCAGTGGATTAGATGATGCCCATCTATATTGAGGAAGGCAACCCTCTTTACTGACTCTACCAGTCAAATGCTAATTTCATTTGGAAACACTTCCTCAGACATACTTTAAAAAATTGTTTAGCCAAGTATCTGGGTACCCTGTGATCTAGTCAACTTGAGAAATAAAATTAACACACATACACACACAAACTTTACTATCTACCTCACTCGAATATATGCTTCATATGGCAAAGGACTTTGTGTTTTATTCATTACCATGTCTCCAGGACCTAGAGCAGTACTTGACGTATAATAGCTGTTTAATTAAATATTTGTTGAATAAAAGAATAACCTTTAAAAAGTAAGTATGTATTCTTTATACACACGCACACACATATTTTTAAGATTTTATTTTTAAGTAATCTCTGTCTATACCCAACGTGGGGCTCGAATTCACAACTCCAAGATCAAGAGTCACATGTTTGGGGAGCCTGGGTAGCTCAGTCAGTTGAGTGTCTGACTCTTGATTTTGGCTCAGCTCATGATCTCAGGGTTGTGAGATCCAGCCCTGCTTGGGCCCTTAGCTCAGCATGGAGTGTGCTCGAGATTCTCTCCCCCTCTCTTTGTGCCTCTCCCCTTGCTCATATGTGTGCATTCTCTCTCTCTCTCTCTCAAATAAATAAATAAATCTTTTGAAAAAAAAGTCACATGCTTTACTGACTGAGCCAGTCAGGCACCCCCTTTTTATATATTTTTGATAAACAATAATAAATCTATTAGATTAAATTATTTATTTTTATTCCTCAAGGTGAAAACCAGGACCTCATAACCTAAGGATTATGGTTATGGTTAAAACATAAGGTTAAAACATAAGGATTACAGAGAAGTAAGAAATGACAGAACCTATCATTAAGGAGCCCATAAATAGGAGGAGATAGAGTAGTATTGTTGATTCTGGTAATGCCCAGAAACATCACCTCTATTTTCACACTAAAATATACTATAAAATATACCAGCATTCTAAATACACACACACACACACATTAACATTCTTAAAATAATAGGCTAAAGTGATTATTGAAAAAAGTAACATAAGACAAAAGAAAGTAATGAAAAATTACTTTTAGTAATTGGATATGGTACTTCAATTTTATTATGAGTTCTATAATTATTATTTTTTTAATTCATAAAACCATTTTCTGTCTGGATAGAAAAATGTAGTGCCAAATTTATTGAAATATGATTTTTGCCATGGTTTCACTCATTTTCCTTAGTACAGTATTTATTTTTCTCACTGTATAAGATCATTTTGCCTCTTTGGGCTATGTTATCTCTCAACGCTATGCTTCATGTGGTCTGGCTGTTGTAAATGCTAGAGGAGCATGAAAATGTTGAATATTTTAGGTTGTGAGCTCATTAAGGCTGTCCTCAGAAGGTTGATCACTGTAAAGGAGCAAATGAAGGTAATGGCTAATTTTCTAGAAATCTGGGGAGAGGGTGTAGCCAGAAGAGGAGCTGTCTCTGATTTCAGATGTCCCAGGTGGTCCCATTTCCCCAGAGCTATGGCATGAATGATTTTAAGAGAGAACGAGGCAGCCCTAAAGTACAAGAAGCATTATTCCTTGTGCTCAGGCTCAGGCCCACAAGGTAGAAATCCTTTTTTACAGCCTTAGCTGTTGAAAGCCCCAGAAAGAATCTGTTGAAGTGTAGCTGAAGGTCTTAGAGAATCCTGGTGCAATTTCAAAGAAGATTCTTTTTCCTATAAAATTCTCCATCTTAATAGCAAGATTGTTTAATTCTAAATAGATTTCATTTACTTTCTCCCAGTCAGTACATAGGACTTTTGATATGATTTGACAAAAAAAAAATCATTGCACCACCGATGACCTTCATGTCTCTTGTTTTAATGATTTCAAAGTCATTATGAAAGAAAGCGCCAACAGCTTTGTACATATTTGTTCAGGTCTCTCTGCCACTTCTTTGTTATTTCAACAAAGAGCAGATGGAACATCAAAACCAGCCATGAAAATGGGATATTTGCTCCTCTATCTTTCTCAGTTTTTTTCTATTTGAATTTTTCCCCATCTCTGCTTTTTAGTGTTATTAAATTCAAATGTAGAATTTCATATTTTGTCCTTCCATTGAATATTTGAATGTGTACTTTTTGTTTTGGGTTGCTATAGTTATAAAGGGAGTCTAGATACCATTTTCCCTGGTAGCGCATAATGTTACATCCCCACAAGAAAGGATCAGAGGAAAATATAAGAAAGTTGGTCGCTATAAGACAAAATGATCATTTTATTAAGATTTTGGAACTCAAGAGAAGCCTTGAGTTGTAGCCAGTAAGTTACTGAACTAGAATTCAAACCTTGCACTCCTATGTCCAAATGCTGAATTATTTCCATTATATCCAAGTGAAAAGTAGAGAGAAATTGGAGGGGTGCATGTTAGGGATGCAGCAGAGAGAAATGATCATCACAAGCCGAGTGTAAAGTGGTTATAATTGGGTACTGTGCTGGACACTAGGGAATTATGATATCAAGATTTCAAAACATGTTCATTCAAAATCTGTAATAAATGATCTTTTATCCAGGATGATGAATTTTAGATTGGTAATATTTCTAAAATTGGGCTGGGATGTTGTATGTAGACACAATTTAAATTCCATGCTTAGAATCCTTCTTGCCTTTTAAAATACTACCATCACCAAAGTCATGCATTAATAACAAAACCATGTTGACGTCAATGAAACTTTATGTTACAATCCATCCCAACTTACCTGTATCACCATTCCAACAGCAGGACATCACCAGTGGGTCATTTATAGCCAAGTGAGGAGGACAGATTGGTCCAGTTTGTCCACAGAGGGGGCCTAGGTACACAAAGGGGGCACAAGCTTTGTTCTCAAAGGACTTGCTTTTTAGAGAAATGCGAATGGAGGGCTTTTAGGAATATTCGGGAAATGTCCTCTCTGGGTGAGTAGCTTGTGTCAGAGCTGTAGGCCCTTTGGGAATAAAGAAATGATCGATATTATGAGGCACTCTTTCATTCTAGGATCATAACCCTTTCTGTAAGCCTCTTTTGCTCCCTTAGAGACATCCCTTTGCTCTGGAGTCCTGACAGTCCTTATCTTTGCCCCTGGCCCATTTCTCAGCTTCCCCTTTGTGTGAGCTGGGTCATTATGGCTCCCATTGTCCTTTGGGTGAGTCCCGGCTCATCACCTGGTTAGTGTTCTTTGATGGGGGCCCTGGAGTGTCTATAAGAGTCACACTGACCTGGTTTCAACACTCCGGATTTATATCCTCTGCAAAGTTGCTTTTTCCTTCTGGTCTGTTATCTTCATTTCCTCTAAAATGTGGGTTATCCTGTGCTTTTCAAATTAGTTCAAGAAATAACCAAGAGCAATCATTTGAAGCATAACCTGCTTGTTCCGTACTTCAATTCCTCACAAACTGCCTGATTTTAAGTCCCTACCTACCTTATCTGCTGCCGTGTTCAGTCAGGATCAAGGAAGCAAGAGAAAATGTTTATTTAAAAGCAAGACTATGAAAACCAAACAAACCCAGGTCTTTTTAATTATCCTTCATACTCCTCTTCAACTCTTTCCTCTTGTTACCTATTATTTTTTTATCTACCCCAGAGGTGTCAAGGTTTACCTATCCATCTGTGAATGATACTTTGAAATTCCCATGGCAACTACAGGCCATATGAATTCCTGTCCCGGCCAAGGTGTGAGCTCTTTGTGGTGTCCACTGAGCTGTGAGGCAAGGTCAGAACCATAGAAGTGTCACCTTCCACTGGGCTTCTCTGATGCTGACCATCAGTAGTTTTGGGGTTTTGTCATATTGCCACTGTTATCCAGCTGTGGCTGAGGGAGGGGTAGGTAGTGGGAGCAGGTAGTGGGAGCAGACCCATAAACAGACATTAGAGAATTAACTTATAATATCCCTTTAATACAGATAATATTGTTTACAATATTGGCTTAGTTAATTGGGGTCACACACTGGATTCAAATTCAGGTCTGTGTGACTTCAGAATCCACTAGGCTAGGGTGTGACTGCATCCCACCAGTGAGGCCTGCTTGGTCTAGGATCTGATCGTCAGCCCAGACCTGCCCATTAGCTCATCTGTTCACTCTGGATGTGGTCGTTCTCTTCATCCACTTCCAGCTTCTGACCCTGGCTCTCCTGGCCTGCCCTTGACCAAGCTGCTCACCTGGAGAGGGTGCTTCTATCTAAAACACAGACATGAAAGAGGCCAGTGGTGACCCAGATCACTGCTTAGTTGTTTTGGTGCTTGGGTGTCTTTTTCAGTTTTACTGAATGAATTAGAGATGGCTATTTGGTCTAAGTGGAAACAGAAATTAAAAGAGAAGTTGCTCTCCCCAAATTTCCTCCTCTGCATTCCTTATGTGATGACACCATCACAGGGAGCACGTCTCACCTTTCTGTAGCCAGACTAGATTGCGGTCACTCCAAACCAAGCTCACCCCAAATGCTGTAGCAAGTCTGACCTAATGATGCTGTTGTGGAACAAGGGTGAATGATCCAAGTAGAACTTGGAAAAAGAAGAACCCAAGAGAATTTGGTTGGGAGAGAGAACAGATGGGATCACAAAGCCATGACCAAGGTTGAGGGCAGTCAGCCTGTCGGTGGGCAGACAAGTAAGCAAGAAATGATTTTCATTACCAGTTGTTAATCATAAAATGTATATGAGCTTTCTGTTTTGGAGGTTTTAGCATTTACACTCGCTTGGGGACTTTTGGTTTAGAGGAATGAAAGTTCACTTTTTGTTCTGATACTCTAACTGTTCCTTTATCTAGCATATTGAATCCTGTATATTCGTTTCTATGGCAGAAGTAAATCTGTGTTTTCCTGTTACACCCTAGTCAGTATCAGCCAACCCGTAGAACACTCACAGCAAGTTTTAAAATGATGTGTTGCAGAAATGTGTAGTCTTAAATAGAACTTTTTTTTTCTGATATCAGCCACATTTTAGTGACCTGTTCCAAGAAAGATTCATTATCTGCCCTTTTAGGATGACTGTGTTTATATCATTCAAAGTAAGTATATTCATGGATAAGTAAGTAAGGTAATATCTTAATCATTCAACATATATTATTCCTATTGGGCAATATCATGGTGACTTTTGAATAGTTTCTGAGATATGGTGTAATGAACAAATGATTGAATGTTATCTTCAGAAACGATCCAGAAGTCCGTAAGACTAGGCATCTGGTTAGTGTATAATGCTGAGTATAAATGCATATACTACTGGGGCAAATGGCAGTATGTGGACTATATAAACACAGACTTAGTTACAGAAAGTTGGATATAATGGAATAAATCTAATGAATAGACATATGAGAAATTCAGGGATTTTGTGTTTTAGCATAAAGCTGCCCTAAAGGAAGAATAGAACAGATTTTCAGTTTGTCAAATGCTTGAGTGGTATAAAAGCAAAGCCAAAATTGTACAATCTCAAATAAGCATAAATCCAGTAGAGGGACTAATTATTTTCCTCTAGAATGCTTCCAAAGTGAGAGTAATTTAATACTTTTTAAAGCTGAGTTTAAGAGCAGAATTTTATCCGTATATTTTGCCTGTTAGTAGCAGCTTTAATAGCAAGGCCTGATTTAAGAGAAAAGCAATAATTTCTTGCATGTGTTATATGGTATTTTGGATTAAAAAACATTTTGTTAGTTTCTCTCCATAACAACAGTGTGAAGTAGAAAAGCATCATTATTCTCATTATAAAAAGGAGTAAACAGAGACTATAAGTTGTTTTTGTAGCTATTTCTATGGATCTGGGGTCCTTTGTCTGGTCTTGGCTTTTGATGATTGACCCAGGTAGAGAAGCCATCTGAAGACAATAAATTGAGTGATATTCACACACACAAATAGTCCAACAAAAAGCCATAAAACTTGGCCTGATTAAGTAAGTAGACCAAGGGCACATCTCTTTGGGGATTAGAGGCCTTGTCAGCTGCTTCTCAGGTCAGGGCTCTTAAGCCTATACCCCCATTCAGAGGCAGAGCAAGGGTCTGCTTCCAATTTTTGACATAAGTAGTGTCAAAAGCCATTTTACCTTAAAAAAAATCGGTATTGTCTCCTGTAGCATACTTTATTCTTGGCATTACTCATTCCTTTGATTTATCCACTGAGGGTCAATGTCAAAATAACATCTCAGGAGTGAGAAATGAGAAACATTACACTGTCATCAGCTTCAATGCCTTGGCTTGAATTAGCATTTAGAACTGAATTAGTTTATCTCATTATACAGTCCCTTATCAGAAGTCCAGTAGAATGGACATGAGGCAAGTTCATCTGGGAAAGGAAGAAGAAGGAAGGAAGGCAAAAGTTGGAAGAAAGAGGCATTCTGGAGTGGGCACACTTAGGGAGTGTAGGCAGCTTGCTGACATGTCAGTTAGAAAGTGCTAAGCAAAATGATCTGAAATCTGTTAAAAAAAAAAAACAAAACAGACATGAAGTTCCTTGCTTCTGCCCAGACTCGAATTCCATTTGTGCTTTTCTCAAAAGCTATCACTTTCTTCTATCTTCTAGTAAGGTGAGAAAGAAATAGGTTTATAGCAGCTGATAAAGTCTAGGGCTTTATTTGATAATTTCAAAGAGTATGTTTGGTGGTGGTGATATGGTTGTAGTATTTAAATAACTGTTTAATTATATCCAGATATAATTAAATGATAAGCAAAATTTAGAAGTACAACACTTAAGAAGTACAAGGTATTACATACTTTGGTATTTAATAATTATATGCTTATTGAAATAGTTGATCAAACTTTCAAAACAATATCATAAAAAAGGCAACCACATAACCCATATGGTATTATACGTTTCTTAAAATATCCACCAGCAAATGAAACTATTTAACATTAGTGCAAGAATCATTGAAAGGGCAATTTAATTTTTTAACTGTAGAATTAAAGTATTTCTGAAATGGTAGAGTGTCTTACAGTGTTTGATGAATATGTGATTCCAGAAACATCTTATTTATGGAGAGGGCAACATCCATTCATGTCGATAAATAGAAATGGAGTCAATGGCTTCCAGAATTCCTTTTTTAATCTTTATTTTATTCTTTTGAACATTTAGCAAACCTGAACAAACAGCAGTTATATTCACTGCTAGATTTATGAGATATATTTTTATCCTACTGTACAAACTGAATAATATCCTATATGTACATACAACATCATCATCCAAGAGAATCTAGGGATCCTTTAATCCAACCCCATCTTTAATGGTAACACTTCTCCTAACATCTTAATGTTTCCTTTTATGTCAAGGGAACTCAATATAACTCCTGGATTCTCTACTCATTCCAGGAACATTTACTTGATTAGTACATTTGGAAGAATAATTGGGGTTATATTTTATGTGTTTTTCTGTCACATTTGAGAATATTCAGTTCTGCTGTGTGGGAAACAAGAAAAGCAAATGGGATAGATGAAACTCCCAGGCTGTGGTAAGTACAAACAGTGAAGTCACTAACCTGTAGGACACATTTAAGCCAAATAAACTCAATGGAACATATGTGGGTTGGACACAGATAAAGAAGGATGGAGTAAATGAGAGCTGCTTCTAGACAGGAAAGGAATGAAGGATTGAGTGAACATTAAATATTAATAAAGCACAGATCATGCCACATTCATACTGACAACATTATCATGGCTAAATCAGCCACCCATTGATGATACCAACCTTGGCCCCAAGTATATGCCGATGCAAATATTCAGAAAAAAGTCAGGTGATGCAGCAGGTCATTGATAGCTACAAGTGTGGGTGGGCAAACTTGCCTCTGTTTTCTCTAGTAGAGCAAGTGTGTGTTGGCTCCAGGTGTCATCCACCTGTTGGGTCCCTTTGTTCAATCTCAACTTTGTAACCACACTGTCAGCAGGGAAGGCTGATCCAGCACAGAGGAACAAGACAGGTGAACAGTGCATAGTCTAGGACATAGTAGAGTGGTTCTCTCAGCTGCACCATATTGTATATGGTCTCTTTCCTCTGCTTCTTGCTGTATGTTTTAAACTTGATTCAATAAATTGTGTCATGTTAACATGATAGCCATGGTAGCCATTGGAAGCCCTTGCCCTCAGTAAGAGCCATGCCCTCTTACTGTGGGATCTAGCCGCTCAGAGAGAGCATCTATTCTAAGCTTCCCTAGAATTAAGCTCTTCTGCAGCAGGGGAGGCCTGTTCAACTTGCCCACTGATGTTACCTGTGACAGGGAAGTCTGTCTAGTCCTGTCCCATTCGGTTCTTATAATAGGCTAGCTCCCCCCATTTTACCCTTCACAAATAATAAAGATAACATTTTGATCTTTTACCTGTCACTGCCTTATTTTGTTTCTCAATTTTTTCAGCACCTGGGTACCAAAGAGAATGTTAATTACTGGACCTTCTCAGATTCCCCAACCCTCCTCACTTTAAAGTTGGGGGGAACTGAGGCCCAGGGAGTCCACAGAACATTTAGATTGTCCTTGCTAGGAGGGTGGATGTAGTGGAATTCTTATTTCTGTAAGACAAGCATGGAGGTATGGACTCCTGGGTAGTACCCTCTGTCCCTCATGTTTTCCCATGGACTTCATCAAATTAGGGACTAAGTGGCCTATCCTGTGGCTTTATCCTCTGGATGTGGAAGGCTTTTTTGCCCAAATGTCTAGAGTCATTACATGGGCATCAGGTCACCCTGCCCTGTACTTAATTACCTCCTTCACTCTACCTAGGTCTTATGGTTAAGGACAGTCTGAAATCCATGTTTCTCTGTCTAGGATTATGGAAACGTGTTTCTCATTAGTTTCTATGGATAATTCTTACTTAGTGAATCCTGGCTCTGAGTTTATACTTAGGCTGAGTCAAACCAGTGCCTCTGTGTTCTCAGTAGCAGGCAATGTGAACCTTTGACATTGTACTAGAGTTGTATACTCGCTTGGCTTTTCTCTCTCAGGTCAGCTTCATGCTAAGACTCCAACATTCCACTTGTCGTTTCTAAGTGTGTGGCCTCAAATAGACTGCTTTCAAAGTCCTGGTTTCCTGACTTAGGGATGCCACCTTTTCTGCCCTTTCTTCATTCTGTTTCTGTCCACTTAAGGAAGTGCTAAGATATTTTTTTTAAGATTTTAGTTTTAAGTATTCTCTACACCCAACATGGGGCTCAAACTCACAACCCTGAGATCAAGAATCGCCTGCTCTACCGACTGAGCCAGCCAGGAGCCCCAGAAAGTGCTACAATTTTATTTCTGAATTTTATGGGAGAAAACTTCCCAGATAGAATGATTAAAACAGTTCATTCACTGAGGTGCCTGGGTGGCTCTGTTGGTTAAGTGTCTGCCTCTTGATCTCAGCTCAGGTCTTGATCTGAGGGTTGTGAGTTCAAGCCCCTCATTGGGCTTCATGCTGGGTGTGGACCCTACTTTAAAAAACAAACAAACAAATAAACAAAACAGTTCAGTCGCTAATAAAAAGGACACTAGTAAGCTGTTACCCACCTTCAACATTACTCAATTTCTTTGACTTTAGGTAGGTTCCATTTTGCTTCAAGATCTGTTGCTAACATTGAGAATAATGATTGCATTTTGTTTATTCATGATTCCTATGGCCTAGCCCAATTCTTGGGAAATAAGGAGGAAAATATAGTGATTAAGAGCCATTGGAGATAAACTTTGTTTTTGTTTTGTCCTTCAGTATCTATTTTCCCTTTCCTCAAAGAGCACCCTGATATTTATTTATGGGAATGACTATGGCCAGAACTGGATATAATCTGGCAGGATTGTCATTCATTGTGCCCCAGGCATGACTGCATGACCCAAGCTACGTCAATCATGCACTCGTTCCCTGCATTTCAGAGATAAAAACAACACTGAAATTTGTTGGTGGTGATTGGTCACAGAGACTGCACCTGGTAGAGGCAGATGTCCACCAGTTCTTTTTTAAATTTTGAGGTGAAGGGCGCCTGGGTGGCTCAGTCGATTAAGCGTCTGCTTTCGGCTCAGGTCATGATCCCAGGGTCCTGTGATGGAGTACTGTGTGGAGCTCCCTGCTCAGCAGGGAGCCTGCTTCTCCCTCTGCCTGCAGCTCCCCCTGCTTGTGCTCTCTCTCTTTCTCTCTCTCTGACAAATAGATAAATAGAATATTTAAAAAAATAAATTTTGAGGTGAAATTCACAAAACATGCAGTTAACCATCTTAAAGTGTACAATTCAGTGGATTCACGATGTTGTGCAACCACCACCACTCTCCAGTTTCAGAGCTTTCTCATCACCCCAGAAGACAACCCCATACCCAGTAAGTACTCACTCCCTCTCATTCTACCAGTTCTTGCTGCCAAGATGCCTATTGTTATTTCTGGTCCTTTGGTGTTTCCTTTAATTCTGTAAACTACCCCATATCCTTAAAATAATTCTTTTTTTATTTAAATTATTCAAAGTTATTTTCTCTTGCTTGCAACCAACTAATTACAAATAATACAAAGCTAAGAGTTTTGGAATCAGAAGATAGTAACCTCAACTGCAAATAGAAATTGTCAGGATTAAGTGAGATAATTCATGTAGGGCAATTTGAAATCTTAGTGCAGTGTATATCATTGTAAATCAATGATAGGTATTATTATTACTGCTATTACTATTAAGTATTAGATGCACATTTAATGAGTGAATTACTACTCAGTGAAGTATCTCATCTCTCTCATGGCGTGTTTACAGATTTGAACTCGGTCAAGTCTAGATATGGGTAGATGAATAGGTACAAAGACAAGATATGGAGACATGCACACTAGGCAGGAGAGATGAGGAAAGTGATTAAGTAAATAAATATTCAGAAACATTTTGGTGAGTGTGGAACATTTTTTCTCCATTCCTGATGTTTCTTTCCAAGTGAAGGGATGTCAGTTACCGTACCCCTCCTCGCCTTTCTCTGTTAGATGAGTTTGGGAGCAGAAAGTGGGCATGTAACCCTCTGACTCTTCCTTTTTCTCTTTCTTGGAAATGAGTTTCCTGCAGGAAGTGAAGCAAAGGTCCTGCTGTGATTCTGGTGGTGAGATTTGGGAGTGTGGAAAACCACAGTGGCCAGAGCTGCTGTGACTCATTTGCTCCTGGATTCCTTTGGGTTCCTTATGACAACATTGCTTCTTGCATTGTTGTCACTTGGGAGGAAAAACATCTCTTTCCATCAGTGATTAGAGAAAGAAGATACTGCCAAGATAGGGTGGAGATCACAAAATTGTGAGATGGGCTGAAGAGGAGTGGAGAGAGATAGGATGCTAGTTTTCACCCAGTCACTGGGGATGTGGGTGTTTATTTGCTAGAATGTTACGTGAAAACCACACCTACGTGAACCATGGGGAAACATACATTTCCATAATTTAGAAGAGATATTTGAAAGAACTGTATTCACCTGCTTTGCTTAAAAGGACTTGAGTTAATTTATGAAGTTATTGCTAATAGATTTTGAAGCTTATTCTTTTGATAGTTTGATTTAGAGCCTGTGGATTAATTCTCCTGCATGGCAAGTTTTAAAAAGTCAGCATAGCTCTTTAGTTGTGATTTCTCAAGCTACCCTATTTTCTTAGCTGAGACAATCATTTGTTAAACTAATGGGAAATAATTGCCTAAGTACATTAGAAGAGACACAGTTTCTTCTAGAGTTAATACATGGCTCAGGATTAAGTTTTCTTTGACAAGCCCAGCTATCAAGAACTAAGAAGGGAAAGGTCAAAAGAGGAAGCTATTTCCTCAAAAAAGTGGATTTTGCAGGATAGAACCAATATGATGTGTTAACAGAATGGGTCAATATAATAATATTTAGCATCTTTACACAAGAATTTCTTGAAAAAGAATTCTTTGGCTTGGTAGAAAACACTCTTTTTGGAAAGGAAGTCTCCTTTTTAACCCAACAAACACTCAAGGAAGGTAGGCAGACGCTGGAGAAAGAAGATTGATCATAAGTTATTCAGCTAACAATGTTGACATATGGTATAAACTTTGATATGCTACTTGGCATACCAGTGCATGCTCATATTGGGGTCAATATAGACTCAGAATACATTGACTATATATTGAATAACATATTGAATAAATTTGTTGAGTATACTTAGAATATAGTCATAAACATAACTCTATTTCCCTACAACTGATCTCGATAAGATAGTCTTTCCACTGTTTCTCCATGGACACAAATTATGTCATGGTTGCACAAAAAGAAAATTTGTTTCTTTAAGGCCCTTACAAAAGCCTTGCTAGCGTTAAAAGGTCTATGAATTTTAGTGAAGAGAAATAAATGAATGATGTACTTTGGGGTGAGTGGTGAAGGGCCAGAGGGGGAGTCAGATATCAGGTTGATTTTCCAGTGTTTTCTTGTCAGCAGGAAGCCCGAGATCAGTCTGTCATCTATCCCAGTCCCCGGAAACTCCTTACTGTCGCCCACACACCCTGGGCCAGCCTGGACCACACTTTGGTTCATGCTCTTCACTATACCTAGAAGCTTCTGAGCACTGGATTTATTAAAATCTTGGCTAGCTTTTAGGGAAAAAAAGATGCCTCTTCCATGAAGTCTTCCTGAGCACCACGGCCAGAAAAATTATTTCTTGTTCTGAGTGATAAGTTATTTATGCTATTAGGTCACTTACTGTATTTCACCCGACTTTGAAGGTATTCAGTTTTCCCCTTTGGCTCTTTCTAGTCTGGGGGTTCCAGGTGGAGAGCATAGTTTATTCATATTAATATACACCAAAAATTCTTAGTACTAGAATGGATTAATTCATTTATTTTTTATAAGTGTTTTATTTATTTATTTACTTTTAAAAATTCCAGAATAGTTAACATACTGTGTTTTATTAGTTTCAGGTGTACAATATAGTGATTCACCACTTCCATATGACACCTGGTCCTCATCATGACAAGTGCCCTCCTTATCCCATCCTGTTTTCCCCATCCCCTGCCCCACCTCCCCTCTCGTGACCATCAGTTTGTTCTCTGTAGTTAAGAGTCTGTTTCTTGGTCTTAGTACTGTAATTTACTGTTATAGTCATCCAGTAGATGTTTCTTGAATGAGGTTCTGATCTGAGTGATTAGTGTCATTTATGAGAGAATAAGAACTTGTCTTTGTGAATCAAAAAAAAAAAAAGGCTATTACTCGTGTTGGTAAAGGTATGGAGGATGACACACTTTCTTAGGTTGTTGGTGATATGGAAATTGCTGCTGCATCCTTTCTGGAGGGCAATTTTACTCTAGTCATCAAAATTTGTTGCACACATCCACTGTGACCTAGCAACTTAACTTATTGTATAGGAAGTGTAAAGCTTATCAGAATATGCACACATAGGAGAATGTGTCTTCCTGTTTGTATCATAACAAAACCCAACTAACCAAAAAACTCAAAGCACCATATTACTTTAGGGGCATGAATAGGACTTGAACTTCCTATATATCCATCTGTGTAATTTGATTTTTTTTTTTTTACAATGAACGTGTATTACTTTTTATAGAAAAAAATGAAATTCTTAGTTGTTTTTTTTCCTTGCTCAAAGAATTCCCACAATGTTTTGGGGATTATTCCTGAATAGAGATGCATCTGCCTCCCATTTTATTTTGGCACAGAAGACAAGAAAATCTCAGAATCTGGTTTGCAGCATTTTCTTAAGTTCTGTGTTATCCATCTATATATTTTTCACCAGTCACTCTCAAGCTCAAGTTCATGTCTCCTTAGTTCCCACAGGAGAAAGTCTGAATGTACAGAATTGATGGACATTTGGATGTATATCCCTTGCGGCCCTGTGCCTGCTCTTTTCTAGAGTGTCTATACTCTCTGAAACTCACCTTCTATTTCAGGCTTCTGTGATTTTGACTTTCTGCTCCTGTCTTCTATAATGCTTAGCTGGTAGCCACCCACCTTCCTTCCTTCTGTGAAGTCTCTGTTTGCATGTCCCCTTCTCTGTGATGGTCTCTCTCACTATTCGGGTATCAGAAATTCCTCCATTCATGGTGCTTGAGTCCCCTCATCTGACTCTAAGGCCATCACATGTTTATAGGGGCATCTTCTCCCCCTGATGAATGTCCCTTGGGGACAGAGGCTTACTCATCTTTGTGTTCCCAGCTATAGATGTTTGCATGAATTTTATAGAGGGAACAGGTTGTCTGTGGAAATTATGTTTTACTTCAAAATTGCTACAAACTGATGATCATGGACTATTATCTTATCAAAGAAATCTTTTGCTCCACCATGATTTTAACCATCATGGTACCAAGGCAAAGACTCCTTTCTCTGCTCTAGTTACAAAGCTAGCTCATTCACTTTTCTTTGAAGCCCATGATTTCCTCACCCAATGGTTATGAGACATGGTGTGAATCCTTCTCTAGCTCTTTCTCATGAGGACTTTCTCGAGCCAGTCTTTAGACCATCTCTTCTTTCACATTCTCCTGGACTCATTACCACTTGTTTCTCTTCCAGGCAGGGCCTTCACAAGGTCCCAGCCCTCAGCTGGCCCCATCATATACAGAACTAGATTAAAACCTTTACAGAGGCTGGAAAAATCATGGTCCCCTATCATAATGTTAACCCCCAAATTGCAAAATGGTAAAACACCAACTTATGTACATGCCAAAATTAAAACAACTTCTCCCAAATTCTCTGATTATAAAAGTTTACCAGAGTTTGGGCACCTGGGTGGCTCAGTTGGTTAAGCGACTGCCTTCAGCTCAGGTCATGATCCCGGAGTCCCGGGATCGAGTCCCATATCGGGCTCCCTGCTCAGCGGGGGGTCTGCTTCTCCCTCTGACTCTCTTCCCTCTCGTGCTCTCTGTCTCTCATTCTCTCTCTCAAATAAATAAATAAAATCTTTAAAAAAAAAAAAAGTTACCAGAGCTTGACTTATTCTTCTTCTGTGCCTTTGCTTTGCTGTGTCCAAATCCACATTTTAGTCTCCAAGTGTGGTTGTCTTTCAGCAGTGGTAGCCTATTCCCACAAAGGGTGTTGGGAGATTTGCTTTATTAAGTATTGAAATACTTATTTTCATAACTCTAGGAGATGAGAGGGTCCATTCATATTCAATAGTTGTTATAAGTTTGGCACTTCGGTTTTGAAGGAGATTTTAATGATCCTTATGTCTGCCTGCAGGTTACAAAGATTTACTGAGGCTAAGAACTTTTTGCCAGCTATCCACAGTGTGCCAAATAGCTGGGGTGAGAATTTCTTAAGTATTGTGCTGGTTTTGTTTCTACCACCCCATGTTGTTTACGTACTTTGTTTCTGTTTTCTGGAGGGTAGGGTTGCCAGATTTAGCAAATACAAATACATGCAGCATTTGGGACCTACTTATAGGAGAAAGTTATTTGTTGTTTATCTGAAATTCGAATTTAACTGAGCATGTTTTATCTGGCCATCCTCTCTGGGGATAGAGGAGAAAAAGAAACCATAATGGTTTTTTTTGTTTGTTTGTTTGTTTTTAAAGATTTTATTTATTTATTTGACAGAGAAAGACACAGCGAGAGAGGGAACACAAGCAGGGGGAGTGGGAGAGGGAGAAGCAGGCTTCCCGCGGAGCAGGGAGCCGGATGCGGGGCTCAATCCCAGGACCCTGGGACTACGACCTGAGCCGAAGGCAGACGCTTAACGACTGAGCCACCCAGGCGCTCCAGAAACCATAATGTTTAATGAGAACTGAGTTCATTGCTTTTACTTGTTTCACTGATTCTTAACAAAAAACCCTGCAGCTTAAAAATTTTTTTAGAAAATATTTTTATACAAATATGTGTTTTTTGTATTTTTATGGATAAAGAAACTGAAGCTTAGGGAAGTTATACTTTCAGTGCCAAGAGTGAAGCACAGAAATTAAACTCTGGAGCAGGGAACAGATGAGGAAAAATGTTTGTGATTTTCTTTTTAATACTCCTGAATTCCCCTGGGTTCCTTTTGTTTGTATTTTTTGTTTCATTTCCTCATCTGGGGGGGGGGGACCCCCTTCCTTTTGTGTGTGCTTTTGTGTCTTAAGGAGAACTCTGGGTTTTAAGCAGGAACTCTAGGTGGAAGAGAAAGCTCCTAGAATCAGATAGGACAGAGTTTGCAAAATGGCGGAGTGGGATGAGGGGCGGTCAGGCAGAGGTGACAAATGGGTGTTCTGTGTACACTGTGAGGTTGTCGGGTCCAATCAAGTGATCCCTTCCTTTATTTTTCTCCTGGCCACTGGCTGGTCTTGCTTGATTTGAGTAAGTATTCTCAGTCCCCACAGCCTGAGCAAGAAAGGTCAAGTCGTATTGGCCAGAATGGTAAAAAGAAGCCATTCCCGTGTCTTTCTTTCAAAAATATACGGCAAGATATTTTGGGGAATTAATATTACACCTCTTCTTGATTTTCTTCAGGGAAGAATAACTCTCTTTTCCCTGCTTTTCCAGAGGTGAAAATTCTTTCCTCTTACTCTAGGCACCATTCTTGCTTCTTGGAATCACCCACTGCTCAGGAGATTTTCAAGAACTTTATTGCATTCTTCTCTAACAGTTTTGTGAAGTGTGTGTGTGTGTGTGTGTGTGTGTGTGTGTGTGTGTGTGTGATGTGGAGTTGCGATTCCTGCCCTGTGCAGATACTGAGACTAGGCTTAACCTCGAAATTTCTCCAGGTCTCGCTCTCTCTCATCTGGTGACTTATCCCAAGAAAGAAAAGACTTCCCCCAAAGACACAAGCTTCTAACCAGGCGTATGGCCCTGTGGTATCAGTTTACAGCTCCCACCCTAGTGCTGTACTTGGGGAGGCTTCCAGGGTCTAACGGAGTCTGTCTACTGTGGTTTAGTTTTTAGAGCCAGTTCCTTCTCTAAAATCCCTGTCTGGAGCTTGGGCTGAAACTCTTCACTTTCCCTGTTCTGCCCCCCTGTGGAGAATGGTACCTTCTGGTTTTGTTCCACTTAAACTCAAAATTAATCTCTTAAGCACTCATCTTTGCAGAAGGACATCACCTCAGCCTTTTAAAATGTGTATTCTCGGGTCATCTGGGTGGCTCAGTGGGTTAAGCATCTGGCTTCGGCTCAGGTCATGATCCTGGGGTCCTGGGATCAAGCCCCACATCGGGCTCCCTGCTCAGCGGAGAGTCTGCTTCTCCCTCTGCCTTGCCACCCCCCCCCCCAATGCTCTCTCCTCTCTCTCTCTCTCAAATAAATAAATCAAATCTTAAATAAAATGTGCATTCTCCTAGTTCTCCTAGTAAGGATTTTAATCTCCAAGTTTTCAGGCTCTGAGCTTCTTGAGGATCATCTTATCTTTGGCAGTATGTACTAGTTTTCCACTTGCCTTTTCTCCTGAAGGGAAGGCATATTCTGATTCCTGAGGTCCTCTAGGCCCTGCAGCCTTAGAGTGTAGAGTTTTTGCTGAGAGCTATTAAAGTGTCCTGCATGAGAATAGAAGGCTATGCAAATTATTTCAAGTGTGCCTCCAAACACTTAATTTTTTGGTCTCCCACAAAGCATTTTTCAGTTCTCTCATATGAATTGAATTTTTCAGCCAGATCATTCCATGGACAGGCAGTTACATTTACTTTCTTCGTTGCTGATAAAACCCTTCCAGCTACAGAAGGTATTGTACCTACTGCTTGAAGTTATAGATTTCTTTTGTTGTTATCTTTGGAGTAGGAGAACAGCCTGTTCATCAACATTTACTGAGCACCCACTGGGCCTAATGAGCACTATACTTGTGGGGAGTATAGTGCTGGGGAGGTTGAAAAATGGGAAAGCTATTCAGGCTTTCTTAACTAATTTAGAGTGATATGAAGAATAAAATCTCAAATGTAAAATGAAAACAAGCTGAATTACTCCTGGGCCTGGAGATGCCTACCATCAGATTGAAGAAACCAAGCATGCTGCAGACCATAATAAGAGACCTGACCAGGAGCTAGGCACACCTCTGGCCAAGTGGAGACAGGCATTTGGAACCATTCAGATTCATAGAGTCCTTAGATGTAACTTGAAGGATATGTGAAAGCACTTTATCAGAATTGAAGCCTCGGGAGATGCGGAAGAGAACTTCACAGGCTCCTATCAGTTAGATGGAGGGGAAGTTAAGGCCAGGTTTAGGATTTCTTGCCAGAACCTGAAATATTTTTTCCTGGTTATTGGCTCGTCCAGTACTTCTCTGTTCAAATGTTCAAGGCTCAAACTCGATGCTTCCTTATGTCTCTTCCTGACTTTGGACTCATGTGGATGGAGGATCCCAATCCTTGCCTTTTCTCTTCCCTGTTGGTGGTTGGAATCAGGCTAAGAGGTGAGCAAGAAATGCTTGGCCAAGTAAGTACTTTATTTAGCTTTCAAAGCAACTTCTTTGAAACTGATTACCTCACACCTACCTTTTCCTACAGTAATTATTCCATTAATGGGATTAATTTAATCTATGTCAACTGTAGTTTTAAGTTATTTTTTTGAAGTGCTTAATATTTGGTTATTTTGAATGATCCTGAAAGATTCTTTTTACTTGAGTAGGGCCCACCTGACTACTTGAAGCACATTGGGAAATGGGTAGTTTCTGAACATGAGGCATATACATAAATTATATGACATTATATTAAATATGATCACAAAGAAACTAAAAATATCCAGGGGAAGCTGAACTTTGGTAGAGTAATTGTATATCTGTGATACTAAATGTAATATTTAATAAATATTTATTGAATGCTTGCTTTCAAATGGCAAATAACATAGAGCAAATAAGGTAGAGCCCTAGTAAGGAGAAATCATGAGATTAAGAGAATTTCCAAAAGTTAATTTCTTATATTAGTTTTGCAAGATGTTAATAGGTCTTCCTCAGAGCAGGGGCTACATGGTGAAATAAGCTTGAATTACACTGGGATCCTGGGATAAATAAATATGTTTTTCCTATTAGGACCTTTTGGCACCTTTGAAATGTTCTAAAATTGTTTAATCCTTGCTTGTGTGTGTGTGTGTGTGTGTGTCTGGACCAGAATTCCGCAGAATGCACTAAAGCACACATACAGAGGAGATGGTAAAGAAGTCAGCTGGCAGAGGGAGAGGAGAATGGGTAGAGAAGGAAGCTTTGTCATATTAATGGCAGAGCACTAGAGTGAAGATTCTTGTGGGTTGGAGCCAAATGGTCATCCAGTTCCACTGTCTATGAAGTAAGCCCTATTCTTTGACACTGTAAGAGCCAGTTTCCTCTGTCATATATATGCAAATATTTATATATAACAATTATTATATATAATTATATATTACATGTAATTATGTATAGTGCCCCCTTGCCTCATGCCCCGAACCACATCTACTCTTACCCTGCTTGACCTGACCCTTAGCAGGGCTAGCCAGAGCAGGTGTTCTTTCCTTGTAATCCACTGTGTTTAATATTTACTCATAAAATTTGATCATTTAAATAAATTTAGTAACTAAACTTTTATCATTTTTTATGATTTTCAAATTAATTCACATACATTCTTTTATTTCTCCCAACAATTCCTACAAAAAGATAGGTATCATTTTTATTATTATTTTACTGATTAAGATAGTGTATTTCTTAATCTCTTGAGGGTAATGATTGACATTTCAGGCAGAACAAGCATTGACTATGAGGATATTGCAGCCAGTTAGAAACTCTGGTTTCTAGGCACTAAATGCCCAAATTTAGTCAACTTTAACCACTTCCATAGTTTTTTCAAACCCTCCTACAGGGGTGGATACAGCCCCCAAGAGAGAGCCGGGGATCCTGCAGATAGAATATGATTGATCTGGAATTCCAATTCAAGTGTTCTGACCGCAAAGCTCATTGTCTTTCTACTACAAAGAAATGTGCTTTTTCTTATCAGAGTCTGATAACCAGATAACAGGTGGACCTGACTGTACCTGAAAATGACTGTTGATTGAATGAATGGATGGTTGAGTAAACACAGATAGGCAGCCATGGAGGCCAGGTACCAATTTAAAGTTACAAAATTGAAAGGTAGAGAGGATTTGTTCAGTCCCTTTTATAAAAGGTTATTTTCAATTGATTTTTGATGGAGGAAATTTTTTTTTTTTTTGGTGGAGATGCTGGGGAGAATGGAGGAAATCTTTATAAAACAGTCATATCTATTGCAGAGACTGTAACTTGGAATTAAAAACTATAGATTCCATTTATTACTGTTTATATCTTCCTTTATGAAGAAATCTATGGTGAAGTATAGAAATCAAGTCTGTAATATTCTCTCGAATTCTTTCTTCAAATAATACCCATTATGTGTCCTTTATGTACTGGTTATTGAAAGAATGAAAATGCATAAAAGAGAGTGAGATGCAGTTGAGAACTATTAAGTTTTCTGTGGGAAATGATCCTGGATCTCATTACAGATGATTTAGAAATAAGCAGGAGCATCATTTTAAACTTTGGCCTTTCCTAGGCATTTTATTCCATGAGTTGTTGAAAAACCCAAACCTTACAATTGGAATTCATGTGAAATTATATCCCATTATCTTTTCTTCTTCAAAAGCAGTGCTTAATGTTTTATATGTACTGTGAATGTCGCTGCCAGCCCTCCACCATCCCACTGACCTAAAGAAATTTGCTGTCCTGAATTTATTTGGTGTACAGTATTTAGATATTCTAGACAGCTCTTCTGGCCAAGAATATAGATCCTTTGTAATATAAGGGCAAGTTGATACATGGCATCATGGAACTAGAGCAGATTTCACAAAAAACCCTGCTAACAGATAAAGGAATTCATGAAGAAACCCTAGCAGGGAGAGCTAAAAGAAAACAGATGGGTAAGTCTGAAGGGGCATCCAAATGTTGGCATTTTATTTTCAGGACAGTTGTTGTGATACAGACTTGTCAGATATAAAATAATATTTTATCTTGCTATTCAAATTACATTTTAAATTCTGGTTCATCACGAAATGGTTCTTTTGGCATTAATCTCAGTCGTGGGCTTGGAGACCCATTGATTCAGCATTCTTCAGAGATAACTGTGTTTGCAGTACATTTTGTATTTGTATTCTAGTTTTGACAGGAAGTCTATGAAATGCTTTATCCTAGAGATCCCTCTTTTGATGAAACAGCACCAATATCCACCCAGCTGCCTAAACCTGAAAACAGAGATCATAGTAAATCTCTCATCGTCCTTTATCCAGTCATCACGAAGAGAGATCAATTCCCCCAGAATCCCTCCAATCCTCACTTCTGCCTTCCTCCGACACAGTCCCTGTGCAACGTGTCTTCATTTGTATATACACGTGACTTTAGTGACTTCCTAGTGATCACGTCTTTGAATCACCAACAATGTTTCAATATGCAAATCTGATTCATATAATTTTCCTACTCAAACTTCTTCAGTTGCTCTCTATTGTAGGATGGAATGTAAACTGTTTTGGAATTGCAAGGGACATCATGAGCAGGCCCTGCTCATCTGAGCACATTCTCTGCTCTATTACCAGATGAACGAAACATCTCATGTTTTTGCCTTCTTCCAAGAGGTCCTCTTACTGCCTTCCCCATCTAGGGAACATGTGCTTATCCTTCAAGTCTTAGCTTCAATACCCTCTTGGACATTTGACTCAACACTCCTCAGCAGACTTAGAGACTACACTACCTGAGACTATTTTCAACTTTTTGAGGAACCTCTATACTGACATATCAGATAAAGGGCTAGTATCCAAAATCTATAAAGAACTTATCAAACTCAACTCCCAAAGATTAAGAAATGGGCAGAAGACATGAACAGACATTTCTGCAAAGAAGACATCCAGATGGCCAACAGACACATGAAAAAGTGCTCAACATCACTCAGCATCAGGAAAGTACAAATCAAAACCTCAATGAGATACCACCTCACACCAGTCAGAATGGCTAAAATTAACAAGTCAGGAAATGACAGATGTTGGTGAGGATGCGGAGAAAGGGGAACCCTCCTATACTGTTGGTGGGAATGCAAGCTGGTGCAGCCACTCTGAACCTCTGTTCTGTTCCTCGAACCAGACTTGATTCCTGTCCCCGTCCCCTTCTTGGGTTTGCCTCCCTCTAGTGGCATTTAGTATACATGTGGTCTCTCCTGATAGATTTCTTAGAGGGTTGTGTGTTTGATACACTTTTGCAAACTCCACCATAACGATACATCACTTAATCTATAACACACAAATTTTTCATCAGCTATGCAGATCAGACCAGAGTTTGACTAATTGTGCATGATAAGCAGTTGAATAGTCATAATTGGTAACACTGATGCCATGTCATATATGTGTTCATTTCTCAAAAATTGTATCCTAAGTTTCATTTTGGCAGTTTCAGTTAAAAAACAGGGTTTTCCCAAACATTTTTCCAGCTTTTCTTCTTGAGGAGGAACCAACTGAATTCCTTCTACATCATTGATTTCTCCAGTTCTTAGACCAAGGACTATATAATTCTGCTCCTCAGGATTTGAAGGTTAAGGAAGGATTGGGATATAGGTAGTAAGTATATGGATATTTTTGAGAAAAAAAATTTAGAGAAATCTCACTAGATACTAATATGGAAGAACTTTGTCATCTGTATAACTTAGATCTCTCAAGCTCAGCAAGTGGATAGTAGTAGAACTTGCAAGGTCAAAATGCCCATTATGTGGAATTCTGTGATTTAATAAGCATGGTCATATCAAAGAAAAAAATGTAAACTAAAAGTGGCCAGACCTTCTTGAGTTTTTAGGTTATAACTCATATAAGCAATGGTTCTTTTTTACAAAAGTAATCTCTATACCCAACGTGGGGCTCAAACTCACGACCCCAAGATCAAGAGTTGCATGCTTTTGTGGCTGAGCCAGCCAGGGGCTCTGGTTCTTAATAATAGTAGGTCTCTTCTGAAAATACTGTGGCTAAAAGGAAAACATAAAAACTAAAATTTTTATTAGAAGCGCAGTTCATAGTCCTCTAAATCATGAACTGTCCTATACACGGAGGATAGGGTAGCAGAGCATATAAAAGTGGGGTACAGTAACTCATAAGCAGACACCTGAAGGAAAGTGAAATGAGGAAACATAAAAACAAATCCAACTTTCATACTCTTTCTAATGGGCTTTCTTAGAATTTTTCAATTTATGGTCCAATATATCTGTTTCCTGAATCGTATGATAAATGTATTGTTCTAGTGATTCTTTCGATCTTTAAGTTATAAAATGTTTGGTAAAAAACCATTAGCTTATAGGTAGCCATATAATCTATAAATAGCAAATAATTATATCTCTATTTAAAAATATTTATATTTCTTATTTCTATTTAAAAATACTTCTATTCCTTACTGCTGTTTCTTGTATCATATATACTGGCTAAAACCTCAGGTGCAATGTTGAGTAGATGTTATGACAGCAAGCATCCTTTCCTGTTCTTTTTCTTTTAAGAGAAATGTTTCTAAGGCTTTAACACATTTGGATTTTAATTGATCGTCTATATCTGGATTAAAGGAATTCCCTTCAATTCCTGTTTCTCTAGGAAATTGACTCATAAATAGTTGAATTTTATCAGATTTTTTTCTTTATCTATTGGGATAATCATGTGGGTCTTCCTACTTTAATCTGTTCTGTAAATTAAACTAAGAGTAGTGAAAATATCCTTGATAGTTTAAAAATTTGAAAACTTAAAAAAAGAGGAGATCCTGCCTTTTGTAATTATTATTATTTTTTTCTATACACTCCTGGACTTGGTTCGTAAATACTTATTTCAGATTTTTGTATCGGTGGTTACAAGAGGAATGGACCTGTCAACTTTAGTATCAAAAAGAAAAAGGAAAGAAACCATTAGCTCCACCCATGAGCTGTATGGGGGTGGGGTCTGTGGGTCTGTCTGTGAAAGAGCGGGAGTTTTCCTCCCTGGGTATTCGCCTGGCGCTCCTTGTTGCGTCCTGGGCAGTGTGCAGAGGAGAGGGGAGGCTTGCAGCTGTGGGGCGTGGCGTGGCGGGGGCGTGGCGTGGCGGGGGCGGGGCAGGAGGGAATCCCTGGCGCGGTCCTGTGAAAACCCTGCCTTCCAGAACGGGCACCGCCGCCAGGAGGGAAGCCCGTCACAGGGGAAACGTGTGTTTGTTCACAAGGCAGGGGGCAGCTGCTCTGACAGCTGCCGCGCGTGGCCATAGCTTCCGCCATGACAGGCATTTCCCCGGGGAGGGAGAAAGTATCCCAGGGAAGACAGGACCCACGACAACGAAGTTGTCATCTCTCTGAGGTCCGATGGGAGAATGCTGTCAGGCAGGCTGCTTCTCAGGGATTAGAGCTCTGGCGCCTTGGAGAATGGCTTGCTCAGTTTAAAAGCTGTCACTTACTTGAGAGACAATTGCAATAGCGTGCACTCAGCCTCACCCAGCCTTTCTCCTATCTCAGATCAAAACGTCTCCTTTCTCACTCTGCTGATCAGATATGCACGCGGCAAGGGCGATGTCTTCATCGAGCCTGCCCCTTACTCACCAGCTATACTGATGGGGGGTTTGCTCTTCTCACTGACTGAAGGTGACAATGTCCCATGTATTCTATTGAACTAAGAAATGACATTTTACTCTCACAAGGCAAAAAGTTAGCTTAAGCTTCAAACGATGATTCTTGGCTAGAATTTAAATAAAAATAAAAGCATAAAATAATGCTGTAATAGACCCTCTTCCTCTGGTTCTGTCTCTGGTTATTGCTTGGATTTTTAGCCTAATTCAAGGGAACTGAATCGAGTCTAAGAATAATTTAATTTCTTGCTTCCCTGCCAAGAAAAAAAAAAAAGCTTATAACATAAGTTATCCAACAGAGTCTAAAGACTTACATATAATCACTACTGTCTTTTTTTTTAAAAGATTTTATTTATTTATTCATGAGAGATAGAGAGAGAGAGGCAGAGGCAGAGGGAGAAGCAGGCTCCCCGCGGAGCAAGGAGCCCGATGCAGGACTCGATCCCAGGACCCTGGGATCATGACCTGAGCTGAAGACAGACGCTTAACCGACTGAGCCACCCAGGCGTCCCTAATCACTAATGTCTTAATCAGAGAGTCTTGACCAGGCACCTATGAGCTTCAGAGCAGGGGGTGAGAATGAGCCTGTGTGTGTTAAGTTTTTGGTTTATGTACGTTTGTGAATTTTTATTTATTTATTTTTTAAAGATTTTATTTATTTATTCATGAGAGATAGAGAGAGGCAGAGGCAGAGGGAGAAGCAGGCTCCCCGCGGAGCAGGGAGCCCGATGCGGGACTCGATCCCAGGACCCTGGGATCATGACCTGAGCTGAAGGCAGACGCTTAGCCAACTGAGCCACCCAGGCGTCCCCGTTTGTGAATTTTTAAAATGAGGAGCTGTACTACCTTCCTTATATTCTTAAGATATCCCAAATACCAAAAATGTTAAGAACCACTGATCTGGCAGAATGTGTTTTTTGTTGTTGTTTTGTTCTTTGTTTTGTTTTGTTTTGAAGTATTAGTATACCCTCTTAGAGAAACAGCAAAATATCCTAGACAGTGACCAGTTTGGTTTCCTCTTTTCTGAGGTCACTTTTAAAAACAGATATAAGGATTCAAGGGAAACTAAAATTGACTGATAATTGTTTTTTAAAGTTTCATTTTTAGCTTTTATAATGTTGAATATGATATATCCTCTTTGATAAAATGCATTATTGAAAATACCACAAGAAGACAGGTTACATTTCGTTTCTACCTCCATGGTGCTCTCGTATGGAAGTAGATATTTTTGACTAGTTCTCAACTACTGAGCTAAGTGGGCAGGTCACCTGTGGATTGTCAGGTTACCTTAAGTGGAAACTAGTTTGCTGAGGGAAATAAGAAACTCTTCAGGGAATTTAATTTTAACATAACTCTTAGGCATGCAGTTGTGTTCATTTTCTATTAAATGTTGATAATAATTACACTGGCTATCTTTTTAGCTATTGGAAAATTTAAAAATTATATATTATATAATATATAAAAAGAATATGGTAAAACTGGGGAATTTGACACGTGGCTTCATTTCATTTTCAGAATGTATGTTGAACACTAAATGAATTTATTTTCTGCATAGGAATTTCAAGTAGTTATTCACCAATTTTATATGGTACATGCTAGATACCAGGCACACATCTGGCTGCTGGGGATACACCTGGGGACAAAAGGGACAAAATCCTTGTTTTCCTGGAATTTATATTCTAGCGGGAAGAAATGCAATAAATGAATAAATAAATAAATGTGAAGTTCAACATCAAATAAGATTTTGCTGTGAAGCAAAAGAAAATAGGGTAAAGGAAAAGAGAGTTATGGCTGTTTAAGATAAGGTGGTCCACTGAAGCTTCTGCGGGGGGGCAACTTGAGGGCATAGATAGAAATAAAATAAGGATGCAAGTTATGCAAAATATAGAGGAAGAAAGAAGGAAAAGAAAAAGAAAAAAAGGAAGGAAGAAAGAGTAAGAAAAAAGGAAAGAAGAAAAGAGCACATGCTAAGCTATGAGGACCTCACTGAAGTAACTTATAAGTAATTATCTTAACATTGAATGTGACAGATGTATTTAAAATATTATGCACATACAACACACACCAGACAGCAGGCATCCAAATAGAACATCTCTTTTAGTTAAGTATTACATTTTTACCAATGCAGTAATTCTGGTAATATTTGAGAATGCCTATTTAGAAATTGCTTTTAGAAACAGTTTATGAACTGTGCAATAATTCAGTCTCATTATTATATACTTGGGAGTTCATTTTTGACAGAGTACTTTACCAGCTTGATCACCCACTTCTTTCTTTAGATTTGGCTCTGATGGTTTCTGGCTATTTCCAAAAATCAATGTACACTCAAAAGATGGAGGAATGCAAGCAGAAAAAATGGAATGCTAGCCTGAAGGCCATTTCAACTGGCCTTTCCAAAAAAAAAAAAAAAGAAAGAATGAAAAAGATTTGAGCAACTACTTTTAAAATAGTTTTTTGAGTATAGATGATACACAGTGTTACATTAGTTTCAGGTGTACAACATAGTGATTCAAGTTCTTAATACATTATGCTATACTCAACACAAATGTAGCTACCATCTGTCCCCATACACTATTACCATGTCATTGACTATATTCCCCATGCTGTGCCTTTTTATTCTATAACTGGAAGCTTTATCTTCCACTGCCCTTTGTGCATTTTGTGTATACCCTCATCCCCCCCCACTTCTGACTTGTCCTCTGTATTTATAGACCTGATTCTGGTTTTTGTTTGTTTATTCATTTGTTTTATTTTTTAGATTCCACATATAAGTGCAATCATACAGTATTTGCCTTTCTCTGACATATTTCACTTAGCAATATACTTTCTACATCTCCCATGTTATTGCAAATGGCAAGATTTCATTCTTTTTTTATGGCTGAGTAATAATCCATTGTGTGAGTGCACGTGTGTGTGTGTGTGTGTGTACATCACATCTTCTTTATCCATTCATCTATTGTTGGGCACTTGGGTTGCTTCCATATCTCAGCTATTGTAAATAATGCTGCAATAAATATAGGGGTACATATATCTTTTCAAATTAGTGTTTTCATTTTCTTTGGGTAAATATTCAGTAGTGGAATTATTGGATCATATAATATTTCTATTTTTAATTTTTTGAGGAATCTCCATACTGTTTTTCCACAATGGCTATACCAATTTACATTCCCAGCAATAGTGCAAGACAGTTCATTTTTCTCCACATCCTCAGCAACACTTGTTATTTCTTGTGTTTTTTATTTTATCCATTTTAACAGGTGTTAGGTGATATCTCATTGTGGTTTTGATTTCCATTTTCCTGACGATGAGTGATGTTGAGCATCTTTTCGTGTGTCTGTTGATTATCTGTATGCCTTTTTTGAAAAAAAATGTCTATTTGAGTCCTCTGCCAACTTTACTGAATTAATTTATTATTTCTAGTAGTTTTTTGGTAGAGTCTTGAGGATTTTTTATGTATAATATCATGTCATCTGAAAATAGTGACAGTTTAACTTCTTCCTTACCAGAATAGATGCCTCTTATTTCTTTCTTTCTTTTTTTTTTTTAAGATTTACCTATTTATTTTGAGAGAGAGAGATTGGGGGCAGGGAGAGGGAGAGAGAGAACCTCCAGCAGACTCCCCACTGAGCATGGAGCCAGACCAGGATGGTGGGGTGGGAGGGGGGCGGTGCTCAATCCCATGAAGTTTTCTTATGAAGTATTCAAAATTGGATGCAATATCTAGATAAATAAATAGATGCGAAGACTAAAAGAAAAAAAAGAAAAAATTAAGGACAATGTATTAATCCCTAAGACCTATGCCAAGTATGATCACTTTTTCTGAGGTTCTAAAGCCCTTTTGGTAAATATACTTCACTAAGCCAGATACTTCTTCCTCTACTTTAAGTTATCACTTGGGTCCTTTCTTTTCCTTCCACATAATCTTGCATCCATCGGTACTACCAATGGTAGACAGGATTCCAGTGTGTTTCTCAAGAGGTTTTTTTCCCCACACCTTTTAATCTGTTCATGCAAATGAATATCTAATGGTAGGGACATCACAGGGAGCCTTGAACTCTCTGACCTACCATGTAAAGTTTCATACACACACACACTCTCTCACACACACATATACACACTTACATACATATGTATGTATATACTTATAGTCAATCCTCAATATTCATGGATTCCATGTTTACAAATTTGCCTACCTGATAAAATTTATTTGTAACCCCCAAATCAATACTCGGGTGTTTTCATTTTCATTCCTGGACAAGCACAGAGAGGTGAAAAATTTGACTCTTCTGACACACATTCTCAGCTGAGGTCAAGCAAGGTGACATCCTGCCCTCTTGTTTTGGCTCTTAGAGTCTTAGTGCTTTTTATGGTCCATTTATTACCATGTTTTTCACATTCTTGTTCTACTTATTGGTGGTGTTTTTTTCTGTTTGAAATGGCCCCCAAGTGTAGCGCAGAAGTGCTACTAATGTTTCTGAGCCCAAGAAGGTTGTGATGCGCCTGATGAAGAAAATACATGTTAGATAAACTTTGCTCAGGCATGAGTTATAGTGCTGTTGTTTGTCGGCTCAATGTTTATGAATCAACAAGTATATGAAATATGGTGTCTTTAAACAGAAACACACACAGAAGCCAAACTTATGTATTGATTGGTTGATGAACGTGTGACCAGAGGCTTGCAGTAAGCTAACCCAATATTTCCTATAGGAGTAATGGTTCAGAATTTGCCAATTCAGTGTTTTTGGTAAATTTATAGAGCATAACTACTACAAATAATGAAAACCTACCGTGTGTGTGTGTTTGTATACAAATTTATTTACTTACTGTCATTTTTAAGTAATTAATTAAAAACAAATAACTTTACAGTAAATGAAAAATCAATAGGCATCAGAGTAGATACTATGAAAGATGCATCAAGAAGGCATTGTTCTTGGGTGAGAGAAAAGGGAAGATAGTGATCAAAGGGTGCAAACTTTAGTTATAAGATGAATAAGCTCATAATACATTATAAGCCTAATGTACAGCATGGTGAATATTGTTAATAATAATATATACTTGAAATTTTCTAAGAGAGTAGATCTCAAATGTTCTCACCACAATAAAAAAGGTTAACTATGTGAGGTCCTGGGTGTGTTGATTAGTTTGATTGTGGTAATTATTTCATAATATATACATATATCAAAACATCACATTGTACACCTTAAAAATATATAATTTTTATTTGTCAATCATTACATCAATAAGGCTGGAAAAAAGGAAAGACATTGTTCTTTGAGGTTGAGAAGATATGAATAAGTTTCTCAGAATTGACTAGATGAAAACTGTGTGTATTTAAGGAGGCAATTCTAGATCTGGAAGGGAAACAGAGTAGAGATGGACATCTGTATAACACTGTGAACAGGAGTTGGAACTCTGGAGCCAGAATGCCAGGATTAAACCCTGGCTCTGCCACTTCCTGAGCGGCTGGCTCTTCCCCAAGCCTGTTTCCTCTTCTTCCTGGGCATACCAGCAGGCTCCATAAATGTGTCCACATAACTGTGTTCTAGCCAATGGAATGTGAACAGGAGTGATGTGCACCACTTCCAGAGCTGGCTGGAAACTGACTGTCTGCCTCCCTATATTCTTTCCCCATGTGCCAGTTCATGGAGACAAGCACTGTATGGTAGGCAGAGTAATAGCCCCGTCAGAGATGTCTAGGTCCTAATCCCCAGAACCTGTGAGTTTGGTAGATTACATGGCAAAGGGTTGCAGATGGAATTAAGGTTGCTAGTCAGCCCACCTTAAAATAATGAGATAATCCTGGATTATCTGAGTGGGCCCAATGTAATCACAGGGTCCTTAAAAGCAAAAGAGGGAGGTAAAGAGAGAATCAGAGAGATGGCAACATGTGAAGGACTTGGACTGACATTGTTGGCTTTGAAGATGTTAGAGGGCCATGAGCCAAAGAAAGCTGGTCTAAAAGCTGTGAAGGATAAAGAAACATAGATTCTCCTTTAGAGCCTCCAGAAAGGAATGCAGACCTGCCAACAACCTGATCATAGCCCAGGGAGACTTGTGTCTGATAGCTGATCTACAGATCTGTGAGATACTTACGCTGTCTGAAGCCACTAAATTTATGGTCATTTGTTACAGCAGTAATAAGAAATTAATATATACTACAACCTTGAAAGCCATGTGTTGAAGATGTCAGAGCCATCAAAGGGAGGGAGTATCAGTCCTTGTATCAGCTCTTGAAAGCAGCAATCAGTCAAAACACCTGCTTTGGATTTGACATGAACAAAAATTAAAATTCTATTGTTTTGGAATTTGTTTTTATAGTGGCCAGTGTGTTACCTTGATTAAAACAATCTGGTAAGTCGCAAAGCCCCTCATTGTCTTAGTTTCCTCATATGTAAAACATGTTGCAATATTACTTGGAGGTTGGTCTTCCTCACCTCAAATTTATCTTCAAGTTAAAGATCTGATTTCCAGCCTGATATGCAGGTATTCTATTTTCTAGAATTCCTTCCTGATTGTTAAGAGGATTAAATGGGTTAATATATGTAACTCACTTAGAATGAATACTGACATAGATTGAGGACCATTAAGGTGTTAAACTCTGTTGCTGTCATCCGGGAATGTGAGGGGAAAACGAAGGTGGAATTTTGGGAGAATGAATGAATCAACATAGGGATTGCAATGGATGGAGCATGGTCAAAATTCTACAAAAACACTTAGTCATGGTGGGGGCGGGATGTATTATGCATCTGTACTGCCCATAATTGATCTAATCTTGCTTTCAGTTCAGGAGGGGAAGAGTACTGATGCTTTGATTATAGAGATTCTATGGAATATAGAGAGTTTGCCCTATATTGGGCACTAAATAGAATGGCACATTCTGGAGTGTACCACTTTTTCTCCCTCCCTCCCTCCCTTCCTTCCTTCCTTCCTTCCTTCCTTCCTTCCTTCCTTCTTTCCTTCTTTCCTTCTTCCCTCTTCCTTCCTCTTTTTCTTTTTTCCTTCTTTTCTTTTTTCTTCTTTTATATAGAAATAACTTCCTTCTTCCTTTTTTGGGGACTTTTGAATACACAAAGTTTTGGGGATTGCGTAAGGAATTTTCACTCTCATAGATGACATGTTCATAGAAATATGAAGAAGCAGGAATCATAAGATCTCCATACTAAAATGAAAGATTTCTTAAGGTAAACTTGGGTACAAATTATTACCAGTAGAATGTTTAAGAAATGCTTTGCAAAGAAGCATTGGCAATTTTATAACTTCATTTTCCTTAGTTACTATAGCAACAGTCAGGAAAAAATAAAGACTCACCAAACACGGTCATCAGAACTCTCTCTCAGTTGCCCATCTTCCCAAAGACATTAAATGAAATCCATACCCCAGGAGTCCAGCTTCATTCCTGCCACTCAGCAAGGCATTGATCTGCAAAATAAAATGAAAAATATACAAAGAATGAAGATGAATCAATAGGCATTATATTTCTAGGCTTCAGCATTTTCCATGGGGAAAAAACCCCCAAAACTTATGATGGGTGTTCCCATGCTTTAGAAGTCAACAACTTCTAAATTTTGGTGAAATGAGCCCTTTTGGAGAATTATTTATATACAATAATTATGTAAGCTTGAACATCTATAAAAATTAAAATTTATAAATATGAACCCAGGGGGCTATAGATTAGAAATGTTGGCAAAGTGTATGATGGTTGGTATGCCACTTTTTTCTAGGTTTTCTTAGGTATTTTCCATGCTGCTTGTTGGTAATGAGGAAAACCAGGTGTTAATTGCTAGGCTGCTCCAAGTTACCTTGTCTTTTTGATTTAAATAAAGTGACTCAACTCTCTTCCTACAAAAAACAGAGACACAGGGTTTCTTCCAGACGTCTCGGGAGTTTTGGAAGTGTTACTTTTTCTTCTTGATCATCTCTGGCCATGCTTTCCCTCTACCCCAGGACCTGCCAATTGCAGGCACTTCCTCCTTGGTACCATCTGGCATTGACCATCACCCAGATTCTTTTGACATTTAAAAGATCACACACACATACTAGACTCTTCTAGTGGTTTTTAATACAATTTAAGGATAAGGTGGGTGATGTATTACACAGAGTGTTATGCAACAAGTGTGCTAAAATTGAATAATATTTGAATCAATATTGAATAATATTGAATCAATATTGAATTAAATAAAGTTGCTTGGTCATTTTCCTTGACCTTCTTGCTATGAAGAGTCCCGGTTTCTGGCCATCTTGTTGGGCTCCTTCTTTTTATTCCCCCTCGCATCCAATCCTCTTATGTCTCTCTCACGCTGTCTGTCTCATGCTGTTGGAAGAAGCTCCAAATTCCCTCTTGTTGTAGTATGTCACAGAATTTTACTTTATTTTATTTTATTTTATTATGTTATGTTAGTCACCATACGTCACATCATTAGTTTTTGATGTAGTGTTGCATGATTCATTGTTTGCATATAACACCCAGTGCTCCGTGCAGTACGTGCCTCCTTAATACCCATCACCAGGCTAACCCATCCCCCCACCCCTCTCCCCTCTAAAACCCTCAGTTTCTCGGAGTCCATAGTCTCTCATGGTTTGCCTTCCCCTCTTTTATTTCTTTGTCTTCTAGATTGCTCATTTTCACCTTTCCTCTTCAAACCCAAAACAGCCACTTACAGTTTAGTTTAAATAAAGAGCCATTTATCACAGAGATAAGTGATGCCATTTACTTAGAATTCCTCTAGTCAATATTGGCTCTGAGTGATTGCTTCATTCTCTTCCGTGGAGAATTGAGGGTAGAAATTCATATTTGTATGAAATGACTAATTTTACACGAATCAGTCTGTGATGTTTAATAATTCTGACCAATATGAGATCAGTTTTAGGGATAAATTGTCTTCTCAGTTTTACACATGAAGAAGTTGATGGACATATGGAGGTTGTTATTTGTCTAAAATCACAAAGCCAGCAAGTGGCAGAACTAGACTTTGGTCACAGGTCCTTGGGTTACTATGACAGGATTCTTGACAATACACCAACTGATATGCATTAATGATATACATTAATAAGATAAGCTGCATATAGAAACTTCAAGGGAATAGTTGGAAATCGTAGACTTGTTACATAATGAGTCTGAGGTGTTGGCTTCAACCAAAGAAATGAGAAATTTTATGGAAAGGTCACGGAAGAGCTTTGTTAACTTTTAAACAATTGGATATTGAAGTCTGTGGAGATTAGAAGATGTGGTCCGATTAGTAGTCTGCTAAGCTACGATTATGCCTCTGACAGTGACTCCAAAGTACATTTTGGAAAGGACATGTTTGTGTTCTGTGACATTAACTTCAAAATGTTATAGTTGTAGCTGAAAAAAGTCCTAACTTCCCTTGGTCAATTTGTGGAATCATCCATGAATTTTACCAAACTCTCCAAAGGTCCTAGTTTTTGTCTGCAATATCTTTAGATTTTATAAATATACTGTACAAAGTAATTAATTTTTTATATGTGTCCTAAAATGCCCTTTAAAAATTTGATGATGGGATGAAATATCCTGTCATTGTGGCAGACTAAGTTATGAAGTACAAACTTTTTTTTTTTAAAGATTTATTTATTTATTTGAGAGAGCGAGAATGAGAGAGAGAGAGAGTACATGAGAGGGGGGAGGGTCAGAGGGAGAAGCAGGCTCCTCGCTGAGCAGGGAGCCCGATGCGGGCCTCGATCCCGGGACTCCGGGATCATGACCTGAGCCGAAGGCAGTCGCTTAACCAACTGAGCCACCCAGGCGCCCTGAAGTACAAACTTAACATGTTAGTGTTGGGTTAAAATTTACACACCACGGTTAGGCAAAAATAGTAATTGTCTACCTGCAACTGATCTCCTCTTGCTTAGGAGTCTCAGTTTATACCGAAGCTGGAATGTGGGGGTATTCAGTCCTGGAATTAAACTTGCCAATTAAAGGTAACCTAGTTCTTTTACTTACAATACTCTCTTTCAGATTAATTCAGCATTATTTGAGTAAACAGGCAGTTCAGAATTTAATTTCCTGCTGGATAAGTTTCTTCTATCTCTTCACTTGGCCTTCTCAAGATGGTGCCAGGGTGCAGGGAGATCTTTGGTATCCCCATGGCATTCATGAGCATGAGTGCTCTACTTCAGTGGAGTTGTCTTGTCCTGCTTGCTTCTGTGCATAGGTCTCTGACCGCACCACTCAAGTGGGTGTGTCCTGTGCTCTGTTCTCAGGGCATGGGTAGATAACCACGGGGATTAACCAGGCCCCACTCCGCTGTCAGCCACTCTCCAGATCCATGTAGATCTGACTGTGACTCCCAGGTGATTCCTGGCTTGGTTGACCTTCACTTCCTCAGCTGGCTAGTGGCTCACTTCACCCTGTAGGAAGACAATTCTCCATGGGTCTCTGGCATGTCTGCATGTCTTGTGAGCAAGGCACTTAGTTCTGGTGTATCATTTCAAGGGTATTCGTGTACTCAGCAGACTCAGAAGGTATTGATGCTGTCTCTGTCCAGAGCAAAGAGCAGGCATGGTGATTGCTTTCATGGAAGAGTTTGCCTGCATAGTTATCTTAAGTCTTCTTTGTGTAGCCCTGTGGGACTGGGGCTTGGAGACCAAGAAGAAGTACCAACAGGCAGGCTGTTGATGTTGCTATGACTCATGAACGGTCCTTCAACTCCATCTTAGGAGTCTGGTGTTGTCTTCCAATATCTGTGAAACAGTGGTACTCTATCTTAATTACCTTTCAATCAAAGTAAAACCTCAGACCCTTCTAGTCCTTAACGTACCCCTCACGGAGGAGACCCTTGGCAATCACACAGCCAGCACCTTCAACTTTCTTTTGAGTTTAACATGGGGCAGGGACACCAGGAGGGTTTGTGATCCTATCTGTACCATTCACAGGCTGTGAGGAACTGGAAAGGGCTCTCAAGTCCCCTCCCTGCCTAAAGATACAACACCACCATTTCCATTCTACCATGGCCATGGTAGAATGGAATTTAGGGTAGAAATTCATATTTGTATGAAATGGCTAATTTTACACGAATCAGTCTGTGATGTTCAATAATTCTGACCCATATCAGATCAGTTTCATCTCCCTAAAGATTGTCTCCCAACAGGGTGAAGTGAGCCACTAGCTGGGTAGTATAATGAAGGTCAACCAAACCAGGAATCACCTGGGAGTCACAGTCAGATTTATATGGATCTGGAGAGTGGCTGAGAGCTGAGTGAGGCCTGGTTTAAACCCCATTATTATCTACCCATGTGCTGAGAACAGAGCACAAGGCTTCCCTCAACTGGCACCAGCCACCCCCTTAGTCTCTCCAAAGACCCAATAGGAAGAGGAGCTTCAGGCTCACTCATTAATCTTGACTCTTGATTCATAAAGGAAGTTTTTGTATAGCTGAAGGGCATCAAGACATACGAACTTCACCAGTTATAAAATAAATAACTCCTGGAATGAAAAGTACAACATAGGGAATATAGTCGATAATACTATGATAACTTTGTATGGTGACTACACTTGTAATGTATAGAATTATCAAATCACTATGTGATATACCCGAAACTAATATAACACTGTACGTCAGCTATATTTCTTGTTTTTTAAGTTTTTTTTAATTTATTTAAATAATCTCTACAGCCAACATGGGGCTTGAACTCACAACCCTGAGATCAAGAGTCGCATGCTCCTCCAACTGAGCCAGCCGGGTGCCCCTATGTCAGCTGTATTTCAGTGAAAAAGAAGTTTTTGTCATTTAGAAACCTAGTTTTTTCTTTCAACAAAATCTATTTCTTAAGACTGTGGCTTGACTTTATGCTTAAGGATGCTATGCTGTAAGTCAAAGGCTGTAACTGACTTGTCTTTTTTTTTTTTTGATAACTGACTTGTCTTATGTGCATTCTTTTTTTTTAAGTTTTTTTTTTAAAGATTTTATTTATTTATTTGAGAGAGAGAGTGAGCACAGAGGGAGAGTGAGAGGGAGAAGCAGACTCCCCACTGAGCAGAGAGCCTGATGCGGGGCTTGATCCCAGGATCCTGATCTGATCCTGATCAGATCATGACCTGAGCTGAAGGCAGATGCCTAACCAACTGAGCCACCCAGGTGTCCCTCTTATGAGCATTCTTGCTCAAAAGATCCCAGTTCTCCACCAGACTGTGTGTTACCCTAGCTGACAAAGAGGAAAAGGATCACACTGATTCGTTTCAAAAATATTATTCCTATATTACATATACGTATTTGCATAGATAGTGAATAAATACATACAGGCTTTCTTAACATGTCTTCGCGTATGAGAGGAAATAACAAGAAATCAATTCAGAAGTATACATTCACAAACCTTCAGGCTGTAATAACTTTAGTCAGTGATATATAGTAGTTATATATTAGTTAATGGATTCATTAACCTATTAATTCACCAGTAGTTAAAATAAATTGCTAATCCTTTCCTTCACTGAAAAACAAACAAAACAAAACAATCCTGAGACTAGAATTGTCATTGTTTTTCCAGAAAAGAAAATGTGAGGAGGTGAGCTCTTATATTGCTTCCATGTAGAGGTTAGCTTTAAGAGAAATGGGTTGAAACTGTCATGTAAGTGCATCATACATACTGTGGATTCGTTGCAAAGCAACCTGGAGTTGGAGAACTTTTCTCATGGCATTCTCAACATCTTCTTGAGTGGTTGGCACAAGCAGGGACCAAGAAACTGAAGTAAAGCTCTTCAGCAGTGGGGACACAGAAACCTGCCAAAAGGAGCTTACAGAATTTTTAACCTGAAAATATCTATATCTGTATCTTTGTTATTCCCTAGGCTGTTATTTAACAATTTTAAAATTTACCTCTAATTTGGAGAATAAGTTGAGTGAAGGGAAATTGATCAAATAGAAATCAATTATCTTAAAACCGTAGAGTTAATTCTTCTTAATGTGCTATCATATCTTAATAATGATCTTAAATAAATAATAATCCTCTTCAACAATGAATGAAGGTACAACTTTCAATGCTGTTAAAGTCTAATGAGTGTATACTAATGAGTGTGTAAGTATATGAAATGAGAAAATTGATCTAATCTCATAGTTTGCTTCCAACTCTGACAGCTCTGAGTCCATAGTGCTGCCAAATGTAGCCTATGGTTCATATCTTCCCTGTTGGGTGAAATTCGTTTTAAGTGTCACTGATAATCATTTCATTTAGGACTTGGTGCCTGTACTTTTAGAATTTTGTCCAAATGTTTGGATTAAAAACAAAATTCCTTTGGAACTTTTTCTTATTGCATAGATACTATTATATTCGTTTTGAAATAGCATACTGATCTGAAACATAGAAGTTTCTAAATATCTATGGTTTGCTTATGGTGCACCTTCCAACCCCAGAGCTGGACTGTTGATTCATCCATCACTTGTATTTTCAGCTAGTACTTAAGCCAAGGTGTCACACTGGGAAATTTGGCCGTTTTATGGATTGTTCATCTCATTTTTCTTGGCCTTTCTCTGTCTTTCCATTTCCTATTTTTTGAAGCTAGGGATTTGCTTGTGTTGTCTGGGTTCTCAGGATTTCCACTGTATTTGTCAGCTCAGGCTGCCATGACAAGTTACCACAGCCTGAGTGGCTAAAACAACAGATATTTATTTTCTCACAGCTCTGGAGATTGGACATCCAAGATCAAGCTGCTGCAGGACTGGTTTATGGTGAGACCTCTTCCTGGCTTGTAGATGTGCACCTTCCCCTCTGTTTTCACATTGCATTTTCTTACCTCTCCCTTTCCAGGGAGAGAGAGAAAGAGAGTACATGCACACATGAGAGAGTGCGTGAGCGAGCATGCTCTGGCATCTCTTCCTTTTCTTATAAGGAAACCATTCCTTTAGGATTAGGGCCCTACCCTTAGGACCCCATTTAATCTTATTTACCCCTGAAAGGCCCCATCTCCAAATCCAGTCACATTGAGCATTAGGGCTTTAACATATGAATTTTGGGGGATACAATTCAGTCCATAACACCCATCATCATTCCCTGCTCATGCTCTAAAATATCTTCTGCCTTCACCCTTCCTCAAAATCCAAATGTACATAATAATACAAAAATAAAAAAAAATCCAAATGTATTTGTCCCTACTCTTAGGATTATTCTCTTTGCTCATTAAATGAGCCAGTTTTTGGTGACTACTAATGGGTAAGACATTAACTGTAGCCTAAGATAATACATTTGTATTTAAAAAGGAATATTCTGCAAATGCTACCTTACTGCAAGTTAAGTAATATGTATTGCTATAGGTGGCAATCTTAGCCACACCTAAGTGGAAAACATAAAGGCTTTCAGAACCCTACCATGGATGTCATTCTGTGAGAACCTTGCCTTGCCTGTCCATCACAATGTCTGTAGACTTCTGTTTTGTCAGTGTGCTCGTCTTAAAAAGGGAAATTACAGACAGGATATCTCCAGTTAGTCAGATCTTACTGACAACTGGACAGTGCCATCATTATTCTAATGCATGGTCAAGAAATAACTAGTCAAAGATGTTTTCAAGATAGCTGAATCAAAGGATTAAGCATAAACTTTCAAGATCATAGGGCAGAAGACTGTTCTTGACCTAGTGACCCCAGTAAAGGGAGCTTGAAAAGTTGCTACCATCCTAATAAGGGATGTTTGTCACTAAAGTATTCATTAAAATGGAGGACCTTGGGGCGCCTGGGTGGCTCAGTCGTTAAGCGTCTGCCTTCGGCTCAGGTCATGATCCCAGGGTCCTGGAATCGAGCCCTGCATCGGGTTCCCTGCTCAGCTGGAGGCCGTTTCTCCCTCTCCCACTCCCCCTGCTTGTGTTCCCTCTCTCACTGTGTTTCTCTCTGTCAAATAAATAAATAAAATCTTAAAAAAAAAATGAAGGACCTTGAGGAACTTTCTGACACCTGGCATCAAAGGATGCTTTGAGCTTTTGTTCTTCTTGCTACTGATTTGTCCAGACTGTGTTTGAAATGGTAATGTTTTGGTTTCCTTGATACCTGGTGAACCCTACTAATTCTCTGAGTAGGCTTCCTTAAAAAATAATATTTGGCTTTCAGCTCTGTATGTGGATTTATTCAGAATATAGTTTTGCATTTGGAAGAGCATTTTATTAAGCTTTGAACCCCCAAATTTTTCAAAAGGACTCCCTTTTACCTCAGAGTCCAGAAATGCATTCACCATTGGGGGAGCCTTCTTTTTGTTCAATTCAGAAAGTTTGCCTAGTAGGTAACAGTATCTGTGATTCCAGGGGTTTCCATAGTGTAGTGGTTATCACATTCACCTAACAATATCTGTGATTCCAGACAAACACAACATATTTCTCATGAACAAAACCCACCAGTCACATCTGATGTGGAAGAAAACCATGGTGGCTGTTATTTGCTAGCATCCAGAGAGATCTCTTTGTGCACCCCATGTTTCCATTTATTGTAAGCACTTTGCAGGCTCGTGTTTACTCTCATCATTGTCCCAGAAGCCCTACAGTTATTGTTGTATTTTGTGAATCTCATGAGCCAAATGGAAACAAATAATTCTTGAACAAATGGAAAATTTCAATGTAATAGATATATTCTCAGACATTCAAGAAGAGTCTTGATGAACTGGTTAAAGTCACTGGGAAGATTTTAGGCAGACAATATGTCTAGTGGTTTTGAGAGCTGATTATGTTGGGCTAAAGGTAAGCAAAGGAAGGCTTTCAGAGACTTAGAACACAGGGGATTCTGTTTTGCACCACATCATTAGGTGACCGTCCTAGTTGCTTTAGGAAATTTACTTCAATCATCACAAGAATATGTTCAGGTTAAGTCCTTATCTTTAATATCAGAAAAGCTCAGGTTAACATCTTCCATGAGAACATTCTTGTTTGTGACTCTGAGATAATAGGTTGGTGCCACTAACATTAGCCAAGTCTTTCTACACCAGCGGTCCCTCCTTGCTAATTTTGTGGGTCATAAGAATAAAGAGGACTTTTAGGAATGAAAAGCAACGTTCCTAGGCACCCTTGGTAGCTGTAGATTCCTACCATTGCTCTGGAAGACTCTAACAATGTGGCAAGACCAAAGAGAACCTGCCTGTATTATGCAATGTTTCCTTGGCTCATCCCAGCCTAGAGAGGCTTTGGCTCTGATAATGTGTATCTACCTGATTTCTTTCTGCATTCATTGTAATCCTGGCCCAATGGTTTCATTTGCTGCTGTCTGTAAGGGCATTATTATAGAGAAGTAAACTGCTGATCAGTGCAGCGCACTGTCTGGAAATTTTGAAAACACAAACAAACAAACAAAAACCTGGCCTCAAACTTCAAGATGAGGCATGGGGGAGCCGTTTGTTTGCATTTCCTAATCTGTTCCCGGGGCACACTCTTCTCTTTTTCTGTGGAAATTCAACAATAGATATATGCAGAGCTTATTAATTTGTTGCATTTCAGCTCAAATCTTGCTCAGAATTCCCCAGAACCATTAATCTTAGGCTTCTCATGAATGTGATAGATACTTCTGGTTGTATGCTTCAGTTGCCTTTGTCAAAATATGCATTTTCATTATAATGGGAAAATACATTAAATTATATTTGTTAGACACTTTGCACAGGCTGATTTTTTTCAGAAGTAGAATTCTGTCGTTCCTGTTCAGAGCAAGTGGGTTTATTCCATTTATGTCTAAATAATATTATATAGGCCCTTAAGTAACAGGTACATCAGTTAGAATGCTCTTGGCTATAAGTAACAGAAGATCTGATTACAATTGACTTCAACAGTGTAGGTTGATTGTTTTCTCACTTAACAGGAAGTCCTGAGGTGAATGTTCTTTTTGTTTGTTTTAGGCATTCAGTCATGTTATCCAGGACCAGATTTCCTTCAATCTATGATCTCTGCCATCCACGGTATGTCAGTGATGTCTATACTGAGGGACGCAAAATGACCACAGGAGCTACCATGATCACATCTGCATAAACTTGTCTTCCAATCAGGAAAAGGCACAGGGTTCGAAGGGGCAGAGTGGGGAGTTGCCCCTTCTCCACGGTGGGCAATCTTTTGTGAAAGGCCCCTCTCATCACTTTCCTTTATGTTTGTTGACCATGATTGGATCATATTCTCTCCTTAGCTGAGTAAAAGCTGTGGAGATGAGCATCAGGTATTTTAACCCATGTCTAGAATCTGGCCCTCCTACGTGGAAGAAGGACTGAAGATAGCTGTAGGAGAGTAGGCCAATGTGGCCTGGCTCTCAGGCAGGCTGGCATCACTCCCTGATGTGCCCTTTCTCATGGTGGTATGTTCCCGACTGAGACCCAGGCCACTGATTGGGCCCACTGTCTGGAAGAAAGAAGGGCATGTCTTGAAGAAAAAACTTTCAAGTCACTTTATAGCAAATTAAGCAAGACCATCCCTATAAAACACACATCCTTTGTGTGTTCAATAATTTTAGAGAAGAAATTTAGTTCTTTGAATCTCTTAAAGTGCTGTAGGTTTTGTCATTGTTGATTAATGTCCACTTTCTCCTTGAGAGCCAAGTGAGGAGAGTTTTCTGGCAACATGTTCTTTTGGTTTCCTTCTGATTTATTTTGCTGTTTCTTTATAAAAATTTCTCGGCCTTTTCCTTCTTGTCTGGCCTTTAAATATTCGTGTTCTCTGGGGTTCATTGTGTTCTTGGCCCACATCCTGCTCACCCCGCTCATCTTCACTGTCCCATCTTACAGCTCTTCTAGCCTAGATGAATCGATGACTTCCAAATCTTGTTCTCCAGTTTGTATTTCTTTATCAAGCAAGCTCCAGGTCCCTATACCAGTTAATACTGGCTGAACATTTTCACTGGTTGTCTCATCAATTCTTCAAGCTCAGATGATCCAGGCTATGTTAACCTTTTCTCCTCTTTGTGCTTACCACCCCCAGTTTGCTTTGCTTCCTTTATTCTTGTGGCCTCGGCTCTACCTAGTTATGGAAGTGTTCTCTTTCATCTTTCCCATCAAATTCCTCCCCAAGCCCTGATGGTGCTTCCTGATATTTCTGCAATCAGCCTCCTTCTGTCCATTTCTATGACACAGCCTGAGTTCAGCCACTCCTCGTGTTTCCCCTTGATTATGCATTGCAGCCCCTCTCAACGAGCACTTCAAGCTGCCACCACCCTCCCTTCTAACCCATATCCTTTGCTGCTGCAGTCCAAAGTCAAACTAATTGTCTTGAAATTCATATCTGATTAAGAGATTTCCCTTCCTTGAAATTCTTAGATGGCATTACATAAGCTGCAGGACAAATATCCAAACTCTTAGCACATTAGCATGAGACCGTCAATGACCTTTAACTTTTTTGGTTCACAGACCTCTTCAAGTTTCTGAGGCAAGGTATGAAAGGGCTCTGCCTCCTTGTAGCAAAGCACCTCTAGTGATATATGCTGATTTTCTGTTCACAGGCCTTTCTTTGCACTTTTCTCTAGGATCTTTGAAAACATGGTCTAGTCCTTTGGAGCTGCAGTACATAATGTGTCTGATACATAGTAGCCATTTCAAAGTGTTTGCTGATTGAATAATGTCTTTCCTCTTTCAATGTCTGTGTTAATGGTCAATGTAGTATACAATCTTAATATATAGGTTACTTTAGAGACGATGTGTGTATCCGTATTTCAATGGTCCCCCACTGTCGTCCTATAACAGGGATTTTCATTATCTTATTTTCTCCTTCAGTAAAAATATATGAGCATCTGACAGGATTGCAGCCTGACCGTCATACTCAAAGTTTCCATTACCAATCTACCAAAATTGAGCAATAATTACTAGGTATTGGCATAGTAAGTACCCAGAGGAGGACCATTAATGCTCTCAGTTCTTGATAATGCTCCATGAAAGGGAGTAACTTCACCTCCATCCTGATTCTCTGTCTTTAAGATACGGAAGTATGGAAGGAAGCATGGTGGTTTCCCTTTATCATCCTTTTAAAGCATTTTCTGTATAAACATGTCTCCAGAAGTCCTCTTTCTCCCTCGACAATGCATTCATTAATTATACATTTCACTCCGTGAAGGCAACTCTGATTTAAATAATTTTAAACCATCAGGGAAATTACACTGACAAATTTCCCTAACATTCAGTATCCAGCTGCACTAGATACTAATGTAAAAATAACCTGAATTACATCCAGAGGACATCCTGTGTAAACTATCAAATGGCAAATATAGATTTAAAAAAGATTATAAATCCACTGCATTTAAATAATTACATAGAAATGTGCACATTGAATATGACAGAATAAAAAAATGAATGGATGGATAGTCACAAGTGAATGGGCAGATGCAGAGGGCTTTTCTTTCTTGTGTCAGTAATGGCTATAATTTCTTACCATGCATATTGACTTAAACTAATAAGGTAGGTACATTTCTTTTATGTATGGGCCAGTGGTCTGGTTTTTTTAAAAATGCCACATGAATGGCTAGTATGAAATTATAAAGGCATGCACTCTGGAGCTTGATTTCCTGGATCCAAATTCCAGTTCTGCAGTTTGCTGGGGGTGTGAGTCTGGGCAAGTCATTCAATCTTTCTGCACCCTGCTTTCCCCTTAATGTAAATGGGGGGATAATAATGGTACTTACCTGAAAGGACTAATATGAGGGTTCGATGAGTCACACTTGTCAAGTGCTTACACCTGTACCTGGCAGCATGTAAGTAGGTAGATATAAGAAGTAGAAAGGTGGCCCTCATTAAACAGGACACCTAACGCTCATTGAACACATTCAAGAATGCTAACACTGTGCACCTACTTTATTGTACCCTATCATTTCATTCCAAAATATGTCTTTACATTAGGTTTTTTTTTTTTAACTTGCATTGGACAAATGAGGAAATTGATGCTTAGTTGTTAAATGACTTGTCTCAGCTTAGAAAATGGCCAACCTGCGGGGATGCGGAGAAAGGGGAACCCTCCTACACTGTTGGTGGGAATGCAAGCTGGTGCAGCCACTCTGGAAAACGGTATGGAGGTTCCTCAAAAAGTTGAAAATAGAGCTACCATACGATCCAACAATTGCACTACTGGGTATTTACCCCAAAGATACAAAAGTAGGGATCCGAAGGGGTACATGCACCCCGATGTTTATAGCAGCAATGTCCACAATAGCCAAACTGTGGAAAGAGCCAAGATGTCCATCGACAGATGAATGGATAAAGAAGATGTGGTGTATATATACAATGGAATATTATGCAGCCATCAAAAGGAATGAGATCTTGCCATTTGCAACGACGTGGATGGAACTGGAGGGTATTATGTTGAGTGAAATAAGTCAAACAGAGAAAGACATGTACCTTATGATCTCACTGATATGAGGAATTCTTAATTGTAGGAAACAAACTGAGGGTTGCTGGGGTGGGGTGTGGGGTGGGAGGGATGGGGTGACTGGGTGATAGACACTGGGAGGGTATGTGCTCTGGTAAGCGCTGTGAATTGTGCAAGACTGTTGAATCTCAGATCTGTACCTCTGAAACAAATAATGCAATATATGTTAAGAAAAAAAAAAGAAGAAGAAGAAGGTAGCGGGAGGGGAAGAATGAAGCAGGGGAAATCGGAGGGATAGACGAACCATGAGAGACGATGGACTCTGAAAAACAAACAGGGTTCTAGAGGGGAGGGGGGTGGGAGGATGGGTTAGCCTGGTGGTGGGTATTGAGGAGGGCACGTTCTGCATGGAGCACTGGGTGTTATGCACAAACAATGAATCATGGAACACTTCATCTAAAACTAATGATGTAATGTATGGGGATTAACATAAGAATAAAAAAAAAAGATTAAAAAAAAAAAAAAAAGAAAATGGCCAACCTGGAATCTGATCCACTGTCCCATAGTAGGATGGTGAGGAATATGCATAAGAAAACAGTCCATTTTGAAAGGCTTTTTATTTTGAAAAATAAAGTAATCCAGTAATCCGTAAAAATGACTAATGGTGAAAGACATCTTTTAGAAATCATGGTAAGGTGGTAAGAGAAGATACACATTTGTGCTCAAGTGTACTTCTTCTGTTTTTACCTGCCCTGATCGATCCTAACTCAATATGATACAATGGACATGTAAAAATGTAATTGCAAAGTTCTCTTTCACTTTGCAACCAGCAAATACTCAGTTTTCTGGGTTTAACAGAAGGAATGAAAGGGTTGATTGTGGGGCATTTCTAGCTGGAGTGACCTTTACTAGACCCGCGTGTACAATAGAAGAATGAGTAATTATTCCTCAATTTAAGATAACAGAGAAAGAGTGAAAGATAAACAGTTTAAAGTTTAGTCTCTTATTTAAATATTATACTAAATGTATCTTTAATATTTGTTTCATATCTTCAATATAGAAAAGTCATTCACAATGACTATGTCTCTAATGGGAACAAACAACTCCACATGACAAGCACTGTGGAAGGGTTAGTCCTGCCCTTGTACTGCATAGGTTCTGCTCATGACACCAGTGATTTATGCTTTATTCTTATGTCTATACATTCCGTCCTCTATGAGGGCCTACTGTGTGCTGGTCTCTGTGCTGTATGGGCTGAGGAGAGCATGGTGAGCTGGGTAGACTCCCTTGCCTCTCGACTTACGGTGTAATGAGGAAGACAGGTAAAATAATACATGTTCAGTCTAAATCATCTGCTTTTCAGTTAATGATGTCACAATTTCCTGCTAGAATGGGTGAATCCTTACTTTGTTCACCTAAAGGGTCTACTTGAGCTGTGTTCGCAGAATTAAAGACTACTTCAAAAGTAAATTTAATTCTTTCTCTGAGAAGAACTACATTACAGTCTCAAGATGTCGTTTTTCCGGGTTTCCCTCCAAGGTCTGAGGTTTTGTAAAGGCACTCCACTCCGTAAGGACGAGGGCTCGTTTTGCTCTCAGTTGCCATCTTGTTTGACAGAGGTTGTATGCTCTTGCAGTCCCTCAGCAGGACTCCATTGTTTTTTACGAACCTGCACTTTTTACTTTTTTACATTTATATTCAGGCCGCATCGCCCTTCTCATGTTATGTCCTCTCTAAAGGCACCATTACACTTTGCTGTTTTCCACTTGAGCCAACTTGTGGCTCAAGGGAATGGCCACCTTCATGCTTTTCATACTGGCTCACTCTCCTCTGTTGTGCTTGCAGCCAAGGTGGGTCCAGCATGAGGGGCACCAGAGTTAGATGGGGGGTGACAGCAGGTGCAGATGGAGAATGGAAGCAGGTAGCAGGGCAGACTTCTTGGCAGAATAGAACTGATTGTTTGCCAGCCATCTCCCCAGGGAAAACAGCAATGGCCACGAAGCTGTGGGGATGGCTGAGTCCCATTTCTTGGATATGAAGCAGATGCACAAATGTTAGGGTTTTGCTCTCTTTACCTTATTTATCAGGTTAGTTATAGTGCCTATATGTGCTAGTTGTAAAAATCCTTGTTTATTTCTCTTCCTCCAAGCTAGACGTATCACTGAGGGCAACATTTCCCCAAGATATCTGACCAGCGAGCACTTTGTAAGTTATAATAAATCAAGAGAAAGCCCATAGGAGCCGCTGAGCTCTAATTCACACTTGAAGTGAGGTTAACGACCAAGAAATATTAAATGTTACAACTATATATCATAATTTGGGGGGAAAAAAGGCACAGCATTTACCAAAGGTCATCATACAAATGCCTTGCAAAATGAAGGATCCGTGGTGTTATTTGTGAGTTAATACTCAGATCAAACATCTTCAGCTCGTGCAATTTTTAGGCATTCGTTTATATGCCAAACAACTTCCCAAAGGCATATAACAAAAAGAACCATTGAGTACTGGTGTCTCCTAATTGTCCTATACATATATACATACATGTCTAGTATTTTTTTTTAAAGATTTTATTTATTTGACAAAGATACAGTGAGAGAGAAAGCACAAGCAGGGGGAGTGGGAGAGGGAGAATAGGCTTCCCATGGAGCAGGGAGCCCAATGTGGGGCTCCATCCCAGGACCCCGGGATCATGACCTGAGCCGAAGGCAGACGCTTAACGACTGAGCCACCCAGGCGCCCCCATGTCTAGTATTTTTTAACATATATATTCACATACACTTATAAATACATTTAAAATAATACAAATAATATTCCTAGCATTAAGTTTTTCAAGACATTTCTACTGCTTAAATAGAACACCTCTTTTTCATGAAACATACGTTGTACTATACTAATCTAAGAAAATGGGCAGTTGTTTTTATGTTATTTTCTTGTCTTTTTAAAAAAGATTTATTTATTTGTCAGAAAGAAAGAGAGAGAGAGCGCGCGCACAAGCAGAGGGAGAGGCAGGCAGAGGGAGAAGCAGGCTCCTCACTGAGCAGGGAGCCTGACGTGGGACTCGATCCCAGGACCCTGGGATCATGACCTGAGCCGAAGGCAGACACTTGACCGACTGAGCCACCCAGGCGTCCCTATTTTCTTGTCTTTATGATGTTAGTTTACCTTATAAAATGAAAATTATATTTTGGCGTATAATTTTTAAATTACTTGGCCGGAGTTCTAGGCATGGCTCTGCCAGAGATCAGCTATGAAGTTCTGTGGGTCATGCCAATGAACTTACCTGCCTTTCCCCCCTCTCCTTCCTGAGATAAATTTCCCTAGCAGTGCTTCTTGCTCAGATAGGCAGTTCCAAGCTGTTCCTTGCTCAGGAAAGCTGACTGAATGGACCAGATATGGCCTCATGACCTCAGAGTGGCCTGCAACGGGATGTTCTACCCCTTACGTGTGGTCCCACGTAGAAGAGATGAGGTATTCATCAACCTATCAGCCCCCAATTTTGATAATGCAAATTGGAATTACAGAGAGAGATTTTCCACTTGTAGTAGATCAGAAAGCAGCCAACATGCAGAATGCAGCCAACCAAGTATGATATAGGATTTATTTGGAGTGAATTTTTACTGGCTTCCTCTTAGGAATATCACCTTTGAATTCTATTTTTTAACACAGATCAAATAGTTCCTATTTCCCTATCTTCTCATTGCTCTTTTGAATCTTTTTAAAGCTTTTTCTCAACACCTGTTAGCTTGCCCAGGATATTTTGTATGTTGAGATCATTTTAAGGAAGTCAATTTTCATATTCAGTATAAAGTTATGGGATTAAAAAAACCCATAAAACTGGAAATCCTTTCAATTTTCTACCTTATTTGTTACGATATGAGAACCAGCACTCTAAAAGAACATTGTGGTTACTCTTTTATTTTTCTAGTTATCAGTCAACTCAGGCTGCCATAACAAAATTCCACAGGCCAAGTGGTTCAAACAACAGAAGTTGATTTTTTCTCGCAGTTCTGGAGGCTGCAAGTTCAAGATTAATGTCTAGTGGAGTCAATTTCTGGTGAGAGCTGTCTTCCTGGCTGGTAAGACATCTGCCTTCTTACTGTGTCCTCACATGCTGGAGAGAGGAAGGGAGAAAGGGTAGAAGAGGAGGAAGAAAGAGAACTATCTTCTTCTGATAAGGCTACAGTCTTATTGGACTAGGGCCCCACTCTTATGACCTCATTTAACCTTAATTACTTCCTAGAGACCCTATCTCCAAAAACAGTCACATGGGGGATTGGGGCTGCAACATATGAATCTGGGGACGGGGTCACAATTTAGTCATAGCATCTGCTAACTTTCCCTCTTGATTCAAAAACATTTCAAAAAGTTACTTTTTAGACCTATTTTTTGGAGTAATTGACATTTAAAAGAAATTGAGACCATCCATCAAGTGCTCCTTTCTCACTGACCCTTAAAAAGGCCTTTCTGTCATTATGTAATTCCCTTGAGAGAAGGGACCTGAAGGAGGATGAGAAAAATAATCAAAGAAACAAATCAAGCATGGATTTAAAAGAAAAGCTTTCTATTAGCCTCTTTTACTTCCTTTTTCTTATTTTTTAAACCCAAGAATGACTGATTCACATTTCACCTGCCCTAATGCTATTTTATTGAGTTTCCAACTGCCAAGTCATGTTTGAGCTGTCGATCTAAGTTTCAGGCTTTTAGAGAAAGAACTGTTCCATATTGAGTCATTTCTGCTTGTTTAATTTCATGTAAAGAAATTGCCTTCAAACTTCTGGGGATGAGGGTATCTGACTTGGAGGGGCCCAGACCCCTTGGCTTAACTTTCTACCATGTCGTCCATGGAAGTACCTGAATGGTGGAAAATAATCTCACTACAGCACCAAGAACCCCTGTTAAGAATTGAGCAGAGGGGGATTGTGATAGGAGTTTTTATAGTACAGAAAACAGAGGCATAAGAAACAGCATTGGCCTGTTTCCTGAAGCTCCAGTTCCAGAATGGAGGTGGTACAGCCTCGATGTTCTGTGTGTCACTCTGTGCCAGGGGACTAGAAAAGTCTGAAAATGCCTTGATACGTTGTTGCAGTGGTTCTAAACCTTTGCACTTTGAAACAGAGATTTCTGGGTCCTACTCCCAGAGTTTCTTTCTTTCTTTTTTTTTTTTTTTTAAAGATTTTATTTATTTGACAGAGAGAGACACAGCGAGAGGGAACACAAGCAGGGGGAGTGGGAGAGGGAGAAGCAGGCTTCCTTCGGAGCAGGGAGCCCGATGTGGGGCTCGATCCCAGAACCCTGGGATCATGACCTGAGCCGAAGGCAGACGCTTAACGACGAACCACCCAGGTGCCCCTACTCCCAGAGTTTCTGGTGCCGTGGGATGAGGCCTGAGAATCGGCAACTCACATGGTGCCTAATAACATGATGCTACTGGTTCGGGGGCTAAGTTTGTGAACCACTGTCTTACAGGGCTCCTCTCTTGATAGCTAAGCTGAAATTAAGGGAAATTAGAGAGCAGCTCCAGGCCAGTGGTTCTCAGCCTTGGCTGTTTGTTAGATCACTTGGGGGGGAACATTTAAATATAGTGATGTCAGAATCTCTGAGATGGGACTGGGGCTTGGGTATTTTTTAGAGCTCCTTGGTGTTTTTGGTGTACACACAGGTTTGTCATTTCCTAATTAGATGTTCCAAATTAACAGAATTGGTAGTGCCTGGACAAGCCCCTGGAAGGCAGAAAAGAAGAGACTCAGTGATAAACTCTCTCAAAGTAACTTTTAATCAGTGTTTTGAATAGGTGTAACTGCGAAATCATGGGTCTCACTTTTGTCCTCCAGTTTGGAAACCAGTGAAAATTTTTTCACCATATAGGAATTTGGTGGGAATGTTTTCCTGCGTAGAGTCTAAGGATGGGACCACACCTATAAGGAAACCCAATCTTTCGAAGGTCTTTATTTACAGGGAATGTACCAGGCATTTTAAATTGCAGAATATATCCTCTAGCGTCTGAACTGGGAGGTGAACTTGTCTGCGAGCAGGAAAATTTGTGAACTCTTGCTGTATCCTAACACTAAGGCTGGGTAAATTGCATTCTGCTCAAGGACGAGTCAGCTGAGAAAATCAGATCAAAAGCTCATAAAACTGTCTGCAGCCGAAGAGAAGAACATTATTCTAAGTATTCAAGAGAACATCCTTCCTGCCAAATAGGATTACTACATGGTGAGAAAACAACAGCAACAACAATCCATAAACATTTAAAATACCTGCCTGATAGCCCAGTTTGTTTTAGTAGAATGTTATTTGTAATAATAACTAGGCCAAATAAATAGAGACTAGTTTGTGATAAGAAAGGGGAAAGAATCTAATAGGCCCAGAAGCAATAGAAGGAAAAACCTGGTATCAGAGGAAGTGAAATCATTAACACTGTATTTTATCTGTATTTTAAAAATTGGCACACACACAGAAATAAAAACAAGGAAAATAAAAGCTAGTTTAGGGTTTTGTGGTTTTTTTTTTTTTAAATAATGAGAAAGATAAATTTCTCCATAAATAAAAATAGGAATCAGAGTTGTATGTAACACAATGATAAGAGTTTGATGTCCCAGCAAGTGGCTTGTGGAAGATTCATTTTTAATTTTAATCTGTAAATATTGAACTTGGTGTACCTCCACTGTCACATCTTAGAGAGCCATGCTTGGGTGCTCGGAACCTCATGGGAAATGCTCTGGTTAGTGAATACTTGCTTCTTAAGCAGGACACCTGTCTCAGTCCCTGCCTGTCCTATTGGCAGGATAAGTGGGAAACCTCCAGCTTCCCCTGGCCTCACTCCTGGGAAATCTAGACCTAGAGCCAGCCCTAAGCTTCCAGCTACATGCTTTGAGCCCTAAACCCTAACCTGGTCCCTCTTAGCTTTTGTGAGATCCCAGAAGCACCAAGAGAAACAAGAGTTTCCACAATGACCCAGTTAAATAAATAATGATCCCAAATAATTCCGAAGGAGAGAGAAAATATTTAGTTGGGTATAGCTGCACGATTCCTGTCCCATTAAAAGGAGGGTGCTTTTGCTACCCCGGTGAAGTAAAAGGAGCCGTCAAAGAGAAGAGCCCTAGAGTATGAGTGTTGGTGAATTGTACACATGTAGGTCTGTAGCCTCTTGTACTAGTGATCAATGGGGTAGCACTGGGGCCCCAGCAGCTCTGTCTCAACTGGATGTGCTGCCAGTGATGGAGAAGTTGGCACCGATGTTCCCAGGAATGATGATACATAACATTGCACCCCACTGAACCCATGGTGAATTTGGACAGTTTAAGCATTTGAAGGATCAGGCAAGTATGAAGACCTGCTTCACATGGTATAGGCCTTTGGAGTAGCTCTACGTGGATGCACCTTCACTGCCTGACATTAGCTCTTCTGTTTTCTCTCATCCTCCTACTCCGCTTTCCAAGTACGGATTCATTCCCGTTCTTTGGAACACTCAACCATCTGAGAGAGTACCCGTCCACATCTTCCTTTCTCATGCCTTGCAAGCTCTGCTGTCTCTGGCTAGGAGAGGACATGATGGAAGGCTTTCTTTTCATCAAGACTCTACTGTCAGAGCAGGTGAGCTCATGGATCATGAGGAGGGGAAGAAGATATCAAAGGCACCAATTCCATTTAGATTCCTCCCCCAGTGATGGCATCAGAAACTTCTCCCTTTGATTAAGGCAAACATGGCTTATCAACTTGAGCATATCAGCCGTCTTTGGTTTTAAGCAACTGACACCAATCAGGCCTGGAAGAAAGAGAACCAGGGTCAGCCCCAGCTGTCTATTTGACAGAAACTGCTAGATTGTCTCACCCAGGTACTTCCACTGAATACATGGATACTAACCATTTTCCTCATTTTTGTGTCACCCCCTGGGGGCTCACATCTAAGGAGAGAGTGTTCAAATGGCTGAACATGGGTCCTGTGGCTAACGTTGGACCAGGGCAGCAAAAGGAAGTATCTGGCGGGAGAGATCTCCGAGGTCCCATTAGTCGTAAATGGCAGCTCAGGGCTCTTTACCTGTACAATCTTACCAAGGCTTTGTGTGACAAAAAAGGCTGCATTTTCCATATAGAAAGTGAAGGGCCTTCCAGAAGGAGTAATAGATGCTGAGTGGCCCTAAAATGACAATTGATTTCTAGAAGAAGAGTTAATTTTCTCCCAAAGACAACACAGCTTATGCTCATCTGAGAAAAGCATATTCCTCTTAAAATATAATATAGACCCTATTTCTTGCAAAATAATAACTTCTTTATTGTGCTAAAGAAGATTTTACCTTCTTGGGTGCTTTTTCATCACAGAGGGTGCTTTATAATCCTTTTATTATCATTTCAAATCTGTACAGAATTTCTCAGCTCCTGATCCTTTGATGTTCTCGAGTAGGGAGAGAAGACAGGAAAAAGGATGGGGGTGCCAGCAACCTCCCTTGGCCCCAGAGTGAGGTAATGTCCTACACGTGAACTGAACTGTTAATGTCAATGATGTCCTTTTATTGCCTATAGGAATTTATTTATTCGTTTCTCAGCCATCTCAAAAGTTTTCTCCCCTGTGAACTCCAGTAGCACTCAATCTTTACTAAGAGTTTTCCTACCAATTTTCAGATGATTTTATTATCAAAATTGTTAAAATTTAGAACCACAGTCAGTCTGGTGAATAAGGGCAACCAAATAATGATCAGCCTTCTAGGAGACCAGGCATCATCAATTTAAGTGCAAAGAGTAATCACATAATTTATTGTCCAAATCAGAACAATTTTAAAAGTAAAAGAGAACACATTAAAAATTAGATTATGCCCATGGTTTTTAACTGGGATTCCACACAAAATTTTGAATGACTTCTCTTTCTTTTTTTACTTTTGGCTCTATAACCTCCAAGGAGGTTAAGAAAATTTGTGATATCTTTCCTAAAAGCATAAGCCCACTAAATTTCTCTTGCATGTTGAATCTTGCCAGATCCAATTTTATTTCTGTATTTTTAGTTGCTTTATACTTCCTTAATTTAGTTTAAATTTTAAGCACATGATTTTTTAACTTTATCCCCCCTACCCCTTCCCATCTGTAGTTTCCTGCCATTTTAATTTTCCATCTCCATAGTAGTGGAGGGGCAAGTGCCCTGAAATGTGAATCCGAAAACGTGGATGCATTTAACTATGTGAACTTGTTCAATCATTTAACCTTGCTAGCTTCAATTTCTTCATTTGTTGAAAGATATGTCAATAATTGCTTAGCCTACCTAGCTATTTAAAAGAACAACAAAATGTTGGAGCACCTGGGTAGCTCAGTTGGTTAAACATCTGATTCTTGATCGCAACTCAGGTCTTGATCCCAGGGTTGTAAGTTCAAGCCCCACATGGGGCTTTAAATAAATAAATGCAAAACACAAGACAAAATAAAAATCATGATATGATTTATATTATAATCATGTCATATACCGTAGTAACTAATGCTTCAACATTTACCATGTTCTAGGCAGAGGTGATATTTAACCATTTGTTAAAGTTATCAAACTCCTGTACTGATTGGTAAAAGCCACCGTTACTCACCACCATGGCCATCCTTTTCCTTTCCCAGGATTTTGGACCTCCCTTCTAGTCCAGCAACAACAGCAAAAAAAGCAATTCACAGAACATTGCCAGACCTAGCACCCCATTCCAATATTACATTCTGATTGGTTAGTGACTAGAAACTCAGGCCCCCAGTGTTCTATATTTGAGGGGTCTTCATTTGTTCTCCCACCCCTCTCTTCTAAGAGGGCTGACCAAGATCTTGCATATGCACTTGAACTGTCCCTGGGTGGCCCTATGCCATGGTGGTGTGGCTGACACTCAGAGACTGTGGCTGTCTGCCTCTGGCCAAATCTTTCCCTCTTACAGTTGTACATGAGAACTTCAACCATCATGGGATTTGGTTTGTGAGAGCCTGCAGAAGAAACAGGGAACTGGTGGAGAGGCAATTATGGGGTCTACTCCAGACACTGACCAGGTGCTCTTGGCTCTGTTGGCACAGTAGGTATCCCTGCAACAAGATGGAGAATGAGGATGGGTGGGGCCTTTGGCGGCCACTTAGGGATGGGGAATATCCAGGGTATGCATGGCCTTTCCACTCTCTCTTTGATTTTTAGTTCCACTTAATGGTACAAATCCTTTAAAACACACTGAATGTCACTTATGATGACATCAAATATTAACTTTATTAATTACTATCAAATGGATCATTCCCCTGAAAATATTTTTTTTAAAGATTTTTTATTTATGTATTTGACAGAGAGAGAGAGAGTATGAACAGGGGGAGTGGCAGGCAGAGGGAGAGGGAGAAGCAGGCTCCCCACTGAGCAGGGAGTCCGATGCAGGGCTTGATCCCAGGACAAGATCATGACCTGAACTGAAAGCAGATGCTTAACTGACTGAGCCACCCAGGTGCCCCTCCCCTGAAAATATTTAAGGGTTATATAAAAACAGAGTTATTATTCATTACCAGTAGTAAGGTTTACTAGCCCATAAAGCAATCATTTAATCCTTTCAGTTAGTGTTTAAAGAAACTTTGATTCATTTTTGGGCAAAGGAGTTAGTGAAGTTTCAACTTACCTGTTATTGTTAGAACACTCTCTTAAATATCTCAAGCATGTTTGTAAAATTAAAATCTATTGTTTTTTTCATGTCCACAATGTATTTGCTATTGGTGGAAAAGGGTTTTCAGATTATGAGGATAGGTATCCTACCAAAAGTATAATTATTATCATTGAAAATGAATTGCAATAACAAGAAAATGCACCTAGTCCGTTTAGCTCTAACACCTATAATTAGATCACATTGTCATGGTAACTGGAAAGAAAGTCTTAAATAACAGTGAATGTTCTACTTAAAATTCTATATCTAATACTGCTTTTGTTCCACAAGCTGTGTAGCAGGATGTTAGCTTTAAGATGAACAAATAAATCACCAGTATAGCATAGACTCTAAAAGAAATAAAATGAGTATCTCCACCAGAGAAATATATTATCCCAATTTTAAATAAGTAGTTTGTGTTGAAAAATTTTTCACAGAGCAGATAAATAAGGTCACTGTGATTGCTTTTACAAAGAAATATTTTACTACTAAAATGTATTCTTGAGACCACTCTGAGCACCCATGAAACCAGCCTGAGATGTAAGAAGATCTGGATCTCTACAGAGTATCCTGGGAGGTTGGTTCCGAGGTACGAAGCGGGGAGCCGTGATTCCGCGGGCAGATATTGGAGGATAAATGGCAGTGGGAGGGTGCCTGGCCGTGGGGATCCTACACCACTGGTGAGCGACAGCCTCGCTCGCTGGGGACAGGGCACAGACTTGCAGACTGGTAGCAGCAGGGAAAGGACTTTAGGGCAGCCCCCGAGGGGAAACCTGGAGCAGCAGGGTCGCATGTGTGAACTACAGCCCCCGGGACCGAAACCCGGAGCGGCGGGGTTGCGTGCGTGTGAGCTGGGAGCGGCTGGCGGTTTTAGAAGGACAAAGGGCAGAGGCGTGCCCCAACCTGGAGACAGGACTGGGGGCGCTGCGGAGGGATGCCCAACCCAGGATGCTGCAGTTTAAGCAGCACGGACAGAAACAGAGACAGTGTGGCCTGCAGAGCTCACTGAAGAACAGACTGCGGTCTCTCTGCTCTGAGGCAGAGGGTTGGAAACAGTCTCTTCTGCTCCGACTCGCGGAAGAGACACGGAAAGCCGCCAAGGAAAGGTGCCAGAGAACAAAAGCCCCTAAAACTGATTCCCGCTGAGCCCATCCCCTGCCACAGGGGAGCAGGGCAACTCTGCCCAAACAAGGTTGCCTGAGTAACAGCGCAGCAGGCCCCTCCTGCAGAAGACAGGCTGAGAAAACAAGAGGCCAGCAACCCTAAGGTCCCAAGAAAACAGGTGCATCTTGCTTGGGTGCTGGTCAATAATTTGGACTCTATACATTCCCTCAAACACTCATCAACAGAATGACTAGGAGGAGGAGCCCCCACAATAGAAAAGAATCAGAGATTATGACTTATGCTGCAGATTTACAAATGGATGCAGATATAACCAAGATGTTGGAGATGGAATTCAGGCTAGCAATTGTGAAGACAATGGCTAGAATGGAGAAATCAATTAATGGCGTCTGCCTTCGGCTCAGGTCATGATTCCAGGGTCCTGAGATCGAGCCCCGCATCGGGCTCCCCGCTCCGTGGGAAGCCTTCTCCCTCTCCCAGTCCCCCTGCTTGTGTTCCCTCTCTCACTGTGTCTCTCTCTGTCAAATAAATAAAATCTTAAAAAAAAAAATGCTATCAATGAGATCCAATCCAATCTAGATAATCTAACAGCTAGGGTAACTGAGGCAGAAGAGCGAATAAGCGACCTGGAAGACAATATAGTAGATAAAAAGGGAAAAGAGGAGGCCAGGGAAAAACAACTCAGAATCCATGAAAATAGAATTAGAGAAATAAGTGACACCATGAAGCATTCCAATGTCAGAATAATTGGAATCCCGGAGGGAGTGGAGAGAGAGAGAGGACTAGAAGATGTATTTGAGCAAATCGTAGCTGAGAACTTCCCTAATCTGGGGAATGAAACAAACATTTGTGTCCGAGAGGCAGAGAGGACCCCTCCCAAGATCAAGGAAAACAGGCCAACACCCCGGCATGTAATAGTAAAACTTGCAAATCTTAGCACCAAGGAAACCATCTTAAGGGCAGTTAGGGGGAAGAGATTCCTTACGTACAGAGGGAGGAACATCAGAATAACGTCAGACCTATCCACAGAGACCTGGCAAGCCAGAAAGGCCTGGCAAGACATATTCAGGGTACTAAGGAAGAAGAACAGGCAGCCAAGAATACTTTATCCAGCAAGGCTTTCATTTAGAATGGATGGAGAGATGCAGAGCTTCCACGACCGGCAGAAGTTGAAAGAATATGTGACCACTAAGCCGGCCCTGCAAGAAATATTAAGGGGGGTTCTATAAAAGAAGAAAGACCCCAAGAGTGATCTACAACAGAAATTTACAGGGACAATCTATAAAAACAATGTCTTCACAGGCAACATGATGACAATTAATTCATATCTTTCAATAACCACTCTCAACGTGAATGGCCTAAATGCTCCCATAAAACGGCACAGGGTTGCAGATTGGATAAAAAGATAGGACCCATCCATATGCTGTCTACAAGAGACTCATTTTGAACCTAAAGATACATCCAGACTGAAAGTGAAGGGATGGAGATCCATCTTCCATGCCAGCGGACCTCAAAAGAAAGCTGGGGTAACAATTCTTACATCAGACAAATTAGATTTTAAACTAAAGTCTAATTAGAGACACAGAAGGACACTATATCATTCTTAAAGGGTCTATCCAACAAGAAGATCTAACAATTGTAAATATCTATGCCCCCAACATGGGAGCAGCCATCTACATAAGCCAACTGTTAACCAAAATAAAGAGTCATATTGATAACAATACGTTAATTGCAGGAGACCTCAATACGCCACTCTCAGCAATGGACAGATCATCTAAGCAGAAAATCAACAGGGAAACAAGACCTTTGAATGATACATTGGACCAGTAGGACCTCATAGATATTTACAGAACATTCTACCCTAAAACAACAGAATACTCATTCTTCTCAAGCGCACATGGAACTTTCTCCAGAATAGACCATATACTGGGTCACAAATCAGGTCTCAATTGATACCAAAAGATTGAGATTATTCCCTGCATATTCTCAGACCACAATGCTTTAAAACTGGAACTCAATCACAAGAAAAAATTTGGCAGAAATTCAAACACTTGGAAGCTAAAGACCACTCTGCTCAAGAATGTTTGGGTCGGGCGCCTGGGTGGCTCAGTTGGTTAAGCGACTGCCTTCGGCTCAGGTCATGATCCTGGAGTCCCGGGATCGAGTCCCGCATCGGGCTCCCTGCTCAGTGGAGAGCCTGCTTCTGCCTCTCTCTCTGCCTGCCTCTCTGCCTACTTGTGCTTTCTCTCTGTGTGTCAAATAAATAAATAAAATCTTTAAAAAAAAAAAAAAAGAATGTTTGGGTCAACCAAGAAATCAAAGAAGAACTTAAACAATTCATGGAAATCAATGAGAGCGAAAACACATCGGTCCAAAACCTATGGGATACTGCAAAGGCAGTCCTAAGGGGGAAATACATAGCCATCCAAGCCTCACTCAAAAAAATAGAAAAATCCCGAATTCACCAACTAACTCTACACCTTACAGAACTAGAGAAAAAGCAACAAACGATGCCTAAGCCACGCATTAGAAGAGAAATAATTAAAATTAGAGCAGAAATCAATGAATTAGAAACCAGAAACACAGTAGATCAGATCAACGAAACTAGAAGTTGGTTCTTTGAAAGAATTAATAAGATCGATAAACCACTGGCCAGACTTATCCAAAAGAAGAGAGAAAGGACCCAAATTAATAAAATTATGAATGAAAGGGGAGAGATCACGACTAACACCAAGGAAATAGAAACAATTATTAGAAATTATTATCAACAACTATATGCCAATAAACTGAGCAATCTGGATGAAATGGAGGCCTTCCTGGAAACGTATAAGCTGCCAAGACTGAAACAGGAAGAAATTGACAACCTGAATAGGCCAACAACCAGTAACGAGATTGAAGCAGTGATCAAAAACCTCCCCAAAAACAAGAGTCCAGGGCCTGATGGATTCCCTGGGGAATTCTACCAAACATTCAAAGAAGAAATAATACCTATTCTACTGAAGCTGTTTCAAAAAATAGAAACAGAAGGAAAACTTCCAGACTCATTCTATGAGGCCAGCATTACCTTAATCCCCAAACCAGGCAAAGACCCTATCAAAAAGGAGAATTTCAGACCGATATTCCTGATGAATATGGATTCCAAAATCCTCAACAAAATCCTAGCTAATAGGATCCAACAATACATTAAAAGGATCATCCACCACAACCAAGTGGTATTTATCCCCGGGATGAAAGTGTGGTTCAACATTTGCAAATCAATCAATGTGCTAGAACACATTAATAAGAGGAGGGAGAAGAACCATATGGTCCTCTCAATTGATGCAGAAAAAGCATTTGACAAAATACAACATCCTTTCCTGATTAAAACTCTTCAGAGTATAGGGATAGAGGGAACATTCCTCAAGCTCATAAAATCCATCTATGAAAAACCCACAGCGAATATCATCCTCAATGGGGAAAAGCTGAGAGCCTTTCCCTTAAGATCAGGAACACGTCAAGGATGCCCACTCTCACCACTGTTGTTCAATATAGTATTAGAAGTCCTAGCAACAGCAATCAGACAACAAAAAGAAATAAAAGGTATTCAAATTGGCAAAGAAGAAGTCAAACTCTCTCTTTTTGCAGACGACATGATACTTTATGTGGAAAACCCAAAAGACTCCACCCCCAAATTACTAGAACTCATCCAGCAATTCAGTAATGTGGCAGGATACAAAATCAATGCACAGAAATCAGTTGCTTTCTTATACACTAACAACGCAACTGTAGAAAGAGAAATTAGAGAAACGATTCCATTTACAATAGCACCAAAAACCATAAGATACCTCGGACTAAACCTAACCAAAGAGGTAAAGGATCTATACTCTAGGAACTACAAAACACTCATGAAAGAAATTGAAGAAGACACAAAAAGATGGAAAAATATTCCATGCTCATGGATCAGAAGAGCAATCTATACCTTCAGTGCCATCCCGATCAAAATTCCAATGACATTTTTCAAAGTGCTGGAACAAACAATCCTAAAATTTGTATGGAATCAGAAAAGACCCCGAATCACCAAGGAGATGTTGAAAAAGAAAAACAAAGCTGGGGGCATCACGTTGCCCGATTTCAAGCTATATTACAGAGCAGTGATCACCAAGACAGCATGGTACTGGCACAAAAACAGACATACAGACCAATGGAACAGAATAGAGAGCCCAGATATGGACCCTCATCTCTATGGTCAAATAATCTTTGACAAAGCAGGAAAAAACATGCAATGGAAAAAAGACAGTCTCTTCAATAAACGGTGCTGGGAAAATTGGACAGCCACATGCAGAAGAATGAAACTCGACCATTCTCTAACACCATACACAAAGATAAACTCAAAATGGATGAAAGACCTCAATGTGAGACAGGAATCCATCAAAATCCTAGAGGAGAACATAGGCAGTAACCTCTTTGACATCGGCCACAGCAACTTCTTTCAAGATACATCTCCAAAAGCTAGTGAAACAAAAGCAAAAATGAACTTTTGGGACTTCATCAAGATAAAAAGCTTCTGCACAGCAAAGGAAACAGTCAACAAATCAAAGAGGCAACCCACAGAATGGGAGAAGATATTTGCAAATGACACTACAGATAAAGGGCTGGTATCCAAGATCTATAAAGAACTTCTCAAACTCAACAACCAAAAAACAAATAATCAAGTCAAAAAGTGGGCAGAAGAGATGAACAGACACTTCTCTGAAGAAGACATACAAATGGCTAACAGACACATGAAAAAATGTTCATCATCATTAGCCATCAGGGAAATCCAAGTCAAAACCACACTGAGATACCACCTTACACCAGTTAGAATGGCAAAAATGGACAGGGAAAGAAACAACAAATGCTGGAGAGGTTGTAGAGAAAGGGGAACCCTCTTACCCTGTTGGTGGGAATGCAAGTTGGTACAGCCACTTTGGAAAACAGTGTGGAGGTGCCTCAAAAATTTAAAAATAGAGCTACCCTATGACCCAGCAATTGCATTCCTGGGTATTTACCCCAAAGACACAGATGTAGTGAAAAGAAGGGCCATATGCACCCCAATGTTCATAGCAGCAATGTCCGCAATACCCAAACTGTGGAAAGAGCCGAGATGCCCTTCAACAGATGAATGGATAAAGAAGATGTGGTCCATATATATAATGGAATATTACTCAGCCATCAGAAAAGATGAATACCCAACTTTTACATCAACATGGATGGGACTGGAGGAGATTATGCTAAGTGAATTAAGTCAAACAGAGAAAGTCAATTATCATATGGTTTCACTTATTGTGGAATATAAGGAATAGCGTGGAGGACATTAGGAGAAGGAAGGGAAAAATGGGGGGGCCGAATTGGAGGGAAAGATGAACCATGAGAGACTATGGACTCTGAGAAACAAACAGAGTTTTAGAGGGGAGGGGGAGGGGGGATTGGTTAGCCCGGTGATGGGTATTAAGGAGGGCACGTACTGCATGGAGCACTGGGTGTTATACGAAAACAATGGATCATGGATCACCACATCAAAAACCAATGATGTATTGTATGGTGAGTAACATAACATAATAAAATTTTTAAAAAGTGTATTCTTATTCCAGTGACAGAAATACCAATGGATTGTCTTTTAAGTTACTTACTATGTACAATTTCAATGTGGCGGTCTCATGTGATTTTCAATGTGGCAAATGGAAGTAATAGTCACATATTTGCTTATAAATTTTCTTTCATATTTAGTAATATGAATGATGAAAATTATGACAGCCCAATGTGGAATTAATTTATGCATATTGTATATTCCCTGGTTATTCCAACATACCTTGCAATCTAAATTAGCTACCAAAAGATACTTCACCACATCAAATAGAGTATTCATAAAGATATAGTACAGGGTGTTATGTGCTTCCTTTATTCGTCCAAATTTCAAGTGTCTGGATATCTAATGCAAAATAATGAATTTGGGCCCTTACTTCATACCATATACAAAAATTAACTCTAAATGAATCAAAGACCTAAATATTAGAGCCAAAACTATAAAACTCTTAGGGGAAAACATACAGGAGTAAATATTAGTAAAAAACCACTGGATTTGGCAATGGTATTTTTTTTTAACTATGACACCAAAAGCACAAGCAACCAAAAGGAAAAAAATAAACTGGACCTCATCAAACTTAAAACATTTTGTGTATCAAAGGACACTATCAAGAAAGTGAAAAAATAATCTGTGGAATGGGAAAAAATATTTTCAAATCATACATCTGATAAGGGTCTGGCACCCAGACTACACAAAGAAGTTCTATAGTTCAACAACAAAAAGACAATCTAATTAAAAAAAAATGGGCTGAGAGCTTGAATAGACATTTCTCCAAAGAACATGTAAAATGGCCAACAGGCACATGAAAAGACACGCAACATCATTAATCATAGGCAGATCAAAACCACAGTGAGACATCACTTTATTCCTATTGGGATGGCTGTCACCAAAAAAGGGGAAATAAGTAGCAAGGATATAGAGAAATTGGAATTAGAACATCTGTGCATAAATGGTGGAAATGTTAAATGGCACAGCCAATGTGGAAAATGGTTTGGTGGTTCCTCCAAAGGCTAAACATAGAATTACCATAAGACCAGCAATTCTACGCCTAGGTACATGCCCCAAAGAATTGAAAACAGGTGTTCAAAACAAAAACTTGTGGGACGCTTGGGTGGCTCAGTCAGTTAAGCGTCTGCCTTTGGCTCAGGTCATGATCCCAGGGTCCTGGGATTGAGTCCAGCGTTGGGCTCCCTGCTCGGCGGGGAGACTGCTTCCCCCTCTACCTGCCGCTCCCCCTGCTTGTGCTCTCTCTCTCTCTGACAAATAAATAAATAAAATCTTTAAAAACAGAAAAAAACAAACCAAAAACAGAAACAAACCAAAAACAAAAACTTGCATATGAATGTTTATAGTGACACTAATTCACAATGGCTAAATGGTATCCCTCACCCAGTTCCCCCATAATCTAAAAAAATATTTAAGTGACCAAGTTAAAGAATATGAAATTTGAGTTGCAGCCCCCCAAAATCTCTGATCTCATTTTTGCCCAAAATTTGCAGATAAATCTCAAGTATTCAATCTCTGCTTATTTGACATATTGGTTAGTCTGGATTTTTAGCAAATGAAAAAAGGGTCTGGGATCCATTGACCTGTATATGAAAAAATTATTAAACCTTCATGAAATGGAACCCCAGAGGTTCAGATAATGATGTTTCCATTTTGTAAAAATTTCTTGTTGATGAATTATATGTAGTCACAATCCCCACCGCATTTTCTTGTGACTTTCTTGAGAAGAATTTCAGGAGCTATGTTGTGGGAGGGGAATTTGTTAGGTGTGTTTTTGAAGAATTTTCCTAGGTTTCTGTAAGGAACTTGAGGCTCTGCCACACCTTTCATAGATCATTGGCTAGGAGAAGGCAGCTATTTCCCATGTTGTTTGAATGATCAAGATGACCATGTTGTCTTGAATACAATTTTAAAATTATTTTTACTTCATTTAACCTTTGCTTAGTTAATAGGGCACATTGTAAAAATACAAAAGTTATCAGAAGGTCTCTCAGTCATTCAGTTCTCCCAAATCTTGGGTATCCAAGATTTTATTTCAGCACACATTGCAGTAAATAAGTGTCTTTTACACAAAAGTGGTCAATGGCTGCTATTATAGAACACTCCTCTGTACTTAAAAAAAAATTAATATATATTCTTACATATTGTTATATACCAGATTTTATAAGTCTGCCTCACTAAAAAAAAGTGGGGTGGGAAAAAAAGCAGCATTGAACCTGAATATTTATTTAAGTCTCAGCGTATCTGGATTGATTTCAAATGTTACTTTTGCCCCAGAATTGTCAAGGCTGAATATCATCGTGCTCTCCCTGTAACATCGTATGACTTTTTGGGTACCTTTTGTTCTTGGATTAAGCATTTGAATTTCTGAATAATTTAGTGTAAAATTGGGACAGATGTTTCTTCCAACTCATATTGATATATTCTTTGCATAATGATTGTGTGATTGTGGTTTGAGATTCAGATTCTGGGTGTTATATGCAAACAATGAATCATGGAACACTACATAAAAAAATAAATTAATTCATTAATTAAAAAAATAAATAAAAAATGCATATCATTCAAACATTTCAGGACTTTCATTCTGTCCTAAACTAATATTCATTTTTGAAATTTTTATTATGATTGCATAGAATACTAATAAGTTTGCTCTGATCCAAGTGCTTAATTTTAAAGTTTAAAATATTAGCTAATAGCCAAAAACCTGTGAAATGGGAAAGTGGCAAAATACCCTAAGCCATTTTTCTTTAAAGAAATAATGTTCAAAGTCAAGGATAACTTCAGCTTCTCATAAATCTCTTAACACACTTTGTGGTTTTATTTGCATATCTAGAAATAAAATTAGAATTGTACTTTGTAAAAAATAAAATAACAACACCTGAAATTTAATAAAGTGACGTAAATGAGAATACAGGAGATTGCAGTCCTTTAGGGTACAAACTGACTACTGTAAATGAGATCCTGCAAGTTACCTTGAGGCTCTTTTGTTGATTTACATATTAATACTTTTGTAACAGAATGCAATTGAATTTACCATACTTTTATTTAAAAATACTTTCCAGAAGATGGCATAATTTATAACTAAATAACTTAAGAAATGTTTTATCATAATTCATATCATAATCCTATGATTGTTCCTTAAATATGGAGAAATCATTTAGTCTTGGTAAAATGAACCAACTTCCTAACTATAGTTTAATTTTTCCCATTTGTTATAGTTATTGGTGCTGTGCAGAGTCATGCAAATAAAAACATAAATGAAAGATTTGTAATTTTAAATAATAACAATAGCTAATTTTAATTGAACACTTGCCATGGGCAAGATACTGTTCTAAGTGATTTACATGTAACAACGCCTTTCAAACTTTATTAGGGCTTTGCTTGGGTATCATAACAAAGTACCACCAACTGGATGACTTAAAAGACAGAAATTTATTTCTTACAATTCTGGAGGCTGGAAGTCCAAGATCAAGGTGTCAGCCGGAATGGTTCCGTCTGAAGGCTTTGAGGAAGAATCTACTCCGTGCCTGTTCCCTAGTTTCTGGAGGTTTGTGGGCAATCTTTGGCATTCCTTGGCTTGTTGAAGCCTCATCCTGATCTCTTCCCTAATCTTCACATGTTTTCTCTCCATGTGACCCTCTTCAAATTTCTCCCTATATAAGAATACCAATCAGGGACTCCTGGGTGGCTCAGTCGGTTAAGCATCTGATGCTTGCTTCAGGCTTAGGTCATGATCTCAGGGTTGTGAGATAGAGCCCTGGGTCAGGCTCCGCACTTAGCGGAGTCTGCTTCTCTCTCTCTCCCTCTCCCTCTGCCCCTCCCTGCCTGCTCTCTCTCTCAGATAAATAAATAAACCTTAAAAAAAAAATCATATGCTGAATTAAACTGGACCCTAACCCAGTGACGGGTGTCTTTAAGAGAGAAAGGAGGGGAGGATTTGGACACACAGACACGCAGAGAAAAAACCAATTGGAGAGGAAGACCACATAAGGGTGGGGCAGAGTTTGGAGTAACGCAGCTGTGAGCCAAGGAAGGCTGCGGATTGCTGGCGGCGGCTGGAAGCGAGGAGAGGGCCTCAAAGAGATTTCTGCCCGGAGCTTCCAGAGGAACGAAGCTTGATGTCAGACTTCTGGCCTCCTGAATGGTAAGAGACGAAATTGCCATTGTTTTAAGCCACCCAGTTAGTGGTAACTTGGTTCAGTTGTCCCAGGAAACTAATAAAACAGTATGTTCTAAAAAAAAAAAAAAAAAAAAATCATATTGGATTAGGGCCCACCTGACTCTAATATGACCTCATCTGAACTAATTATATCTGCAGTGATGATTTTTTCCCAATAGGGTGTGAACTGAGGTTCTAGGGATTGGGGTTCACCATATGAATTTTGGGGGGACAATTCAATGTACAACAATGAACCCAACCCTGTAAAGCATGTACTAATGTTATCTCCAATAATTAGATGAAAAAACTGAAGCAGAGAGAGGTTCAGTTAAGTAACTGGATCTTGAGTCAGATAGATAGCTAGTTAAGACAATCTTTTTTTTTTTTTTAAAGATTTTATTTATTTATTTGACAGAGACAGAGATAGCGAGAGCAGGAACACAAGCAGCAGGAGGGGGAGAGGGAGAAGCAGGCTTCCCCCTGAGGAGGGAGCCCGATGTGGGACTCGATCCCAGGACCCTGGGATCATGACCTGAGCCGAAGGCAGACGCTTAATGACTGAGCCACCCAGGCGCCCATAGTTAAGACAATCTTATCAAGAGAAAGTGACAAGGCTGGGATTTAAATGAAGCCAGTTGAGTTCCAGAGGCTATACAATTTTTTTCTAGTTTATTTTTCCTTTAATGTGTTTCAGGATATATTTTATTAGTATTTCACATTTTGTCTCAATATTCAAATATGAGTTTGTTCTATCTAAAGCCAATTTTTCCGCTAGAGCACTGAATTTTCTTACCTTAGTGACTTTCAGAGTCAACTCTTTACCACTAACTACCATAATCTCTCATAATGTTATCAACAATTTATGGCAGGCTAACTTTACTTATGATTTGGGTAACAATTTATGGTTTTTATTTTATTTATTATTTTTAATTTTTAAAAAATTATTTATTTATTTTAGAGAGCATGCACATGTGCCAGAGCAGGGGGAGGGGCAGAGAGCGAGAGTCTTCAGGCAGACTCCCCACTGAGCTTGGAGCCAGACACAGGGCTCAATCCCAGGACCCATGAGATCATGACCTGAGCCCAAACCAAGAGTCAGAACCTTAACTGACTGAGCCACCCAGGCACCCCTACAGCCTTTATTTTAGATGTTTAATCTACTAACTTATCTAAAAAAGCTATAATCAAGTTAATATAAATGTATTCAAATGTGCGAGGCTTTCATCAAATCTGATCGTGTCATGCGTGTGTTGTCTCTAAAGAACAATTTTGAAAAGAAACAGAGAACAGGGGCACCTGGGTGGCTCAGTCAGTTGAGTGTCTGCCTTCGGCTCAGGTCATGATCTCAGGGTCCTGGGATGGAGCCCCAAGTTGTGCTCCCTGCTCAGTGGGGAGTCTACTTCTCCCTCTCCCTCTGCCCCTTCCCTCCTTGTGCTCTTTCTCTCATTCTCTCTCTCTCAAATAAATAAATAAAATCTAAAAAAAAAAAGAAAAGAGATGAAACAAAGAACAAATACGATCTAAACTCTACTGCTCCTTCTACCATCATATGTGAAAGACAATTCACGTTAATCTTCCAAGAAGGAGAAGGCAGCTGAGTCCCACCCCATAAGGAAACAGGCCTTCTGTAAATATTATAGAGATGGGGAACTCAGTTATGTGTATTCTGATCTAAATTGTCAGAAGTACAAAGTGGAAGTGACTGGTGGAGTTGTTTCAAATTCTTGGAAAATCCACTGAATAGTGAAGAGTGATTTTGGCAGGAAAGATGCTCCTCCTATCTCCCAGGCTGTTGCCCTTGTCTGCATGGTCCAAGTTGGGTCACCTCATCTTCTGTGAATATTCCATCAGCTGGAAGGGGGTGGGGGGAGGTGGGCACAATCTAGAAGTTGCACAGATAGCTTTTGCTTACATGTTCTTTGCAGTATCTGTCGCGTGGCTACACCTAGCTGCAAGAGAAGCTGGGAACATTCCAAGCTGAAAAATTTTTTACTAGGGAAAAAGAGAAAACGGGTATTGAGAGATGAATAGTAATAGTTTCTGCCACAAATGGGTAAAAGTAAGCTCTGTGGCAACACAACTTGACAATAAAAGAGTACCCTTTACATGGATTAGTAGGAAATTGAAACATTCAATCTGTCCTTTATAATGAAGAACAAAACGTAGTAAAACTTTCAACTACACATGAAAGTAAAAACAGTGGTATAAAAAACCTATGTAACAACTATCTTTGAAGAGTGATTATTAATTCTGATACGAGTTCAACTTTACCCCCATTCAAGTACCATTTCCCCCCACTAACTGTTTTGGAGCAATCCCAGGCATCACATAATTTTATTCATAAATATATAAGTATGTATTTTCAAAAGAGAGAGACATTTAAAAACACAATTATAATACCATTGTCACATTTTAAAAAGTTAATGATAATACTTTAATATCATCAAATATCTAGTCAGTGTTCAAATTTCTCTGATTGTCTCATGAATGTTTTTCTCATTTACTTTTTTCTTGTTTTTCTTATTTATTTGTTCAAATTAGGATCCAGTTTAGGTTTGCAATTTGATGGATATATCTTAATTGTCTTTTATTCTATAATATTTTCTTCCATTTCTTTCTCCCCCCTTTTCACTTTCTTTGTTGAAAGTGCTTTTGACGTAGAATTTCTTATATTCTGCTTTTTTCTGAAAACATCCCCATGGTGTTATTCAACGTATCTTTTTCTCCCTTATGTTTTCTTAAATTAGTGACACATGGCACCTGTTTTTTTTTTATTGTGATGTTAGCAGTTATTGATGATAATTGCCTAGATGTATGAATTATTAGATATTGAAAAATGATATTCTATCATTCTTCATTTATTAGCTAGACTACTTCTATAAAGAAGTACTTATATGAATAAATACAATATATACTATAAGTAATTATATACATAAAGAAATATTGTCTATTAATCTTTTGAGTATCCTGAACTACATTCTACCTATGAATGATAATAAATTCTTGATTTTTCCCTTTTAATTGCCAGCTTGGAAAATAATGAGTTAGTTTTCTAACCTCTTCTAAAGTAACTATGAGATTTTTTCTCCTCTATTTGGAGTATCATTACAGACTCATGGATTTAAGTGTATTTGATCTTTAAATCCATTGCAGATATTATGCTTATGGATGCTCAATTTCCCCCACATTTTATTTATTTATTTATTTATTTATTTATTTATTTATTTATTTATTTATTTATTCTTATGTTAATCCCCATACATTACATCATTAGTTTTAGATGAAGTGTTCCATGATTCATTGTTTGTGCATAACACCCAGTGCTCCATGCAGAACGTGCCCTCCTCAATACCCATCACCAGGCTAACCCATCCTCCCACCCCCTCCCCTCTAGAACCCGCAGTTTGTTTTTCAGAGTCCATCGTCTCTCATGGTTCATCTACCCCTCCGATTTCCCCCGCTTCATTCTTCCCCTCCTGCTACCTTCTTCTTCTTCTTCTTTTTTTTCTTCTTAACATATATTGCATTATTTGTTTCAGAGGTACAGATCTGAGATTCAACAGTCTTGCACAATTCACAGCGCTTACCAGAGCACATACCCTCCCCAGTGTCTATCACCCAGTCACCCCATCCCTCCCACCCTACCCCCTACTCCAGCAACCCTCAGTTTGTTTCCTACAATTAAGAATTCCTCATATCAGTGAGATCATAAGGTACATGTCTTTCTCTGTTTGACTTATTTCACTCAACATAATACCCTCCAGTTCCATCCACGTCGTTGCAAATGGCAAGATCTCATTCCTTTTGATGGCTGCATAATATTCCATTGTATATATACACCACATCTTCTTTATCCATTCATCTGTCGATGGACATCTTGGCTCTTTCCACAGTTTGGCTATTGTGGACATTGCTGCTATAAACATCGGGGTGCATGTACCCCTTCGGATCCCTACTTTTGTATCTTTGGGGTAAATACCCAGTAGTGCAATTGTTGGATCATGTGGTAGCTCTATTTTCAACTTTTTGAGGAACCTCCATACCGTTTTCCAGAGTGGCTGCACCAGCTTGCATTCCCACCAACAGTGTAGGAGGGTTCCCCTTTCTCCGCATCCCCGCCAACATCTGTCGTTTCCTGACTTGTTAATTTTAGCCATTCTGACTGGTGTGAGGTGGTATCTCACTGAGGTTTTGATTTGGATTTCCCTGATGCCGAGCGATATTGAGCACTTTTTCATGTGTCTGTTGGCCATTTGGATGTCTTCTTTGGAAAAATGTCTGTTCATGTCTTCTGCCCATTTCTTGATTGGATTCTTTGTTCTTTGGGTGTTGAGTTTGATGAGTTCTTTATAGATTTTGGATACTAGCCCTTTATCTGATATGTCATTTGCAAATATCTTCTCCCATTCTGTCGGTTGTCTTTTGGTTTTGTTGACTGTTTCCTTTGCTTTGCAAAAGCTTTTTATCTTGATGAAGTCCCAATAGTTCATTTTTGCCCTTGCTTCCCTTGCCTTTGGCGATGTTTCTAGGAAGAAGTTGCTTCGGCTGAGGTCAAAGAGGTTGCTGCCTGTGTTCTCCTTTAGGATTTTGATGGACTCCTGTCTCACATCGAGGTCTTTCAACCATTTGGAGTCTATTTTTGTGTGTGGTGTAAGGAAATGGTCCAGTTTCATTCTTCTGCATGTGGCTATCCAGTTTTCCCAACACCATTTGTTGAAGAGACTGTCTTTGTTCCATTGGACATTCTTTCCTGCTTTGTCAAAAATGAGTTGACCATAGAGTTGAGGGTCCATTTCTGGGCTCTCTATTCTGTTCCATTGATCTATGTGTCTGTTTTTGTGCCAGTACCCTGCTGTCTTGATGATGACAGCTTTGTAATAGAGCTGGAAGTCCGGAATTGTGATGCCGCCGGCTTTGCTTTTCTTTTTCAACATTCCTCTGGCTATGCGGGGTCTTTTCTGGTTCCATACAAATTTTAGGATTATTTGTTCCATTTCTTTGAAAAAAGTGGATGGTATTTTGATGGGGATTGCATTGAATGTGTAGATTGCTCTAGGTAGCATTGACATCTTCACAATATTTGTTCTTCCAATCCATGAGCATGGAATGTTTTTCCATTTCTTTGTGTCTTCCTCAATTTCTTTCATGAGTATTTTATAGTTTTCTGAGTACAGATCCTTTGTCTCTTTGGTTAGATTTATTCCTAGGTATCTTATGGTTTTGGGTGCAATTGTAAATGGGATCGACTCCTTAATTTCTCTTTCTTCTGTCTTGTTGTTGGTGTAGAGGAATGCCACTGACTTCTGTGCATTGATTTTACATCCTGCCACTTTACTGAATTCCTGTATGAGTTCTAGCAGTTTTGGGGTGGAGTCTTTTGGGTTTTCCACATAAAGTATCATATCATCTGCAAAGAGTGAGAGTTTGACTTCTTCCTTGCCAATTTGGATGCCTTTGATTTCTTTTTGTTGTCTGATTGCTGTGGCTAGGACTTCCAATACTATGTTGAATAGCAGTGGTGATAGTGGACATCCCTGCCGTGTTCCTGACCTTAGGGGGAAAGCTCTCAGTTTTTCCCCATTGAGAATGATATTCACTGTAGGTTTTTCATAGATGGCTTTTATGATATTGAGGTATGTACCCTCGATCCCTATACTCTGAAGAGTTTTGATCAAGAAAGGATGCTGTACTTTGTCAAATGCTTTTTCTGCATCTATTGAGAGGATCATATGATTCTTGTTCTTTCTTTTGTTAATGTATTGTATCACATTGATTGATATGCGGATGTTGAACCAACCTTGCAGCCCAGGGATAAATCCCACTTGGTCATGGTGAATAATCCTTTTAATGTACTGTTGGATCCTATTGGCTAGTATTTTGGTGAGAATTTTTGCATCCATGTTCATCAGGGATATTGGTCTGTAATTCTCCTTTTTGATGCGGTCTTTGTCTGGTTTTGGGATCAAGGTAATGCTGGCCTCATAAAATGAGTTTGGAAGTTTTCCTTCCATTTCTATTTTTTGGAACAGTTTCAGAAGAATAGGTATTAATTCTTCTTGAAATGTTTGGTAGAATTCCCCTGGGAAGCCATCTGGCCCTGGGCTTTTGTTTTTTGGGAGATTTTTGATGACTGCTTCAATTTCCTTAGTGGTTATAGGTCTGTTCAGGTTTTCTCTTTCATCCTGGTTCAGTTTTGGTAGTTGGTACATCTCTAGGAATGCCTCCATTTCTTCCAGGTTATTTAATTTGCTGGCATAGAGTTGCTCATAATATGTTCTTATAATTGTTTGTATTTCTTTGGTGTTGGTTGTGATCTCTCCTCTTTCATTCATGATTTTGTTGATTTGGGTCATTTCTCTTCTCTTTTTGATAAGTCTGGCCAGGGGTTTATCAATCTTGTTAATTCTTTCAAAGAACCAGCTCCTAGTTTCGTTGATCTGTTCTACTGTTCTTTTAGTTTCTATTTCATTGATTTCTGCTCTGATCTTTATTATTTCTCTTCTCCTGCTGGGTTTAGGCTTTATTTGCTGTTCTTTCTCCAGCTCCTTTAGGTGTAAGGTTAGGTTGTGTACTTGAGACCTTTCTTGCTTCTTGAGAAAGGCTTGTATTGCTATATACTTTCCTCTTAGGACTGCCTTTGCTGCATCCCAAAGATTTTGAATAGTTGTGTTTTCATTTTCATTGGTTTCCATGTATTTTTTTAATTCTTCTTTAATTTCCTGGTTGACCCATTCATTCTTCAGTAGGATGCTCTTTAGCCTCCATGTATTTGAGTTCTTTTTGACTTTTGTCTTGTATTTGAGCTCTAGTTTCAAAGCATTGTGGTCTGAAAATAGGCAGGGAATGATTCCAATCTTTTGGTACCGGTTGAGGCCTGATTTGTGACCTAGGATGTGATCTATTCTGGAGAATGTTCCATGGGCACTAGAGAAGAATGTGTATTCCGTTGCTTTGGGGTGGAATGTTCTGAATATGTCTGTAAAGTCCATTTGGTCCAGTGTGTCATTTAAAGTCTTTATTTCCTTGTTGATCTTTTGCTTAGACGATCTGTCCATTTCAGTGAGGGGGGTGTTAAAGTCCCCCACTATTATTGTATTGTTGTCGATGTGTTTCTTTGCTTTTGTTATTAATTGGCTTATATAATTGGCTGCTCCCATGTTAGGGGCATAGATATTTACAATTGTTAGATCTTCTTGTTGGATAGATCCTTTAAGTAGGATATAGTGTCCTTCCTCATCTCTTATTACAGTCTTTGGTTTAAAATCTAATTTGTCTGATATAAGGATTGCCAACCCAGCTTTCTTTTGGTGTCCATTAGCATGGTAAATGGTTTTCCACCCCCTCACTTTCAATCTGGGGCTGTCTTTGGGTCGAAAATGAGTCTCTTGCAGACAGCATATCGATGGGTCTTGTTTTTTAATCCAGTCTGATAGCCTGTGTCTTTTGATTGGGGCATTGAGCCCATTTACATTCAGGGTAACTATTGAAAGATAGGAATTTAGTGCCATTGTATTGCCTGTAAGGTGACTGTTACCGTATATTGTCTGTGTTCCTTTCTGGTCTATGTTGCTTTTAGGCTTTCTCTTTGCTTAGAGGACCCGTTTCAAGATTTCCTGTAGGGCTGGTTTTGTGTTTGCAAATTCCTTTAGTTTTTGTTTGTCCTGGAAGCTTTTTATCTCTCCTTCAATTTTCAATGACAGCCTAGCTGGATAGAGTATTCTTGGCTGCATATTTTTCTCATTTAGTGCTCTGAATATATCCTGCCAGTCCTTTCTGGCCTGCCAGGTCTCTGTGGATAGGTCTGTTGCCAATCTAATGTTTCTACCCTTGTAGGTTACATATCTCTTCTCCCGAGCTGCTTTGAGGATTTTCTCTTTGTCTATGAGACTCGTAAGTTTTACTATTAGATGTCGGGGTGTTGACCTATTTTTATTGATTTTGAGAGGGGTTCTCTGTGCTTCCTGGATTTTCATGCCTCTTTCCTTCCCCAAATTAGGGAAGTTCTCTGCTATAATTTGCTGCATTATACCTTCTGCCCCTCTCTCTCTTTCTTCTTCTTCTGGGATCCCAATTATTCTAATGTTGTTTCGTCTTATGGTATCGCTTATCTCTCGAATTCTGCCCTTGTGATCCAGTAGTTGTTTATCTCTCTTTTTCTCAGCTTCTTTATTTTCCATCATTTCATCTTCTATATTACTGATTCTCTCTTCTGCCTCATTTATTCTAGCAGTTAGCGCCCCCATTTTTGATTGCACCTCATTAATAGCCTTTTTGATTTCTACTTGGTTGGATTTTAGTTATTTTACTTCTCCAGAAAGGGTTTCTCTAATAACTTCCATATTTTTTTCAAGCCCAGCTAGTATCTTTAAAGTGATGATTCTGAACTCTAGATCTGACATCGTACTAATGTCCGTATTGAGTAGGTCCCTGGCAGTCGGTACTACCTCTTGTTCTTTTTGTTGAGGTGATTTTTTCCGTCTTGTCATTTTGTTCAGAGGAGAATAGATTAATGAGAGAACAAAATGCTAGCAGAGTAACAACGTCCCCAGAAAATATACTCTAAACAAATCAGAAAAAACCTGAAGCAGTGGGAAAAGAAAGGGAAAGAGAGAAAAAAGAAAAAGAAAAAAAAGAAAAAGATAAAGATAAAAACAAAAACAAACAAAACAAAACAACAACAACAAAAAAACCAGAATGTGATCAAATATGATCAGGCTGGTATATAGATCAGTGGCACACACTAGATTTGGGGTGTATTTTGGTCTTTTAGAAGAAAGTGCCTCCCAAAATTTTAAAGAAAGAAAAACTTACATATGTACAAAAATAAGGGTTGAGATGACGAAGGGATGGAATATGATTGTAAAGATGGAAATTATAAAAAATTTTATAAAAGGAATTGATAAGAAGTTGTTTGAAAAAAGAAAGAAGAGGATTTAAAAAAAGAAAAAAAAAGGGAGAGGATGTGATCAGGCAGGGGAATAGAAAATACCATATACTAGAGATTTAGGGTATATTTTGATCTGTTAGAAGAAACTATCTCAAAATTTTAAAGAGAGAACAACTTATATATATAAGCCAAAAATATGGGTAACTACTATGAAGGGATAGAATATGACTCTAAAAATGAAAAATAAAAATGTTTTTTTTTTTTTAAAAAAAAGGGATTGATAAGATGTTGGTTGAAAAAGGGAAAAAGAAAAATTCAAAAAGAAAAAAAAAAGAAAAAAGACAGTTAAAAAAAATTAACTTTGAAAGACTACAGAATCATGGTAAAAAAGCCATGAATTCTATGTGCAGTAGTCCCCTAGAGCTGGAGTTCTGCCGTTCTCATTGATGGGTAAACTTGGTCTTGGCTGGCTGTTCTCGCTGATCTTCTGGGGAGGGGCCTGTTGCCGTGGTTTCCAAATGTCTTTGCCGGAGGCAGAATTGCCCCGCCCTTGCCCCCTCCCGGCTAAGTAATCTGCTCGGGTTTGCTCTCTGGGGCTTTTGTTCCCTGCGAGCTTTCCGTACAGCTTTGGAGGCGGAGAGTGAAAATGGCGGCCTCCCAATCTCCGCCGCGGAGGAGCCGAGAACTCGGGTCCTGCTCCTCAGTGAGCCCCCAGAGAAAAGCCGTCAGTCACTCCCGTCTCCCCGGTCTCCAGCCGCACTCCGTGCTCACCCGGCCTGTGACCGCGCGTTTCTATCTCTGGCACCCGACCCCGGGTGGAGTCTCCAAACCCAGCAGATCCCTGCGGTGCACTCCCGCGCGGCTCCTCCCGGGGGAGGAAGGTGAGTCTCCCCGGATCTGCCGCTTGTTGGGTCCCTGCTGGAGGAGCAGGGGCCCGACTGTGCCGCGGATCACGGTTTATGGCAACCCCGAGCTGGGCTGCGCCTCTGCAGCCGGCTTCCCTGCTCCGATACCTGGGAGCTCTGCCACACTCAGGCACCCCCGGTCTTTCTGTGACCCCGAGGGTCCTGAGACCACACTGTCCCGGAGGGTTCCACCCCCCGCTTAGCCACCGGAGTGACGTCCCTCGGCGGACCAGACTTTTAAAAGTTCCGATTTTGTGCTCCGCGGCTCTATCACTTGCCAGAAGCGGCCGCCGGAGGCCCCTCCCCCGCCGTCTATCCTCCCGAATATCGCCTCGGATTCACTTCTCCGCACGTCCTACCTTCCAGAAAGTGGTCGCTTTTCTGATGAGAGAGTTGTTGCTCTTCTTTTCTTCGACCTCCTGTTAAGTTTGTAGGTGTTCAGAATGGTTTGATCCCTATCCAGCTGAATTCCTGAGACCAGACGAAATCCAGGTCTCCTACTCCTCCGCCATCTTGCCAGCACACCAGCAATTTTACTTTTTGACTTAAGTGACCCTGATTTTCTACAGATTTAGTTTTAATTGACTTGTTCAGCAAGAAAAGGAAAACTTGAGCTGATGCGTGACATTCATCACTAAAAGGTTATTTTTGTAATACAATGAGCAAGTTAGGTTCAGTTTGCCAATTTTATTTTATTTACTGAAAGATCTGTGTTAAATTATAAATCCGATGTTTGAATCATAATCTTGAAACCATTGAAATATTGGTGAGTTTATTACATTTATGTTTTCTTTTAAAGCTCATTCTTTAGAGGCTATTACAGATTTCTGCTTTAGTAAGCATTTCTTATGTTCATTAAGATGTACTTTAAAATGGTCTTTCCTTTATTGCTTTTATGTATGCTAGGACAGTAACATAATCATCTCTGCAAGGTTGTCTCAGTATAGATCAGTTCGGTGGGTGACTTCGGCAACTATTTTTAAATGAAAATCATGGAGATTCATAGATACAGGGCATTAGTTAGAAAAACTCAAGAAATTTAGGAAAACACTAGGTAGAGCTTTAACCATAGTTTGTTATCAGAGTAATAATAGATAACTATAAGTAATAGCTATAATAAATAATATCTTTACTTCATATTTATCCATTCACTAATTTTTATCCATTTGATGTTGTCACCACAATGGGAAATAATAAAATGTATATAAGATAATACTACTGGACTTAGAGTACAAGTTTGAGTATGAGATAAGAAATGTTTGCCAGTAAGTTTAATTATGAAATAGAAAGTGATAAGTTCCATTAGAGAGCTTCGTAGAGATTATGTATCTGTCAGGAAATACTAGGTTATGCTAACATAACAAACAGCCCCAAATCTTAATGGCCCATACTGACATGTTTATTTTTGATGCACATTATTTGATCATGGATCCACTGGGGGCTCTGCTCCATATTTCCTCTCTCTTGGGCCCAGCCTGAGGGAGTTTCCACCCTCAGGAATGTTACTGGTGTGTGGCAGGGTAAATGGTGAGGGTGGGAAAACATGAAAATGATGCACTAGCTTTTATAGTCTTCTGCCCACATTCCACTGGGTCAAAATAAGTTACTTGGCCAGTGTAACTTCAAGGGGATTAACAAGTGTGATTATAGCATATGCCTGGAAGCAGGAGAACTAGAATATATGTATCATCTCTAACGACTACAACAAAGGAGAATTGTATCTTAATAGGAAAACCAAGAAGGGCTTCATGGAGGAAGTGACATTTGAGTTAGATTATTATTGATGAGTAGAACTTTAGCATCTGGGATTAAAATAGCTTTGTAGAAATAATAAATCTTGTGAAACTAACCAAAATTTGAAAACAATGTTACTTGAACATAGTTGGCTCTTTTTGTGACCTACTTCAGCATGGCATTAAGGTCAAAAGAATCATTAGCCCTGGGGCGCCTGGGTGGCTCAGTCATTAAGCGTCTGCCTTTGGCTCAGGTCCTGATCCCGGGGTCCTGGGATCGAGCCCTGCATCAGGCTCCCTGCTCCGCGGGAAGCCTGCTTCTCCCCCTGCTCGTGCTCTCTCTCTCGCTGTGTCTCTCTCTGTCAAATAAATAAAATCTTTTTTTTTTTCAAAGAATCATTAGCCCTTCATAATATTAACAAAATATTGAAGCCATTGTGTGGCACAAGAGTGGGAGATCCCCTCAAAATATATATAGGAAAACTTAAAATTCTTTATTTTCTCTCTTTCTCTCTCAGTAGCTCAAAAAGCATAGAAACTGCTTCCAGAATGTCTGCTGCTCCCCCCTCATCAAACTCAACCCAGTTTTCCCCAGACTGATCCCACATGGGGTCAAACTGATTCTACACGGGTGTGATCTTTCTACCTTTCTGTTACAGAATTTCATTCTCTTCCCGAGCTGTTCTCCTCATTCTAGTGTAGCTAAATCTAGCCTTTCTGGACTTTTTTCAGCTCTTCTGGCTGTTGGTTTTGCAGACACACATACCAAAAAACACCCAGTGCATTAGTCTCCTAAGCAACAAATGCTCTTTTCTTTTTGAAGGTGAAGAGGAGAGAAGGCTGTAAATACATATACACTGATATCTTTGTCTATTTTACCCAATGTCGTGTGTGCAATTATGTTCTTTTCACAGAAACATGCTTCTTAGAGCCAGAGAGAATCGCAGGTTAGCAGCTGGTCTTGCTTCTTGCTTCAGGTCCTTAAGGCATTATTATTCTCATGTTATTTGAGACTTGAGGAAGCAGTGTGGTATATGGAGTTATTGACACTCTGATGTGTGCTTTTCAGCCATGCTACACTACCTGAAACTTCTTCATTCTGGCTTTTCTGTATTATTAACCTCCAAGAATTAAATGCCAATAGACTTCAATTTAATATCGAAATGTTTAACAGCCCACCAAATTCTGAACACTTGACTCAGTACTAGAGATTTAAAAAGTTACTTTTTACATGGTCCCAACCTTCAAGGTGTTCACGACCTAGTGGAGAGACAAACGCTTGCTATTCCCACAGGATCTAGTGAGTGATGACTAGCAGAACAAACAAAATGGAATGTGAATGGAATGGAACAGGGAGGACAAGATTCTGTCTGAATGTTGAGTAGTAGCCACAACAGTGGTGTGTAGCAGTTTTGAAATAGGCAAAGAGGGCCCTGGGGAAGCAGTTAGAGGATCTGGTTTTAGGTCTTGGCAACGTCACCATCTCAGCAACGGCATTAAATATTTTATCATTTTAAGCATATCTTGTAACTCTTCTGTTGTTTAGTTTCTTCATCGGTAAAATGGGAGGATGAGACAAGATGATTTCTGAAGGACCTTCCATAGCATGATAGCATTTTTAATGAAAAGAAATATTTGAGTTCATCACTAAGTCCCTCATTTTGGAAAATGAGATTCTGAGAGGTAAGGGCCATTTGCCTAACACCTCAGCTTTTGTTGACAGGCTAATAGCTCTTCTCTTTCCCCAGCTGCTGTCTCACTAAAAAATAATAGGATTTTATTCATTAAAAACAGGCTTCTTAAGAGTAGGTGCTTGGAGAACTCTTAACAGGGAGTTCAAGTTAAATTTTCTTTCTGAAAATATTGAAAATGCATTATTTTAAAAACATAATAACCAATGTAATAAGGCAAAAAAAAAAGGGGGGGAAAGAAAAGGCATTCAACTTGGAAAGAAAGACATAATTATATCTGACATGATTTACTACGTAGAAAACCCTAACGTGTATAAAAAAGAAGCTCCTAGAAGCAGAAGTGAGCTGAGCAAATAACTTTAGTGTTTCCACACAGCAATGCAGTAATTTTGTGTGAGGAAGATGTGGTTTCAGCTATTTACTCCTCAGTGATGGCTTTCCTGTCATAATAGCATCTCGGCCTGACAGTTTGGGATGTTTGCCTTCGGCCAACTGTAGCGAATACATTAAGGAGCTGTGTGCAAGTGGCTTCACTCCCTTTATGGAAAAACCATCAAGTACAGGTGCTAAGAGTCAGTGACTAGATACGGATTTTTAAAAGGACTTAGTTTTTAAAGGCAACAGACGTATAATATGTACATGGAGCATCACAAATGATGCAAGGCACAGATACGAGATTAAAAGGTGAAGGGGGGCAGTGCCTGGGTGGCTCAGTGGGTGAAGCGTCTGCCCTCCACTCAGGTCATGATCTGGGGGTCCTGGGATCCAGCCCTGCATGGGGCCCCTTGTTCAGCTGGGAGTCCGCTTCTCCTTCTCCTTTTGCCCCTCTCCCCCACTGGTGCTCTCTCTCTCTCTCTCTCTCTCTCTCTCTCTCGTTCACTCTCTCTCTCAAATAAATAAATAAAATCTTAAAAACAAAATAAAAATAAAAAGTGAAGGGGGGATAATTTCTATTCCACTGCCCCCTCCCCCAGATCGCATAGTTTGTATCTTACATTCTTGCTGAGGCTCTAGGGCACATATAGGAACGAGTGGGAAATGATCATAAGAACAGATAGTAAGTACAGTTTTGAGCATAGAAACACTTGCTGTAAATGGTGTTAATCATACCTACCCCGAATGTTAATTATGGAAATTCAATGACATTCGTGTAAAATACTATTTAAATTGTAGAGAGCTTTGCAAATGTCTGATGATTTCATTATTTTTAAGGGTATTACTCTATTTTAATGGAGAAAGAGCATGGAATTTGGCATTATGCAGGTTTAGCAGAGTCTGGCTTCGGGGGGGCGGTTCATCACAGCTAATTCATTTCTCTGCTCCTTAGGTTCCTCATAGGTTGAATGATGATAGCTTTCTACCTAACAGGGTTGTTCCACTGAGGAAATGAGCTGCTCTTCATTTGGTCCCTTGCACAGAGCACTTCAGTAAATGTGAGCTTCTTTCTCTCCCTGGTTATTGTAAACAGCCATCACTCATTTGTCACTGACCTGTTCACGTCCTTCTCTGCTTTGTTTCTAACCAGTTTGCTCAGGAGGTAAGTAGGCTAGCCGACTAAACAATCACTGGGAAAACTATCTCAAGGTCTTTTTGGAAATGAGCGGGATATTACCCCCCGCCCCCAAAAAAAAGGAGCCCTGGGATTCACCCAGCCCCTGCATTTCTCCCTCCCCTCCCCCTGGCAAGGGCTCAGCCTGGTTTACTTTTTCAGCTGGGCCTCAGCTGCCTAGGCTCAGCTCCTGTCTACTGCTTCCTTATTTGAGCCTGTGGGCAAATTCTTAACTTTCCTCGTTGTAATGATCTCACTTTGGGATTAGGGGGTCAGGAAAACGGAAGTGCACATTAGCCACATAAGGAAAATCCCACAGCATATTGTTGTGTATAGCAATGACTACTTTGGGATTAGGCATGGAGCCTACTTTAATTTAAAGGTAAAACAAATGAGAAATGATACTATGCTGGCCAGCGGGTGTTGGTTACAAGAGGACTTTTGACTTTTCTTTTTTTTAAAGATTTTATTTATTTATTTGACACACACAGAGAGAGAGCACAAGCAGGGGGAGCAGCAGAGGGAGAGGAAGAAGCAGGCTCCTCGCTGAGCAGGGAGCCCCACACACTTAACCAACTGAGTCACTCAGGCACCCCAGAGGACTTTTGATTTCTAAATGTTAGTTAATTCTGCTTCTCCTTAAGTAAGATAAAATATTTAAATGAATGATGATTAGAATTTTGCTTCTCTGACTGTGTCTTAGGAATCCATGAAAGAGAATCTCAGTTCTGATACAACCGCTTTGGGAGCTGGCTCTTTCCCTGGATGGGAGCTGCAGGTGGGTGGGGAGCAGGGATGGTGGATCTGAGACCTTGCAGACATGCTGGGGTGACGCAGTTGTTGATAGAGTACCGCCTTTGAGATGACAGCCTGCATATTCTTCCTACTCTTCTCAACCCACCTCTGAATAAAAACTTGGACAGGGGATACTCGCAGTCTTGGAGGAGTCAGCCAGAACTCTTGGACAGCTATGCTCTGGGTCAGGGGTGGAGAATGGGACCCATTCCTTCTGTGCTCACTACATCAGTACCTGGGACTCACTCCCTTTTTTTTTTTTTTTTTTAAGATTTTATTTATTTATTTGAGAGAGAGAATGAGATAGAGAGAACATGAGAGGGGGGAGGGTCAGAGGGAGAAGCAGACTCCCTGCTGAACAGGGAGCCTGATGCGGGACTCGATCCCGGGACTCCAGGATCATGACCTGAGCTGAAGGCAGTCGCTTAACCAACTGAGCCACCCAGGCGCCCGACTCACTCCCTTTTTAAAGTACCTTACATGGAAAGTGTTCCAGTTGTAGTTAGATATAGCTGAATTAGGGAAAATTAAAACTTACAGTTTTTCCATGTCATTGTTTAAAATATTAGGGCAGCTTTTCATTTAATTTACTATTTTACACTCTTCCACACCGAATAGCAACCAAGCCTAACACTACACACACTTCTGTCTCTTAGTTTCAAAGTTTCTGGAAAGAGTCACAGAGGGGGAAGCGTACACACCACAATCAAGGGAGAGGCTATGACTGACAGGCTGCCTTTGTGACAAAGAAATCCCTTTAAGTTCTCTATTTTTGGATTTAATGAAAGAAATCAGCATATGTTTATTTCATTTGTGCCCCAATGCCTGCATCAGCTTTCCCCAGCATCATGTGTCTAAGGGAAATTGTGGTACCAGGATCAAGGGAAAGGAATGTCACTGTTGGAATAAAATTAAATCACAAAAACTTGACTCATTCTCTAAAGCCTTTGAAAGTGCCCAGAAGTTTAAGCATCTTCACAAACATTTCTACCAGCTTTCTCTTTTTCCCCTCTAACCAAACGTCATTTAAATTTTTATTTTATTTTATTTTATTTTATTTTTAAAAATTTTTTTTTTAAGATTTTATTTACTTATTTGTCAGAGAGAGAGAGAGCACAAGCAGAGGGAGAAGCAGGCCCCCCGCTGAGCAGGGAGCCCGCCGCGGGACTTGATCCTGGGACTCCAGGACCATGACCTGAGCCGAAGGCAGCCGCCCAACCAACTGAGCCACCCAGGCGCCCCCAAACGTCATTTAAATTTTTAAAGAAGCTCATTCACTTGTGTTGTTCTTTAAGGTTTGTTTTGGATATTGTACTATATAACAAGAACCTGCCCATTTTCTTTAAAGTCGTATTTACGTTCATTTGTGAGGTATCACGGTAAGCAAGGATCACAGTTGATTTTTACTTCGGGGTTACATGGGGATCTGTGTGAGGTAGTCACAAACCTACCAGTAATACATAAATTGTCATTTCTATAGGAAAGTGTGAATCAAGTCCCTAACAGCTGACCTCCTGGCAAATTGAGGACACCTACTCAATATTGAAGTCTTAAGGTAGTGCATTTTCATTTTCCTCCCTCCCTCCCTCCTTCCCTCCATCCCTCCCCTCTCCCTCCCTCCACCCCTCCCCTCTCCCTCCCTTCATCCCTACCTCCCCCCCACCCCCACCTACCTTCATCCCTAGTTCTCTACCTCCTATCTCTCTATCTAGCTGTCTGGCTTTCATCATCATGATCTGTTTTCCCCAAATTCTCTCTTTCACTTGTGTTCTAGATATTCTTCACTACTTTTTAAAGCAAATAGCTTCCAGGTGTCTCCTTTTAACCATTGGACAGAAGACCAAAACTTTTACCTTTTAACTATAATTTCTTTTATATCTTTTTAATTTCTGAATTTCTTAACCACCGCCTTCTTTATTCTTCTTCTCATCCCTGCCTTCAATGACTCTAGACAAATTGAAAGGCCATCTCCCTGTTGTTCTTTTTTACATTTATTTGGCATACAACAATGCTTCTCATTCTTATTTCTTTAAGATTTTTTTTTGTCATTTCTTTTGGAAACTTAAAACATCATCCAGTATTTCTTCCTGTCTCTGGGGGTCATTCTTTGACATCTTTGCTTTTCTTCTTCTTTTTCTCCCCACCCCCTAACTCTGGCTGTGAGTTCAGTGTCCTCTTTGTAGTGTAAAGCAGGTTATCTGCTAGCTTGGTGGTGTAGACCACAGGATCTAGCATCAGAAGGACCAGTGTTTGAATACTGGATCTTTGACCTTGGGCAAGTTATTTGACCTCTCCAGTCTAGTTTCCCCATCTGTAAAAAAATGTCCAATAATATCTGTGCCTTTAGTAGAGAGTAACTGTAAGGTTTAAATCAGATCCTGTAAGAGTGCTAAGCACAGGGCCTGACATGTAGTCAGGACTCAGTGAAAGAGATATTTAGTGTCCTTTGGAAGATTCCTTCTTTGCTTCAAATATCATCATCCCTGGTAATAACCCCCAGACTTATTCCAGATATTACCAGCTCTGATGTCTAAGCTCAGTCCTGGAGCTTCCTGTGCCTCCAGCAGCCCCCATACAGAAGATAGCAAAAATCAACATGCCCCAACCTAGTGTAATAAGGGTTTCTGGAGAACCCTGACTGATGCAGTGTCACCGTAAGAATTCTGGTATAATGTCCTCGTGGGAGTTGACATTTTCAACCAAACACCACTTCATAATGACATGGTCTTTCTTTGGTCTTCAGACTGTTCCCTAAAGTAGTAGAAGCTTGAATGCTTTAAATATAAAGCTGACAGTTGCAACTTGATTAGAATGCAGTTGTCTGAATCTAGGTGTCAAGACCATTTTTGAAAATTAAAAGTATTCACATTATCATTTTAAAGGACTTTGGGTTACTTATGCTTGAGCCACCTTTGCCCATATATATATGAGAGAAAGAGAGAGACAAAAATACACACACACACACAGACACACGTAGATCTCTTATTTATTCCAGAGACTTATTTCAAGGAATTGGCTTCTGTGATATGTAATTATAAAGGCTGGTAAGTTGAAAGTCTATAGGGTAGGCTGGTAGGCTGGAAATTGAGACAGAATTTGATGTTGCCATCTTGAGTCAGAATGTCTTCCTTCTTAGGGAACTTAGTTTTGCTTTTCAGGCCTTCTGACTGATCAGATGTGGCCCACCCACATTATTGAGATTAATCTACTTCAAGTCAACTGACTGTAGAAGTTCACCACACCTATAAAATACCTTCCCAGCAACACCTAGATCAGTGTTTGATTGAGCCAACGGGTACTGTAGCCTAGCCAAGTTGACACATGCAATGGACCATCACAGATACCAACAAATATTCACCAGGAACCTACTCTACTCTCCAATTTTTACATTTCAAAAACTTGAGAATTCTTGATTTAAGACTCTATATTAAATAATTCATTGCATGCTCTTTTTTTTTCCCCTCCCCAAATGTCTCTGGATTTATTCACTGTCACAGACACCTATTAGGTGACTCTGGTAGACAAGGCCCTGGCAAGGTATAAGGATGCACAGGTAAATGGGCCCCCATATCTCCCACAGGGCTCTCCGCCATCACCCTTATGTAGGCTCTCAGCACCTAATGCCAGAACTATTACAATAAAACCATTCAATTTGATATTCCCTCTCCCTTGCTCTCCCTTTTTCTGCTGTTTTAGGGATTGACTGCATAATTCAACAGGCTATCAAAGATCAGCATTAGTTTGTACATGATTGATTTGAACCATCATTCCTTCCTCAGCCTGACAGAGACTGCTCCGTGTGAGTGAGTAAATAGGCATGGGCATAGTTACGCATATACACAATTTGCTTAATGGCTTAAATACATATTTATACTCGAAGCATTTACTTATACTGGATTTATATTCCATTTGTATTCATATACATGAGAGTATTACTGAAACACAAAGTAAATTTGCTCGAAGCAATTTAACAGCAAACATAAATTCTCATTTACATGTTGCTATCCTAGCTTTCTTTCAGCTCTCCAAGATCGACCGTGGTTCATAAACCCGTAGCCCCTACATATGAAAGAATTAATTTTTAAATGAATGAAAGAATATGACACTTCATCTGGAAATCTTTCTCAATTTGTGTCCGAGTCTGAGTAGTTTTCCACTACCATTTCTAAGTCCATATATCAATTCAGTCTTCCTATGGGGCTAATTTATAAGGGGAAACATGAGGAACAGCAGGGTTATTACAAGCAGCAGAGGTAATTTACTTACTTAACTATTGCTAAGGGCAGGAGGAAAAGCCAAGCCAAAGTGGCCTGTCCTTTTGCCTAACAATATAGCAATTAGAATATCAGCCTGGCGGGGCGCCTGGGTGGCTCAGTCAGTTAAGTGTCTGCCTTCGGCTCAGGTCATGATCCCAGGGTCCTGGGATCGAGCCCCGCATCGGGCTCCCTGCTCCGTGGGAAGCCTGATTCTCCCTCTCCCACTCCCCCTGCTTGTGTTCCCTCTCTCGCTGTGTCTCTCTCTGTCAAATAAATAAATAAAATCTTTAAAAAAAAAAGAGTATCAGCCTGGCACCCCAATTTAAAAAGTGGGGAAGAAATAAAACAGGGTAAAAAGACAAAGGAAAAGCTGAAAGTGAGTAGCATCTTCAAGACAAGCATCAGGCTAAAATAGCTCTTGACTCAGCAATATCCTATTCAGTTGATGGTTTGTCCTTAAAAATTTTTTTTTTTTTGCTACTGTGAAAAATAATGTAACAACTCATTTTTGCCCTCTGTTTAATATCTAACTCCTTGGTAATACGGGCTGTCTTAATTGAGAGAAAATGTTAATAAAAATTAATTTCTTCGGGCGCCTGGGTGGCTCAGTCATTAAGCGTCTGCCTTTGGCTCAGGTCATGATTCCAGGGTCCTGGGATCGAGCCCCGCGTCGGGCTCCCTGCTCGGTGGGAAGCCTGCTTCTCCCTCTCCCACTTCCTCTGGAGTGTTCCCTCTCTCGCTGTGTCTCTCTCTGTCAAATAAATAAATAAAATCTTTAAAAAAAAAATTGCCATCTTAAAAAAAAAAATTAATTTCTTCTATGGCAAGTGCTATTCTTTTTGTACATCTCTTTTTCTCCTTAAGGACGTTAATTCCATTAGTCTGATACCTCTGAATGGTATAATTATGAAAGCTTGCAAGGGCTTGCAGAGCTCTAATATATACTGATGTAAGACTTTTGCATATTGGACAATTAGCAGGCATTTATTATTTCCATATCATGAGGAATGAATGACACAACTACTTTGAGAGTAGTTACAATACATTTTTTAAAATAATAATTATTTCTTAATAATAATTCTGGGCAAAAAATTTTTGTAGTCATTGTCAATATAGCAGCTACAGATTGTTTATTATTAATTGAGTTCATGGGGAACTTAACCAAGATGAACATCTCACAGTTTATGTCTTGCACCAAGTGATAGTATAAGATTCTTTTCTCTTTTTTTAATTTTTTTTTTTTTTTTTTTTTGAGAGAGACAGAGCGAACACGTGGGTGGGGGGGAGGGATAGAAGGAGAGGGAGAGAAAGAACCTTAAGCAGGCTCCATGCCCAAAGCAGAGCCTGACTCTAGGCTCAATCCCACAACCCTGAGATCATGACCTGAGCGGAAATCAAGAGTTGGACATTTAACCAACTGAGCCACCCAGGTGCCCCGATAGTGTAAGTTTCTTAGCCCTTCATCCTTTCAGATAACTCAACCATCCATCAAAGCTAGATGTTATTAAACTAAAAATTAATGATTGGAGGGAGGAAGGAGATAGGGATCATATGTAAAAGGCAGCCCTTAGCTCTCCCCTGACAAGTTTACATATACCTTACTGTTATTTTTTAAAATTTGGAGTTCTGCTTCAACTTCTGAGATCTTTTAGCTGGGAGTGTATTTTTAAAAAATATTCATCACTATAAAATTAAACTACTGAAAAGCTATTTGGAGGCCATAATAATAGAGTTATAGTGGGTACAAATCTCAAACCACAAACTCGGTTGGAAAAGCATATGTTAAAATGTTCTTTAAATAAACCCACCTGCCACCCTAAGGTCCTGGGGCTTGGGAGGGGCCACAAGTTCAGAGAGGGGTTCCGGGTCCCTACTGATCACTGATGAGACACCCGCATTTTCCTGCTCATTGAGTGCCTTTGAGCTTTGTGGCACTGCCTGTCTTGGAACACGCTGTCGTCTTCATGTCTAGGAAACTACTGCCCAGGGTTGGTTCTCAGTAGGTTTCCCACAGACCCACACCACGGAAGCGTGACCACCCATGGGGGCTGTGGCTGGACACAGAGCACAGGCCCAACACACTGCTCTCCAAACCCACAGGCTCCCACTCCCTTTGGAGCCTCAGACTAGGGATTCCCTTGCAGCCCTGGGAGCATCTCTTCTCACTGCGCCTCGGGGGCCCTCCCTCTCCTCTCCAAAAGGCTGAGACTTTAAAAAAAGAATTTTTCAAAGAATTTAGACTTTTAAAAAAAGTGTATTCCAAAAGCCTGGACACAAGAAATTAAAAAGCCAAGCTACCTTGAAATGAGTGGTGATATGAGGGAAAAATGATTCATTCATTAATATTAAACAAATTACCATTTATATTAATATTTCATTGAATCCACGTGTCAACAAATTATCCTGCCAGAAGGTTTTCTATCTGTATGTAAAAAGCGAAGAGTGAGTGTTGTGATTTTTTTTCCACACTTCCAATGTCTCTTTTCTGGTTTCACTTTTTTCTTTTCCTTAACATGGTCAGTCCTATGAACCTGAACTGATGCTAGAACAAGAGGAAAAAAAACATCTTTCAGTACATTAAACAGATGCTTCTTTTTTTTAATAAAATCAATTAACTAACATGTAGTGTATTATTAGTCTCAGAGGTAGAATTTAGTGATTCATCAGTTGCATATAACACCCAGTGCTCATGACATCACGTGCCCTCCTTAATGCCCATCACCCAGTTACCCATTCCCCCCACCCACCTCCCCTCCAGCAACCCTCCATTTGTTTCCGAGAGTTAAGAGTCTCTTATGGTTTGTCTCCCTCTCTGATTTTCTTATTTTGTTTTTCCTTCCATTCCCTTCTGTTCATCTAAACAGATGCTTCTCTTCAAATTAGGAATCAAGGGAAAGCCAGCACAAAGAAATAAATACCCTTGTGATATAGATACCATAGGTTTACCCCATAAGGGGTGTAAAAATCCCTGAACCATAGACACAAGAGAAGAGAAGGGAAAATGTTACGATGATCGTAAGGCTGAGGGAGAGGTGGAGTTGTCATACATCACACAGGTGACAGGTGAGTACGGAGGAGGTTTGTGATTCCAGGTTGTACTTGAGTGCTTGGTCACTAGAGCCCAGGGCAGTGCTCTCCCTTAAGGAATGACCGCCAAGTAAACAGAGTCAGCTCATCATACATCACAGGAGTGACACGAGGGTCCTTACTGCATATAAGGTTAATTTCAAATCAGTGTTTTCCTTTGGTGTTCTTTGTTGCCCCCTTGGTCGGCTGTGGTTTTACCTCTCCGACTGCCCATTTGCTTCTGTTTCCATGGCTGCTTTCCGGCTGATTAACTTCTCTCATTCTGAATCCCCTGTTTTCCTCAATTTCTTCTCTCTCATTTCAGTAATGACCTAATTCATTTTATAGCATCCAGTCTTGTTCCTTTGAATCTATGTTCCATACGATGACTGCTGTAAATTTTCTGAAGTTTAAATTTCAAAGTACAATTTGCTCACAATATTTGTACAACTCCCTTGTGCCTATAGGATGAAAGCAAAGCTCTTTTATGTGCTATTCAAAGCCCTTCATGGTCTGGGCCCTCTCTAGAGCCTCTCCTCTCTCTTCCAGGCCAACGACTGAGTCATCACGAACTCTTTTAAATTCTCTCCACACACTGCATTTGCACATGTTCTTACCTCTTCCTAGAATGCACGTCTCCCTCCTGTCTGCCTGGAAAATCCCTGCTGATCATCCAAACCCTGTTCAGGCATTATCTTTTACATGAAGTGCTCCCTACCCTCCAGACTGTGTTCATTGCCTTTTCCACTGTCCTACTTATATATTTTATACAGATTTTCCCTTTTGTGCATTACACAGCACAGTTTTATTTGCTTATAAATCTGTCCTCCTGGTAAGGACTCTGAGAGCGGAGACTATGTCCTTCTCAGCATGGTGCTGGGCAGATGGTAGACACTGGACTAAACTTCAGTACCTACTCTGGGCTGAACTGAACCCCAAGCAGAAAGTCATGGGCACTGGCCAAGACTCCTGTCTCCCTTGTGACCTCAAGACCTGGTCTATGCTAGCAATCAGACCTGTGAGGTATGGCTTGCCATTGATTCCTAATTCCAACACTCCTCCTCTTGTCTTGCAAATGTACACTGGCTGAGGACAGGGATAGACAACCTTTCCCCAGAAATTCCTTGGATGTTGGGGATTAGAACCGTTCCTCCTCTTCTCTTATTTGCTATGAACACCCTCCCATGGACACCAATGCTTCACAGAAACGGACACCACTATCTTCAGCCCCAGCTGTTTTCAAAAGCTGTTTTCATGTAGATTCGAGCCTGATCTGTCTTGTACATATGCCTGGACTTCTCTGGATGACTCTCCTGGCCACTTTTGGGCAGAGCATTGCTCTGTGTGGGCTTTGCAAGGTGGTCTTGTGTAGACTATTACTTACAGAAGAGTGGCAGGGAGATGTTGCAGCAGGCTGTTCACTCCAAGTGTTGTACTCAATGGGCTTCTTTCCCAGGCCACGCAAGTAGAGCCACGGACCACTTTCATTCAGGGGAGAAGACCTATCGTGACATCCTTTGGAGAGTATTCTTGCCAGCCTGTGTTCCATTCTTTCTTTTTCCTCCTAAATTCTAGAAGTTCTGCTCATGCTGCACTTTGACTTGTCTAATCACCCTACTTGTCCAGTTCATGCTTTTGGTAGCATTGTGGACTTCTGGGCTTACCCCTAGCCATCATTTTCTTTTCTATTCTTTTTTAAAGATTTTATTTATTTATCTGAGAGAGAGTGAGAGAGAGAGCGCATGAGCAGGGGGAGGGACAGAGGCAGAGGAAGAAGCAGACTCCCTGCTGAGCTCAGAGCTGGACACAAGGGTTGAACCCAGGACCCTGAGATCAAGTCCTGCATTGGGCTTCCTGCTCAGCGGGGAGCCTACTTCTCCCTCTCCTCTCTGCTTATGCTCTCTGTCACTATCTCTGTCCCTGTTTCTCTCTCTCTCTCAAATAAATAAATAAAATCTTAAAAAAAAAGAAGTTTATTTGATATACCCAAGAAAACAGTATGACTGTTTAAGGTGTCAGCATCTACAGATGAAACATGTAACTTCAAAAAAGTCTCCCATGCCCTACCCAACTGAGTGTCTACTGTTAAATATTGAGTGGGATGAGCAGATGTTGGGTAGCAGTTTTTGTTTTCCTCACAGGAAGTGAACTTCTAATTACCTTAATGTTATATAAAATAAACCACTTTCCCCCAAGCATGTTTATGTCATGGCACCAACAGAAAATGACATTATTTGCATATAACCAAATGAAACTGCCCATGGATATAAGCAACTGACTCGGCGCTCTGGCCACTGTAGTCCTCGGATATGTGATGGCTAAATGAGGTTAATATCTCAGCACACCTGTAACCACCCCAGTTGGAAGGCTTTACATCAACAGCTATCCACCCCACACTGTGTTAGGACAGTCATTATTGGGACCATTACCTTTGCCTATTTTGAAGTGGTAGGGGAGGAACCTGCAATATTTACTACTCCTTGATATTCTGTTGTGATACAAAGATTCCTGAAAATGACCTCATGTGCTTTATGGAAGCCAGTCTAGATCTACAACAAAAGCCTCCTTTACCATTCCCACTATTATCAATAGCTTTATAATTTTGGGTTTGGGCATTTTAAAGAAATTTTTATTAGTTTTCTTAGAACCAGGGATAGCATATTATCCCATTTGTATATTTTCAGGAGAAAGATTAAAAAGTCTGTCTAATAGAGAGTAAGTATGATTAACCTTGAAAACGGAAAAGGCTGCAGCAAGATTTTATTCTGGAACAAGGTAGTGTCTGAAAGGCTATCATGTAATGGAGGGCATCAAATTCTTATGTATTGCTTTAGAAAGCTGAGCTGGAACCAATAGTTTGAATTTTTATAGAGAGAAATATCTTGGGCTCAATATTTTTTAAAAAGAATAAAAATAAATTAGGAAAGAGTAGGTTGTCTGGAAAGGAGTGGGCACTCCTTTATCTGAAATATTTATAAAGATGGCTGGAAGACAATTTGCGATTTTGAAAAAGAGCTTCCCCTGAACATGTGTTTGGTTGATGTATATGGTATATAATTCCATAATTTCACCTATTGTCATCTTAGTTTGGTGTATTTAACATGTTATATTGGTTGCTGATTGGCAGCGAGTTGTCTCATGTTCTATTTCCTAAAGTATCTTTTTGAAAATATTCAGCGAATCTGTTAGTGTTCCTAAAGTTCAAAGGTCTAAGTGTCTATTACTTACAGAAAAGTGGCAGGGAGATGTTAGTGTTCCTAAAGTGTGAGAAGATTTACTGTGAGGTGACCAGAAACTAGATAAAATACCCTGAGAAAGATGAGCCGTAGCAAATATATTTTTTAAAGTGAGCAAAAACAAAGAGCTTTGTTAGTTACATATTGGCCAGAGGGAATGATGAGAGGAAACACATCTTTATTTAAAAATTATATTTGTATGATTTTTTCAGATGTCAGAAGTTATCTTCAGCTTGAGTTATTGAACATAAAGCTATTGATTGAATGCCCTGAAGGAGCAACAAAAATCTCAGTATTCAGGGAAATAGGTGAGCTGTACCAACTGATCAGTAATTGTAAGTATGTGTATAAGGCAACGCAGGCTCATTGATATAGGGATTTTGTCCCTCCTGTTTAGCTATGCATTTCTGAAGCCTAGCATAGGGTTTGGGAGAAAGAATTGTCCAATAAGTGTTTGTTAGATAGATGAACAGATGTTGTGCCAGTGGGCCCAGAATAACTGAGAGGGTTCCCAGTTACTTTTCAGCAATTTCCACAATTTATGCAGCTTCTCTTCTTCAGCATAAATATTCTGAGTTCCCGCTCATGCATGTCTTTTCCTCCTGACTGTTGGAGTACTCATTGACCTCATTCCTTGAACACTTACAGTCCTTGTGGCCAGGATCATGTTTTAACTTTATCATATAATTATATTGGCACATTTTGTTGTCTTTGGTTCATGTTTGTCTTGCACCTAGAACTAAATTATCACTGCCCTGATGCTAATAATTATATCTTAACTCTCCCCCATTCACCCTGCCCCAGTTACACAGGATAATGCTTTGAGTAAATGCTTACTAAGTATGTGTTTATTAGATGCCATTCAGAACGTGGTGTATTTGGCAAAAGGGTAGATGTGAGAAACCTCCATTAATTCACAACCACTGTAGAAAGATGTTTCATTACCAGGCTTGCCACAGAGATTTAGTGGATTCTTGGTGCGGAGGGAGGGGAAAAGAGGAGAATGCAAATGATGGTGGATCCTCCCCAGAAATCCCTTGTAGCTTAAATCTGGTCCTGATAGATATGAAATAAAAGGGAACCCTTGTCATAATATCCATGGAGTGACTTCATCCAAAATTAGGTAATTTAAATAATCCTCTTCCTGGGGCGCCTGGGTGGCTCCATCGGTTGAGCGACTGACTCTTGGTTTTAACTCAGGTCATGTTCTCATGGGTCCTGGGATCCAGCCCCAAGTTGTGCTCTGCACTCATGGGGAGTCTGCTTGAAGATTCTCTCTTCCTCTTCCTCTGCCCCCCCTTCCCCTACTGGCGCTCATGCTCTTTCCCCCTCTCTCACAAATAAATAAATCTTAAAAAAATAATCCTCTTCCCTCCAGTATCACCCCCAAGAGCCTGGAGGTTGACAGTATTTAGAGTATCAACTTGTAGCTGAACTAAAGTGAGTTTGTTCCTTGGCAAGTTACAGATAGAGACTAAACCAGGGGGAATTGTCACCCAAAGTATCTTTATTTGCAGCAAATAAGAAGATTGTAGGGAATGATTTCCAAAGCCAAGACTCCCCAAGCAGGAGTGAGCAGTTCTTTTATTTAGGGTTTAGGATGAATATTCAGCAAGGGGAGGTTTGTCATCACATGTAAAGGTGGGCATAACATTGTGCAGATGTACTTAGAAAACATGCCTACACTTGCATTGTCTGTTATGTGAATGAAGCTTGTGATCCTCGTAGGGAAGAGACCTGAACATTATAACGAAGCAGAGTTACGGTAACTGTTGGATTTGGGGCCATGCTCCAAGAGCTGGTTATGAATTGGATCGGGTCTTGGGCTCATCTCGGGTAGGGCATGCGGGACCTTGCTTGTTCTTAGGCTGGAACCAAATCGGTTAACCTTGAGTCCAGTCTTCTGCAGAGACAGCTAGCGTATTTGCTAGTGGGGTCTGAAAAGAAACAGTAGATGATTAGGGAGAAACAGTTCTCTGAAAAACTAAGCTTTAAATTTTCTGCTAGTTTTAACCTCATTAACGCTATGAGGCGTGGATTCCGTCCTGCAAGAATGCGAGTTAGGTCGATCTTGATTTTTGAAACAGCACTGGGAATTTTACCACTGATTTATTGTTTCTGATACGGTTTGGCTATTTCCTAGATGGTTAGTTTTTGCATCCCTTTGTTCCCTTAAAATCTTTACTGAGGTTTTGCATTTCTTTGTAATTCTAGCACCTCATAGGAAGTTCTGCAAGAAGTGTACTAGGGCCAGTGAGCCTGTGGGGCATAGATCATGAAAATAGCTGGGGGCCAAAAATGACTTGTATACCGAAAGCTGTTTCATCTTTCTTTTTCTGGGGCCCCCTAAATCTTTCTGCTTACAAAATCTCTTACCCAAGATGATTGGGCATCTTGAAGTGTCTGCCAATTCACGGTCATCAGTCATCCAAGTGGGAGTGGAGCCTCCTCAGAAGCCCCTGTGGGTGTTCTTGACTGATAAAAACAGCCCCAGGCAAGAGCCTAATAAGGAAAGATGATACTCAAGGCTTACTTTGCTTTTCTTAGGTCTATGTGAGCTTCTCTCCCAGAGGCTGGTTTTACCCCAAAAGTAACCTGGGACCACTTTTCCAGAGAAAATGTACTTCAGTAATTTAATATGCTTTCTTTCTAGGGAAGATTCTATGACGGTGTCTGTATTATAATTGTTGCTCTACTGTTTTAAGAATATTTAAAAAGTAGCTTTTAGTGACATTGTTAATGACAATAAATCAGGGGTGTAAAACGGAATGCACAGCATGATTCCAAACTGAACCCCCCTCCCTTCCCACACATACCAGTATGTACATACATTGATTTTTTCTTACGTATTTTCATGTAGACAAAACCAGGAAGAACATGTAACAAACTTTAGCAGTGATTATCTTTGATGTTCATCATACGTTTTCCCCTCTGTATTCTGCACTCTTTTCATGTTTTTATCATCAGAAGAATAACACTTTTTTTTTTTAAGGGTTTTATTTTTTTGTTTGAGAGAGATAGCAGGAGAGGGCCCAAGTGGGGGAAGGGAAGGGCAGAGGGAGAAGCAGAGTCCTTGCTGAGCAAGGAGGCCAGTGTGGGACTCAATCCTAGGACCCTGGGATCATGACCTGAGCCAAAGGCAGACGCTTAACCAACTGAGCCACCCAGGTGCCCTGAAAATAACACTTTCCAAAGGTGACTCTGTCAGCAGGGAAATAGGGTTGGGGATAAACCCAAACTGCACTTCCTCTTGCTTTTCAGATGTGGAATCTAGAAGTAGAGCCAGGATCACCACTAGAAAGCAGTAGAGAACAGGGGGTGGCTACCTGGGGACTCCAAAGCTCTGCTGCAATCATCTCAGACCCATTCTTCAGGTTCAATAAAGAAAGCAGCAACTGAGGGACATAAGACATGAACTGTTTAGGAGTAAGTGTGACTTGGTTTGGAAGCCCAGAAGTTGGGGAGGTAGGAAATCCTTGCTCTATGAGTGCTAGTTTTCTCATCATCCAGGGAATTCAACACTTGGTGGGAGGTAGTGGACTCTTGAATGCTTTGTAGACATTTTCAGACCTGCCATTTAGCTTGAAGGATTCAAAAGAGGGAGAGAAACTGATCTAGAAGTCAAAACTCTTGGAACAGGGAGTGCGAGGGTCTGGGAGAGCACCGATGTCCAGCAGGCACTGGCACAAACGGGTGCCCACCACAGAGAAAGGAAAAGCGCAAAGGATGACAAGGTCTCTGTAGACTGTGGTGGGGTTGGCTTTGCTTTCACTTCCTTTCAGGAATCCCTTGTGAGCTACTTCTCCCAAGGAGTCATTCGCCTTTCATTTGAACGTTTCTGTGATTGTCGTTCACCAGTGTTTGATCTGGCCCGTTCTTTTGTTAGCTAGCCCTTAGTTGGATGGGGTTGCTCCCTGTGGAAATGCTGCTCACTGGTTTTAATTCCCCTTAAGTTCTCTTCCACATGACAAGGCTTTATGCACTTGTAGGTGACTTTGTGGTCTATCCAACCCTTAATCTCATCTTCCTCCTCCCTCACTTGGATCTACTGCCAAGGCTGTAAAGGCTAACCTCTTGCTTTTCCAGTTTTTCTTGCAGTTACAAGTGTCCTTTGCTACAGCTCTTGCCAGTGAGACACATGGGGAAGTCTATGGTGTCTGAAAACCACAGGGAAAGGCCTCAGAATGAAGATGGTGACCGTGAAAGGCTTGACTATTGAACCATGCAGACAACAACCTACTTCTGACTTCTTCACATAAAAACAACAACAACAACAACAACTTTTGTTTGTTTAAACCACTATATTGAGGTTTTTCTGTTACTTGCAGGCAAACACAACGGTAACTGATGGAGTTTCACTTTTCAGAACCCAACACTTCCTTTTGTACTATGGAAACTACCGAGTCCTGCCCCTCTTCACTGACAGCCCCTAGTGCTTTTCTGCTTGTGTGAGAACATGTCCTTTTCTTTGTGCCTGAAGGGTCTTCCCACCTGACCAGACTCAACTCATCCTTCATATCTTTCTTTAAGGCAGATCCCAGCCAGAAATACCTTCTTATTTCTGACACGGAACTCCCCAATGGCTTTCTTAAGCGCTTCTCCTATTCCTCTCCTTTTTCCATTCTGCCTTGAAGTGCAGATATTCGTATATTTCTCTTACCCTTATTCACTACACTGAGAAGATTGAAGCTGTTTTAAAGCTGATTTCTACACCATATTTTTTAGTGGATAGGCTTGCTAAAAGAAAGTACTATTTGTTTTATTTCAATTCAACAAATATTTATCATCTCATTTCCTTTTTGATAGCTTAATATTGGTCAAAGTTTATGCTGGCATCTTAAGAAAGATTTTCAGGAAAGGCAACATTAGCTTACTTCAGTGAAAGTCTCTGGGGTGGCACGCCCTGGAGAAAGAAAGACCAACTACCTATTGGCTTACTCAAATGCCACTCTCTAGTGGCAATAGTTAGAAAAAATATACATTAGTATCTGGAGTCCTAACCAAGCTTTGGAGGAAATGCTTTGTAGATGAGATTGTATTAATCAACGCTCCAGAGCTATTTGAATTTTAGAACAGAAAGCATGGAGTGCGGTACCTATCAAGATTGTAGGATTCTAGGCACTGTGCTCTCTTTGGGGCAAGGGCACTTCACTTAGGCTGATACCTCCTCTGCTTACATGGGAGCCTCTGGCTTGAACACAGGGAATAGAAGCTGGTGGCTTTGATACTTTTCTGAGAATGGCTTTCAGGGGATTTGAGAGATTTGATTTTGGGCTGTTCAGTTATGTTTAGCTTTTGTTGTTGTTGTTTTTAAAGGGAAATGCAACTTATTTATTAAGGAGCTATAGTGGGTTCTGCGAATGGCCTAGACGTACCAGTTTATTTATTTTTTCCTTATTAATTTCTTTTATGATGGTAAGAACACTTAACATGAGATATAACTTCTTTAAAAAATTTTTAAAACAAAATTTTAAGGCAATGATGCTGTATTGCTGAATATATATATATAAGTACAGGTTTGTACAGCTCAGGTCTCAAATTTATTCATTTTGCCTAACTGAAGCTTTATCCTCGTTTATTAGCAACTCCGCCTTTCCTCCACCTCCAGCCCCTGCCAACCACCATTCTACTCTTTGGTGCTATGAGCTTGACTGTTTTGGAGACCACATGTAAGTGGAGTCATGCACTATCTGTCTTTCTGTGACAGTCTTATTTCACCTAGCATGTAGTTTAGTTTGAAATTACAACATTTTATAGGAAATTGAAATTTTTGTGTATGCAGAAAGTAGAATTTAAGGACTTCTCACTACAATGTTGTTTTGCTTTGCTTTATTTGTATGTGTTTTTTTAAATTTCTTTCTTTTTTTTTTAACCTCATGCCCTTTTTTGATAAATTATGGAATGAATAGAACCTCTCCCTTATGAAGTTCCTAATTTGTGACAGGCACTGTGCTGGGTGTTGTACAAGCATCATTTCACTGAATTCTCTCAGGGATGACATGACTATATACCATCATCCCCAATTACACATGAAGAAATTCAGATTGGGTAGCCCACCACATAACACAGCTAGTGAATGGGAAAGTCAGCATCTGAAAACAGATCTTTTTTTCTCTCTCCTTTTCAAAACCCACAATCTTTTTTTTCCTCTAAGAAAGAGGTGGTAAGCACTCATTTGGTTACTAGGGTGAGAAATTTGCACAGTTTTTCTTTCAAGTGAAGGTTTTCATAATCTCTTTGTATTTAACATTTTACTCTGAGCAGCATTTAGTGAGTATCTAAATTTAGACTAAGTACTTGATTGTACAAGGGATTTGTACAATCCCTTTATTTGAAAAGTGTTAATTAATTTGATTCTTTTCTTCTGGGAACTACATAGATAATTTCAAGGACAAGCCTTCAAGATCATCAGAATTTAATTAAATTGATTTCTCCTTAATTCAAGCTATTTTTATTGAGCCATTATAATTAATATTGGGATAAGAGAAAGTGTGCTTAAAGAGGAGCAGGGAGAGATGGGCAATAAGCAAACTGATATCAATATGAGGGGAGAAGCTGCCTCTGCTGAGTTTGGGTAAGTGTTCACTAAAGTTTGAATATTTTTTTTTATTTGAGAGAGAGAGAGAGAGAGAATGCATGAGCAGGGAGGGAGGGGACAGAGGGAGAGGGAGAAGCAGACTCCCTGCTGAGCGGAGAGCCTGACATGGGGCTCAAACCCAGGAACCCGGGGATCATGACCAGAGCTGAAGGCAGATGCCTAACTGACTGAGCCACCCAGGTGCCCCTAAAGTTTGAACATTAAGGCTGAGCTGATTGGAAAACCAGCTAATAAATTTTATAGTGGGATTTCCTGTGCAGCTTAGGGGCAGAAAGTTCCCTGCTACATACTATTGTTGCTTTTCTGTAGTCTTTAAACACTTCATATTAACATTTTTAACCCAAACTAGTAGAATTTTCAAGTTTTTTTTTTAAGCAAAAGCTTCACCAAAGACGATATACAGATGGCAAATAAGCATATGAAATGATGTTCCACATCATATGCCATCAGGGGAATGCAAATGAAAACAATGAGATATCACTACACACCTATTAAAATGGTCAAACCTGGAACACTGTCAACACCAAATGCTGGAGAGAATGGGAAGCAACAGGAATTCTCATTCATTTTCAGTGCAAATGCAAAATGGTACTGTCACTTTGGAAGTCAGTTAGGCTATTTCTTACAAAACTAAGTGTACTCTTATATGACCCAGCAATTGTCCCCATTTGTATTTGCCCAAAGAATTGAAAACTTATGTCCACAGAAAAATATGCACATGAATGTTTACAGCAGCTTTATTTATCATAGTTGACAAAACTTGGAGGCAACCAAGATGTCCTCCAATAGGTGAATGGATAAATAAACTATGGTACATCTAGACAGTGGATTATTATTCAGTGTTGAAGAGAAATGAGCTAACAAGCATTGAAAAGACATGGAGGAAGCTTAAATGCATATACTAAGTGAAAGAAGTCAATCTGAAAAGGCTACATACTGTATGATTCCAACTACATGACATTCTGGGAAAGGCAAAACTATGGAGACAATAAAAAAAATCAGTGCTTGCCAGAGGTTTAAGGGGAGGTAGAGGAGAATAGTTGGAGCACAGAGGATATTTAGGGCAGTGAAACTACTCCGTATGATACTATAATGGTGGATACATGCCATTATAAATTTGTCCACATAGATGGAATCATGTACTTAAATATACCACACAAAAAGTAAACCATAATGTAAACTATGGACTTTGAATGATTATGATTTGTCAGTGTAGGTTTATCAATTGTAACCTGGGTACCACTCTGATGGGGGATGTTGATAATGGGGGGATTATTTATGCGTGGAGGTAAGTGGTATGTGGGAAATCTCTACAGCCTCTGCTCAATTTTGTTGTGAACCTAAAACTGCTTTAAAAAATAAAGTCTATTATTAAAAGATAAAAGTTACTGGTGTAGGTACAGAATGTGATATTCTTTTTTTTTTTTTTTAAAGATTTTACTTATTTATTTGAGAGAGAGAGTGAGAGAGAGAAAGAGCACAAGAGGGGGGAGTGGGAGAGGGAGAAGCAGACTCCCTGCTGAGCAGGTAGCCCGATGCGGGACTCGATCCAGGGACTCCAGGATCATGACCTGAGCTGAAGGCAGTCGCTTAACCAACTGAGCCACCCAGGTGCCCTGTGATATTCTTTTTTTTTTTTTTTAGAGATAGGATAGCATTTGGCCATTTTTTTTTTAAGATTTTATTTATTTATTTGACAGAGAGAGAGAGCACAAGTAGGCAGAGGGGCAGGCAGAGGGGGAGGGAGAAGCACGTTTCGTACTGAGCAGGGAGCCCAATGTGGGGCTCGATCCCAGGACCCTGGGATCACGACCTGAGCCAAAGGCAGACGCTTAACCAACTGAGCCATACAGGCGCCCCCAGAATGTGATATTCTAAAAAATTAAACAAATATAATACTCAAACACATGAAACCCGGCTAAGACAGAACTTTAATTCGCTAGCTAATTATTTTGAAAATGCTTTAAATTAACCTGTGTGGGAATTAACGAATGTAAAAGTGGTTTCACTGATTATTTTACTACTACCATAGACACTGACAATTACTGTTTTCAATTTCGACCTATTTTTACCTGTGTAAGCGTGGCATATGAATAAATCATGATGCATAAAAATACAATTGTGTCATCTCTTTATTGGTATCAGGTGCTGGTTTATTTTTTTTTCAATTCTCTAATTGGATGTATAAACACAACCTATTTGAGTCAGTTGGGAAGTGTTAACATAGAAATATCACCACGTGGCTTCATGGTTTATGTATATTTAATATCTGTAATTTAGGACAATAATGAATACAGATGAGATTGTTGCTTTGGCCTGGAGATATTCATCTGATAGGCATAGCCATTGGAACTGCAACAGCATAAAATTAAAGTCTCAGACTTAAGAGTCCTGACTGATAGAAGTTAATCGTTGAGAGTTTAGAATACAGATTATCTGGTTTGCTTTTTGAATATTTTTAAATATCAGCTATTGTGGGAAAAGGTATTATTTGAATAGTAAACTTGTGTAAAAGTGTTTCTTACTATTCTATATAATGCAGGCAGTATGTTCATGGGATTTTAAGAGGTTTTTTCAGGTTACCATGAAAAACTAGGTAAACAATTCAAAGGCTTAACCTGAGTGTACATAAATAGATAAGAAAAAAATCTAATCATGGGCTACCTAATCTTTCAGAATCCTGTAATACCAAGTATTTATAGGTAAACCACAAGTTTCTAAATAAAACGGTTATTACATGCACACACAAATATATATATATGCATATGATATATATATTTCTTATCAGCTGATGTTTTGAACCCCCAACATATCTATGTCCATCTTCAGTATGTATATATAAAATGTATTCACATATTATATGTATGTATACAAATTATCTACATGTTCTACTATACTAATATGTTTCTAAGAACATATACAAATGTAGATATTTAAAAAGGATAAGGTAAAAATAAAAACCCTAATATTTAACTTATTTTTCATTCATTTTTGGTGTAACATCATTTTCCTGCCACTAGAATTTTATTCATGGTGTTCTATTGGCTTACTTTTTAAAAAGTTTTGTTCATAGTGTTATCCTCATACTACCATGGGCTATTAGCTGGAGGCAGAAAATAGACTCAGTATGAGGCTTATCATTAGTTATAATGGATACAAATTCATACTTTCAGTAGTATTCTTGATAATTTCTGTTTGGGGATCTTATCTGATCTCATTAGATCATTATTATTTTTTTCTCAGATGTAAGTAATACCTTGTTTTAATTGTAGGAAAAGGGTCAGTTCTGAGATTTTTTGTTGTTGTTCTCACGTACTTTAATGATAGATATTATAGGTCACCTATGGTTTCCTGTAGGCATATTTTAAAGGTACGTTTCCATATTGCAAGGGTTATTTGAGTTCAAATAGCTGAAATAATGTATTCTATAAAAACTCTTAACCAGAAGCCCACCTTGTAATACTCTAATAAGTAATGACCTTCAGTGCCCCCATCTGGTAGAACTGTCACTCTGCCCTTAGATTTCGTTGTCCTTGATGTTTGCTCTATGACATGTCAATCCATATAGTAAATGTTAGTAAATATGTTACATTCTTTTTTTTTAAGAGAAGCAGTTTTTAATAAAGTTGAAATACTGTAGTCCCCTACCAGCTGCACTCATAATAGACATCAGAGTTTTGTATGCTCTCTCAAACAGTAAAGGACAAGGGTTAGAATACTACAAAGAGTGAGAGCACCACGTTTTTAGGCACGAGTGGTCAGGGGAGAGTGCGAGCCCACTCCCCCACTATCACAAATTATGCATTAGAGTTTTCCACATTTGGGGAAATTGCAGGGGTCAGCACATCTAGAGTGCAATGGATAAGCCTCGCCTTTGTGAAAAGCACCTTTGTGATCAAGTAAATGTCACATCCTTAATTTTAGATGAATATACTAATGAAGTACTAGTTTTCCCTGCACACTAGTGGATCATCGTGGCAAATCCTGGTGTGAACATGCCTGCTACCACTTTGGAGGCCCTTGGTAAATACACAACGGCAAGTGAATTAGCTCTCCAGGAAAAGAGAGCTATTTGGGCTGCCTCTGTGCAAATAGCATCTTTAATCTATAAATTTTTCTTTTCTAAATAGAGGCACACTTAAACATTTGTGACCTAGAGAGTCTCATCTAGAGTAAGCATAGTACATTGAACACATAGATTGAGCAGTGCTTGGATGAATAGCTCCATAATAATACAGAGGAGGGCAAGAACAGAGGGTAATGATGGTTCAGCTGGATTCATAGTTGTATACTCTGTGCATCTCCATTCTGTAGAGTTCTACTACTCTGTTTAGTTCAATTCTCCATTCTATTTGGATTTCCTAAATATTTAGCTCCAGCTCTGTCCTTACTGGATTCTAAAGGCACATGAAGGGGCGCCTGGGTGGCTCCGTCATTAAGCATCTGCCTTCGGCTCAGGTCATGATCCCAGGGTTCTGGGATCGAGCCCCGCATTGGGCTCCCTGCTCGGTGGGAAGCCTGCTTCTCTCTCTCCCACTCAGCCTGCTTGTGTTCCCTCTCTCGCTGTGTCCCTCTCTGTCAAATAAATAAATAAAATCTTAAAAAAAAAATAAATAAAGGCACATGAAGTCTTGAAGTTTAAAGGTACCTAGAGTATATATAACCTAACACCTATTCAAGGCATAAATACTCTCAACAAATGTCTTAGGGATGGAAGTCCAGTTTCCAGGTTTTCACTTGTAACATGGGCTGCCTATTCCCACCATAAGCCAGGTGTAATGGCTCCTTCTCATAATGGCTCCTGATCTTTTTGAGGTCAAATATTCATAGGTCTTCCGTTGTAATAAACATGACAGAATTATCAATACACTGCTGAATTCCTTCTAGCACCCTATGATCTGCTTTGCCAGTTTTTTCTAAAATTTGGAATATATGTGAAATAAGTATGAAACAACAATCAAAATTACTCCATGTGTTTTGGTGCAGCATAAAGTCATTCTGTTAGGCCCTTTGATTTGGCCCTTGTACCACTATTAATGTAGACTAGAAGTAGAATCACTTTTTGTAGCAGGTAGAATATGATGATTGTACATAATGCATTCGTCCACCCAACAGGCCTACTGTCCCTATTTAAGAACTTTTGTAAGCATTTCTGCTAAGAGGCATCCCTCATCATTTATTTGAGCATCTGACCTTTGAAAAGAAAGGAACCTCAGGTTTTTTTCTTTTCTTGTTTGTTTGTGTTTCTAACCATCACTCTATCAGTGTGTTTTCTTACAGAGACCATAAATTATCCATAATTGTATTTGCCAGGGTATGTGATGTAGATTTTGTATATTAGATATTTAATTTGTTTGGATTTTGTGGCCAAAGTAATACAAAATTATTTTGCAGCAGGACTATCCTTTTATAACTTGAAATGAGGTAAGGCTGGGCATGCGTTACTAATGAAAGAAAGAGGAAATGTCAAAGGACAGGGAACACAGGAAGAAATTGTCATAGTGCCCACACAGAAAGGTGAAGAATTAAAGTCCCAAGCTGTAGGGAAAAGTCCAATGATGAGCAGCTAGTTTTAATAGCCTGGCATGTTCTGACATTTTGGTTGGGAAGAACTTGTCTACATGGTCCTTAGACAGAGATTATTGAATATTAGGATTAATATTACCATCTCTAGCTTCAAAATTAGCCTGTGCAGGTATTACTAATTTTGATTATAATTACCATCAGAAGAATTACTCTCCCGCTCTCCAGCCCCTGCATGTGCGTGTAACTCTACATCTCCCTTCCTTGATATCTGTTAAGCAGATGACACTCCATGAACCTGGTGATAACATGGGCTTTGTTAACTGTTTGCATCTCAACTTAGAGTGAATGAAATGATTTGATCATCTTCTGAAGCAGGCTTTAATCGATGAATCTCTAATTGTCCTTGGGAGTGGCTTAGTGTGTGATGGGAATTTGTGGATTCTATAAGGCAAACCTTGTGGTATTAATTGTTCTGCCTGGGGCCATCCTGTCTTTCAGAAACCTCCAAGTTGGTTAGGAACTCTGGATGATTTCTTCTTGCCTTTGTTTCAGAAAGAGACTTGATGATTTAAAACAATAGAAACAGACAAACGTCATCAGAAACAGGGATATAAACCTTACCCAAATTTTTCAAATAAACTAAAAAATATGATAACAGAAACAGTAACATTGCTCTACTTAAAGGGATGGCTTTCAGAAAGATAAATGTAGCTTTGTCTCCACCTGTGTGTGATGGCAGGACTCATTGGGTGGCAGCAGGACTGTGAATATTCAAGGACCAAATAGGCTGGATTTGCTATAGAAAGATCAGAATCAAATAATGTAAAGGGGGATAAATCAGGGATTCGGTCTATCAGATCACAACATAGGGCAATTGAGGCCTTCTTGATAATCCATCTTTTTGTCATTGTTGATATTGAGAGAGAGCATTGCTTTGCTGCTACTGGGAAATCTGCCTCCTGGCCTAGAATATCAAAAATTTGCCAATCTTCTGGGGCACCTGGGTGGCTCGGTCGTTAAGCGTCTGCCTTCAGCTCAGGTCATGATCCCAGGGTTCTGGGATCGAGCCCCGCATCGGGCTCCCTGCTCCATGGGGAAGCCTGCTTCTCCCTCTCCCACTCCCCCTGCTTGTGTTCCCTCTCTCACTATGTCTCTCTCTGTCAAATAAATAATAAAAAATCTAAAAAAAAAATTGCTAATCTTCTGTTTTTAGGTAATTTTAATACTCCAGATTTGGTCAGTAAAGACCATTCCTTAATTTCCTTGTTGTTAGTTCCATATTTGTTAAATGTTTACTGTTAAGCTAGCCACGTTAAGTGCATTTTTTTTTTTTTTAAGTAAGCTCAATGCCCAACATGGGGCTTGGACTCGGGACCCTCAGACACAACCCCAAGATCAAGAGTTGCATGTTCTACCGACTGAGCCAGCCAGGTGCCCAAGTTCAGTTTAAATATAAGCTGAAGTCACGTGGTAGGACCCATACATCTCCTTCAATGCTTAGCTTTAGTCCCCATCCCATCTCATGATTTTGGCTCCACTTGCTCAATTATATTATGGTCCTTATTGTTTGTACCATCATTTTCAAAAAGGGTTGCATTTGTTGAACTCTTACCTTATTCTCTCATAGTTCCAACACCAATCCCATGGGAGTAGGTATCAGTATTGTCATTATTATCATTTATCACCATTATTGTTACTGTCTGAAGCTATTTAGGCCTAGAAGTATTACCTCACTTGTCCAACCTCAGATAGCCACTGTGTTACAAAGCCAGGAATGAACTGAATCTCTCTAGATCCCATACGCTGTGCCAATGTATCTATTAAGTGTTCATCGGGGTTTGCTGGGAAACAATCACGGCTACAGATATATTTTCTTCTAAAATGTATTTTAAAAATTAGGTTGTCTTGATTGTTATTGTTAAACTATGATTATCCATGTGCCTTTAAGAAATGGCAGGGCTCACTCCCTACCACGTCCCCAAATCCTGGTAAGTGGTTTGGGAGATCATGTCAAGTATGAATGAATGATGTTAGGTTTGAAGTTGAGAACAGATTCAGAGACTATGTTGATTGTATAACATTTGAGAAGATATATTCCTACATTTGATAATGCTAATCAATGTTATGTGTATTGTCTTATAAATTAGTATTTTTTTTTATTAAGCTTTTCCTCCTGTCAACTCTTATGAACTTTTGGATTAGCATAGTGAAATTTTTACCATGTACTACAGTCACACTACTTCAGGAAACTTTGGTCTATGATGTATATTCTTACACATGATTATTCATCAATCAACATTTATTTATTAAGAACCTAATATGTCTTTATAGTTATACATGATGCTCAGGAGGGAGAAAAATTTCCTGTTTTGCTGGGAGCTGCAGAAATTGTTCTCCACTTGTCTTTTACCTATAAGTTTTCTTCCCTCTTTGAGTGCAGAAATGGTATCTTCTATTGATTTATATTCCCTAGCAATGGAGACCACAGTATTGGGAATACAGTGAACATAGAACAATATATTACTCCTAACAAAGAGCGAAAATAAACAGAAATCAATCTATTAACTTTTTAATTTTTCAGGCATTTGTTCAGCATGAGTATGAAAATGAGTTTTCAGCCACATTGAAGTATTTTAATTAAGTCTGTCTCTTCACTCCAGCCAGGTTGATAGTTCTTCCTAAATTGACTGATTCCAGTTAATGTGTAGCCACACTTGGTGGCATTTTAATTTAGAATTATTTTCCAGAATTTGAATGGTGTCTCACCAAGACTTATATCTTAACTGCTTATTGTTTTTTTACTGCTATCATGTCTCCTTCCCCAACAGATAATGGGGATCTTAGAAATAAACTACCCACAGTTTGCTTTTTGCATTGTTCATTATGTCTTACAAGTCATTTGCAGTACTGATGAATTTGATAGAATGGTTTTCACTCTTTCTTGACAAATGATAGATTATAGCTTAATGATACCTCCTGAAGATATCAGCGTGCTACACTATAATGATAAAAAAGAAAACAGTAAGAGCAAACATTTGAGGGTGAGAAGGAACAGACCTGGTTTCTAAAATAGTTCCATGTGAGTCATTGGAACTGTTCTTTAACTGAGCTCCCTACCATGGAGACCATAAAAACAGGGGCTTTACAATAAAAACAAAACAAAACAAAACAGTTTCAATGAGGCAACTTTTAAGGTTGATTTGGTTTAAGGATGTCAGATCTAAAGAATGAAGAGTGGTCATCGGCGAAGCTGCTTTAATTTGATGTAATAAGCACAAAAAGATTTCCCAGAAGGATGCTGGTTAGTACATATATTGAAAGGGGGAATTGGTCACGCTTCAAAAGGGGCAAGGCCAACCAGATCAGGTGTCTCCAGCACCATCATGGTTTGCCATGTGTCCTTTCTGTGTATCTTTCTGTGAGGATTTGGTTCTTTTAAGCAACTGTTTCCGGATGGCAATGGAAATGCCCAGGAGCAGGCTCATCAGCTTACAACTCTGGGATCAGAGAAGACAGGACTATCTTTCTCCAGCTCAGAGTCAGACTTCTGGGAAGAAATTCCCCTTGGCTCTGCTGAGGTCATGTGACCTGCCTTTATTGAGCAATCTCAGAGGGCTGGGGCTTAAAGCACAGGCTCTTGGGCTGCATTGCCCGCTTACTACTTTGTGATCTTGGCAAGGTTACTTAACTACTCTGCACCTCAATTTCCTTATCTGTAAAATGGGGATAATTAATAAGCTTTTTTTTTAAAATTTTTTTTAAAGATTTTATTTATTTATTTGAGACAGAGAGAATGAGAGAGAGCACATGAGAGGGGGGAGGGTCAGAGGGAGAAGCAGACTCCCTGCTGAGCAGGGAGCCCGATGCGGGACTGGATCCAGGGACTCCAGGATCATGACCTAAGCCGAAGGCAGTCGCTTAACCAACTGAGCCACCCAGGCGCCCTAATAAGCTTTTAAAATGAGGTGAGCATTAACTATAGACCTGGGCAAGAGAGGTTCTTGGTTGGGTCCCACATTGAAAAGGGCTGTTATGGGGGCGCCTGGGTGGCTCTTTCGTTAAGCGTCTGCCTTCCGCTCAGGTCATGATCCCAGGGCCTTGGGATCGAGCCCCGCGTCGGGCTCCCTGCTCCGCGGGAGGCCGGCTTCTCCCTCTCCCACTCCCCCTGCTTGTGTTCCCTCTCTCGCTCTGTCTCTCTCTGTCAAATAAATAAATAAAATCTTAAAAAAAAAAAAAGAAAAGAGCTGTTATGGACTGAATCTTGTTCCTTTCAAATTCGTAGGTAGAAGCCCTAACCCTGTTTTCAGAATGTGACTCTTTGGAGGTAGGGTCTTTCAAGAGGTGATTAAATTAAAATGAGGCCATTAGAATAGGCCCAAATCCAGCTGATTGGTATCCTTTTAAAAGGAGGAAATTTGGACACACAGAGAGATAGCAGGGATGCCAGTGCATAGAGGAAAGACCATGCCTCTGCTCTGACCAGACAGAATGGCTGCTTTTGCTTAGCATTGGATGCTCCAAAGGGGGTGGCTCAGCAGCCTGGGTTCCCCAGATGACAGTGCTACCTCTCCCTATCCTTCTGCTGCAGTGATATGGTTACAAGAGACTCTTAGAATGGTCTGGAAATCCCAAATGGGAAATGTGAGATACAAGAGAGGAGAATCTGTGCATCTCTGTTCCCTGGGGACTTGTTCAGTCCCCTAACTTAGGTTTGAGTATGTCCTTCCACGTTGGATAGAGGCTTTATTTATCACCTTAAAATTAGGTGTAAAAAATGTAGTCTCTATTTTTACTCTTGCCCCAAAATGTTAGGGATAATATGAGTTGATACATGTTAATTCATGGTAGTGCTTGACCCATAATAGCATTCAAGAATTTTTATTACTGTTGTATTATTGTGGTATCTGGACCAGGGTTGGAGGTCTATGATTGACACATCTTCAATCATCTGTTCTTTTCTATGGCACGGGAGTTGGTTGTGTGATTAGCAGTCTTCATCTGAACTGTATGGATTATAGAATCACGTTCTCCAGGAATGTGAACAATCCTGTTAGAAAAAGAATAGGTTGCTAATTGCAGAAAGTTCCCTGGTTCCCTCAAAGTTGTCCTCCAAAGTTTATATATTTTATTATTTTTAAATGATATTTTATATACTTATATATTTTCTCTGTTGTATGGAAATGATGTTATCTTTGTTTTATTCCCATTTCATATAGAATTATTAATAATAAGCACCCTAAGGTAATGCATAGCCTCAAAATTTACATTACATTCTCAATGTTGTACTTGAACCCAAAATGTGAAGATGTGAGGGAGGGTAAGGTAAAATAAATGATCCAACTTACTGTAATTCTACTCCTTCATTCTCACCAAGCCATGTTAAGTGTTTTTTAAATGGAGAAAAATGTTTCATAATCTAGGTTAAATTCTCTGAAGTATCTTCACCACTTCAAACTTCTACGGAGGCAAATAAAAAGAGAAACAGCTTTATGGAAAGTGGAACAAAGCTATTCTTCCTAATAAAAAGAGCAGGAACATAGACAATTTTTGTGTCACTCACATTACAGTCACCTCTGTCCTGCCTTGCTGGCTGCTGCTGGCTGGTCACTGAGGTGTGTGTCAGGTGGGGTGGGGGAAGGGCTGGGTGACATTTACATTTAGTCTGCAGTCTAAAAATAGATAATAAAACTATAGATTGGCTTTGGTAATTTATAGAAGCATTTTATTTTAGGTTGAAAGGAAATATTTCTTATTATCGCTCGTGTCAAAATTGCCCTGCAAAAACATCTTTCATATTTGAACCTGACATTTTATTTTTCAAGAGTATTTTGAAACTGACTCAACTTCAAGCAGTATAGTTTTAAACTGATGACCTGTATAAACTGGCATGGTTCAGTGACATTTGTTCTTTCATCTTAAGCATAGGAGTGAAGGGCAAGAAGAACATTTCAGAGGTCAGGATTTTTAGAGTCATATGATTGATAATTGAGTGTATCTGTAAAAATTGTAGCCTTAGTGATCCATGGATTTATATAGATTCTACCGGTAGAATTTTGAGGCTTTGTTTTAGTCTACTACAAGCTTCAGGAAGAGTTTGTGGGGAGAAATAAATAATATTAGTGAAAAGATTATCATATCAAATTTGTGATTGTGTTATTATATAGTATTAAATACAATAATTCTTCCCCTCAAAAATACTTATGGGGGAGGTCTGCTCTTTGACAACTGTTGTACTAGGTGATGATAATCAAAACCAGGCTTGATCTCTGCTTTCATAGCGTCGATAGTCTCATGAGAGAATCAGCAGTAATTTATCACAGTATTTTTGACACCTTTTACCAAGTTCATGTTGATATTAGTGCCTACACCGTGGGTACTGGATGTAGACAGATGGTCCCAACAACGTTTCCCTAAGAAAGTGATGCTGGAGCTTAGATCTCGAGGGTGAGAAGGAATTAACTGAGCAAAGAGCTTTCCAGGGCATAAGGAAGAGCATGGAGCAAACAGCACAGCAAATAGGTCAGGAGGCTGAGGTAATAATGGGAATCATTTGAGGCTGGATAATTCCTTTCAAGAGACTATTAGACCCTGCTCAGCGAGGAGCCTGCTTCTCCCTCTGACCCTCCCCCCTCTCATGTACTCTCTCTCATTCTTGCTCTCTCAAATAAATAAATAAAATCTTTAAAAAAAAAAGACTATTAGACTTTGGGAGTGAAAAGCGTCTGTATGAAGTGAGGCAATTTGCTGCACATTCTGCAGCTTATAATTGTAACACTAAGTGCATAAAGGAGTGATATATTAGATGTGCTAGTTTTTAAAATGGCTTTCTCTCTGCCAAACAATTACATTAAGTGTTTGCACAGATGTCTGCAGGATCTATGTGATTCATTGAACCAAATGATTAATGCTTTTGGTACAAAAGTCCATAGAATGTTTTTTCCATGTAATGATATATGATATGTCCATTGAAAGCAATAGAATGTTACTGATAGAAGGGATTTCAGGGATCCCTTTGCTCAATCTTTTCTTAGAGAAACCAAGGTGGAGAGAAAAGGGGCATTTTCCATGGTTTCATAGTGACTTACAGAGCTGATATTAAAATATGAATTTCATAATTTTTATTCTATTGCTTTCATTCATCACACAAGTTGCAATTACAGTGTTACCTATTTTAGATTACTCACAGAAGTAATGTTTTTTCCTATTTTTTCACTTCTGCCTCCAAAAGAACATCACATGTGTGAAAACAGTTTAACACACTTTGATTCTGTTAATGATATTGATGACCAGCTGTCATAATATTTTTTTTTAAAGATTTTATTTACTTATTTGAGAGAGAGAGCATGAGAGGGGGAGGGTCAGAGGGAGAAGCAGACTCCCCGCTGAGCAGGGAGCCCGACGTGGGACTCGAACCTGGGACTCCAAGATCATGACCTGAGCCGAAGGCTGTCTTGCTTAACCAACTGAGCCACCCAGGCGCCTCAGCTGTTGTAATATTAACAACAGTCAATATCATTGCGGCAGAGATCCAAATGGACAAAAGAGATTTTGCATATAGCTTGCTGAAACATAGAATAAATACTTCATACAAATGGCAATCCTTTAAAACTAGCCTTGAAAGCAGAATGAGCTGGGGGTTTTTGTTTGCCGCCAATTATTGTGCGTAGGTGTTTGATGGAAAGGTACAGAAAATGAATCATCTCCATAAAAATATAAAGACACTTCAACTTTGATTCTTTTTAAAGGTCACATTCTTTCCTTGCACTCACACATACATCCTTTCACAAGAACACATAAACATCTTTCCATCATGCCTCTTTCAAATCAGTGATATGATGCAGCTTTTGCGAAGCTAAATTTGAGCTGAAAAGTACTCAACCGTGTATCACAAGTCTACCTTGTTGTTTGAATAGAAGATACTCAGTGCTATGCTTAATAAGGTGGTATGGGGATTTCAAGTGTTTCATTATTTACTTTTAGAAAGGTTACAACTTATTCTATTTTTTTCAGGTTTTTTTTTTGAAGGGGACTGTGTTCAAATAGTGAAATTAGACATGATGGGAGAAGCCACTGGAAGATTTAACTGGTATAAGAATCATTTCCACAAATGAAGCACTTGTGCGTTTTCTGTTTTATTTAATTATGAAGACTGTCTTCTATGTTCTTCTCTGCAAATGCAGGATCTTGGTGAGATCATCTGCTTAAAGCATTGTTGCTCCCAGCTGGGGTTGAGAGGGCCCCTCTGCACGACCTTCTTTCTTGTTTCCAGTCTCTGGCAGGACTCTGTGATATTGATGACAGTGCTGAAGTGGGGTTTTAAATTGATCCATTGAACTATAAGACCAGGAACCAATTCAAAGCAGAATTCTGTGTTGTGTTATGCCCAGTGCACATGAAGAAGCTTTCTTGTATCCTCCTAATACTACTTAAATGTATTTGTTTTTCTATGGTAAAAATACATTATTGTCTTTCTTGAGAATAGAAACTATGCCTCATATATTTTCATGCCCACAGTACCAACTTATCAGGTTAATTTCAATGAGATATACGATCCAAATTTCAAAAGTTAACTTAAAAACAAACTTAGAGAACAAACCACATACGACATTCATAGCATGACACAATATGGTCAATCTGCATTCTATATAAATATATAAATACAACTGTATGTATGTGCATTTGAGTTTTGCAAATGAAAATGTATTATTCCTAAAATATCTATATTTATATATTCATGTTGGCAAATATATGAAGCAAAACATTCAGTTAGTGCTTAGAAATTAATGCTACTTGAATTAAGATATTATTTTAACTTTTTACTTTACCTCTCATATCCTTAATTTTCTTGGGTTCCTTTAGGAAATGCATTATTTCATCTGTAGCAACATGACGGCGGTAAACTTTAGAAAGAACAGTGATAGAAGATATTTAGCTCAGAGTAAGAGTAAGTAAAATATAGATAGCAGACTTTCCTAATGATAACTTAGTTTGCTGCTATTCAAACATGGATTTATTACTGATAGGTTTGAAGGGATGCAGCTTTGATTTGGGGGTTGGGAGAAGGTGGTGGTAGGAGTGGTAGGTTTTTTTTTTTTTTACCAGAACTTGACTTTAGTAGTCACAGAACCCCAAATCCTATCTATTCTATGTATCCTATTCATGTGTTCCTGAAATTTATCTCTAATAAAAATTCCTAAATTAAAGGATGTGGAGATGGCTTCCCTCATTATTTCATCCAGCATTTGCTGAGCACCAACTTTATTCCAAGTACTCTCTTAAACTCTGAGAACACAAGGATGAATCAGCCCCAACTCCTCCTCTCAAGGAATTCTCTGCTGAATCTTGCAGGTGTAATTGCAGGTGCTTTTGTGTGCGTGCGCGCTCGCGCTGGAGGTTGTACGTGCGCGTGCGTGCAGGCGTGCGCCTGCGCACGTGCCCAAGCACGTGTGTGGGGCTCTATGTGTTGTTAATTGTGAGTATTCTCATAGCATTTTTCAGTGCAAATGTATCCCAGGGAAAAGGATTTCTGAGGAGTTAAGACTCCCCAGTAGTTACTCCGAGTCACCATAACGACGCAGTCTTGGGGAATGGAAAGTACTCGGGTTTTGAAGCCACCGAGACCTTGGTTGAAACCTCCTCCCGCCTGGGGATCTTCAAATCTGAGCCTCTGTGCCTCCCAGTGATGTGACAACGACGTGAGATAACTTAGGTAAAGTGTGGTCCTGAGATTAGCACGTAATAGTTGCCTTGGATTCGTTTGAATACAATTGTAAATGACTACTGTCAACCTTTTGACTTGGGAGAGCCAGCCTGCCATTATGGTCAAGAGCCCTATTCTGGAGCCAGCCCCTCTGGGTTCTAATTCAGACCCAGCCATACTCCAGTTTATTTGACCTCGGGGAGTCGATCTGGGCCAGTGTTTTCTCATCGGTGTTATAAATGAAGAGCAAATGACTTAATGTTAAAAATAGACTGTTAAGAATAGTTCCTGGCATATACTAAGTACTATATGAATATTTGTTAAAAATCAGATATATTTGCTTTATTTGATTCTATAGAATCCACTTTATATTGATTATATTAGCTATCAACTTTCAAGGCTTGGGAGGGAGTTTTAGTAGCTTTTCAATGAGTTGACAAATAATATCAAAACAAACTGCTGACTTGATTATCTCTAGGCATGTTTGATGTGTCTGTTAGTAATAGCAATTACCATCTGGACTAAAAATATTTTATAGAAATTTACTTTCATTCTTACTTTGAGTACTGTTCTTTTTTTCTTTTATTTACTGTTCTTGTTGCTAAATGACTTCACGCTTCTATTTAAAAAAAAGATTCATAAAAAGATGATTTTAGTTTAGAGGTGATTTATTTCAAACATCACCTCTCATTGCTGGTTAATAAAGTTCTTGGGTGATTAATTGACTTGTTGGCAACCCTGGAAATGTCTGGAGGTGAGAGATGTTAAAGTTGTGGTAAAAAAATGTGACTTTAAAAATTACTGTGGCGGATGTCAGGATTTTTTAACCTCTATTGCGCACTACCCCCAGGGCTGTTGGGCTGTACATAGTTTCGCAGGCAGATTCACCAATATGACTCACATGAAATTAGCAATGACATTTTTCAGTTAAGAAATCACATCTGTCATCATGTTGTTGGAGAACCAGCTGTTGTAATTGTTAAGTTGCTGAAGTTATTTGGGAGTGTAACAGCAGTTTTGTTGCGGAATGTTGCTAAAGTCAAGGAGATTCTTATCTGTTAGTGTCAAAAGCCTAATTTATATTTGTGTTTTTTTCTTCCAAAGACTTTAGAGATATTTTGGAAAGCATCAGTAAATTGTCACATATTCTGTTATAAGAAACACTTGGGGGATGTCTGGGTGGCTGTCAGTACGTGTCTGTCTTTGGCTCAGGTCATGATCCCGGGACTCCAGGATCATGACCTGAGCCGAAGGCAGTCGCTTAACCGACTGAGCCACCCAGGCGCCCCTTATTGTTCTTTTAAAATTCTTTTTGTCTAGTTTCTAACAATAAATACTTCATTTGCTGTTATAACTGATTTTGTCTCTAACCCCAGTACTTTTTGAATGATACAACTAATTAGGGTTGTCAGAAAAAAAAAAAAATACAGGTATCTATTCATTCAGCTTAATTTCAGATTAACAATAAGTAATCATACTATATAATTATTTGTTGCTTATCTGAAATTAAAATTGAACTGGGAGTCCAGCACTTTTTTTTTTTTAACTAATTCTAGAAATCCTATAAATGATGTTACAAGTCCCAAGAAGACAACTTTGAAATCTGTGGTTTGAAAGTTCAATATCCATTTTAGACAGAGATTAACTGTTACTTCTGTGAAATATTCTTGATGACTCCAGGAAGATTCAGCTTTCTCTTTAGCTTCCACAGCCATTCCTATATCATGGCACATATCACAAAATATTACCATTTATCTTCACAACTTCTCTTGTATGCTAGTCTATGAAAGCAGGGGCTCTGTTTTAGTCATCTTGGAGTCACCAGAATGTAGCTCTGTGACTAACAGATAAAAAAGATATTTGTTAATGAATAATGGAGGCTTTCTGGTGCCCAGCCTCCAGTCTCCAGCTGAGGTCCAGACGAGTGGACGTCTGAGGGACCTCAGTTTGTCCATATCAGTATATCCAAATTTTAATTTGTCATCTTTCCATAAGGTCTGATACCATCTTTCTGCTTCCTATTTTGGTTAATGGCAGCACCATTCATTCAAGTCAGCCAAGAAGTCTTGTTAGGTGTATCCCTTTCCTTTTCTCCTTCTTGCTTCTCTTCAGTACATGAGATCCTAAAGGCTCTACTTTAATATCTCTTGTATGCAGCCCTTGTTCCCAACCTCAGTGCAAAATAATAGGGAAGCATAGCAGTGCCAAAGACAAAGTAGAACTGAAATTCAGAAATAGTAAATGACTGCGGCCCCTGGGTTACTCATTCGGTTGAGTGCCTGACTCTTGATTTCAGCTCAGGTCATCATCTCAGGGTCATGGGATCAAGCCCCTGGGCTCTGCACTCAATGGGGAGTCTGCTTGAGATTCTCTCTCTCCCTCTCCCTCTGCCCCTCCCCTTGCTTGCATTCGCTCTCTCTCTCTCCAAAATAAATAAATAAATCTTAAAAAAGAAGAAATAGTAAGTGACTTATGAATACAAACATTTTTGAGTTCAGCATCTATATGAAATCCTAACACGATCCCCAAAATATCTGATACCTGAGTTTCAGAATAAAGTAGTCTATTATGTCTGCAATAGTAGAATTTTTGGTTAATTCTAAAATGCTATATAAAGGGACATAATTTTATTTATAGTGATTGCACCTATGAAGTAATTCAATATAAATGATATACTTTATTTGTGTTTTCATAAATATTCTGAGTAGTTTTTATTCACCTTCTTCTTTACCTCCCTTTCTCTCTCTCTCCCCTCCTTCTCCGGAACCCAGGACAACTTGAGACTCAGTCAGGATTATGTGACTCATTCTCAGTCACCCAAGTGATGGCAGTATCCAGAATGGATGGGTCTTCTTCAACCTAAGCCAATGCTTTTCCAAATGTGTGCTTGGAAGTTGCCTGTTTTTTAAGTCCTGAATATACTTACTGGTCCGGGTATAACCTTTTAAGAAGAATATTATCATCTGTGTTTTAAAAGATCAGTTTTATAATTGCGTGGTCTTAAGTAGACACACACACACACACACACAAAATCTTCTCTATTATCTAGTCTGAAAAATGTGATATATGTGGGCAAGAGAAACTATATTATTTGCATTGTTTTCTGCTTATTAGCTATTAGTTTTCCAGGCAGGATGGTAGATTTAGAATGAAGAAGAATGGAACTTATACTCTAGTTTGGCTACTTTCTGGGTATTTGGTGTTACATAAATTGGCCTCTCTAGTCCTCATCTTTCTTACTTATAAGGTGGGAAAAATAAGACCTATTTCTATGCCTACTCTGTACCTAGCAATGTTGGTTTACCTTCCTTTTGCCATCCCTTAAATGTCAGAAAACAAATGATTTACTTAAAAGAATAAATCTACATTGTTTTCTTAGTTTAGCCTAAGTTGTTTTGTTTTTATTAAAAATATCTCATTAGAATTATCTTTAAAAAAATACATGGTCAAAGATATCTGGCTAGTTTGAATGCAAACATCTAGGCTCTACAGAGTAGGCACTGAAATATTGGTCTCTGAAAATTTTACAGCATTTTAGCATTTTAGCATAGTATATACTAAAAATGTTTTAACAACTCAATGAATGTATCATTATCACGTTAGAGTACATTTGTAGATTTCCTGAAAAAAGTTCTGCAAATCCATGCTGTATGCTCATCACAGGCTAATAAAACCCATTGTCTTTGAGTAATTACCTTCATGAACAGAATTAATTATTCTTTTTCCATTTATGCTAAATTAATCTTTGCAAATTAGGATTCTGTGTGTCAAAAGCTTTGTAAAGTGCAAACATTGATTTACTTCAGCAGGCTGGATAGAGAAATGCCTCAGAGAATGAGAGCTTCCACATAAATACATTTCTAGCTAATTAAAGCTCTGGAATATTTGCATTTCTGTAATTATGAGTGAGGGTAAGAATCTTTAAAAACATACTATGACAAATTCAATACATACAAAAAAGTTTTAAACTACGATGCAGTGACTATCTTTGTTCATACTATATAGCTCAAGAAATAAAACTTTACCAACTAGTTGGAACTAACTCTCCATCCAAAATTTGGAGTTTAATGTGCCATGTATTCTTTCTTAAATAGACGTTTATTACATATATTTGCATTCCTAAGTGATACACGCAGCCTAGATTTACATGTTTTAAAAATTTATATAAATAATATATTTTGTTTACTCCTATGCTCCTTTTTTTCCCTGCTCAATATTAGTTTACTGGGATCCATCTTTGTGGATACTAGTAACTCTAGTTCATTTATTTTCACTGCTATTATAAGTTTGCCGTTATTCAGTTGATAGATAATTAGGTTGTTTTCAGATTTTTTTTTTTCAATTAGAAAATTGCTGCCATGGACATACTTGTACATATGTATGACTTCTGTTAGTCATTCACATATGAATGGGATTTCTGCAGCATATGTATATATCTTTAGAAGACATTACAGTACTCTTTACCAATATGATTGTATTAACTTACACTGGCCAGCAAGTTATAAGAATTCCCTTTGGAGGGGCACCCAACTGGCTCAGTTGGTAGAGCATGTGACTCTTGATCTTGGGGTTGTAAGTTCGAGCCATATGTTGGTTGTAGAGATTACTTAAAAATAAAAATCTTTAAAAAATTCCCTTTGTTTCACACCCTGTCTAAATTGTGCTTTAACATGACTTTTGGTGCACAGTAGGATCAACTAGTGGTTTAATTTGCATTTCTCAGATTGCTAATGACTTAAGACATTTTAACTTATTTTTATTGGTCCTTTGCAATTTTTGTTCTTGTGAGTGGCTTTCAAAAAATGTTTTCAAATTACTTTGTGATGGATAATTTTATGTGTCAGGTTGACTAGGCTAACGGATGCCTAGATAGCTGGTAAACATGATTTCTGGGCAATATGGAACTCTTTTTTGGCATATATATATGTGTGTGTGTGCATGTGTGTGTGTGTTGTAATTTTCATATATTTGACTGTAATTGAGTTTCAGAATCTCATTTTATGTAAAAGCCTGTACTTTCTCCAAAAAAGTAATTCTTTTTGTTGATTTATGTGGGCCCTTAAATATTTCTAGGTGGAGTTATTTTTGCTTATGATTCTAGGCATCATTTATAAAACCTTAAAACAAAAACAGAATCTTACTTTTCTTTGGTTGATCTTACATTTTCTTCCTTTATAAGATCTGTAGTTGGATATCAAATTGCTTTAAAAAGTGATCTATGTAAATATGTTAAAATTAGATTTTTTTTTCCCAATAAGGTTCATTGAGGAAATTTTAACAAACACTAAAGTTTTATTTTTAAAATAAATGCATAGTCCTTGCTAAGATGTACTTTTAAAAATTGTCCAATGTTACCTTCACCCTCCCTTCATTTGATGAAACTTTGACAGGTTTCTTCCTGGCTTTAGGCCTCTGACCCTCTCTTTCTTTTTTTTTTTTAATTTTATTTTATTATGTTATGTTAATCACCATACATTACATCATTAGTTTTTGATGTAATGTTCCATGATTCATTGTTTGTGTATAACACCCAGTGCTCCATTCAGTAGGTGCCCTCTTTAATACCCATCACCAGTCTACCCATCCCCCCACCCCCCTCCCCTCTAATTTTAGAGCATTTCTTTAGGAAACTTGTAGTAATAAATTCTTTCTCTGCATCCTTTGAAATGTATAACTTTTAAAAGTCTTTTGCCAGGGAATGTCTTTTTCAGGGATCTGGGAACCATTATTTTTAAATGTAATCTTGCCAGGGGCATCTAGGTGGCTCTGTTGGTTAAGCATCTGATTCTTGATTTCAGCTCAGGTCTTGATCTTAGGGTTGTGAGATCAAGCCCCACATTGGGCTCTGTGTGCCTAGAGCCTGCTTAAGATTCTCTTTCTCTCTCCCTCAGCCCCTCTCCTCCAGAGCTCGTGTGTGCTCTCTCTTTAAAATAAATAAATAAATAAAAATAAAAACAAAATAAAATATGTGTATAATCTTGCCATATTCCTTGTCATAAAACCATACAGATAGGAGAAAGTTTACTTTTCCTTTGTTGCCTGGATCTCTTACCTTTTCCCCAATCATCTTATCCTTTATTTGAACCATCCATTCCCATAGTCACACCTTTGGATCTTGTCATCAACAGTAATTGCTCCACTTCCAAAATGGCTAATTCGGTCATCTTGCTCCCTGACCACATTCTCTCTCTTTCCGACTTGCTTGCCCAAACAACCCCATTGCAGTCATCCTCCAGCCTCTTTGAGCCATCAGACCATTGACCTGTCCTCCCAGTTCCTTTGTTATCTACTTTCTTCATTTCTCTCCTAATCTAGGTTAGAAATCATGACCTAGGATTGCAACATTACTCTTGTCCATACCCTAAATGACTACCTACTCCTTTTGTCCTTTTCCCCACTCATCTGACAAAACTCTAATCCTGAATGAATTTAGCTATTCATTTTTTTCTGTGCCTTAGTAAGTTGCCATTTTCTGAGTATTTCTGGAAAAAGTCACATAAAAGAGAATATTAGTTCCAAGATATTCAGGTTCCACTGACTTCCAATGGGCTCTTCGTATTGCTTGGCAATCCAACTGCATTGCTATTCATTTTATTCTGCAGTTTTCAAAATCACAATTTCAAATTTTCTTTACTCTCTTGAATATTTGAAAATCTAAAATCCTTAGTAGTTTCACCTTATTCTATTTTTCAGAGAAAAGAGAAGGCATCAGATAGAAACTCCTTTATTCTCCGTATCAAATATACATACTTACCTACACCTGTATTCACCCTGTCCTTCCCTTCTGCTACATTATGCTAGTTTAAGTATGCAAGTCATGAACCTGGACTATTTTTTAATCAGCTTTATTGAAGTATAATTGATAAAATGTTCATATATTTAATGTATACAATTTGATGAGTCTGGACATATACATACACTCATGAAACTATCACCACAACTAAGGTAATAATCATATCCAACATTTCCAAAAGTTTCCTTGTGCCCTCTTATTGTTGTTGTTGTTGTTGTTGTTTTTGCAGTGATAGAACTTAACATGAGATCTACCCTTTTAACAAATTTTTTAAGTGCACAGTTCAGTATTGTAAATTATAGGCATTATGTTGTACAACAGGTCTTTAGAACGTATTCATCTTGCATAACTAAAACTTTATACCCATTGACCAGCTTCCCATATCCCTCTCCTACCATTCCCTGGCAACCACCATTCTACTCTCTACTTCTATGAGTTTAATTGTTTTAGATACATCCTGTAAATGGAATCATGTGATATTCATCCTTCTGTGATAGACTTACTTCATTTAGCATAATGTTCTCCAGGTTCATCCATGTTGTCACATATGGCAGGATTTCCTTCTTTTTAAAGGTTGGATAAAATTCCATTGTAGGTATGTACCATGTTTTCCTTATCCATTCATCCATGATAGATACTAGGTTGTTTTCATATCTTGGCTATTAATGAATAATGTTGCAAAGAATATGGGAGTGTAGATATCGTATTGAGATCCGGATTTTAATTCCTTAGATAAGTACCCAGAAGTAGGATTGCTGGATCATATGGTAGTTCTCTTTTTCATATTTTGAGGAAACTCAATACTGTTTTTCATAATGGTTGTGCTAGTTTACATTTCCACTGACAGTGTACCAGGGTTCCAGTTTTTCCACATTCTTGACAATGCTTGTTAACTTTTGTTATTTTGATAATGGTCATCCTAATAGGTATGAGGTAATATCTCACTGTGGTTTTGATTTGTGTTTCCCTGACTGAACATGTTTTCTTATACCTTTATACCTGTTGGCCATATGTATGTCTTCTTTGATGAAATGTCTATTCAAGTTCTTTGCCCATTTCTTAATCTGGTCATATATATATACATATACTACTGAGTTGTAGGAGTTCCTTATTTATTTTGGATACTTAACACTTTATCAGATATATGGTTTGCATGTGTTTTCTTCCATTCTGTAAGTTGCCTTTTCATTTTGTTGATTGTTTCTTTTGCAATACAGAGCTTTTTAGTTTGATGTAGTCCCACATGTCTGTTTTTACTTCTGTTGTGGACCCTTGACAATTGATGTAAACTGGATGGCATCCTGGAAAGGTGGGAACCAAGAAGATACACTCTGTTCCTTCACCTTCTTTCTGATACCACTGAATAGTCTTCTGTAGCTTTTGGCAACATTAAGTACAGAGTTCTCGGAAATGATTTTGCTTGGGATTCTAAGGGGGGTGGGGCTGAGCTGTGGCAGTCTTAAGTGGGCTATTGATACTTTGAACTCATTAAAAGTGAACGTTTTGAGAGATTTAGTATTGAACTAATACTACTAACACCTGAAGAAATCCCTTTCATGGAGATAGGTCAAGAATAGCTGCTCAAAGAACCTCTGTACATATGGGCTGCAAAACTCCCTCTCAACAGAATAAGAATAATCTCAACAGAATAAGAAATTGAAGAGATATTTATTTCTTTAGAGTCTTAACTCAAAAAGACAAGATAATTTAATTTCAGACTTTATATCCTTTGGATTTCCATATCTTTGGGCTTTAATTTGCAAACAGATTTAATCTTCAGATTTTATTTTTTCCATGGGAATTTGATAGTGTGGGCTTCATACCCAAATTTGGGACATCTTAATTTGTTGTCTATATTATATGAGGTATCTTTATGTTACCATTTTGGAGGGTAGTTGGAAGCTGTCACCATGCTGTCTTTGCCTGTGCTGCAATCCTAGCTTAGACCTTTGGTCAACTAGACCTATGGTTGACCAGTGTTCTCTGTGACTAAATGGAGAAATACGGGATTCGGTATCAGGGAAATCACTGTTGTCCTCAATATTTCCAATGGAGTTTTAACCAACAATAATGCTCATAATTTGGTCCCCAGATTCCTCATTCCATGGTCTCATAATTGATTAATCATGTCTTACCTGGATTCTTTCAGCTTCCCTTCTTGCCTCTGCTGTGTATTCTCAACACAGTAGCATGAGCAGTTCCTTTGACATAGGTCAGAGCAGATGGCTTCTCTGCTCCATGCTCTCTATGTACCTTGCCTAGAGTTAAGCCAAAATTGATGCAGTGCTCTATCAGGACCTCATAGACCGCACTGTCTTTGCCTCTGTGACTTCATCTCTTAGACCAGTTCCCATGACCACTTTCCTTCTCACCCTCTCTTTCCCGACCTTACTGCCTTGTTCGTGTTCCTTTAACACCAGGGCCCCTGTACTCTCTGATCCATCTTCCTGGAACACTCTTCCCCAGCTGTTTGCATGCTCAGCTGCCTCCCCTCCTTGGGGTCTGAGCTCAGATAGCACCTCAGTGAAGCCTTCTCCATCTGCCTAGTTTAAAGTTGCGCTTCCATCCCTCATCCACCCCATGCCCGTGCTTCGCTTTGTTTTCTTCATAGCCTTTATCACTCTCTGGAAACTACATATTGTGATGATTTATTTACTGTTTATCTTTTCTTAAGTAGAAACTAAACTCAGTGAAGGCAGGAGGTATTGTCTGTTTTGTTCACTGCTATACCTCTAGCACATAAAATGGGTTCAATAAAAATATACCCAGTAAGTGAATAAACCACTCTGGGTGGTTTCTTTCTGTATAAGAAAGTGAACTGTAGAGAGTCAGGTTACTGAGAAGAGAGGAAAGTGAGTAAACTCAGATATCAAATATAAATCAGCCCTCTTTCAGAAATGATGTTCTAGTCAACAATTTGTTCAAATATAAGTTGACTTATAGATAACTTATAACTTATAGATAACTTAATAATCTAGCCTAAGAACTTACTAATTTGCAGATAGCCCAAACATTAAAATGTGTTTTTCAACACTGTACAATAGTGTTGTCCCTAAAAGCATCCCTGAGGCACACTGAGTGACTCTGAAGATTTTTATAAATATTTCAAGGGATAAAAAGAAATGCTTCGGGGCTACATGCATTTTCATGTATCCTAAGTCCTTGAAAATTGGCAACCTACATAGGGTTTGTAGTATGAATCTTAGTGAGTCAGGAGATTCAGTTAACCAGAACACTTTGTTTATGCATTCAAAGGTGTTTATCAAGTGTCTACTAAATGCCAACCCCTCAGGTCAGCCATTGGTGGTACAGAGGTGGGCAGACGTGGTCCCTGCCTGTGAGGAGTGAGCAGTCTGGAAGTAAGAAGGTTTACTGTATTTTATTTCTTATCTCATCCTCTATGTTGGAGACTGGTACTCTTGTGTGACTGTCAAACAGACTTTTGCATTTAGGAAAAGCATGTGTTAAAGTTAATTCTCTTTCTCAAGATCACTTCCTAGTAGAGAATATTCTCAATTTTGAAATTACGATTTCTAAATATGCAACATCCTTTGCATGTTTACATGTGGCCTCTGCAACTGTGGTTTTTCTTTTTTTATATCCACTTACATCCTATATCCAATCTCATTTCCTTATTTAAGAAAACGTAGCAGTATTTCTTTGCTGTGGAACAGTGGCCCCAATTAGTGTACGTCATGTTGCTTAGAGCATGAAACTGGTGTGCTGATGAGAAAATTTATCTGACACACTTCTTTCCATTTTTGGGCTTATCACATCATTCTAATTACATTAATTTCCTTTGTTAAATCAATTGAAGTCTACATTTCTCCTTACTTCTTTATTATCAGCCTCTGGAGGCAGTGATCCACCTGTGATACAATATAACTGGAAAAAAATTGTGGCTGACATTCTTGCTCTGGCTAAAGGCCATGCCTGACAATGTGTGGTCTCTTCTTCTATATGTAACTAACAGAGCATGTCAAACACTACTGAATGTGGAATAGAAATAAATATTTGTTAGATATTAACAGATTAATTCTTTTAGCCTGAATGTGTCTGTCCCCAATCTCTGTTTGTCTCCCAGAATTATGACATTGCTTGAATTGATAGGTGAACGCTATCAAAGGCAGGTTTGATTTCTTAAAAAGATAGTTAATTTAATTCATATTATGAGTGAACTGATGAATTGTTAGGGATGATCTTTTATCCTGGGGACCCTATAAACATGGGGATTATTGTAGACACGAGAGAGGCATTTTGAGATATTAGCAAGAACTCTGGATTAAGGGTTGGAAGATGACACCAATAAGTGGTTTTGTAGTGTTGACCCAGACTTTTAACCTGTGTGTCTTATTCCTCTTTCAAAAGATCGAGCTGTCTCTTGCCCAATCTAATGTGTCAGGATTTTGAGAATATAATGAGAAGAACCTTTGAACATTATAAGAACCATGACTATACAAATGTTTTAAAAGTTGTTAAAAGTGATATTTGTGCAAATACAAGATATTTCTTATCATTACCTGTTATGTTTTCATTACTTTTAGGCAAATGTTAGCATTAGAAGAGTCTGAGACAGATTAATAAAAAGGCAAGATTTGCTGCAATCAGATGAGTCAATGAAAGAAGATGTTTGTAGTTAGACATTTTAAAATATACTTCTAGGTTAAGATTATAAATGGTACTTGGTGATGATGGCTTTTTATGGAATTAAAATATGCTACCTCATTACTGATTGCAAATTAGGAAGCAAAAATAATTGCTTGTGTTTACAGTTCTCAAGTAGAAATCGCTCTTCTGGCCATGCTGTGAAGATTTAGAATGTTTTGTTCTTCTAAGTCCCCAGTTTAGGATTAGGTTCCAAAAATCCATTCTAAGTAAACTTTTTGGAGCAGAGAAAACCGTTTTGTTCTTCAAATGAAAACAAAACAAGAAAACAACAACCCTGCATGCTCTGGGAGTTTCCACTTTCTTGCCTTTGCTCATACTTTCCCACCTGCCTAAAGGAGTTTGAATTTTCCTCATTCATCAAGGCCCAAGACAGTGAGTCCTCTTAGAGCAGAGAGCACGTAATATTCATTTGTGAGAACTGCAGTGTCCTCAGCTTTTCCAGCCCACCAGGCCATCCTTTCCTTTCACGTGCAAATGTGATGGCAAGAGCCATCCCTCCCATCCCCAGGAGGATGAGGGGTCTAGCTTTGTTTCTGTTGCTGGGAGCGTTCTGGGGGGAGGAAATTTGGCCCTGGTTGTTGCTTTGTCCTTCTCTGAGTTGCTACTCTACATTGCTCTAGGATTCCCCTAAACGCTGGCACAGCACCCCAAATTACCCAATGAGAGGCTGTGACCTTAACACTTTGCAGAAGAGGAATAGTTAACGTTGGGTGTCAGAGAATATGCTCCTGAATGCTGTCAGCCAGACCTGGCATAGGGCTTCACCACGATTTCTTCATGTCCACCTTCCATTGCCTTCGTGTTGCTGAGACTCCTTTCCTTTTCCCTGTGGAATTCCCCTCAGTCTTGCCCTTGGTTCTCAGAGCCAAAGCCCAGTACCCCTGCTTCCTTCTTCTGGTGGATTGATAAACAAGAAAAAAAATCGGTTGACCTAATCTCTCAGAAACCTGCTGCTATCTGTATCCTCACTAATTTACACAACAAATACAGAATAATTAGCATATCTTTCTGAAGCTTTGGATTATTTTACCCATGTTTACAGTTGTTTCAGAGCTGCAGAAAAAGGTGGCCAGTAGCTGTAAAACTGAAAGTACTCACCAGAGTGGTCTCTTGAGAACAAATGGGAAATTGGTTTTTCCGCCCTTAGAAGTCACAGGAAATAAATTGCTTTCTGGCAATTTAAAAATAGTGATGTTGTCTTGTTTTAATAATGAAGAGTGAAGAATAACTTCCTATGTTTCATCTCCAGCATAAACCTAGTTGATACTATGCACTGGATTCCTGTTTGTTGATGAATAATTGAATGAATAAGCAATAAATGGTGTTTATCAAACCTTTCCTAATTGTCTTTGTTGGAAAGAGCTTCGCTTTCATTAACCAGAGCATTTTATATATACCTTTCTAATTTTTTAAAATCACTTTCTGATATGTATTATGGTTATTTGTGTCCATGTTGTGTTCCTTACTGTAATGTAAGTGCATTGAGAAGAGTAAACATATGTTTTCATTATTGTATATTTCATCCATATACCATAACTTTCCACATTTTCTATAATATATGTCTTAGTGATTTAGATATCCAGGTAATTCTGTTTGTTTTGCATCCTTCCATCTGTTCATCCATCCATCCATCCATCATTCATCCATCTGTTTCTTAGAGGGGCATGACAAGAAAGCCATTTTGGCATATTACTTAAGGATGCAAGCTCTGGAGCCTCAGTTTTCCCATATATAAAAAGCAAATAATAAATGTACCTATGTCATAAGGTGATTGTTAGAATTGAATGAGTGAATACATGCAAAGAGCTTAGCACAGGGCTAGGTCCATAGCAAACACTCAGTAAATGTTAGCTGTGATTGTTGTTATTAATTCAAGAAAAAAATGGAAAGTGCATATTTGTCAGAACATAGTGGGGGTTGAGGGCAGGGAAGAATTAATCTTTATCCTACAGAGGTACACAATTTAGTAGGAGAGACAGACAAGTCAAGGGAAACACAAGGGTAAAGAGTGCTTCTGCTCATGTGCAGAGTGAATGATGGGACCAAAGGTGGGCTAGCCTGGGGACAAGAGGCTGGGTCAGAAAGGTTTCTTGAAATAGTGATTCCTGAGCTATATAATCAAATTGAAGCCAAAATGTAGTTAGTTAGCTATAATAGTGAGTGGAAAAATACTTATTCAGTATGAATAATAGAGAAAAACGGGAAAAAAGTGGTGAAATTGAATAAAAAGTCATCTTCCAATGTAGATTTATAAAGTTCACAATTGAGGAAGTAGTGATTAGATAGAGCATTCTTGGTGTTTTATATCATTTGGCAGGAGAATTGGGGCCTAGCAGAAGAGCAGTGCCCCAGGGGGCCAGAACCCAGGAGAAGGGCCTTGAATGAATAGTGTGCAAAGTTGGGTACAGTCAGAAACCACACCCATTCGCGGCTAGACCCCTTCCAACTTTATATAGAGTGGGGACTGAAAATCAGTTACCTGAAGCTGGCCTGTAGTGGAGAGAGCTCAGGGTGGAAGTTGTGGGTTTTGTGCCTATGGACACATTAGTTTGGGGTTGTAGAAGACTCCTGGTAGGAAGCAAATGCTTTATTTTTGTATAGTTTTGTTTTTTTCTTGAAAGTATAGTTGACATACAATGTTATATAGTTTCAGGTGTACAGCTTAGTGATTCAGCAATTCTATACTTTGCTCACTATGGTAAGTGTAGTCACCATCTGTAGAGAAACACTTTCTAAATGGGTCTCTTGGTTGAGGCACTGTACAGGTCTGGCAGAGCCTAGCCTGCAGGTGACAAGATATTAATTGAGGGAAGACAGACAAGGATAGACAAATTTGGCCAACAGTTCCTGATTCACCTGGCATATAAAGAATAAAATGTAAAGACAGATTCCTCCACAAACACTCCATATTGAACATGTACAAAATTACCTTCATTGTCTTTCTTTTCTTTTCCTCAATCAACTCTTCTTGCCATCTTTAGTTTGGATAGTGTCAATGCTCTCTACATTTGCTGCCTATATAATGTCTATCTGTATGTGTTTTTTTAATTAAAATTTTGTTTCTTAAAAGATTTTATTTATTTATGAGAGAGAGGGAGAGAGAGAGCACATGGGCTAGTGGCACATGAGTGAGTGGGAGTGAGCAGGGGGCGGAGCAGAGAGAGAAGGGCAAGCAGACTCCGTGCTGAGCACAGAACCCGACTTGGGGCTCGATCTCATGACCCTGAGATCATGACCTGAGCTGAAATCAAAAGTCAGGTGTTTGACTGACTGAGCCACCCTGGCCAGGTGCCCCGTCTTTTTTTTTTTTTTTTTAATTGAAGTATATTGACGTTAGTTTCAAGCATAACAACAGTGATTTGGCAAGCTTACACATTATGATCAACACAAGTGTGGCTACCATTTGCCACCACATAACAGTATTATGGTACCATTGACTATTCCCTCTATCTGTCTTGTCATTCTCCTTTCATCTTCTTTCATCTCTTTTGACCAATCTGTCAAAAAGTCCTGGTGATTATGTTACTTCGAAGTCTCTGAACTGGGCATTTCCTCCAATCTACCATATCACTTGCCCTGGAACAGGCTCTGGCTACCTGGACTATCCCAATAGTTTTCTTACAACTGGCTCTGTACCTTCAGTTTCTTTTATACAAGCCAGATGGTAAACAAACTTAGGCTTTGTGGCCATTCAGTCTTTGTTGGAACAACTCCAATCGGTCATTGTAGCATGAAAGCAGAGAGATAATATGTGAACAAATGGGTGCAGCTATGTTCCAATAAAATTTTAATTATAGACATTGAAATTTTAATTTCATATAATTTTAGGTACAAAATATTATTATTATTTTCATCTAAAAATCTTTTAAAAAACATATAGGCTATTTGTAGCTCACAGAAAAACAGGTGTGGGCCAGATTTGACTGGCAGACTGTGTTTTTCTGTCTTTCTTTTTACTGCCATGACCTTTCCAACAACTGCAGAAAGAAGTTTAAATTGCTCATCAGCACACACTAGCCCCTTCACTGCATGTGTATACAACCTATATTTCTATTCTCATCTCTAATCTTTTCCCCTGACTCTGATATTACCTAGGTTTTTGTCACATTAGATTGTCGTTTGTAATCCTAAAAATACTTCAAGGACTTTAACACCTTTAGGCCCTTCTGCATGTTGTTCTGTCAGAAAAATTCTTCTTTCCATGATTTGTCTAATTAACAGACTTCCGTAAGACACACATCATATATTGCATCTTTATGATTGCTTTCTCTGAATCCACAACTCAGCAGAATTAATTTCTCTTTTTTTTGTATTCCCATGGTACCTTGTACATTTGTGTCTTTTCCCCATAGAGATTATCACATTGTGTTTTAAAAAATTACTTAGTTTTTTTCTTCTTGGCCATAAGCTTCTTAGCACATAGGAAAGTGTTCAATAAATCTTTGTTGAACAATAGGATGACTTAGCCATATTATCCATTGTTGCCAAATTGCTATTACCATTCTTATGTTATTTCTAAGATTAAATAATGGAGAAAACATTGGAGAAAACAATGATTTGCATAATCTAAAATATGCCAATAACTAAGTCACAGCAAAGAACTCAACAATTACTCTGTCTTCTTTTCTAATTCAGTAAACTTTATTATGGTTCTTTTTTTTCCAAGGACTTATTCTTATTTTTGTCTCTTTCTTGGAAAATATTCTTCTAGCTCAGTGTATCTGGTAAGCATAATATCAGCCTTCTACAGAAAATCAAGAAGGCTCTGACGTTGTGATAGAGGGCTCCTGGAGATACCCCCAAATATTTCTTTTACCTCCTGGTCGGTATCTTACATTTCATACTGGCATATTCATCATTTTAGCTAGAGTTGTTTTTGTTTTTGTTTTTTCCTTTCTGAAATTGGTCCTAGTAAAAGGAAGATATACCTGAGAGAAGTAACACATGCAACTTCTATTAGTCATATACACTTTAGTATGAACTGGAGGCGGGGGGGCAACAAGTTCCATATGGAGGATTTTGAACACACAAAAATCCTAAACTCTTGTGGGTTTGGATAAAGATCATTTTCTTGAAGATAATCATACTCTGTCATATCATGGCAAGAGCATCTGTATAGAGTAATAAATTAAAGTGATATTCTATCTCTTCAACATGCAATGTCCCTGAATACTTAAAGTCTTGGGGGTAAATTTGCATATACTTTTTCTTCATATAACAGAATGTGGCAACTTTCATGTTAAGATGAACTCTGTAATTACTAATAATGCTTTTTATGAAAAGAGTTCCTCTCTCAGTTTCCCTGTCACTTTGGCAATTATTGTGGGACCTGCTGCATTCAGTGTTTGTCTCTTTACTATCATCTATATTCTTGGCATGTTTGACCTTAAGTGATGGATAGAAGTTTATTTGCTCTCATAGGTAAGAGTTTGAGGGGTAAAAGGAAGAAAGCCTGTTTTTACCTCCTTGATACTTTATAGTTTTATAGCTGATATTTTTGGACTAGTAATGTGTTTCTCAGTTACTTGGGTTTGAACATATGAGAACTTAATACTTTAGTTATTATTTAAAGCTGATACATGCATTTTTAAAATCTTTTTTGTATCTTTACTAGTGAGAGGAATGCTCCTAAAAAATGTTCTTTGTTGTTCATATTCCTTGATTCTTTCAGTGTATCTTACTGACTACATTTGCAGCCTCTGAAGCTCTGTTCATTTTTTTCTTCCTTAGTATATTTTCTCTCTGTTCAGATTGGATAATTTCTCGTGTCCTTCATGTTCACTAATTCTTTCTTCTGTCCTCTCCATTCTACCTTGAACTCATCCAATGGGTTTTAAAATTTCAGTTATTGTACTTTTAGTTCTCAGATTCTCCCTTTGGTTTTTCCTTATGTTTTTTATTTATTTGCTGAGACTATTTTTTTCACTTGCTACATTGTGTTTGTATTTGTTCTTTAGTTGCTTTAAATTTTTTGTAAGATATTTCTAATGTCTCCCTTAGCTTAGTGTTGGCATTTGTTGATTGTCTCTTATTCATTTAAGTTGTGATTTTCTTGGTTCTCGGTATGACAAATAATATTTCAATTGAAATTTGGACATTTGGAGTATTATGTTATGGAACTCTGGGTTTTCTTTAAATCTTCTGTTTCACCTGGCTTCCTTTGGCACCAATCCAGCAGGGGATGGGAGAGTCATGCCTCATTACTGCCAGGTGGGGGTAGAGGTCTGGATTCTCTGCTAAGCCTCTATTGACATGAAGGGTTTGGGGTAGGTTAGGTGAAGACTCTATACATCTCTGTTGGGTAAGGGTAGGAGTTCTGGCTCCTCACTAGGCCTTAGCTGATACCACCCTGGCTGGGAGGGGGCAGGAGTGCCTTGTTACTTGGATGGGAGTAGAGGGGAGTTGGAGAGGGACTGATCTTGTTAGTTCTGGGTAGAGGTGAAAGTCTTGGCTCTTCACTAGGCTTCCTTGACACCATGTCAGCAGTAGGGAGGAGGGAGGGTTCTTCATTACTTATTACTACTGGATGCTGGTTGGACAGGAAGGGTTATTGTCAAAAAGTTTCTTTTTTTCTGGCCTGCCCCTTTCCTGACACTTTGGCGTTAGAGAGCAGGCTTTTTGCTGAGGCTTTCAAAATGTGCGAGCTCATTGATATTCCCAGGTTGCTGGTTTCTCCACCTCCAAATCTGGAATATATGCGACAAAAAACCCCAGGGAGCCAACCATTGCATCACTTCTTGGGACCCAAGACCCCTAGCCAGTCTTACTTCTTCTCTCCACCTTTCAGAGTCTTCTTATGTTTCTGATATGTGTATATACAAAAAGTCTGGAGTTTTTAGTTATACTTAGTGGGAGGAATAGGGAAAGGTACTTGTATTCCATCTTTTCAAAAGTAGAAGTCAGACAACTGAGAATTCTGACTTAAGTACTTCTGAATATTTGAGGTTTGTGCACATTTTCAGCCATATCAAGCCAAATTACTCAAATAAATATAGTAAAACTCTTTTTCCCAACTTGTGATATACATCCATTATATCACAGAGGTAGAAAAGGAAAACACTTTCCAAATTTCTCATATAACAAGCTGATACTATCTTAATGAGAATAATTTTTATTATTTTATCATGACATCTGATAAAATACTATTAATATTTAATGTCCCATTTGGATATAAAATATATCTTTCAGATAGTCTACATATTAATGAGGTTGAGTCAGTTATATTAAAAGTGAATCTGAATTTAGATGCCTACGTATTTTTACCAAAGGAGAAAATTGCAATGCATGATGAAGATAACCAAATGGATAGACTTTTTTTAACCTTTCAACCAGTAGCCTAAGGATAAACCAAGACAAAATTTTCATAGGAATGAAATATATCAATTACAGTGAAGCCACAATATAAGTTTTCAGCACATTTCACATATCATAGCATTCTTGATCTTAAGTTCAAATATTACATAAATATTTGTTTACCATGCAACCACAAGCTGCCTAAAACACTATTGGATGTTATACAGTACAAGCAAGTGTTTGTCATATCTATTCTGCTTAGCCTCTTGTTGTCCTTTTCGTGTGTCTGTAGCACATGGTGGCTTGGGAAGCTGTCTGTAGCCATGGAGGCTGTAGTGCTAAGTGATCTGTGAAGGAGCCAATCTCCCATCTGGCTGGAGAGTCAGTACATCACTGTATAAAACTAAGGCAGGTTGTTTTATATATCAGGTCTTGAGGAGTCATGCTAGGGTACCTTTGGGAGGTTTTGATTATATGAGTTGTTATACCAATTGCTCATGGCCATAGCTGTCTTGGGCATTCCAGTGAGAGTGTTAGAAATTAATCCTGTGGCAAAATACAGTGGATCAAACTGAATTGCTGTTACGAGTCTCAGAATGTAGAAGGGAAACAAAATAAGAAAGGACCAGAGAGCACCTTCACTGGGTAAATTCCCTGGTAGCCCCGTCAAGGAGATGTGGACATTTTTAAACTAGTCCCTAATCAGCTCTATAGACATGGTCTGTGAGCTTTAGTGGACATGTTTTCATGTCTTCTCTTAAAAGCAAAGTAAAGCTAGTCCCTTCTGGGTGCTGTTAACTTCTACTGAGAGGCTGTAAAAGTGCTAGCAACTGCAGATGCCTTTTTAATGTACATTGACTGAAATCCCAAGAATAGCAGGCCCTCAGTTTATGAAGTTTTCATTGACGTTGTGTGTCCCCCCAAATGTACAGTTTGTGTTACAAACAAGAGCCTCCACTTGATGTTGATTCATTGTAAATCTATACCATGAAAAAAAAAAAAAGATACCACTGGAAAATGCATTGAGGATGTCAACTAAGAATAATATACCATATTTATGGTTTCTCTCTTTTCATTGCTGTCAGTATATTGAAGCATTGTATTCATGTTGAGGAAGAGTAGATTGGCAAAGGGAATGGATTAAAAGACATTTATGTATCTCATATTGTATCACTGGTAGGTTATTTCTGTTTAAAAGTATGTGATTTCATGAAGCTGATTGCTTTTTTTTAATCTTTACTTTTTAAAAATTGAGTTATAATGGACATAGAACATTGTATTAGTTTAAGGTGTACAGTATAATGATATAGGTAGGTACTGAGAAATGATTGCCTGAAGGTTAGTTAACATCTATCATCTCACAATAGTTACAGATTATTTTTTCTTGTGATGAGAACTTCTAAGCTCTACTCTCTTAGCAACAAAACTGATTGCTTCTAAACAAACGTACCAGATTGGTATTGTTTCCTCTGAAAAGAGAATGCTTCCAAATGCTGCCGTTACAGAAATATCCTGGGTTTCTGGTTCCTAATTGCTTTCTATAGTAAATATACATGAAAATGAACATCCTCCACTGTAACAAATCTTCAGGTTTTGAAGGTAGGTTGCAAAGTTGCTTGAGACAAAGTTTTTTGAATTAAAAATGAGTGTAATATTTGAAAATTGCCTGGTAGTTTGAATACTAGGAACTGGGGTACTTTCATTACTTGGAAGCCAACCACTAAGCCAGTTTCCTACTTTGTGTTTTATTCTGTAAAAGTTTTTCAGTTTTCTACATGATGGAATTGGTTGACTCTTTTGACTTTTTTTTTTTTTTTAAGATTTTATTTATTTATTTGACAAAGACACAGTGAGAGAGGGAACACGAGCAGGGGGAGTGGGAGAGGGAGAAGGAGAAGGAGGCTTCCCACTGAGCAGGGAGCCCGATGCAGGGCTCGATCCCAGGACCCTGAGATCATGACCTGAGCTGAAGGCAGATGGTTAACGACTGAGCCACCCAGGTGCCCCAACTCTTTTGACTTTCTGTGATGAGTTAAACATCAGTGATGCCACTGAAGGTGTGTGGAATGCTCACTAGAATGCCTTCTCTTGTGATTTGGAAATAATTGCTTTCTTGGTCTTGGGCAAATTGTAGTTACTGCTGCGGATAGGGATTTACATCCCCCATAAACACTATATCTCAGTGCCTCTGCCTTCCTCAGGAGCACACTGTTTTATGCTTTTTTACTTTTCTGTCTCTATCATTCAAAAATTCAAGCCTCAGTTTTTGTAGAAAGTGTTTTATTTTTTTTATTTTTTTTTATTTTTTTTATTTTTTTATTTATTTTTTTTTTTTAAAGATTTTATTTATTTATTTGAGAGAGAATGAGAGACAGAGAGCACGAGAGGGAAGAGGGCAGAGGGAGAAGCAGACCCCCCGCTGAGCAGGGAGCCCGATGCGGGACTCGATCCCGGGACTCCAGGATCATGACCTGAGCCGAAGGCAGTCGCTTAACCAACTGAGCCACCCAGGCGCCCTGTAGAAAGTGTTTTAGAGTTTGTTGTCTTTGAGAGCATGTCTTGAGGGACACCTGGGTGGCTCAGTCGATTAAGCATCTGCCTTTGGCTCAGGTCATGATATCAGAGTTCTGGGATGGAGCCCCACTTAGGCCCCCTGCTCAGCGCACGCAGTCTGCTTCTCCCTCTCCCTGTGCTCCTCCTTCTGCTCATGCTCTCTCTCTCTCAGATAAATAAATAAAATCGTAAAAAAAAAAATACTGTGTCTTGAGCCACTATTTTAAAAGAGACCGTTGTGTACTTGAAAGTACCAAATCTGACCTTTTCAAGTTTTCTGTCTTCTGAGTAAGATTATGGTCACGTGTGTCCTGACTTCCCTCTTTTTTTTTTTTTTTGGTAAGCACTGTGGTCGAAGAAGTCACATGAATGACTTTAACAAGATTTAGGGAAACAGTGAAAAAGATCTAAACCAAGTACGATGGGAGGTCAAAAGAGGGGTGGATTCCCTGTGCCTACTAGGATTGGGAAAAGTTTTATGGAGACAATGCCCTTTAAACTAACTTCCACAATAGCAAGCGAACGGGGAGGAGGGTGTTTCCTAAGAGAAAGAATTAGTAGGTGCAAAATCAGAGCAGATTGAAAGTAAATTGTTTTTTGGACAACAGAAAATCATGTCATAATGGGATTGAACCATGGCGTGTGTGTGTATGTTTGGGGGGCGGGGAGGTTGGTGGTGGTGGAAGATATCTTGTGGCTGTGGATCTTAGGGTGACAGGAGATGTAGAGAACAGTGGCTGCTGATCTGTGTTTTCCACTGCAAAATTATAGCATTTAAAAATTTTCAAAGAAAAAAACTGTTTCAGTAGTATCCTCTGAATTTAACTCAGTTGGAAAAGATGGGTTAGCAGGTCTCAGGGAGAGTTCTAGGGCTCAGAAAATTGGAATGAATTGCTCCATGGTTCTGGGAAAAAAGTCAACCACAGGTCAGTGGAGATTTGCTCTGCCACTTACTTTCATAAGATTTAGCAGGTAATTGTGCCCCAGAATTGACCTTTATTATTAGTCTTAACAGTTAAGCTAGGGCTAACTCTTTATAATCTACTGTATAAAGCCATTTTTTTAAAAATAAGGAGACTACAGAATGCTTTCTGCATTTATTTCCTGAGAAGTTCTTTTCTGCTTTCTTTACCATGAATGCGGCTTTGTTCTCTTTCTGGTCTTTGTTGTTTGCTTTTTGTGGTCCTTTTTCAACCTAGTGTTAGAGAAACAAGACCCACAGGTGTTCAAACACTGCAAAGAAAATGTATCTAGGATCTTGTCAGTCATCTGCCAACATCTGGCATGGACATCTTAATTTTTTAGATGCTGTACTGGGTTCACGTTCTTTCTGGAACCTAAGTATGTGACCTTATTTGGAAATAGGGTTATTGTAAATGTTATCAGTTAAGATGAGACCATACTAGAGTAGGGAGGATCCTTAATCCAATAGGACTGGTGTCCTTATGAGAAGAGAAGAGACACAGAGACACAGCATGTGATGATGGAGGCAGAGACTGGTCAGATATGTCCACAAGTGAAGGAACACCACGGGTTGCCAGCAACCCTGGAAGCTGGGAGAGGTGCTTAGAACAGGTTCTCCTCTAGAGCCTTTAGAGAGAGCATTGTCCTGCTGGCACCTGGTGTTCAAACTTCGAACCTTGAGAGAGAACTGTGAGAGAATAAATTTCTGTTGTTATAAGCCACCTAGTTTGTGGTCCTTTGTTATAGCAACGCTAGCGAACTAATACAGGTGCCACTGGCTTCTTCAGACAGTTCAGGGCTAAAAGCCCCTGATCATTGTAGACTTTTCAGATGCCTGTGTAGACATTCAAGGGGTAGATAAAAACAGAATCGGGAAGGGCAGGGCGGTGTTAAAGATTGGGGAACATAAACACAGTCTGATTAATATGGTAATTTAGATTGCTACCAAACAATCAGAAAGTTAAATGACTCAGTCTTCGACTGATTCTTAAAGATTTGTTGACTATGAGAGGCAGGCTTTAGAAAGTTTACTTGATGGTGGGGGAGGGGAATGTAGCCATTCATATATTGTTGTAGGATTATTTGAATTTGGAAGCTTTGCTCAGGTAAAATTGTCCAGGTCGAGTGATTCCAGTATGAGCCAAGATAGAGCTCGGCTGACCATTTCAATCTGGTGCCGGAGTTGGCCATTTCCTGAATTGGGTTCTGTGTTAGTTTTCTAGGGCTGCCATAACAAAATACCACAGACTAGTGGCTTAAATACAGAGATAGATTTCCTCACAAATAGAAGATGATCAAGGAGGCTAGAAGTTAGAGATCAAGGTGCAAGCAGAATTGGTTACCTCTGAGGCATCTCTGCTTGCTTTGCAGATGGCCACCCTCTTGCTGTCTCTTCACATGGTCTTCCCTTGGTGCATGCATGGCCCTGGTGTCTATTTGTCCAAATTTCCTCTGTTTATAAGGATACCAGTCAGATTGGATTAGACAGCCCTACAGCCCTGTCTTAACATAATTACCTCTTCAAACATCTTATCTTCAAATACAGTCATATTCTGAAGTACTGGGGGTTAGGACTTAAACATGAATTTTGGGGAAGGGGGCACAATTCAGCTCATAATAGATATCTAGGAAGGGTTCAAGATAATTGAGATGTATTTCTGTGTCTGATATCGGGAAGAATGAAAATTTGAAGAGGAATAATATCAGAAGAATGAAATATATTGACACTTACTGAGGATATCAATTGAACATATTCTGTAGTTAAATGAGTGTTTCTGAGTTCCTACTCAGAATGAAAAAAATCTACCATTGGATCATCCAAGGGTAGCTGATTTAGTCATACATTTTCTCATAAATGAAACAGCAGAACAGTAACTGAAGATTTTAAATGAGATCAGAGTCACTGACATTTACTTCAGAAAGAATTTAGCTTCTTTATGACATTTCCAAGCTTTACTCTTTTCTCTGATTTCTTATCAGATTGTTTTGTTCATCTGTATAAATGCTCAGCAAGAACAATGCAGGGATGTTATGATTCTCATCCCCATCTGGAAATGTAATAGCATAGTGCACAGTGTCTGCCCATAAAGAACAAACACTAATAAAGCTTCTGAGAAGCAGAATAATTTAGATAAAGTGCCACCCCAAGTGTTGTGAAATGTGGATTCTACAGTTTTCTTACATTAAATACATGTTGTAAGACTTAGCTCTGACCTTTTTATCCCAGTGCTGAGTAACTGAAAGACCATCTCCTAAATCAGATTTTAGCATGATAGGAAATATATCCCCATATTGATTGTCCTGTCAAAATTATGCCATAATAGAATACATGTCACTTGGGGGCATCACCAGCAACGTGATAAGAGATGGTGGAGGTGGAGGTGCAATATCAGAACTCCAGCTAGGTTAGTGATGTCTGAGGGATGTAGGTCTAGAAAACAGGATACATTTTCCAGAAGAGTAATACTCCTCATTTTATGGAGTGTGCCGGGCATTGTTTTAAGTGCTTTACAACTGTGAACCTTCCTAAGGTAGGTACTTCTTATATCTACTGATAGGGGAAGAAATGGAATAACAGAAGGGCTAAGGAAGTTGCCTGAATTATACACCTAGTAAATGACAAAGCTGGAATTTGAACACAGGAAGTTGAAGTACAGAGTCTGCACTCTGCACTCTCAGCCACTCTGCTCTACTGTCCTTCATAGAAACAAGGCTAATAAAACTCTCTTTGTTACCACCATACAAGCGTGTGATCAAAGGGCCATCAAGCCCAAAGGCAAGGAGAGAAGTATTAAGAGGTCTTTAGTTTAGAATGATAAACTGAGTTTGGAATCTGGGTGGTCTGCAATAAGGGATGATTAACTTCTTTAAAAAATCTAGTCGACAGGTATAGGAAACTCCCCATAGAAAAGAGCCATGTTGAAAAACGAGTCCAAGTTCTCCTCTTGCCTTCTCGCCAATGATAGAACATATTCTCAGTTTGTGGAGGTCTGAAACCTGAATATGATGGCAAATGGGGATGTCTGGATAGATCTAGAGTGTGAAGGGGGTGTGAGAAGAGATCCAATTCTCTGGTGAGATTCTAGCTTTTATGGTCTTTCAAGGCCTCACCATAGCCTTGGGGCTGATGGGGCTGATGAACAAACAAGATGCCGAGGGTTGGAAGAATGCACCCAGCCCCTGTAGAGGGTTGTCCCTGTAACCACACAGCTGAGCTCCCAGTTCCTGCACTGCCAGACGTGGCCACTGAGCGGATTCTAGCTTCCATTTAAGGCAGTCGATGGATTGCCCCATCAATGGCTGACTTGGAGCTGTCTGAACCTCCTAGATAATTAAATTCCAGATTCAGCTTTTCCCAGTTGCTTTTTTCCCTAGCTTTGGCTCTGACATCTTCTGGTCAAATAATTCTTTTCCTGCTCCCACCACTAATCTGGCCTTGGCCTCCATCATTGCCCCATCTTGGCCCACATAGTTATGTTGTCAACCTCCATGTGGAACAAGACCATACCCAGTCACTTAAGCGGCTTCCTGACATTATAGCTAACTCTCTTGAAAGTATTCCTGGCTCTGGGTGTGCTCTCAGCCCTGGCAGGGAGCAGCAAGCCCATGCCACAACAACAAAGACTGCACTGTTGCAGAAACTTGAGTTTTTATAGCAGCCTTTTAAGTAGTTTATAGAAAATTAGCTCAGTGCAGCAGAATGTGCTTAGTACTCTGGTAATAAATACGAGAATCACCTCATGGGACTTTAACTATGACCCATAAAGGTGACTACGTTTTAATCTGTCATTTATCAAGTTGAGTAAAAAAGTGTAGAATCATAGCTCCTGAATGTTAAAGCATATTCAGTTTTCAAATGAAAATCCATTTACTTTTATTTGTTTAATCATGGAAGTGGAATTCTAATTCCCACTGGAATATTTCTTTTTTTTTTTTTTTTTTAAAGATTTTATTTATTTATTTGAGACAGAGAGAATGAGAGAGACAGAGAGCACATGAGAGGGGGGAGGGTCAGAGGGAGAAGCAGGCTCCCTGCCGAGCAGGGAGCCCGATGCGGGACTCGATCCCGGGACTCCAGGATCATGACCTGAGCCGAAGGCAGTCGCTTAACCAACTGAGCCACCCAGGCGCCCCTCCCACTGGAATATTTCTTATAGGACATATTTCCACTTCGAGCTGGAGTTAAATTGACTACCAGTTCATTTTGGATTTTGCAATTTTTTTTTTTTTTTTTTGCCGTTGAAAATCAAGTTAGATTTTTCTGTCTACTTTTCCAGGAAAAATTCCTCTTTCTGAAGGTTGTGCTTTGCTCAGGTTAGTGTCTGGCTCCTTAGAGTGCGGGAGAAGCATTCTTAGGGTCTTGCTTTTATTTTACAGTACTTTCCACATTGTAAAATCAATGAAATCCTTGTTTGCTTTCAGTTTGAGATACATGATTTTGCTCTGATTGCTTAAGAAGAATGCCTTATAAAGGCTCCTTAATATTTTTCTACTAAAACTAAAGAAATTCTGCAAATATTTATTGAGTGACTAGTACGTGCAAGGGATTTGCCATGCACTTCAAGTCTTAAAAAAAAAGAAGAGGGAACATTTTTGTATCTTCCCTATTTCTATGCCTTAGAATACACCAGTGTAACATAAAACCTATTATGTATACCAAAAATATTGGCTGATTAATATCTAAGGGATTTGAAGAAGGAAAGATTCTGATTATTAATATACTTAGAAAATCCAGGGAAAGGCACTGATTTACCTCTATTTTTTCAAAATGCTTTTTAATCGTATTTATTTGTTTTTTGTTTTTTTTTTTACTACAATAAATCTGAACTAGGCTAGTGTTTGTATTCCTATTTATAAACAAAGAAACGGGGAAAATATGAACTGCCCAAGTCCAATCCCAGAGCAAAGTGTGAAATAAACATCCTGTTTTAAGTTTTATGGATGGCATAAAGATTCTTGTCTGTTTGCTGCTCTGTTCTCAATAATGCCAGGTTGCTTGTGCCTTATTCAGCGGACCCCCTTGGCATTTAAGCCTGCCTCTGCTGCTGATGACATTTTATTGCCATCTGTGAACACTCCCCCCAATCAAAGGGACAAAATGATATCAAATATTGCTTATTTCAGAGCCTCCTCATTGCTTTTCCCCTTTGCCTCCATGTCTCACCTAATTGAAATGCAATTGTTTTTGCTCATGTAACCATTCCAGTACTTGCTGTTCCTCCCAAATTATTTTTTCCGTGTATATACCAGCCTCCAGAAGTATCTAATTACATCTTATTCCACAATGTCTTTAAAGCAGAATCTGTGGATGGCATAGATAAGATGTTTTCTATCATGCTAACTAGATAGCAACACGTGACATTGCTTCTCAGGTCTCCAGAAAAATTTGAAAACTGCCTAACACCACAGGTTTACAAGTGTAAATTAAAATTAAGATAAACTATGGCCAAGAATGACTCTAAGATGGACTAGTTATTTGAAGTTAAAATAACGAATTCTTCTTGCCTTTGTTGCTGTTGTGGTTAGGGCTACAATTTTTCTAAGTCAGTATTTATATTATTTTTAAAAACGATGTCATTTGGAACTAAATTATTTGGCTGCCACATCATCTCAATCAATGGCAGATAAGGTGTTAAAAAAATAGTTCAAACACCTGGGGTTCAATAGATTACTAACGGAAACAATTTTAATCCATTTTAAATTGTCTCCAGTTAGAGAAGATTAATTGTTCACCATATCTTACTGTCAAAGGAATGCAGCGTTTCAATCTATTTTTTTTTTGGTTGACCAGGTATTTTAATTAAAAATGTCATTAATACCACTAGTGGAATTTTACCAAAATAATAAGCTATATGTGGTTAATAATGTACAACATAAGATAATACAGTCAAACTATTGGCATGTATGAGTTTAATTTATCTTTATAATTATAAACAATTAGACAAAAGAAGTAATAAAAATTTGATTTATTAGCATATTTGCAATTTTTAGGAAATAGCAAGCCATTATCTGCTCTTTATTCTAGTATAGCCATGGAATATAATAATAAATTAGCTTACATTAGATATTACTCATTATTATAAAGGAATTTATCAGACTCAGTTGCATTTTAAATATAATTTGCTTCAAATTGGAGTATATTCCAACTTATTTTTATAGTTTAAAGACACGGAGTTCTAGAGAAAAAGGTAAATTTTCAAAATACCAGTATTTCTATTTGGAGTTTTTTACATTTGTTAGTTATTGAAAAATCTACTAAACTCTCTGGACTCTCTCTTGCCAGAAAAATACACTTAGCCACAAGAAGAGGTGTGCATGCAAAGATATGCACATACTTTCAACCCATGAATCCTCAGATTAAGAATCCTATCCTATAGGATATAGAGTATTATCTAGAATAGAATTAATATTTAAAAGTAACTAATCAAACCAAAAGTTAATTATTTTTTTAATTTATTTTTTATTTTTTTTATTTTTTAAAGATTTTATTTATTTCTTTGACAGAGAGAGACACAGCGAGAGAGGGAACACAAGCAGGGGGAGTGGGAGAGGGAGAAGCAGACTCCCTGCCGAGCAGGGAGCCCGATGTGGGACTCTATCCCAGGACTCTGGGATCATGACCTGAGCTGAAGGCAGATGCTTAACGACTGAGCCACCCGGGTGCCCTCCGCCTTTTTTTTTTTTTTTTAAGATTTTATTTGTGTCTTCCCCAGATTCTTATGTTGAAATTTAATCACCAGTGTGGTGGAATTTAAAGGTGGGGACTTTGGAAGTTGATTGGGTCATGAGGTCCCATTAATCCAAATAGGACAAATATGCTTAGAGAAGAAAAACCAGAGAGCTCCCTTGCTCCTTGGGCCACGTAAAAACACAGAAAAAGCCTGCTGTCTATGAACCAGGACGCCAGTTCTCACCAGACATTGAATCTGCTCGGGCCTTCATCTTAGACTTCCCAACCTCTAGAACAATGAGAAATAAACTTCTGTTGTTTATAAAATACCTAGTCTATTTTGTTATAGCACCTGGATGGACTAATAGAAATCCCTTATAAAAATCCTATGATTTTTCCTTACATGTAGGATATAATACACAATACAAGTAAAATATGAGAGCAAATTCTAGCTCTCGTATAGATGAATTGAAAATTCCCATGTGATCAAACACAAATCACTGGTGATGAAAAAATTGACAATGGGAGCCAGGTAGAAGTGACTGTCTGGAATCATAGTTGAAATTTTAAGCAAGAGTGGATATGAGAGAAAGGAGGTAGGAATTAGAACTCAGTCTATTTCTTTCTTTTTTTTTTTTTAAAGGTTTTATTTATTTATTTGTCAGAGAGAGAGCACAAGCAGGGGCATGTGGCAGGCAGAGGGAGAAGCAGGCTTCCCGCTGAGCAAGGAGCCTGATGTGGGACTGGATCCCAGGACCCTGGGCTCATGACCTGAGCCAAAGGCAGACGCTTAACCCACTGAGCCACCTAGGCGTCCCTCAGTTGATCTATTTCTGATACTATTGATACACATGGTATTAAAATAATTAAATTTATCATGAATAACATGATGTAAATGAGACTAAGAAAACTTCTGGATCTGGATGAAGAGTACTGAAGTGTTCAGAGTTAGTCTGAGATGGATTCCATTGGGCTGTGAATCCAGATAGCGTTCTTACTGTTACACTTCTCTTGGAAGCTGTGTGTCCCGAATGCTAACAGTAGCACCCAGGTGTTGCATCTTTTCAATAGGATTAAAGAACTGACAGCTTCAGACCAATTATTGTTAGCTTCATATCTCTGACCCAGTTTTATAGAGTGGAAAGTAATTACTTTCCTTTTGTATTAAACCCTTCCTCTTTTTACCTTGGATAACTTTATTTGCATTTCTATCATAAAATCCCACTTAATTCAAAAGAACTATTTATTTATAAAAATTGGCAAGTGATAAATTCTTTGAAAGAAATGTTGAATGTTAGGGCGCCTGGGTGGCTCAGTTGGTTAAGTGACTGCCTTCGGCTCAGGTCATGATCCTGGAGTCCCAGGATCGAGTCCTGCGTCGGGCTCCCTGCTCGGCAGGGAGTCTGCTTCTCCCTCTGACCCTCCTCCCTCTCATGCTCTCTGTCTCTCATTCTCTCTCTCTCAAATAAATAAATAAAATCTTTAAAAAAAAAAAAAGGAAATGTTGAATGTTAATGGATTTTTTTTCTTTGCCTCCATAGGCATTTATCTTTTCCAGTAAACTAATAGGACTCTCTCTTAGTCACTACTTCCTATTGATACTTATAAGGCCTGACACATAGCAAGTGGTCAGTACATATTTATTGAAGAATAAATTGTTGGAAGCCAGGTAGTGAATTCAGAAGTAAATGGGAAATGAGAAAGTGCTAAAGTAGCCATGGAGGAGATGGAGGACTTCTGCACTGAGGAATTTTGAATTGTATATTGTTGCTAGATAAAACAAAGTTGATATAGGACACTACCATTGCCATATTTTCTGGAATGTGCTAGATTTTGGCCAACCAAGTGTTGCCTCAGAACCACATAGTTGTTTTTTTTTTTTTTTTTTAAGATTTTATTTATTTATTTGACAGAGAGAGAGAGCGAGAGCAGGAACACAAGCAGGGGGAGTGGGAGAGGGAGAAGCAGGCTTCCCACCAAGTGGGGAGCCCAATGTGGGGCTCAATCTCAGGACCCTGGGATCATGACCTGAGCCAAAGGCAGATGCTTAATGACTGAGCGAGCCACCCAGGCGCCCCAGAACCACATAGTTTTTAAAAAAAGAGCCTTCCACAGTGACAAATTTTGTTGCCATTCTGCAAATGTTCCTGTCAGAACTGTAAGAGATATTTTTGGTTATAGTAATAGATTCTCAGTTAGATTCTATCTAGTTCAGACTTCGTTTACCTCACACATTTGATTAATAAGTCACTGCCGGTAGACTAATAATATGGAATTGACATTAGAGGATTATTTTGTTTGTTTGTTTGGATTAAGGCTTTTCTTCCTTTAAACCAATTGGGATGAGTACCATGACCACAAAATTATAGAAACACTTCTTTGTCCATGGTTTTTCAAAGATGGTAGAGTAGCAGTTTATTAAATTTTTGTCCTTTACATTAAACACTTTCTTGTTCTTAACAAATACTTTTATTATCAAAATATATATTCAGTTTTTTGAATGTTCTATGTATGGGATCATATATTGTCTGTCTCATTCATAATCCATTCCACTATCCTTTAAGTATTTCTGCACTAATCAGACTAAAAAGCCCAAATCTGCAATTTTCAGACTTCCTTGAAAGGATAGTGGAGGCATGTGGACTTGGTTTCTAACAATAATACATTCTTTTTGGGGCGCCTGGGTGGCTCAGTTGTTAAGCGTCTAAGACCCTTTGACTCAGGTCATGAGCCCAGGGTCCTGGGATCGAGCCCCGCATCGGGCTTTCTGCTCAGCGGGAAGCCTACTTCTCCCTCTCCCATTCCCCCTGCTTGTGTTCCCTCTCTCAATGTGTCTCTCTCTGTTAAATAAATAAAATCTTTAAAAAAATACATTCTTTTTAATCTGTCATCTTCTGATCAACATTATGCTTGTGAGATTCACCCATGTTGTTGCATGTTACTGTAGTACGAACATTTTATTGGCTGTTTAGTGTGAAATAGAATGAATACCCTTTATTTATTTTCTTGATTGATACTTAGTCACTATTTTTGAATTATACAAATAACGTTGCTTTGAACAGTCTTAAACACATCTACGCTGTGCATTCACGTGGAGTATGTATCTGAAAATAACATTTTTGGGGCGCCTGGGTGGCTCAGTTGGTTAAGCGACTGCCTTCGGCTCAGGTCATGATCCTGGAGTCCCTGGATCGAATCCCGCATCGGGCTCCCTGCTCGGCGGGGAGCCTGCTTCTCCCTCTGACCCTCCCCCCTCTCATGTGCTCTCTCTCTCTCATTCTCTCTGTCTCAAATAAATAAATAAAATCTTTAAAAAAAAAAATGAAAATAACATTTTTGGATCATAAAGTATGAGTATTTTCAACTCTAAAAAATAATGGTAAATTGTTTCCCAAAGTGACATATAGATTACACTCCCACCTTTAGTGTGTGAGAGCTCCCGTTTTATCCCTGTCAACACTTGGTATTGTCAGTTTTGTTTTTAAAGACACTCTGGGGGCTGTGTTCTGATATTTCATTGTGATTTTAATGTACATTTTTGATTACTTAAGAGGCTTAGCATCTTTTGTTATGTTTACTAGTTCATCAGATAGCCTGATTTGTAAAATGCCTGCTTGACACGTTCGCTCATTTTTTCTTATTGGGTTGTTTGTCTTATTGATTTGTGGGAGTTCTTAAATATCTAGGGTCTAAGCACTTTGTACATACACGTTTATATATATTTCTTCTTCCACTCTCTAGTCTAATCTTTTCACTCTCACAATGGAATTTTTGATGAACAGAAGTTTTAATTTTATGTAGTCCAATCTATAAATTCTTTTCATGCTTAGGGCTTTTGTGTCCTATTAAAAGCAGCTTTTCTACCTTAGCTCAAGAAGATATTCTCTTTTATTTTCTCCTTGAATTTTATTGTTTCACCTTTCAGATTTATTTCTGTAGTATTATTGTAATTGCATTTTCTTTTTTGATGTAAGGGTCAAGATTCCATATGTATGTCTATTGACCCAACATTATTTACCACAAAGGCAAATCTTTATCCACTGCTTTCCATAAATCAAGCATCCATATATATGTTGTTCTGTTTCTTAGTTCTGTATTCTGATTTCATGGCCAATTTTGCACCTTTGTGCCTGTGACACCTTCTTTTATTTACCATCCCCTTAGAATAAATGTTGCCATCAAGTAAAGCAAATTGTCCCACCTTGTTTTCTTCAGGAAAGTCTTACTACTCTTGAGCTTTAACATTTCCATGTAAATTTTAGGACTAGTTTGTCAAGTTCAACACACAAAACTATTGGCATTTTTGTTGAGATTGCCTGAAATCAACTTGAGGAGGCCTGATAGTTTTACTACATTGAATCTTCCAATCCATGAATATGATATATCTCTAATGTACTTGTGCCTTATTCAACTTTTTTTTAAAGATTTTATTTATTTATTTGTGTGAGAGAGGGAGAGAGCAGGAGCAGTGGGGAGGGGCAGAGGGAGAGGGAGAAGCAGACTCCCTGCTGAGCAAGGAGCCTGATGCAGGGCTGGATGTGGGGCTTGATCCCAGGACCCTGAGATCATGACCTGAGCTGGAGGGAGATGCTTAACCTACTGAGCCAGCCAGACGTCCCCTTATTCAACTTTCTTAATTATTTTTTATAACTTTATATGTACAAGTTTTGCATATCTCTGTTTAATTTTATTTCTAAGTGTTTGCTATTTTTGATGGTATTGTATGTAGTATTTCAAAACTTTTTATTTTCTAACAATTGATGGTATATAGAAATACAACTAATTTTTGTATATTAAATATATATCCTGAATCTTTGTCAAACTCTTAGTAATTCTAATGATTTATCTGTAGATTATTTTACATATAGAATATTCTACATATTCTACATATTTTATGACATTATACACTATCATATAATCCTCAAATAATGAGATTATAATTGTTTACTTCGAATCTATGTAGCTTTTTTTTTTTTTAAGATTTTATTTATTTATTTGACAGAGAAAGAGATAGCAAGAGCAGGAATACAAGCAGGGGGAGTGGGAGAGGGAGAAGCAGGCTTCCCGCCAAGCAGAGAGCCCGATGTGAGACTCGATCCCAGGACCCTGGGATCATGACCTGAGCCGAAGGCAGATGCTTAACGACTGAGCCACCCAGGCGCCCCTATGTAGCTTTATTTATCACCATCATCTGTCTGTCTTTATTGCCTGATTGTTCTAGCTAGGATCTATTATTATTATTATTTTAAACACATTATTAAGCAGATTCAGTAAGTTTCCTTTTTTTAGATTTTTACTAAATTCCTTTAATAAATCTTTTGAGATAGTTACATATTTTTCTTTTCATGTGTTATGACTGATGATCTGATATTAAATCATCATTGAATTCCATAAATAAACCTATCATCATTTAAATATGTTTTGTATATATTCATGTATTCATTTTGTTACTAATTTGATTAGGAATTTTGCAGCTATGTTCCTGAGTAAAAATCTCATATCATTTACCTTCCTTGTTCTGTCCTTATCAGTTTGGTAACTCAGTTTTACTGGTCACATAAAATGATTGTAAAATGTTCTTCCTTTTTTTAATCTTTGGAATATTTTTTGTGCTTGCCGTTTTTCCTTCTTTAAATATATGGCAAATTTCACTGGTGAAGCCATCTGGGCCAGGAGTTCTTTTAAATGAAAGCTTTAAAATCTAGCTTGAATTTCTTATTTTTTGTGAAAGTTATGTTGTATTTTTTTCCCCTAGGAATTTGACTATTTCATATACATTTTGAAATTCATTGGAAGAATATTTCCTAATATTCTCTTATTTTCTTTTCAGTAATTTTATAATCTGTAGTGATGTCTTCTTTTTCAATCTTGACATTGATTATTTGCTTTTCTCTTTTTTACTGGTAAGTTTGGTTACTTTTAAATTCTGTTGATCTTTTCAAAGAACACTTATTGTTAATCCTCCATTATATGTGAAGTTTAATTAATTTCTGCTCCTGATTATTTAATTCATTTTTCTTTATTTGGGTTTATTTTGCTTTTATCTTCTGAAGATGAGTCCTTACCTCACTATTTTTTTTTCTTCTTTAATGTTTGCAGTTGTGGGAGTAAATCTTTAAATGCTGCTTTACCTATATGTCACAAGTTATCATTTGTAGTATTTTAATTGTTCAGTTCAAAATGTTTTCTTATTTCCATTGTGTTTTCTTTTATTTTTAAATTATTTTGTATTTCCAAATATATAGGATTTTCTTATTACCTTTTCATGTTATTGATTTTTAGCTTTATTAAATACGTGGCTTACTCTCAAAAAATTTTGTTGGGCTTTTTTTTGTTGTTTTTTTTAAATTTATCTTTTTAAAAATTTCTTTTTTATTATTAAAGTATAGTTGACATATAGTGTTACGCTAGTTTCAGGTGTACAACATGGTGATTTGACCATTCTGTGCATTATGCAATGCTCACCACAGTAAGTAAGTTGCTATCTGTCACCACACAAAGTTACTAAAATATTATTGACTATATTCTCTGTGCTGTATTTTTCATCCCTGTGACTTACTAATTTTATAACTGGAGGTTTGTACCTCTTAATCCCCTTCACCTATTGTGCCCATCCTCCCACCCCAATCCCCTCTGGCTTTCTTTATGGCCTGGCATATAGTCACTTTTTTCTAAATGTTTTATCTGGCCTGAAAAGAGTTGGGTTTTCTGAAGTTGTTAGGTATAGTGTTCTTTATTAGATCGAGTTTGTTAATTGTTTAGATTTTCTTCATCCTTAAAGCATTTTGTCTGTTTTGTTTCTCAGCAACTAAAAAGTGTATGTTAAAACTTCACAATATAATTGTGCTTCTTTTCTACTATTCATTGTAGTTCTGAAATTTTGCTTTATGTATTCTCAAGTCATGTTATTAGGTACATAAAATTTAGAATTTATATATTTTCCTGGTGAATTGAACCAGTCTCATTTTGAAGTGTTTATCTCCAGTAATGCTGTTTGCCTTAAAGTAATTTTGGTTTATTAGGCTTCATCATTATTTTTTTCAGTTGTTTTATTTAATGTTCACATGAAATATTTTTTCTTGCTGCTTACTTTCATCTTTGCTATATCATACTGTTTTAGATGTGTCTTATAAACTGCACATGCTTGGATGTCTGTGTGTGTATTTCAGTCAGAAAATTTTTGTCTTTTAATTGCAATAGTTAAGTCCATTCACATGTAATTGTAATAATGGCTAGATATGGGTTTAAAAATTCCATTTTAATATTTTAGTATTAAATGTATTTTAATATTTCCTATTTGTTTCATCTGTACTGTGTTCCATTTTCCCTCCTTTCTGAAGTTTTCTTGGGTTTATCAAATACTTTTAAAAATTCCATTTTTATCCCCATTAGTTTGGAAGTTAACAATTTTTATGAATAGTTTACCCTAAAGATTTCCTTCAATTATCATGGTCTAAGTTAATTGTACTTTTCATTGTTTTGACAGATGATAAGACCTGACAACTCATAAGTTCTATTTATCTTCTCCCTTTATGTGCTACTGTTGTTTTGTACTATAATTTGATATGTATTTCAAAAATTCCCAAGAGTTATTATGATTATTTTATATAGTTAATATTGTTCTAAACTTACCCATGTACTTTTCTTTCCTTTCTCTGTCTCTTTTTCTCCATTTGTTTTTACATTCCTAACTTTCGATATGGGATTACTTTTTCTCTGCCTGAATTTCTAATTTGAGGAAGTGTGCCCACTTATTAAATTTGAAACCTCATTATATTCCCCTGAAATTGTGTTATTACTCTGTTTTTTCAATTGGAGTGAGAGTGAGAAAAAAGTAGTCACCCTCTTATCAACTGGATGATTGAGTCAGTGCTAGGGATTGATTTATATGAGTAAATACAGTATACTATTTATATTCAACGTGATTTTAAATGAAAGGCCTTTGGGTGTCTAGGAGGCACACTGTGTTGGCCAAAGTTTTATGAGTTTTTCTCCACTTCTCTGGTTATTATTTCAGCTTGTTGTTATTTCAATTCCCTGCTGAACACTTCTGATTCAAGAGAATTGCCTATGAGTGAATTGAGATGTTAAAAATGGAGATAATATGAAAATTGTTTGTAGAAATATTTGTAGTTTTTATCAATACTTACATTAACAGAAAGCTCCCAGAGAAAATAATAGTGGAGATTATTGGTTTAAATAAGAAAAAGTGAGTACTTATTAATATGAAAACAAAAGTCTGTAGAGTTAGCAGGTAGCATAAAGCCAGGAGAGAAAACAATCAATTTGGGGTATATTGTGAGCTATATGGTAGATAGCAATGAGACAATAAATACAAATTAAAATAAAAGGGCAGCACAAGGGAGCTTTAAGGGTTATAAATCAAAATTTTAAATCAATAGAAATTGCTCTTGGGAACATACCTGTCGCTCAAGAAAGTAATTATAACTCTACTTCATCTTGTCTTATGAAGCATCTTAGAGGGTGGATCCTAAATAAGCTATTGTGATTGGGTTTCTATAAAGTATGCTTTATGGTGAATTTTAAAAGCAGTTCAATTTTACTTTATTCTAGAGCTCTTAGGGAAAAAATCTTTGTTTCCACAGCCAGTATGCCATCAGCTAATAAAAATGTAAACATGTATACAATTATTGCAGCAATTACTAGAGAACTTCACTGTTTTGATGTTGTGGTAAGATATGGTTTTTATATATGTATACCAAAAATGATGTATAATAGCTAACCTTTAACTATTTACATAAAGATTCTATTTTTATATCTATAGACAAATCAGGGGCTTCCATAATCAATCCTTGTCTAATTAACAGGGATTTACAAATTTATGGAAGAGGAAAAATACAAGATACACTTGTTGCTAAAAAGTAAAGCAAAGATAAAAAATAAAGCAAGTAATGTATTAGAGTCTTTTTTCTTAAGTCTTTTAGACAGCACATTCCAATGTAGGAGTTTAACAGTTTGTTCAGTTGGTGAATAAATCATTTACTGGCATTAGGATTAGACTTACAAATTTAGTATACTAATATTTTCCATCTGTGTCATTAAAAAAATCTTTAAACATTTAAATATTTCACCTGTCTTTTGCTATACTTTCATATTTAAATCAATTTATTTACAGGTTTATTTACAGCAAGTCCTAGAAACTGAACAAATAGTAGAATTCATACTTAAATATATATTTCTACTTTAGCTTTAATCTAAGACTTTTTAAATATTTCATAAAGTTTTAAATACTTCATAAATTCTCTGTAAGACACAACTTGCCAGATAAAGAGATTCTCTAGTGTTTCCTTCTTTTCTTCCTTCCTACTTTCTTTCCTTCCTTCTGTCTGTCTGTCTTCTTTTCTTTCTTCTATTATTGTCCGAGCTGAGATTATCCAGGTACTCCTTAATAAGCAATGTTGGGTATTTATAATCAGTTCGTAGAATTTGGTCTTTATAGTTGAGATTCCAGTAAAGGCTCAGATACAGCCAGCAAACCAAAAATCCATGTTTTGTTTAGGCATTTAGCTGTAAGTGCAAGCTAGTCTTCAATTTATCAAGTGTTTAAGTTCTGAGTTATAAAGGATAGGGCAAAATGATGTCCCTTCATTTCTTGTTGGGGAGTTCTTCCTTCATTCCTTTCTTTCTTTTTTCCTTCCTTCTTTTCTACCTTCCTCTCCTAAAGTTCTCCCTCTACCTCCTCACCTTAACTCCCTCTTACTTTCCCCCCTTTCTTCTTTTTTCTTTCTTTTTATTCTTTTCTAAGTAGTTTTAGTACTAGTGAGGAAAAGGGGCAGAAATTTGTATTAAAAAGACGGTGAGATTGGAAAGGCTCTGCTGTCTGAGACAGTTCTAGAGTTATTTGTGGTGTATTTTTCCCTTTGTGAATTCCTAGATTAATATTTTTTATTTTAATAAAATTTCAGTTATTGAGATTATCTAAATTATGAAATTGATGAGTGAATTTTCCCAGATACAAAAAAATGCTGGGAGTCTTCAGCTCATATCTGGCTTTCTTTGTACTCTGTGAAATGGAGTGTCTCATTATTTGTTTCCAGAAGTTATCACATTCTCCTTCTTCCCTTCCTTCCTCCCTCCCTTCCTTCCTTCCTACCTTCTTTCCTTCCTTCCCCCTTTTTTCTTTCCTTTTCTTTTTTTCCTTTCATTTCCTATCTTTCCTTTCCTTTCCTTTTCCTTTTCCTTTTCCTTTCTTTTCTTTCTCTCATATCGCCTAATGGATCTTCCCTCAAAGATAATATGCAGACTGGAGACCTCGCATTTTAAAATTTTTGGTCCAGTGTTTTGTTCACTCAGTGTTTGTTCAGTTTTAAAATGTTGTGGCACGGGGTGTACCTGGGTGGCTCAGTTGGTTAAGCATCTGACTCTTGGTTTTAGGTCAGGTCATGATCTTGGGGTCCTGGGATTGAGCCCTGTGTCAGGCTTCCTGCTTAGCGGGTAGTCTGCTTGAGGATTCTCTCCCTCTCCCTTTGCCCCTCCCTCCAACTCATGCACGTGTGCGTGTGCATGCTCTCTCTCAAATAAATAAATCTTTAATTTTTTAAAAAAGATTTTATTTGTTTATTTGAGAGAGAGAATGAGAGAGAGAGAGAGCATGAGAGGGGGGAGTGTCAGAGGGCGAAGCAGATTCCCTGCCGAGCAGGGAGCCCGGTGCAGGACTCGATCCCGGGCTCCAGGATCATGACCTGAGCGGAATGCAGTCACTTAACCAACTGAACCACCCAGGTGCCCCTAAATAAATAAATCTTAAAAAAAAATGCTGTGGTAGGGGCATCTGGCTGGCTCAGTTGGAAGGGCATGTGACTCTTGATCTTGGGGTTCTAAGTTGGAGCCCCATGTTGGGTGTAGAGATTACTTAAAAATAAAATCTTTAAAAAATAAAATAAAATGGGGCTCCTGGGTGGCTCAGTTGGTTAAGCGGCTGCCTTCGGCTCAGCTCATGATCCCAGGGTCCTGGGATCAAGCCCCGCATCAGGCTCCTTGCTCAGTGGGAAGCCTGCTTCTCCCCTGCCTGCCATTCCCCCTGCTTGTGCTTGCTCTCTGTCTCTCTGTGTCTCTCTCGCTTGCTCTCTCTGTGTCAAATAAATAATAATAAAAAAATAAAAAAAATAAAATGCTGTGGTAAATATGCTACTGATAAAGGTAATAGAAAATGATACAAAACCGATTTTTACTAAAGCACAAGTATTCCTTGCAGCTTGTTTTGTTAATTTTAAGGTCATTTTCAAGTGATTAATAGGATGAATATCTTGCTATAGGTGTAAAACTTGTCACGCTCAAGGCCAACTTGACTGATTGATTTATTTGCAGATGCAGGTTTCTGGAGTCAGACAATATCAGCCATAATATTGCATACATTATGTCACTTTAAGTTTTTCACCTAAAAATTTCCATAAATAAATGAATCTACCTACATAAGTCAAAGCTTCATAAATTTGTGATTATTAGCAAAAATAAAGTTGTCATTTTGAATTTCAATATCATAATAAAGATAGACACAATCAACATCATTCTGTGATATTCTAATGATACTCAGCTTTAATGATATTCTAATGATATTCAGCTTTATAAGTTAACTTAATCAGAGGTTTATAATTGTTAACTCTGAAGTTACTATCATTTTTATTTTTATGTGGTGACTATGGTTGGTTTTTTAAAAAGAACTTATTTTGGGGGGGCATCTGGGTGGCTCATTCAGTTAAGCGGCTGCCTTCAGCTCAGGTCATGATCCCAGGGTCCTGGGATCGAGCCCCATGTAGGGCTCTCTCTGCTCAGCGGGTGCCTGCTTTTCCCTCTCCCTGCCACTCCCCTTGCTTGTACACTCTCTCTCTTGCTGTCAAATAAATAAATAAAATCTTAAAAAAAAAAAACTTATTTTTTTAGAGCAGTTTTAGGTTCACAGCAAAATTGGGAGGAAGGTACAGAGATTTCCTCTATACTCCCTCCCCATTATCAACTTCCCCCACCAGAGTGATACATTTATTACAAATGATGAACTTATATAAACATATCATGTTCACCCAGAGTCTGTAGTCTATATTACTTTAGGGTTTGCTCTTGGTGTTGCACATGCTGTGGGTTTGTCTATAATGTCTATAATGACGTATCCATCATTATGGTATCATACAGTATTTTCACTGCCCTAAAAATCCTCTGTGCTTTGCCTATTCATCCTTAACCCCCATCTTCAACCCCTCACATTATGACTGATTTTTTTTTCACTGTTTCCATAGGTTTTCTTTTCTAGATTGTCATTTGGTTGGACTTGTATAATAAGTAGCCTTTTCGGATTGGCTTTTTTCACTTAGTAACATGCATTTAGGTTTCCTCCATGTCTTTTCATGGCTTGATAGCTTATTTTTTTCAACATTGAGTAATATTCCATTGTCTGGATGTATCAGTTTACATATCCATTCACCTACTGAGGGACATCTTGGTTGCTTTCAAGTTTGGGCAATTATGAATAAAACTGCTATAAATATCCATGTGCAAGTTTTGTGTAGACATAAGTTTTCAACTCCTGTGGGTAAATACCAAGAAGTGAGTTTGTTGGATTGTGTGGTGAGAATATGTTTAGTTTTGTAAGAAGTAACCAAACTGTCTTCCAAAGTGGCTGTACCATTTTGCATTGCCACTAGCAATGTATGAGAGTTCCTATTGCCTCACATCCTTCCACATTTGGTGTTGTCAGTGTTCTGGATTTTCATCAGTCTAAAAGGTGTGTAGTGGTATGTTATTATTTTAATTTGCAGTTCCTAATGACATATGATGTGAAACATCTTCTCATATGTTTATTTGCCATCTGCATCTCTTTTTTGGTGAGGTGTCAAAGTCTTTAACTCATTTTTTAATCAGGTTGTTTGTTTTCTTACTGTTGACTTTTAAGAGTTTAATTGATTAGTTTTATCACCATTATGAGGATATATTTATAATTTATACCCATCGAGACCAAACTCCAAATACATTTACACTCCATGATGAATGACAACATTATCATCAATAATAAGATTTTGTTGTTTAACCTTGATACTCAGAAGCTGGAATAAATAAATGGAGATTTCCATGTGTTTCTTAGACTAAGTAAGTGTTCATCATAAACTTTCAAAACTAAAAGCTAGTAACAGAGTTAGAGTTGTTGAAGTCAACTTGAACACAGGCCTAAGAGTTTGATGTCTCCATTCTTTTTGGTACCTACAGGAAGAGTAACCATTTCTTGTAAAGCAAATGTGACAAGTCAGTTTTGCAGGAAAATGGCTTATTGTCAGTGTATTTTTTCCATCTCTTTTATTTAGACTGTGAGTCATAGACAATTCAATATGTCTTATTAAGACTATAAATGAAAACTGAGATAGTATCATGTTTTTTTTTAAGATTTTATTTTTAAGTAATCTCTATACCTGACGTGGGGCTCAAACCCACAGCCCCAAGATCAGGAGTCACACACTCTACCAATTTAGCCAGTCAGGCACCCTGAAAACATCATGCTTTTGATGATTCTACTACATTAGAAAAATAGATCTGCCTAATAAAGTGCAGGTTTTTCAACACCAGTGTGTAGAAAGTCCAAAAAGTATTTTTCTCCATTTAGAAGTTTTATCTGAACCCGTGGAATGTTCACATAATTGATGAAAAAGGCAAAATTCTTCAGCTGGAAAGGTGCATTTGCCTACATTGAGAAAACTGGAAAAAAATGAACTGTATAAAAGCAAAAAGGGGGAAGAAAAAGGAGGAGGAGGAAGGGAGAAGAAGGAGAGGAAGAGGAGGAAGGGGGAAGGGAGGAAGAGGAAGAAGAGGAAGAGGAAGAGGAACAGGAGGAAGAGATAGAGGAAGAAGAAGAGGAAGGCAAAGAAGAGGAAGACAAAGAAGAGGAAAAGGAAGAAGAGAAAGAGGAAGAAGGAGAGGAAGAGGAAGAAGAAGAGGAAGAGGAGAAGGAAGAGAAAGGAAGAAGAGGAAGAGGAAGAAGAGGAAGAAGAAGAAGAGGAGGAGGAAAAGGAAGAAGAAGGAGAGGGAGAAGGAGAAGAAGAAGGAGAAGAAGAAGAAGACAAAGCAGATGGCAAACCTATGATCGTGCTCTATTAGACTGCTGTACCTGCTACCAAAGACCAGGGTGGACTTATTTGAGTTCACAGCTGTATCTGTAAGAACTTTTTGCTTCTTTTCCTTCTCTCACCTCCCTTGATCCTTCAGGTAGTAGAAAAGGCAGGAGTAACTGCAGAAGGAGAGTAAAAGTGCAAGGGGAAGAAAGAAAAGAAAAAACGCAACCAAACACCCTTACTTGCTTGTAGTGCCGGCACAGCAGGGCTGAGGCAGAGGGGAGATGCCATCACTTTTATGCATTTTGAATATTTTGAGTATTGCACTATGCTGAACATTTAAATTATTGAACTGAACTCTTTAGTGAGTAGAAGTAAATGTATCACTTTTCATTACTTAAAAATAATGGGAAACGTCATGGATCTTGCCTGAATTTCATCTAGTTAGCAGGAAAAAAATCTATCCACATGAAATTAGTTTTAAGAGATTGTGAGAGATGAAAATAAAGTTGCATTATCAGGTATTCCAGGATCATGCTTATTCAACCAAATCATTACACTTATCATAGGCATCAATTAAAGAATATGGATATGTCCCCCTTGTGTGTCAACTAAAAATATCAGAGTTTACATGAAATGGAAGATAATTATGTAAATGCTTACATGTTTCAGGCAACAAATATAATTTACTTACTATTTTTTTCAACAAAAGCTACAAATTAAAATGCCTACTACGTTCTCTTAAAATGGGAAAAATTTTTCATTAATGTTAATGTATTGTCCTTTTTTTTTTTTAACCGATAATTCTGTTTTCTTTTTTCTACAGATAGGGTTGTTGCAAAATTATTTGTCAAAAGAGTTTTTATACGACATCTTTAGAAAATGAAGTAGATGACTTTATGAGAGTCTTAAAATTTTAAATGCTGCTGAAAGACCCATCCTTATTTTCAGTGCTGCATTTCTCATGAATCAGGCTGCTGTGGATATTAGTAGCTAGTTTTATGCAGCCTGTCAGGTCCCCATGTGTCACCCAGCAGAGCAGAGCATCTTTAATAATAATAATGGCATGATTAAAAACTGAAGAATCACTTGAAAAAAAACCTTTTAGTACAAATTTATTGCTCAGATAATTCTGGATAGACTTCCTGTTTACATTTTTGTGTCAGTTTAAATACTATTAATGATAAATAAAAAACTTTCAAAACTTTATTTCACATTATTTTCTCTAACTGTAAAATCAAGATGTGTCACCAAACTATATCACCAAACTATTGTCTATATATTTATAGCTCTATCTGTTTAAGATAAAGTGCCTCATATGCATTTTCTCTTCACTTTTACTTTCTCCCATCTCTGTACCACCAAATTCTTGACCTTTATAAATGCAATGCATGGTTTTGGGGTCATGTTTGTTTTATAACCTGTAAAAATAAATACAAATGTATTCTTCTTTTAGGTAGTTTCTGAGATTTTCACATTTCCATTTACCACTCCTCCCCATTTGTTTGCTTCACTCTTAGTCAATTAGTAAAACACCTGCAATGATTATTATATGACAGTTCATAGATTAAACCTCATCTTAATCCATTCTTTTTAGAATCTTTCATGTGGACTTCACACATTGAGGAATACTTGGCTGTGTGTGTGTGCTGGACATTTATGCAGAGAAATGGACACAGGGTTAGATGGGTGGATACTAAATGCTTTCATAAATATTAGGTATTATATCAAAAACACTGCTCTTAAGTAAAATGTTTATTTTTACCTGAATTTAACACAGTAAAAAGGCACATGTTAAACTGAAGAAATGACTACATTTAATACATATTTATTAATCACAAGACATTATTTCTTAAAAGATTCTTTTAAGGCTAAGAACAAATGTTATGAGAAACTTAAGAGGTAGCAACAATACTTTTTACATACATTTCATTTTGAGACAGCTTTAATATTTTCCTGCTCTGGTCAGCCATGGCATTGACATTTATATACTTTTCCATTTGCTCTTTCTCCTCCTCTCTTTTCAGTAGTTCTATCAGCATTTTATATTGTACCGAAATATGAGCTTTGCTGTTCCTTACCCATAATTCCCATTGTGGTTTAGTGCGTACTTTAAAAAATGCTGATAAAACTACTCATAGCATCAGTCCTTTTGCCACAGCTTCTCCAGTGCCGAATTTCCTGTTGATTTGACATAGAAGTTTATCCCATCCCACCCTCTTCCTCAAGGAGGCTTTGGGTGCTATACATTCTTAACTTTTTCAAGATGTTAAATTTCTTAAATTGTATCTTTTTTTTTTAAAGATTTTTATTTATCTGTCAGAGAGCACAAGCGGGAGGGAGCGGCAAGCAGAGGGTGAAGCAGGGTCCCCACTTAGCAGGGAGCCCAATGCAGGACTCAGTTCCAGCAATCCCAGGACCCTGGGATCATGACCTGAGCCGAAAGCAGATGCTTAACCAACTGAGCCACCCAGGCGTCCCTTAAAATATATCTTGACTGCATGTAGCACTACTGGGTCACTCTTCCCTTTCCCTCCCCCACCTCTAACTTTGTAGAGATTGTTCCATTGTCTTCAATAGTTCGTGTTTGGTGAAATGGTCTCCCCGAGAACAAAAAGGTTTTTTTCCTCTTACAGATTTGATATCTGTGCCTGGAATATGCCTAAAGCATATTTTGTCCATCCTTAATGTTTGTCCTTCCAAGTAGAACATTGTTAGTATTGAGCATTTGTATTACATTTTACGGCTTGCAATGTCCTCTGTTAAACTGCAAATGCAGATTTTCTTTTATTTAAGGGAAATTTTCTTGCAGTATGCCCTCAAATATGTATACATCCTTTTCTGCTTGTTGAATTGTCTGTCTTAAGGAAATCAAGTTTCTAAAGGTTTTTTCTTTTTCTTTTTTTGGTCAGTCATGTTTGTCTTTCAGTTTTCTTCTTCTTCTTTTTTTAAATCTCTTTTGATTTTTATTATTGTTTTGGTGTGTTTCTGTATTCACCATCCCACTTGCTTTTATTTTGTTCATGTTTCAGGAACTCTGCATAGATATTCTTTGTCCTGAAATAGAATAAATGAATTAATGATTCTCTTCTAACTTTAAGATTTTTTTCCCTCCTGTTCTGAGCTATCACTTGAGTTTGGAATAGCACATACTCTGTGGCCCAAAGAAATGGTTTGGAGAGTAAGAGGTTTGGAAGCAGAGTCTTTAGCCTGTGTTAGGCCATCTGGAACCCATGCTCTTTTCTGGTATCACTCTTCCTAGTGTGGAGTATGTCCCATTTCCAGGACAGACACAGCTTTATGCAGCCTGTATTACTGAAGCTGCTGCTTCCTTCAGAGAAAGTCACCCCATGTTCATATTCTGGCATCCTTACTTTCCTCCCAGGGTGAAGAAGAAAAAGATTAAAAAAGTATACAATTGACTTCTCTCTAGATTTGGGGATCGGATGGGGCATCTTCAGTATTGTCATCACCTCAGAACACCTCATGAAGTCGAGCAGGATAAGGAGCTAAAAGCTCCTGTATATGCCTATTAAATTGTTCAATAAATATTAACTCAGAAATGGGCAAGTTAATCAATGAAACATAAATGAATAAAGAATGATAATGAGGTCTTTACCTATTATTCCATGAAAAATCGTAAGCCAACTATTACATATGTTTTATGTCATTTTTTAATAACTTCAAATTTAATCAATACCTATAAGTTATTTTTGTTAACTTTGTTAACAAAAGTTAACTTTGAATTACCTCTCTAAGAGCTCAACTTAGTATATTTTAAACAGATTTAAAATATTGACTAATAACTCAAGACTTCGTTTTCTGTATTGTATTAAGGAAGAAAATTCAAACTAGAAAATAGGACAATCAGGTTGGAGATAAAGCGCAAAGAAAGAAATCAATGTTGATTAATGATCATCTTTGTTATGTAACAGATACTAAAACACAGGATAATTCAGGGTAATTTCTTTTGAAAGTCTGCAAGCAGAAAAATCAATTTTCTTAGACAAATCTATCAAAAAATGAACTTTCATATCTAAATTAAGGTAGATAAAAATTGTTTTTACTTGCAAATTGCTGTAGATTTTTCAGAGTGGTAGAAAAATATACATTAATTTTACCTGCTTTTTAAATGAAGAGTAAAGGGGCGCCTGGGTGGCTTAGTCGTTAAGCGTCTGCCTTCGGCTCAGGTCAGAATCCCAGGGTCCTGGGATCGAGCCCCACATCGGGCTCCCTGCTCAGCGGGAAGCCTGCTTCTCCCTCTCCGACTCCCCCTGCTTGTGTTCCCTTTCTCGCTGTGTCTCTCTCTGTCAAATAAATAAATAAATAAAAAATCTTTAAAAAAAATAAATGAAGAGTAAAAACTATTAAATGCATGCAACTTTGGTTATTTACAAATTTTTGTTTTATTGTAAATCTATTTGGTTTATGTTTATATATTATAACTTAGCTACTTTATTATAAAACTTAGTTTATTTAAAAATTTTTAAGGTTGTACCTAGTGACAATTCAGAGAAGAGGATGCAGATATGAAAAAGGATGGTGAGTTAGAAAGGAAAGAGAGAAAGCGAAGTGGGAGAGAAGCAGAGAAGAATAAAGAATTGTGGAAAAAGAGCAGAGACAAGAAGGAAAAGAAAGGAACCTTGCCCAGAAGGAAAGACTAGAGAAAACAGCCATCATGTGCCAATCTGACCTCCTTCCCCCAGCTTTGGCTGTTTCCGCCATGACCCGTAGATATTTTGGAGGGCTGGTTTGCAGACCTTACAGGTTTTGGTCATTTTTCTCTGCTGAACTTACTTTGAACTTGGTCCTGTGCAGCCGTGCCCAGGCAGGGTGACAATACACAAAGCTCCGTCACTGTCACGGCTTCCAGCCTTTCTGTCGCTGGGCTTCAGGTCTAATTACATTATCTGTCAGATGGTTCAGCAGTGTACATCTGGGAACAAAGTCCTTCTGTGTCTTTGTTACCCATTTTGTCTCCGGTGAAGTAAATCGAAACTTTAGCTAACTGAAAATCGATAACCCGTGCCTCTTTTCTCAGGATTGTTTTTGTTCTTACTTCTTCAGTGCAATTAGTTCTGTTTCCCAACCCTGCCACCTCAGGGATTTTTAAAAGTTGCAAAGTACACAATACTCAGGTACCCAATTAACATTCATTGTCTTTGCAATATCGAGAATGTCTGTAGCTTGGATGTCTTTTAGACATTCTGCTTGAAGAGACAATCCCATTTTTCAGTATATGTTTAGCATATTGCAGAGATGCTGTTACAATTGTAAAGCATTCAAATATGTGCACTGTTCATAATGAAATGTAATCACCATCAAAGAGCTTATAATGTATTTGGCAAAGTATGATATAGATTCACAAAAAAGTATAATAATGGCATGCCAGTATAAGAAAAAAGAGCTAAATGCTACAAAAATAATATTATGGGAAATATATTTCCTTTTGGGGGGGGGCGGGGCAGAGGGAGAGGGAGAGAGAGAGAGAATCTTAAGCAGGCTCCATACCCAGCACATGGCCTGGCGCAGGGCTCCATCTCACAACCCAGAGATCAGGATCTGAGCTGAAATCAAGAGTTGGATGCTTAGCCGACTGAGCCACCCTGGTGCCCCTGGGAGATATATTTCTTAAGGTGGAATTCTTATCTTGTTTTTCCCAACTGTGATGAAGATACTAATGTTGTTTTATTTGCCTAGGAATAATTGAGTGGTGTTTACATCATATCCCCATCCAGCTCACGTGGTTGGCCTCTGAAAAACTCAGTGGATTGAGATGGAAGGCAGTAGACTATAATAAAATTAGCTAAGTTAATAATTCCAATTTCTACTCTGTTGGGTGGTACTGGAGATTTAATAAAGATTTCTTATAGTCTTGAGTGCTTTATGTGGCACATAATAAAACGGAGAGAGAAAACCAACAATAATTTCTGATGATTAATTTAACTTTTTGGTTTGTTTCTTGAGCACCTTTGCTAGGCACATGGAATCCAGGGTGAATAAGGCCTGGTTCATGGCACTAGGAAGCTCATGGGAAGGTGGGGGAGGGGTACACAGAAACGAACATGCCGTTGTATCAGATTTTCATGTTCTGTGTTTTCCAAAAGAGAGCATAAAATGTCAAAACATTTATTCTATTCATACACACCTGTACTGTCATAGATCTCTTAATAGGTGGTCCATTCCATTATCAAATATTCAGGAAAGAAGCTTGTTTTTGCCCAGGTCCTGGGTATTCACAATCATATAAGACACAGTCCCTGCTCCCAAACTATTCTAAGGAGAAAAGAAAGTAGAGCATTACCCTAGTCTATTTGGGATGCTTTAAACAAATATCATGGACTGGGTGGTTTGTAAATAATAGAAATTTATTTCGCCCAGTTTTGGAGGCTGGAAGGCCAAAGGAAAGCCATTGACAAATTTGGTGTATGGTGAAAGCCTGCTTCCTAGTTAATAGAAGGTTGCTTTTCACTGTGTCCTTGCACGACAGAAGGAGGAAGGGAGCTCTCTGGGGCCTCTTCTGTAAAGACACTGATTCCATTCATAAGGACTCTACCCAGAAGACTTAATCACCTCCCAAAGGACCCACTTCCAAATACCATCACATTGGACTACGTTTCAACCTATGAATTTTGGGGGGACACAAACATTCAGTCCATAGAAAACAAACCTGTTGAACAAAGTGTCTGGAGTGTTATATAACCTTGGGCATCCTTTTTCCCTCTGTAAACTGAAATATCTTAATAGCTTTCTGTGGGAATTAGGTAAGTGTATGTACGTAAAACACTTCGTTATGTTCATCTCATAGCAAAGCAGATAGAAGATGGGAGCTGTTATTATTTTAAATGGGTATGTATAGGATGTTCTGGGAGCACCCAAGAGGGAAACTTATAAATCAGTTGGGGGGGAGACTATGGAATACTGCAAGAAATAGTTGCTTGTAGAAGGTTGCTTTACCAATGAGGACAATGAGAAAAAAGGGAAAGGACTTTCTTGGTAGGTAGAGGCAGCCTATTAGGGGGGTTGAAGAAGCAAGGACACAGGGCACTTTAGAGAACTGATAGGTGGTTAATATGGCTAAAGAAGTAAAGACGGGGTGGGGGTTGGGGGGTAGGGGGATAAGTAGTGGGAGAGGTTGGTGAGGAATCCTTCGAGAAAATTAGGCAGTGGCCGGGCATTTCAAACTCCTCTAAGGAATATTAATGATTAAAGTATGGGTTTTGGGGGCACCTGGGTGGCTCAGTTGGTTAAGCGTCTGCCTTCGGCTCAGGTCGTGATCCCAGGGTCCTGGGATCGAGCCCCACATCGGGCTCCCTGCTGGGTGGGGAGTCTGCTTCTCCCTCTGCCTCTCCCCCACCCAATTTGTGCTCTCTCTCTCTCTCATGCTCTCTCTCAAATAAAAATAAATAAAATCTTTAAAAAAAAAAGCATGGGTTTTGGAGTTAGAATGATTGGGATGAAAAAAAAAAAAAGCATGGGTTTTGGAGTTAGAATGATTGGGATGAAACCCAGCTCTAACACTTAAATGGCTGTGTGGTCTTTGGAAGTCATAAAGTACTCTCTGATTGCAGTATTCAGTCTGTTAAATAAAAATATTAATAGTAATTAATTCACAGGAAACATAAATGAGATAAGGTAATATAATGAATGTACATTACATTACTGTTGGTATTATTTGTTGAATGTTTATTATGAGCCTAAAAGTTATGGGACTCGAGGAAGGATTTTAAGCAGGGAGTGATATGATTTTATCTGAATTATGGAGTGGTCACTGGATGAGTAATGGAGATACTAGGCTATGATGAACGTGTTGCAGAGTTTGAATACGGGGAGAGCCCATAAGATGGCTTTTGTAGGGTGAGAAATGAGAAACCAAAGTCAGGGCCATAAGCATGGAGAGAGGAGAAAGATAAAGGGATTTTAAGGAGGTTGCAGCCACAGATTTAGTGATTACTTCAGTATGGAGAATGTCTGAGTGAGAAGGAGGAGTGAAAACTATCTTCTGTGTGTTTGACTTGGTTGGCTGAATTAGTATCGGAATCATTCAGTGATGTGGGGAAATACATCAGAAAGTTCAGGAAAAAACAAAAGTTCAGTCACATTTTGAGTTGAGGGAAGGACCAAAGGATATTCAAGCAGACATGTGCAGTAGATAGTTGGGCACATAGATCTAGAGTCAGCAGAAGCTTCTGGAATAGAGGTAGAAAATATGAATCAGGGTATAAAAGATAGTTAGAGCCTTGGAAGAGAAAGAGTTCACTTAGGGAGAATAGACAGGAAGAGCTGAAGATGGAACCAAGTGTGAAACCAACACTCACTGTGTAAGCAGAGAAGATCCTTTGAATGAAACTGAGAAGGAAGGGCTTGAGAGATAGGAGGAAACCAGAAGACTGTAATGCCACAGGAGCTTAGTAAATGTTTCAAAATAGAAAAAGGAAAATTGTCAAATACCCAGAAAAGTGTGGAAAGCTGAAGTATTGGTTAGGATATTTGGGCTTCAAAAAACAGAAAACACAATTCAAAATTAATATACAAAAATCAAATTTTATCTCATGTAACAAGAAATAGAGTTAGAATGGCCCTGGAGTTGGTTTACTCAGTGTTTTATCCATTTCATTGACATGTATACATATTCATGTTATGCTATTGCCATGATAAAGGTTTACCAACTTAAGCTGGTTAACATTATGATCCTAAAATCACCACCACAATTCCAGATGGCACATCAACTGCCAAAGGTGGGGAGAGGAGTCTTTTTTCTCCCCTGTCTCTTATATCAGCAAGGGAAACTTTCCAGAAAGTGCCCAACAGACGTCTCACATTTTGTTGTAGACAGAATAGTGGCCCCCTGAGAAGGCCCAGTCGTAATCCCTGGAATCTGTGAATCCATTGGGTTATGGGCAAAGGGGAACTAAAGTCACAGATAGAATTAGGTTGCTAATGAGCTGATCTTGAGATGGAGATATTATCCAGCATTATCTGGGTGGGCCCAGCTTAATCACAAGGGATCTTATAAGTGGAAGAAAGAGACAAGAGGGAGAACCAGAGAGACGGCAATGTGAGGATGACTTGGCCAATGTCACTGGATTTGAAGATGGGGGAGTAGGGCCTGAGCCCAGAAATTCGGGCAGTCTCTAGATGGTGGAAAAGGCAAGGAAGTAGATTCTTCTTTAGAGCTTTAGGAATGGATGTAGCCTTGTTAACCCCTTGATTTTAGCCCAGTGAGACACATTTTGAACTTCTGACCTCCCAGGCTCTTAACATAAGGTTTGTGCTGTTTTAAGCCATGAAGTTGGTGATAAGATGTTAAAATAGTCATAGAAAATGAATACACACCTCATTGGCCAGAGTTGTAGCAAACGCTCTTGCCTAAACTCACTGTGAAGGGGAATGAGATTTCCTAAATTGGCTGAGGCAATCATTAAGCATATGGTCCCCTGATTCCTGAAAAGGAGGGGAAAATGTTGAAAAAATGATAAACTTTGTCAGATGCAGGTAAGGATGGGAAAGTATCCATTAGATTTGACAATCTGGAGGCCAGTAATAATCTAGAGAGAGGAAATTCAGTGGTTGGTAAGAAATTGGTGGCAGACAAAATATTTTAAAGTTACTTGTACATAAGTAAAAGGCAGTATGAAAATCTATCTATCCATCTGTCTAACTAACGACTTACCTATCTGTCCATCTCTACAGATGTCAAACTGTTTTTGTTTGTTTTATTTTAATATGGGTAATATTTGAACTGGTTTTGTTTTGTTTTGTTTTGTTTTTTAGATAGGGACAGAGCCAGATGGGAAGAAGAGCAAGAGAGGTAGAAGATGAAAGAGAGGGGATAGAGGATAAAATTCCCTTAAGACATTCTCTTAGATCAAATATGTTCACATTTTTACTGTAAGAATATGCTCCTGTGGGAAATCTGTAAAAGGGCAAGCCATCATTTTAGGGTATAAAGAGCAATCTTCTAACTCACTTATTTTACAAGTTCTGATTTTTCTATAATGGTTATTCATAAGCTATAGATATTTGCAGTCCATGATTAATTTATTTATGGCTCCACTTACACATAGCATCATTTCAGTGAAAGCTGTAGTTAAGAAGTTTCAAATTATGGTAGCTGCTAGAACCTGTGCTGATTTCTGAGTACAGCTTTCAACTCCATGAAGGAACTCTCCTGAGATTTCTTGTCAGGGATGTCTTATATTTGGAATCTCCTTTAATAAGGTATTTGGTGCTTCAGAAATTCAACCTCTTGGATACACTTTAAGAGGCATCAACCATCTCTCTGGGATAGCAATAGGAGGACAATGGGATTGGACAAGCTGAGTGACTCCTTGCCATCCCGCATCTATGAGTCTGTGAATGCTGTTCTTTAGCAGCATTGTAAACCAATTTTTAAAATTTATCTTCCCTTTCAGATTGCATGAGGTAGATTTGCCCTGGTGTGTTGTTCCATGTTCATTTATTCAAATAACCATGGGACGAGGGGTGGGGAACAGATGCCCATACGAACTGGCTGGAAGTACTTGCTGTGATGCATAAAAACTCCCTGCTATGTATGAGATTGGAAGAAAGTAAATAATCAGTGGAGGCAGGAAGTTTGTTATCGACTGCACAGAACCCCACAATATTTCTCTTATCATCAGCTCTTTTCCCTAAGCTCCAAAGCTCCTTTGCAAAACCGTTTTCTCTATTGTCACATCTCCTTGCCTCCTAATTAGGTTCTCTCAACAGCTGACTTGCTTTCCTATTTTACAGAGACTAGAGAGTTCCCAGAAAGTGAGCTACTCAAATGTCCTTCTAGACCTTAGAACTTGACCCTCCCACCCATTCTTTCCCTCTTCTTCTCTCTCACGATACAACTCAAGGGTCATATTAATCACGTTTTTTTTTTAAAGATTTTATTTATTTATTTGACAGAGAGAGAGAGAGAGAGAGAGAGAGAGCACACACAAGCAGGGGGAGCTGCAGGCAGAGGGAGAAGGAGAAGCAGGTTCCCCGTGGAGCAGGGAGCCCGATGTGGGGCTCAATCCCAGGACTCCGAGATCATGACCTGAGCTAAAGGCAGATGCCTAACAGACTGAGCCACCCAGGTGCCCCTTAATCATGTTTTTTGTTTTCTGTTTATTATGATGTTTTGACATCCTAAAAGAATGTTTCTGGTTGGAGAGAGACTGCCCCTCTGGGAGCTAGTCAATTCTTAGAGGTAGCAAAGGACTCAGCATGCATATGCCTTATGCAAATTAACCAACCCAGAGCTATATCTCCTCTATGGCCTGTACGCCTAAGACCACATTCCCCTGCCTTAGCCAACCCAGGGCCAGGTACCAAGCAACTAGACATCACCCTTATATAGCCTAGAGCCCACTGGTGTTAATCAAAAATGAGCCAATCCTAATGACTTGTTTTGCTTTGCCTTGCCATTTCCTACAGAAACTCCATTAAAGGCCTTGGCCTAAGCACTACCCACACTCCTGTCAGCCGCCTCCTGATCAAAGCCTGATGTTCTTCCTGTGGCCCTGCATGGTGCATTGTGCTTCCTGTTTTGAGGGGAACTGTCACATGGAAATTTCCTTTCATTCAGGAGCATTGACCCCTCCTGTTGTCCCTCAGTCACCTTTGTAAATTAAGACTTGGTGCACAGCAAAGGCATTTTTTCCCCCACTCTAATGGTAATCCCTCTACCTGTTCTCTGGATCCCATATTCTGCTGCCTACTCAGGATATTTTGATTGCTCCCTCTCCAATATTTTTCATCTTGTCTCCTCTATTACTGGCCCTTTCCTATAAATGTAAACTGCTGCCTCCCAATAAACAAAATCAACAATAGCAGCAAACAAAGCATCATAAAAGCAGCCCAGCAACTACAAAGCATCATTATCACCATAAGCAACATCAATAACTCTCCCTGTTTCTCTTTCCTTTCACACTATTTCCTGAGAAGTTTGAGACATTTCTACAATAGGTGCTTCCATTGCCTGAGCTCCTTGTAACCTGGCTTCTACCTGCTCACTCTATGTCAATTAGGGGCTGTTAAATTCTATAGATAATGTCATTCCTTCTCTCATGTGGCCTCTCCCCCAAGCAGCTTTTATTTCCTCTGCCATGTCTTCAATGTTGGTGTTATTCATCATGTTGCCCAAGCCCCTCCTCTTTTCTCACTGGAACGTCACTCCCTGGATGTTCTGCAGTCCCACAGCTTAAATGAGTGTCTGTGTGTTGATATGCTGAAAATACGATGATAGGCTAATGATACAATTGGGTAATGATATGCTAATACTACACTGATGATATGATGATAGTATGGTGATATGCCTCCCGAACAACAGATTTATCTATCAATCATGTTATGTCTAAGGCTGAAATCATCCCTACCAAACTATGATGGTTATTTTTTTTTATTTTTTTTTTTATTTTTTTTTTAAAGATTTTTATTTATTTATTTGACAGAGAAAGACACAGCGAGAGAGGGAACACAAGCGGGGAGTGGGAGAGGGAGAAGCAGACTCCCTGCCGAGCAGGGAGCCCGATGCGGGACTCGATCCCGGGACTCCAGGATCATGACCTGAGCCGAAGGCAGTCGCTTAACCAACTGAGCCACCCAGGCGCCCCTATGATGGTTATTTTTATGTGTCCCTCTGACTCACCTAAGGATGCCCAGATAATGTAAATGGTAAAACATTATTTCTGGGTCTGTTTGTGAGGGTGTCTCTGGAAGAGGTTAGCACTGGATTCAGTGCACTGAGTAAAGAAGGCCCACTCTCACCCATGTGGGCGGGCGCCATCCAGTCCACTGGGGGCCCGAGAGGAACCAAAGGGGAGGGAAGAACAAATTCTCTGTCTTTGAGCTGAGATGCTCATCTTCTCCTGTCAGACATCAGAGCTCCTGGGTCTTGGCCTTCACACTCCGGGACTTACCGTAGTGGTCCCCCCTTCCTAGGCCTTTGGACTCACACAGAGTTCTACTGCCAGCTTTCCTGGGTCTCTAGTTTGTAGACAACAGATTCTGGAACTTCTCAGCCTCCATAAACACATGAGCCAATTCCTATAACAAATCTCCTCATATATATCTGTGTATCCTGTTGGTTCTCTTTCTTTGGGGAACCCTGACTCGTATATAAACCTCCTTCTCTCATGTTTCCTGTCTCAGTGGAAACCAGTATCCATCCTGTTTCCTCAACTAGAAAACAAATTAGCATACTTGCTTTTCCCCTCTCTCTTACCATCTCACACATAACAAATTGACTCATTCTACTACCTCAGTGTTTCCTGTATTCACTCATTTCTGTCCATCTGACCTGACTCCCTAGTTGTTTTCACCATAATCTCTTCCCCAGCTGACATCAAATGGTCATCTGGGTGCTAGGCCTCTAGCATCCTCCTCCAAATGTGTCCCTCTGCTGCAGGCAACACGATCACTCCCCTGCTTAAATCCTCCTGTGGCATTTCATTGTTCTTATAATAAAGTCAGACCTTAAATTGGCTTGTGAGGTGCTTTTAGGCGTGACTCCTGTCTCTCATCTCCTGCTTCTTACTCCGTGCAAAACACAGCATACTTTTCCTTGACTAGAACTTTGGATCTTGGTTGTCTTGTTCTCTGTTCTCCTTTAATTTGATGACTGGGTCAGTTCTATTCATGTTTAGATTTTAGCTTTAATGCGACTTCTTCTGGTAAGCGTTGCCCAGTTGCCATTCACTGGGTTGTGGGTTAGGTTCTCTAGAAGCAAAAGTTGAGGTGGAGATTGGGTTGTGGGTGGTTTATTAGGGATCAACTCCAGTGACAGGAAAGGAACAGGAGCAGGATTGAACAAAGGACAGAATCAAACGACAGTGTAGGCTTGACAAAGCCTTGGCCAGTCTGGTGAGATGTTCTGGAATGAGTATTGCCAATTAGAGTTGTCTACTTTGGGCTGCAATGTTCTTCCCTCCAACTTGCTCCCTCACTGGATACAGGCTGCCACAGGACAGAGGTGATGGTAGGTGAGACAGCTCTCGGCAGCTGAGGCAGAGCCTGAAGTTGCTGACTGCTGGAGTGGGGACAGCTGTCTCCTGAACACACTCCCCACCACTGGTCAGCATGACCCTCATTGAATCTGAGTGGCTCTATCCTTGTTTTCACTGTTTGCACTATATCATTGTACCACTGTGCCCTATCTTACTTGCTTTTTGATTGTCACACTCATCTACTTTCTGTAAGCTTCATGAGCATATGCAACATTTTTTGTCTTGCTCACCATTGTGATCTCAGTATATTGATCTATGGTAGCACTCAATAAATATTTCTTGAATAAATGGATTTTGGGATCTATTTTCTTTTCTTTCTTTTTTTTAAAAAAGATTTTATTTGAGAGAGAGAGAGAGTGCATGAATGCGCGGAGAAGGGGGCAGAGGGAGAGAGAGAAGCAGGTTCTCTGCTAAGCAGGGAGCCCAAAGTGGAGCTGATTCCAGGACCCTAATTCCAGGACTGTGAGATCATGACCTGAGCAGAAGGCAGATGCTTAACCAACTAAGCGACCCAGGCACCCCGAGATCTATTTTCTTAATATTTGTCCTCCTGATGATTGCTGAAAACTTCCTTAAATTTCAGCTCAGTTATTTGCCTTGATTTAGAGTCATCCAGATATTCTAATTATAGCAAAATAAAACCCAGCAAATTTAGAGCAACATTCCCATTCATTCTTGGGGAATGATTTGGATATCTAGAAATAGGAAATTTCTACAAAACTGAACAGCGTCAATAGTATTAAGGATCTACAGGCAAGGAGAATTTATTCCTGAAATACAAAATATTTCAGGTAGCTTCCCATGTTTCCTTCTGAAGACCTACCTATTCTTCTCAATTATGAAAATTTCATGAGAGAGGGAAAAACTGGGGGGGGGGGTGCCAAGACCACCTGAAACCCTTTATTTTTTATTATCACTCATTATCTTGATTGATGAAATTGTAGTGACATGTGCAAAGAAGAGGAAACGGCATGAAACAGATCGCAAAATGGCCACCTAGTGGGTACATGCAGAAGTGTTTGATCTTGCACAGGTTTGAAAAAGTTGTTGCCAACATTTAAAAATTGGACAATTTCACATAATTCAGATTCCAGAAAAAAATTTGTAAGATCTGGCAACCTTTGGGCACATGTTTCTGCTTGCCAAAAATTAGTTGGGGCTGAAGTTGTGTCTCCATAGCTTCCTTTGATGGGGCTTAAGTTCACTATTTTGCCACAATCTCCACTTTTCTGTATTGTTTACAAATCTAACTTTCCTCACTCGAGTTACTTGCAGGTGCTTATAGGTACTTAACTCTGGATGATTCCTGATGATAGCAGTTTTCAGAATTAAGTGTCTTCGGGACAGGCTTCACCCAAGGCAATGCCATGGAGTAGGAATCAGTGGCAACCCTATGAAGTCAACTCTTCAACCCCATTGAGTTGATTGTTCAATCCTGTTGAATTGACTACTTACCCCGAATAAGTGACTAGATACATGGAAACTACTAGGAAAGGGAGGTTTGCTTTTATTTTTATTTCTTTGTTTTTTGTGTGAAACAAATCTCACTTTTTTAAACTTATTTTTTTATAAAGTTTAAGAAAATTTTTTTAATTCCAGTGTAAGTAACATACAGTGTTATATTATGGGAGGTTTGCTTTTATAGCAATGAACAGTTTAACTGGAACTCACTTCATTTTAAACAATTACTCTACTGATATTTGCTGATCACTGAGTGAGATGTTGGTTTTCTCAAGAGGGATTCTGTATTCATTTTACTTGCATTTGACCATGTAATGATTAAGAGTCTTGTAGTAAGTTAGGAGGTACTATTTGAGGACCCCGTAGGATTTCCTGCCTCGTTGGATATTGAAGCTCACCACTGTATAGGAACGTTCAATTCCATTTAAGAACTTTTTGGTCTACTTGATACTAAAGCCTTGGGCAATTCAGTACCTTCTGACAACCAAGTGTGATTGACAGCTCTTAACCTGTGCCATTACTTCAGAGTTTCTCTTAGTCCTTGTCTCTGGAACCTTCACAAATAGCACTACCTAGTACTCAGAAGTGAAAAGCCCAGTCTTTGTTAGATTTTATCTGTTATCAACCATACCTCCTCCCTTTCCTTCCAAAGTGAAATGAATTTCACTGTGCCTGGAAATCTACTTTGTTTAGAAGCAAACTTTTATCCAGTGTTAAATTCATTGCTGCTATGAACATTGGGGTGCATATGGCCCTTCTTTTCACTACATCTGTGTCTTTGGGGTAAATACCCAGGAGTGCAATTGCTGAGTCATAGGGTAACTCTCTTTTTAATTTTTTGAGGCACCTCCACACTGTTTTCCAAAGTGGCTGCGCCAACTTGCATTCCCACCAACAGTGTAAGACGGTTCCCCTTTCTCTACAACCTCTCCAACATTTGTTGTTTCTTGCCTTGTCAATTTTTGCCATTCTAACTGGTGTAAGGTGGTATCTCAATGTGGTTTTGATTTGAATTTCTCTGATGGATAATGATGATGAACATTTTTTCATGTGTCTGTTAGCCATTTGTATGTCTTCTTTTGAGAAGTGTCTGTTCATGTCTTCTGCCCATTTTTTTACTTGATTATTTGTTTTTTGGGTGTTGAATTTGAGAAGTTCTTTATAGATCTTGGATACCAGCCCTTTATCTGTAGTGTCATTTGCAAATATCTTCTCCCATTCTGTGGGTTGCCTCTTTGATTTGTTGACTGTTTCCTTTGCTGTGCAAAAGCTTTTTATCTTGATGAAGTCCCAAAAGTTCATTTTTGCTTTTGCTTCACTAGCCTTTGGAGATGTATCTTGAAAGAAGTTGCTGTGGCCGATGTCAAAGAGGTTACTGCCTATGTTCTCCTCTAGGTTTTTGATGGATTCCTGTCTCACATTGAGGTCTTTCATCCATTTTGAGTTTATCTTTGTGTATGGTGTTAGAGAATGGTCGGGTTTCATTCTTCTGCATGTGGCTGTCCAATTTTCCCAGCACCGTTTATTGAAGAGACTGTCTTTTCTCCATTGCACTTTTTTTCCCTGCTTTGTCGAAGATTATTTGACCATAGAGATGAGGGTCCATATCTGGGCTCTCTATTCTGTTCCATTGGTCTATATGTCTGTTTTTGTGCCAGTACCATGCTGTCTTGGTGATCACTACTTTGTAATATAGCTTGAAATCGGGCAACGTGATGCCCCCAGCTTTGTTTTTCTTTTTCAGCATTTCCTTGGCAATTCGGGGTCTTTTCTGATTCCATACAAATTTTAGGATTGTTTGTTCTAGCACTTTGAAAAATGTCATTGGAACTTTGATCGGGATGGTGTTGAAGGTGTAGATTGCTGTGGGTAGCATAGACATTTTAACAATGTTTATTCTTCTGATCCATGAACATGGAATGTTTTTCCATCTTTTTGTGTCTTCTTCAATTTCTTTCATGAATGTTCTGTAGTTCCTAGAGTATGGATCCTTTACCTCTTTGGTTAGGTTTATTCCGAGGTGTCTTATGGTTTTTGGTGCTATTATAAATGGAATCATTTCTCTAATTTCTCTTTCTACAGTTGCATTTTTAGTGTATAAGAAAGCAACTGATTTCTGTGCATTAAACAGGACAAGAAGAGACAATCTGCCTGGCAGAACGCAAGGGTATTTTATAGTGTGAATGAATGTTGGTGTGAAGATGGGCATGTTCTGCCTGTGGAGTTTCAAAGACAGGAGTAGCCAGTAAATCAGCAGATTGAGTCCCTTGTGTAAGAGGTCCAGGGAGGTTAGAATGAGAACCTATATGAGTAATGAACAAAGGGTGAGTTCGAGATTGAATTTCTAATTGTAATTCCTGAGGCAAAGGGTTAATGATAGAGTGAGTTGTGGAAATGAGAGCTGTTTCTAAAGGAGCAACAATGCCAACTACGTAAGCAGAATCAGATACGATATTTATAGGATGATGAACATTTTGTAATACGAAAAATAAAGCTGCAAGTTCGACCTGTTGAGCAGAAGTGTAAGGGGTTTTTATGGAGCATTGAATAGCGGGACCCCGCTCTGGCATTCCTGGAGGAAGAGCCATCAATAAAGTATGTAGGAGCTGAGGGGATTGGAATGTTATGAACCACATGATTTATAACCCAGGCAGTGTGCTTTAGGAAGTCCCATAGTTTACCTGACGGATAGTGGCAACCTATGCGCCAGTATAATCAGCAAGAGATATTTGCAGATCAGTAGAGAAGGGAAGGACTTCCTTAAAAGATGTGGAAGAGGTAGGTAAAACAATGAGCGCTGGGTCAAAACCAAGAATTTGAATAGAACGCTTTCGTCCTTGGAGAATGAGTGAAGCGAAAAGAGATAGATGTGGAGTAACGGTTTGAGAAGTTTTTGTATGTAAAGTCACCCATTCGAGAGGTTTGTCCTCTTGTGCTAAGACACCAGTCAGAGAATAAGGGGTAGGGAAAATAAGAAGCAGGGGGAGAGAATCATCATACCTGTAAGCAAAGTCAGTTTTTAATCGCTCCTCAACAAACTGCAGTTCAGCCTCTGCCTCTGAAGATAAAGCGCGAGGACTATCTAAAGCAGAATCACCTTGTAAAGTGTTAAGTAAATTTTGTAATTTATAAGTTGGAATCCCCGGGAGAGGGCAAATCCAGTTAATGTCTCCTAGGAGTTTTTGGAAATTGTTAAGTGTAAGGAGGGTATCCGTACGAATTTGCATTGTTTGAGGTTTCACTGTGGTTCTATCTACCACAGTGCCTAAATAAGAAGCCGGAGTAGTTGTTTGGATTTCTCCGGGGCTATTATAAGATCGGCGGAAGTCAAATGTTGGGAAGTGGCCTGATACACGTTTTGTAATTTGGTTTCAGTTTGTGACGCCAGCAAAATATCATCCATATAATGAATAATGTAGGACTGAGAATAATGCTTTCTAACAGGTCGGAGGACCTGGCCAACATAATACTGACACATGGTAGAATTAGTCATACCCTGTGGCAAAACTGTCCAGTGATATCGTTTCATCGTTTCCTTGTTGTTAGTGCTTGGAACAGAAAAGGCAAATTTCTCCTTATCCTCAGGGTGAATGGCTATGGTATAGAAATAATCCTTAAGATCTATTATTATCAATGGCCATTGTTTGGGAATGGCTGTAGGAGTAGGAAACCCAGGCTGCAAGGCACCCAGAGGCTCATGACGGCATTAACATTCCAAAGGTCTATTAAGAGCCACCACTTACCTGATTTTTTTCTGATAACAAAAAATGGGAGAGTTCCAAGGAGATTGCGAAGGCTCTATATGTCCTGCCTGCAATTGCTTTTGAATAATTTGTTCTAAGGCCTGCAATTTTTCTATTGGAAGGGGCCATTGAGGAGTCCAAACCGGGGAAGAAGTTTTCCATGTTATTTTAATAGGGGCAGGCCTCTTTTCCTCAATGGCCCCTAGAAAAAAAGGGTAACCCAGTCCAGCCCTATGAGTTTGTCCTTGGGCAATGATAGGCTCCTTTATTCCTTGACATTGTCTGCCTAAGCCCTGTCCTGGCTCATAGCCCATCTTTGTCATGATTTGATTAACTGGTCGACTTGGGGGGATGATTAGCTCTGCTCCCCACTGTCACGAGAGGTCTCTTCCCCAAAGATTAATGGGAGTATTTAAGATGAAAGGCTGGATAATTCCCTCTAATCCATCTGGTCCTTCACATTTAAGTGGCACACTACTTTGTTGAATTTCTTCAGCCATCACAAAACTTATTCCTTCTACTGAACTAAAGGTTGCTTGCGTGGGCCAGGTATGAGACCAATGCTGGGAGGCTATTACTGAAATAGCGGCTCCAGAATCTACTAGACCCGAGAAAGTTTTTCCCCGAATTTTGAGACACATAGAAGGGCGGTCAGTCTGAGTCAATAATGAAGCCCATTTAACCATAAGAGTATCATTACAACTGAATCCTCCTCGTCTGATCTGTTGGGACTGACCAATTTGTACATAGAGTAATAATAATAACTGGGCAATTCTATCACCTCCCTTAAAGGTCCAAGGAACCCGAGTCTATGCTACCACCATTATATCTCCCTCATAATCAGAATCTATCACCCCAGTCATCACCTTGATACCTTTAAGATTTAGGTTAGATCTTCCTAACACAAGACCCATGGTTCCTCATGGTAAAGGTCCATAATAACCCATGGGTATTTTTTGGGGTCCGAGACCAGGGTGAAGATTTATTGTAAAAGGAGTGGTTAAATCTACTGTGGCACTTCCCTGGGTGGCGGGACTGAGTGATAACACGGAGGGTTTATGTGTGCAGCAGGAAGTTGCTGCTGGAGAGGCGACATATTGAATCCCCCATTGTTGTTCGGGGCCTGGGGGTGGCCCCGCCTCCCGTTTCCCGACCTTAAGGGGAGTGGGTTACCTTGCCTGTCAAATTTGGATTTGCATTCCTTGGCCCAGTGTTTGCCTTTGCCGCAACGAGGGCAGAGGCTAGGGTTGGTATTAGAAAGGGAATTGGCTCTAGGTTGGGGGGGCTTTACGGCATTCCTTCTTGACATGTCCTATTTTCCCACAATTATAACATTTTATATCCTTTTCTTTTTGTAGGGCCATGAGTTGAAGGGAGGCTATTCGAGCTTGACGTATAAAAGTGCCAATATTTCTACATAGACGAAGATAATCGAGAATACCTCCTATTTCTCTATGTGGCCGGATGGTCGCTTGGCAGTCCTCATTAGCATTTTCAAAAGCAAGCTGTCTTAGCAAGTGCTCTTTGGCAGGTTTACTATCGACTTGGTGGTCAATAGCCATTTCAAGCCAAGAAATAAAATCAGTATATGCTTCTGTAGGCCCTTGCACAATTTTTATATAACTTTGCCTCACTTCCCCTGAAGGGGTTAGCTTTTCCCATGCTGCGAGGGCGATTTCAGATACCTGCGCTGTGGCTGCAGGTGGAGTGTTGACCAACTGCTCTCGAACATCTGAAAAGGGGCCAGAGCCAGTGAGCATTTCAAAAGAAATATGATGCACGGCTGGGTTAGTCCAATTCGCCTGGGCTTTCGTATAGGTGGCATCCGATAACCACATTTTCCATTGTAATAAATCCTGTGGCTTAAGGCAAGCCCGTGCAACCATCTGCCAGTCATAAGGGATTCACTCCCCAGAATTTGCCAAGCTTTCAAAATCTCTATAGTATAAGGGGCTGTGGGTCCATACAAGTGGCAAGCCTTCTTCAGTTCCCTTAAGGTATTTAAATCTAATCCCTCATAGACAGGACCAACAGCCTGTGTTCGGTCTATGGGGAAAGCCATAAACAAATCATTAGCCCCTTGCCGTTGGAGTTCCTTTTTGAGAGGTGAGAGAGCTAGAGAAGATCGTTTAAGAGGAAATAAATCTACTGCGGAGGGGGGTTGATCATCTTCAGCAGGGTCCTCTGTTGGAAGTGGAGGGGCTGTGGATAACGGCCGGGACTGTGAAGCCTTCAAAATTTTTTTACTTTCAGTTTTAGCCTTTTCTAAAGTCTCATCGTCTAGTTCATATGTATGTAAAGAGTTGGTGGTTTCCTTAGCAACCTCAGCTGGGGATAACTTATCCCCGTTTTCCATAGTATTGATCACCACTCGTACTAAAAAAGCCCAAATTGGCCAAAAATCAAGAGGGATCATTTCACCCTGTCTCATAGCCCTCAAGACATTATTTTTCACTTGGATCTAAGTCTCCTCATCTAATGAGTCTTCTTCTGGTAACCAAGGATTATATTCAACTACTGTTTCCAAACATTTTTCTATGCACTGCTTAGTAACTTTAGCTCCATATTCTTTAAGAAAATGATGTATCAATGCAGCAAAACCTGATGTTTTTGAATTTGATTGCCCCATAACCCTGTAATAACCTTTCCTACTTACCACGTTCTGTAGGGTTCCTAGCACTGGCCGATCACTCCTTGATGGGGGCTTCAGGTCCCTGTTCAGGTGCGACTTGTTGACCTCAGAGAGTCGGGGGCCTGGGGCAGCAAAGGAACTGAGAAAAAGAGAAGACAGTATAGCGAGGCACAGGGGACCCCGAGCAAACAGCCCGAGGTCTGGAGGTTTATATTGCATAATCTTATATACCTTCTACAACGATATAGATCTATAATGATTTATAGCAGGGGTATAGTAAGGCACATTCATCCATGTACCCAGGATTAGTCAAGCAGGTAAGAATCTTTAAAACAGAATAAAGGAACAAAGAGAGGAGTGCCCAGTGTACTGTTTACAGGACAAGGGAACAAAGAGGGGAGTGCACAGTGTGGTGTTTACAGCTGGCTTCCTGTCTACAGAACATCTTCTCCTGCGTACTTTAGAACTGATCACACACATCCCAAGGGCATTTCACTCTGATCCTTTTGGGTTATTTTTAACCCTCCAATCTTGAGTTTTCTCAGAGATCTCAGAGTCTGAATGAACATGCATCAGTGGTTGTTGTGGCGTTCTGTTTCCCTCAGTTAGGTTTATTCCAAGGTATCTTATGGTTTTTGGTGCTATTGTAAATGCAATCACTGGTCTAATTTCTCTTTCTGCTGTTGCATTTTTTAGTGTATAAGAAAGCAACTGATTTCTGTGCATTGATTTTGTATCCTGCCACATTACTGAATTGCTGTATGAGTTCTGGTAATTTGGGGGTGGAGTCTTTTGGGTTTTCCACATAAAGTATCATGTCATCTGTGAAGAGAGAGAGTTTGACTTCTTCTTTGCCAATTTGAATACTTTTTATTTCTTTTTGTTGTCTGATTGCTGTTGCCAGGACTTCTAGTAGTATGTTGAACAATAGTGGTGACAGTGGGCATCCTTCACGTAAGATCCTGATCTTAAGGGAAAGGCTCTCATCTTTTCCCCATTGAGGAGGATATTCGCTTTGGGTTTTTCATAGATGGATTTTATGAACTTGAGGAATGTTTCCTCTATCCCTATACCCTGAAGAGTTTTAATTAGGAAAGGATGCTCTATTTTATCAAATGCTTTTCCTGCATCAATTGAGAGGACCATATGGTTCTTCTCTCTCCTCTTATTAATGCGTTCTATCACACTGATTTGTGAATGTTGAACCACCTTTGCATCCCAGGGATAAATCCCACTTGGTCGTGGTGGATGATCCTTTTAATGTATTGTTGGATCCTATTAGCTAGGATTTTGTTGAGGATTTTGGAATCCATATTCGTCAGGGATATCAGTCTGAAATTCTCCCTTTGGTGGAGTTTTTGCCTGGTTTGGGGATTAAGGTAATGCTGGCCTCATAGAATGAGTCTGGAAGCTTTCCTTCTGTTTCTGTTTTTTGAAACAGCTTCAGGAGAATAGGTATTATTTCTTCTTTGAATGTTTGGTAGAATTCCCCAGGGAATCCATCAGGCCCTGGACTCTTGTTTTTTGGGAGGTTTTTGATCACTGCTTCAATCTCATTACTGGTTATTGGCCTATTCAGGTTGTCAGTTTCTTCCTGTTTCAGTCTTGGCAGTTTCTATGTTTCCAGGAAGGCATTCATTTCTTTCAGGTTGCTTAATTTATTGGCATATAGTTGTTAATAATAATTTCTTTTTTTTTTTTAAAGATTTTATTTATTTATTTGAGACAGAGAGAATGAGAGAGCACATGAGAGGGGGGAGGGTCAGAGGGAGAAGCAGGCTCCCCGCTGAGCAGGGAGCCTGATGCGGGACTCGATCCCGGGACTCCAGGATCATGACCTGAGCCGAGGCAGTTGCTTAACCAACTGAGCCACCCAGGCGCCCAATAATAATTTCTAATAATTGTTTCTATTTCCTTGGTGTTAGTCATGATCTCTCCCCTTTCATTCATAATTTTATTAATTTGTGTCCTTTCTCTTTTCTTTTGGATAAGGCTGGCCAGTGGTTTATTGATCTTATTAATTCTTTCAGAGAACTGGCTTCTAGTTTCATTGATCTGATCTACTGTGTTTCTGGTTTCTAATTCATTGATCTCTGCTCTAATCTTAATTATTTCTCTTCTAATGCATGGCTTAGGCATCCTTTGTTGCTTTTTCTCTAGTTCTTTAAGGTGTAGAGTTAGTTGGTGAATTTGGGATTTTTCTATTTTTTTGAGTGAGGCTTGGATGGCTATGTATTTCTCCCTTAGGACCACCTTTGCAGTATTGCATAGGTTTTGGACTGATGTGTTTTTATTCTCATTGGTTTCCATGAATTGTTTAAGATCTTCTTTGATTCCTTGGTTGACCCAAACATTCTTGAGCAGAGTGGTCTTTAGCTTCCAAGTGTTTGAATTTCTGCCAAATTTTTTCTTGTGATTGAGTTCCAGCTTTAAAGCATTATGGTCTGAGAATATGCAGGGAATAATCTCAATCTTTTGGTATTGTTTGAGACCTGATTTGTGACACAGTATGTGGTCTATTCTGGAGAAAGTTCCATGTGCACTCGAGAAGAATGAGTATTCTGTTGTTTTAGGGTGAAAGGTTCTGTATATATCTATGGGGTCCATTTGCTCCAGTGTGTCATTCAAAGCTCTTGTTTCTTTGTTGATTTTCTGCTTAGATGACCGACCCATCTGTTGCTGAGAGTGGAGTATTGAGGTCTCCTACAATTAACATATTGTTATCAATATGACTCTTTATTTTGGTTAACAGTTGGCTTATGTAGATGACTGCTCCCATGTTGGGGGCGTAGATATTTACAACTGTTAGATCTTCTTGTTGGATAAACCCTTTAAGAATGATATAGTGTCCTTCTGTGTCTCTAACTACAGTCTTTAGCTTAAAATCTAATTTGTCTGATACAAGAATTGCTTCGCCAGCTTTCTTTTGAGGTCCATTGGCATGGAAGATGGAGCTCTATCCCTTCACTTTCAGTCTGGATGTATCTTTAGGTTCAAAATGAGTCTCTTGTAGACAGAATATGGATGGGTCTTGTCTTTTTATCCAATCTGCAACCCTGTGCCATTTTATGGGAGCATTTAGGCTATTGACATTGAGAGTGATTATTGAACGATATGAATTTATTGTCATCATGTTGCCTGTGAAGACCTTGTTTCTATAGATTGTGTAAATTTCTGTTCTATATCACTCTTGGGGTCTTTCTCCTTTTATAGAACCCCCCTTAATATTTCTTGCAGGGCTGGCTTAGTGGTCCCATATTCTTTCAGTTTCTGGCAGTCATGGAAGCTCTGCATCACTCTCTCCATTCTAAATGACAGCCTTGCTGGATAAAGTATTCTTGGCTGCCTGTTCTTCTCGTTTAGTACCCTGCATATGCCTTGCCAACCCTTTCTGACTTGCCAGATCTCTGTGGATAGGTCTGACATTATTCTGATGTTCCTCCCTCTGTACATAAGGAATCTCTTCCCCCTAACTGCCCTTAAGATGGTTTCCTTGGTTCTAAGATTTATGTTACATGCCAGGACATTGACCTGTTTTCCTTGATCTTGGGAGGGGTCCTCTCTGCCTCTAGGACACGAATGTTTGTTTCATTCCCCAGATTAGGGAAGTTTTCAGCTACGATTTGCTCAAAAAACTATATCTTCTAGTCCTCTCTCTCTCTCTACTCCCTCAGAGATCCCAATAATTCTGACATTGGAACGTTTCATGGTGTCACTTATTTCTGTGATTCTGTTTTCATGGATTTTGATTTGTTTTTCCCTGGCTTCCTCTTTCTCCTTCTTTTCTATCAGTTGGTCTTCTAGGTCACTAATTCGTTCTTCTGCCTTGTTTACCCTAGCTGTTAGATTATCTAGATTAGGTTGGATCTCACTGATAGCATTTTTAAATTCTGCCAATTCAGCTTTCATTTCTGCCCTTAGAGACTCTATGTTGCCATTAATCAATTTCTCCATTCTAGCTATTATCTTCACAACTGCTACCCTGAGTTCTATTTCCAACATCTTGGTTATATTTGTATCCATTTATAAATCTGTGGCAGAAGTCATAGTCTCTGAGTCTTTTCCCTTTTTATCTATTGTCTTCCAGGTCTCTTATTCGCTCTTCTGCCTCAGTTACCCTAGCTGTTAGAGTATCTAGATTGGATTGGATCTCATTGATAGCATTTTTAAGTTCTGCCAATTCCCCTTTTATATCTGCCCTTAGAGACTCTATGTTGCCATTAATTGATTTCTCCATTCTAGCCATTGTCTTCACAATTGCTAGCCTGAATTCCATCTCCAACATCTTGGTTATATCTGCATCCATTTGTAAATCTGCAGCATAAGTCATAATCTCTGAGTCTTTTCTATTTTGGGGGTTCCTCCTAGTCATTCTGTTAAGGGGTGGTTGAGGGAATGTACAGAGTCCAAATTATTGACCACAACCTAAGCAAGATGCACCTTTTTTTTTTTTTTAATTTTATTTATTTATTTGACAGAGAGAGAGACAGCGAGAGAGGGAACACAAACGGGGGAGTAGGAGAGGGAGAAGCAGGCTTCCCACCGAGCAGGGAGACCCATACAGGGCTCGATCCCCGGACCCTGGCATCATGACCTGAGCCGAAGGCAGACTTAACAACTGAGCCACCCAGGCGCCCCAAAATGCACCTGTTTTATAGGGACCTTAGGGTTGTTGGTCTCATTCTCCCAGCCTGTCTTCTGGGGGAGGGGCCTGCCGCACTGTTACTCAGGCAACCCTGTTTAGGCAGAGTTGCCCTGCCCCCTGTGGGGGGGATGGGCTCAGTGAAAACCGGCTTTGGGGGGCTTTTGTTCTCTGGTGGCTTTCCCTGGCAGCTTTAGGCGTCTCTTCTGAGAGTCAGAGCAGAAGAGAGCATTTCCAACCCTCTGCCTCAGAACAGAGAGATCGCAGCCTTCTTCAGTGAGCTCTCCAGGCCACACTATCTCCGTTTCTGTTTGTGCTGCTATAAACTGCAGCATCCTGGGTTGTGCACCCCTCAACAGTGCTCCCAGTCCTTGCCTCCAGGTCGGGGCAAGTCTCTGCCCTTTGTGCTTCTAACACTACCAGTCGCCACCAGTTTGCACGCATGGCCTGCTGCTCCAGGTGTCAGTCCGGGCAGCTGCCCTAAAGTCCTTTCCCCGCTGCTATCAGTTTGCAAGTCTGTGCCCCATCCCCAGCGTGGGAGGCTTTTGGGCTCCTATGTCATTTCACCTTCCCGGTTCCAGTGTTTATGGCAGCTCCCGCCTCCTTCCGTTTATCTTCCAATATCTTCCTGGAGAATCACGGCTCCCCGCTTCATACATTGAAACCAACCACCTGTGATATTCTGTTTGTAGAGATCCAGATCTATCTTCTTACATCTCAGGCTGATTTCATGTGTGTTCAGAGTGGTCTGGTAGATATCCTCCTCAATTCCGGGGACCAGTTGGAATAGGGTTCCCTACTCCGCTGCCATCTTTTCCTCCGGTTTCCAGTCCAGTGTTAAGATGACTACAACTTTGGATCATGTGGGGACTGTCCTCCTGAAACCCTGAGCCAGAACCACTCAGCTAATCTACTCTCAGACTCCTGATCAGCAAAACTTCGAGAGAATTAACGCTTGCTGTTTTAAGCTGCTAAGCCTTAGGTAATTTGTTACACGCCAACAGTTGCCTAATGCCAGCACAGAGACCACCCTGTGATGGTGAAAATGTTTCTTTTCCAAGCAAAATTTCAACTGAAAAGAAAATTTGGTGGTAATTTAATAGACTGAGAACACATTTGTTTTTTGACTTTATAAAAGGCTCCCCAGCCTTACAACTTTTTTCCTCCCATGCTGACATGAATTGCCCACGTTTGAGAAGTTTTGTGAAGACATGAGAGCAAAATATGAAACTTGTTTATTTTTATGGTGTAAATGTTGCTGGTCTTCCCAGAAAAAAACAATAATTAAGTTTCTGCCAGAGGGGATCCCTTTGTTTGTTTGTTTGTTTAAGATTTATTTATTTATTTGAGAGAGAGAGAGAGAGAATGAGTGGGAGGGGCGGAGGGAGAGGTAGAAGGAGAGAGCATCTCAAGCAGACTCAGCACTGAGTGCGGGGCTCAGTCCCACGACCCTGAGATCACAACCTGAGCCAAAACCAAGAGTCAGATGCTTAACTGACTGAGCCACTCAGGTGTCCCTCATTTGTTTAAAAAAGAAAAATAGAGCCCGCTCAGAACCATTGTCAGGTGGAGTTTATTAACGATTTTGCTCAATTGGCACATGTTCTTGGAGAAAAAAGAAGAAAAAAAGACTATCTTCTTGCCAAAGGCTCTATATTCGGCATTATAAATCCTGATGAAAAATTGCTAGTTATTTTAGCTAAGGTGCCATTGTATGTGAGGAGATTGGCAAACAAGTATATAAGCTTTTCAGCACAGTAAGAAGATTTTGAGTAATAAAACTTCATTTTCACTGCAGGTATAAATCTGAAGACACTTAAAACATTTATTTAAAGGCCACTGTTCAATTAAATAGTATTTCTTTCCTTTCCTTTTTTTTTTTTTTTTTTTCTTAAATGATACAGTCCCTAGTCAAAGATGACTTCATTGCTACGAGGACGAAGGAATTGATGTGACGTATTTTCAACTTTAGGGAAGTTCCTAAATCATATTGGGTCTTCTTGTGTGCCACATTAACAAAACAAATTGGAATCAATTATTCGTTAAAAAAAAAAGTCACCTATGGCCATGTCACAGTTAACTTAATAATTTTAAGCTTTTATTCAAGCCCAAAGCATAGCAACCTCCATTTCATGTATTACTGAGAAAGAAAAGAAAATGAACTATGTTTACAATGCTTTTAAAATCACTTAAATGTTTTATTTTATACTTTTATTGAAAGAGCTAGTTAAACATAATTAGATATGATTTTATCATAATTTTATGGAAATTCATTCTTGTGCATATACAATAGGGAAAATATTAGTGAAATAAATTTGTCTAAATGTTCCAAAAATTTCTTCAAATGCCTGCCCCCAACTTTTAAATAGCTTTTTTTTATTTTTCCCATACAATATCATTTTCTGTACAGTTAACATTGGTGATAAGGGGCGCCTGGGTGGCTCAGTCATTAAGCGTCTGCCTTTGGCTCAGGTCATGATCCCAGGGTCCTGGGATCAAACCCTGGGATTGAGTCCCGCATTCTCTCATTCATTGAGTCCTGCTTCTCCCTCTCCCACTCCCCGTGCTTGTGTTCCTGCTCTCGCTATCTCTCTCTCTGTCAAATAAATAGAATCTTAAAACAAAAAAAGAAAAAAGAACATTGGTGATGAAACATTTCTCAAAGTCTCTGACATTCGTTCTGCAACTTCTGATAGGCATGCATAAGCAATAACAACTATGTCATTACATTACATACATATGTTTATATGACCAGGCTCTGGCTGATGGTGATTATACACTCTTTCTGGATTTCGTTGATGTTAAATTATGAACGAAATGTGTATCCTGAGAGTTGAATAAATAGGATAACATACAGTAAATATTTTATTCAATATGCATTAATAAAATATAGAAAAATTACATAATTCATAATATTCCATGGTGTGTATGTATGTTTATATAACCCACACTCTATTATTAAACATTTAGGCTCTTTTCAGTCTTCCCTCATAGAAAAAGTGCGGCAATGAGAATGCTTTTTATGTGCATGTTTTCATATTGCTTCTGGAAAGGTTGTTCCAATTTACCTCTTTATTACCAACAATATTTATTCTCTATTAGTAATAGTGAATATCCTCTAATCAATATCTTATTACTTTATATTTCTTTTGCAGTATCCTTTTCTGCTAATGGTTTGTGCCATCTTTTCTTGTTTGAAAAACTGGTCTTCTTATGGAAAATACAAAGACTAACCAGTTAGTTTGTAACAATAATGTTTATAGAACTGTTCAGTTGTCCCTCTTCCTGCTCACAGGTCTGAACCTTATCTTCCTTCCTTCCTTTCTCTTTTCCCCTTTCTTTCTCTCTCCCCTCCTTCCCTTCCTTCCTTCCTTTCCCTCCCCCTCTTTCTCCTTTCTTTCTTTCTTCTTTCACCTTTCTTTCTTTCTTCATTCATTCATTCATTCATTCATTACCTAGCTCTCCTATACAATTCTTTCATACCATGGAATCAGACATTTATATGTTTCTAAGATTTATCTATTTCCAAAAATCAGACAGTATTACGAAATTTTTCTTTCCAATAAATATTTGAGAAAAGTAGTGAGAATCATTTAAGCAGTGTTAATTTTATTAATTTTATTATACTTAAGACATGGCAAATAACTTATTAAAAATACAACTTTAAATTGCTTGCTGCCAAACTATTAGAAAAATAGTTGAAAGGAATTATATGTAAGAAAGATTGAATGAGGGAAATGTAGTTCATTCATTTTTATAGATATAGTAGTTTTACCAGGCCTCTGGTTGCCAACAAATTGTCCTGATAGGCAATGAGGATCCTCCATGGGTAGAGAATTATTTTTTCTCATTACTTGCTGCCCTTTAACCATTAAGTCCAAATTGATTGCCTCAGGAAAGGAACAGCACAAACTGTCCAGAACATGGAAATAATTGCTCAGCATTGAGCAGATTTTTATAAGTCTGCAGTGGGACAATGATCTTGAGAGCCTGAATTTTGTGAGAGAAAAGAAGTACTTTCTCAGAATTCTTAGTTTTCATGTATCAAATTAAAGCCTAAAAGATTAAGTATGGAGAAAAGTATTGAGTAGATAAGATGAGGATATGATACAAGTTTTTGCTACACAGGAAGAGAAAGCCCTTCCTATCTTGGAAGTAATAGCCTGGAAGATAAATAGAACAAGCCAGGGGTAGTAAGTCACATAGGGATATCCTTGTTCCTCTCCAAGAATCAGAATTTCTAGGGGAGAAGGGGGGGAAATCAGATAGGTTAGAAGAAATACAAGAATATTGGTGTTACTGATCCATTTCTCTGGGTATCTTTCTTAGAAAAGTCCCGTATTTCCTCTAGCTCCATGTTCAATATGGTATCCATATCCATGTGGTGAAAGTAGAAGAATCATTGGGGCAGTACCTACAGTGGAGGACGTGAGCTCCCTGTGTGGGTTCCCACTCATTCAGCCTCATAGAGAGAATGAATCTAAAAATTCCTGGGCTCCAATGAGAGTGTAAATACTAGGAGAACCAGGGATAGGAATAGTCCTGAGGCTGGGAAGAAGGGGCTGGAGAACATAGTATCTCTCAACCAGATGCAGCATCATTGCTGGATCATATGGTAAGCCTGTTTAGCTTTATGAGCAACCGCTAAACTGTCTTCCAAAATGCATTCTCCTCAGCACTGAATGAAAGTTTCTGTTGCTTTGCATCACCACCAGCAGTTAGTATTGTCAGGTTTTTGGATTTTAGCCATTCTAATAGGTATGTGGTGGTATTTCATTTTAATTTCCAGTTCCCTAATGCCAGTTGATATTTATCATCTTTTCATATGCTTATTTGCCATCTGTATATCTTCTTTGATGAGGTATCTGATTGGTTGGTTTCTTATTTTTCAGTGTTAACAGTTTTTTGTATATTTTGAATACAAGTCCTTTATTAGATATGTGTTTTGCAGATATTTCTTCCCACTCTGTAGGTGGTTTTTAAATTCTCTTTAATAGTGTCTTTTGCAGAGCAAAACTTTTTAATTTTAATAAAGTTCAAGTTGTCAGTTTTTTTCTATCATGGATTGTGTTTTTGGGATTCTATTTAAAAGCAAACCGTAAGCCCAAGATCATATAAATTTTCTCTTGTGTTTTATTCAAATATTTTAGTTTTGCATGTTACATTTAGGTCTATGATCCATTTTAAGTTAATTTTTACTTAAGGTGAACGGTTTGTATGTGGGGTAATTTTTTGCATATGAGTGTCCTCTGCTGAAAAACTGGGTTTTTTTTCTCCACCAAATTGCCTTTGCTTCTTAGTCAAAGATTAATTGACTGTGTGGGCCTATTTCTGGGCTCCATTCCACTCCATTGATCTATTTGTCTATTCTTCAATCAACACCACACTTTTCTTTCTTTGTTTTTTTTTTTAAAGATTTTATTTATTTGACAGAGAGAGACACAGTGAGAGAGGGAACACAAGCAGGGGGAGTGGGAGAGGGAGAAGCAGGCTTCCCGCGGAGCAGAAAGCCCGATGCGGGGCTCGATCCCAGGACCCTGGGATCATGACCTGAGCCGAAGGCAGAGGCTTAACGTCTGGCCAGTCAGGCACCCCTGCACCACACTTTTCTTGATTACTGTAGCTTTATAGTAAGTCTTGAAATTGGATAGCGTGAGCCTTATAAATTCTTCATTAGTATTTTTTTGGCTATTTTATCTCTTTTGTTGTTCCCTATAAACTTTAGAATTAGTTTGTCAAGATCTACAAAATCACAAAATAGTATTTTAATTGGGGCTGCATTGGATCTATAGACTAAGTTGGGAAAAAATGACATCTGAACAATATTGAGTCTTCCAATCCATGAATTCAGAATATCTCTGTATTTATTTAGATCATCTTTGGGTTTTTTTTTTAAATCAGGGTTTTGTATTTTTCTTCATAAATGTCCTGTACATATTTTGTTAGATTAATATCTAAGAATTTCATTATCTGGTGTTATTCTAAATGGTATTTTTTTCAAATTTAAAACTTAATTGTTTGTTTCTATATGTAACAAAGCAACTTTTGTATATCCTTGCTATATTCACTTATTATTTTCAGGAGGCTTTTATTTTTGTTGATTCTTTGGGATTTTGTACATAGATAATCATGTCATCTGAACAAAGATAATTCTCTTTCAAATCAATTTATATACCTTTTCTTTCTTTTTCTTATCTTTTTGCACTCTGCTGGACTTCTAGACCAACGTTGATAGGAGTGGTGATAGAGGTCATCTTGGTTTTGTTTTTGATCTTAGGATGAATATGTCCACTTTCTTTACCATTAAGGATGATGTTTTTTGTAGATGTTCTCTATCAAACTGAGTAAGTTTGTATTCTCAGTTTCCTGACAATTTTTATTATGACTGAGTATTGAATTTTGTCAGAATTTTTTTTTGCATCAGTTGATATGATCATATAGTTTTTCTTCTTTGCCTGTTAATATATGAATTACATTGACTGATTTTAGAATGTTGATGAGGCTTTAATATCCAGATTAAATTCCACTTGTTTGTGGTATAAGTCTTTTTATACGTTGTTTAATTTGATTTTCTAATATTGTCATGAGGATTTTTATGTTAATGTTCATGAGAGATATTGTTGTGTCTTAACCTTGTTTTGACATTAGAGTGATGCTGGCCTTAAGAATAAATTTGGAAGTATTTTCTCAGCTTCTGTTTTCTGGAAGAATTGTGGAGATGTGATTTTATTCTTTCCTTAAATATTTGATGGAATTCACCAGTGAAACCATCTGGGCCTTTGGGGAAGGTAATAAATTATTGCTTAAATTTCTTTAATAGATACAGGCCAGGATAAAAGGTTATCGTTTTCTGTTTATGTGAGTTTTGGTAGTTTGTGTCATTCAAAGAATTGGACCATTTCATCAGAGTTATTCAGTTTGTGGGTGTGGAATTCTTTGTGCATTTGTTTATTATTCTTTTAATAGTCATGGGATCCGTAATAATGACTCCTTTCATTTCTGATACTGGTAAATTGTGTCTTTTTTATTTTTTCTTGGTTAGCTGGAGAGAGATTTATCAGTTTCATTTACCTTTCAAAGTGTCAGCTTTTGATTTTGTTTATTTTTTCTATTGTTTTCCTGATTTCAATTTTATCTCAAATTATTAGTGTTTCTTTACTTCTGCTTGCCTTTGGTTTAAATTGTTCTTCTTTTTCTAGTTTCCTAAGATGGAAGCTTAGATTATTGATTTTAATCATTTTTTTCTCTTCTCATAAATGCACTTAATGCTATAAATTTCTTGCTAAGCACAGATTTTTTGCTGTATCCCACACATTTTAACAAATTGTATTACATTTTCATTTCCTTTAAAATATTCTCTGATTTCTTGAGATCTCTTCCTTGACTCATGTGTTTTTGAGAAGTATATTGTTTAATCTCCAAATATTTGGGGGTGCTGCAGCTATCTTTCTCTTTCTAATTTCTAGCTTAAGTCCATTGTGATCCAGGAATAATCTTTCTATAATTACTATTATTTTAAATGTATTAACATGTGTTTTATGGCCAGGAATGTGGTCTGTCTTGGTGAATGTTCCCTGTGAGCTTGAAATGAATGTGTATTCTGCAGTTGTTAGATGTAGTGTCCTATAACTACCAATCCAATCAAGTTGTTTGATAGTACTAGTCAGGTCAAAAATACCCTTCCTGACTTCCTGTATGCCGGAATTGTCGGTTACTGACATGGCAGTGTTGAAGTCTCCAACTATTGTAGGGAATTTGTCTTTTTTTCCCATTTAGTTCTATCAGCTTTGGCCTCACATACTTTGGCACTCTGTTGTTTGGTGTATACATTTAAAATTGTTATGTCTTCTTGGAGAATTGACCCCTTTATAATTATGTAGTGCCCCCTCTTTATTCTTGATAGTTTCCCTTGTTCTGTGGTCTGTCTTGTCTGAAATTAATACAGCTACCTCGGCTTTCTTTTGATTAATACTAGCAGAGTATATCTTTCTCCATCCTTTTACTTTTAACCTATCAGAGTCTTTATTTTTAAAAACCCATATAATTGGGTATCTTTTTTATCCTCTCCAACAATCTTTGTCTTTTAATTCATGTATTTAGATCATTCCATTTGAAATGCCTATTGATATATTTGGATTAATAACAACCATGTTTGTAACTTTTTCTGAACATCTCCAGAGGCTTCTTATTCTGCTTTCTCTGGTTTTAGTTGAATGTTTTTTAAATGATTTTTAATCATTTTAAACATTTTTATGATTCTGTTTTATCTCCTCTTAGCATATCAATTATACTTCTTTTAATTTTTTAGTAGTTTCCCTATAGTTACAATGTACATTTTTTTTAAAGATTTTTATTTATTTATTTGAGAGAATGAGAATGCGAGAGAGAGAGAGCACATGAGAGGGGGGAAGATCAGAGAGAGAAGCAGATTCCCTGCTGAGCAGGGAGCCCGATGCGGGACTCGATCCTGGGACTCCAGGATCATGACCTGAGCCGAAGGCAGTCGCTTAACCAACTGAGCCACCCAGGCGCCCTACAATGTACATTTTTAATTACTCTGTGTCTACTTTCAAATAATACTTACTCACTTCATATGTAATGTAGGTGCCTTATAACAGAGAATTCGCAATACCTCCCTCTTATTACTTGTAATGTTACTGTAATTTGTTTCACTTATGAAAATGCTATAATTACCCAATACATTTTTTACTATTATTTCTATAAACAAAGTTATCTTTTAGATTAATTAAAAATAAGAAAAATGAAATATTTTATTTTATCTTCCTTTATTCTTTGATATTTTTCCTTTCTCTATGTAGATCCATGTTTCTGACTGCTATCATTTTCCTTCTGCTTGAGGAAAATCTTTTAATATTTCTTGTGGTGCAGATAGATCTGTTGGTGCTGAATTCCCCTAGTTTTTGTTTGTCTGAGAAAGTTTTGACTATCTTGTTCTCTGCTGTATTCCCAGTACCTAGACAAATGACTGGCACATAGTGTTCAGTGTTCAGCAAATATGTATAGGAAGGAAGGAAGGAAAAGACATAGATATATATGTGATATATATGAATGTATGGTGTGTGTGTGTTTGTGTTTGTGTGTGTGTGTGTGTGTGTGTGTGTAGAGGTGGGGGGTCAGAGAGAGAGAGAGTGCAAGCTCCTGGAGTTGTGAAGGTGTAGAATTGGATGTTTCTAGCCTTCAGCTGGTAGTAGACAAAATGGCCTAGGAACACATACTCAAGGAGAGTGTGTGAAATGAGAAAAAGGACCAAATCTAGAACCCTTGAGACTACAAGCATTAAAGGGGCTATAAAGCCAAATACAGAAGCTATAGCTGTAGAGGATTTAAGATTTAAGAAGTGAGTGGTAAAGAGTGACCAGTGTTAGAGAGGGTTCAGTGAGCTGAGGATGGATATAGGGTCATGTGATTCACCAGTTTGGTGTGTATATTTCATTGATGGCTTCCAATGAGGAGAGCTTGAGTCTCATGAATTTTCCTTCACCTCACAGAACTGCCTTCAGTTGGGTTTTTATATTTCACTCCTAAGCTTATATTGAAGAATCCTGTACAAAATAGCTTCACAAAAACTGCTGATGAATTTAATCTGGGGTATTACTGATTATTGACTCTTCTCTTTGTGAAAGGCAACATGAAAAAGTATTTTGCAATAAGTACACAAAAACATTAGCTTCCACCAGGGATTGATGTTTCTATTGACTCAGAGGCATAACCGAGAGATTTTATTTTTATGTTCCTGTAACCTGATTTTATGTATTTATTTATTTTCTGAAATCGTAAAGTAGGAATAGTGAAGAGCTCATATGAGCTCGCATTATTGGAAGTATTACAGGAGACAAAGCACTTAGCATAATACTTGGCACATAGTTGAATATTCCATAAGTATTAACATATATATTCACATATAAAATTATTTTATATTTTCTGGCATATATTCAGAAATCCCCTGTGGAACAAGGTAGGGAGTGAAGAAAATAGTTGTTAGTGACAGAAGAGTTTTGGGATCTCTAGACAAGATACAGGGAGATATCCCTACTCAATTACTCCGTCCCGTGTTATTGTCACCACCAACCCCTGCTGCCCTTAATGCAGGATGACGCCTTCTTGCTTCCATATTTTTATGAATGGTAGGTTCAAATTTACTGTTAGTACCTGGTTGGGAGCTTTATTTGGCATATGGAAGGATTGCCAAAGATTTCTTCCTACGCCATGAGCTCTAAATAGTGTTCCATCATAGATGACAGAGTTTGCCTTGACCCATCTCTCCTCTCACCCCATCTACCCTGGGAGCAATGACATGTGAAATTGCCCAGTACTTAGGTGTGTCATTCCTGGTTGTTTTTCTCTGTGAAATGTTAACAGGGCCATTAAATGATAGTGGCCTCATTTAATGCACAGACAGCAAGGATCCATTTGTTCCAGTTTCGAGCATCTTCCCCCCGCCCCGGGATTAGATTTTCACACAAGTGATTCATCTTATGTGACTGTATAACTGACAAAGAATGACTGGTTCCCATGATCCTTGAGTCATGAATCCTTTATGTGGCTAAAGTAAACTTTCTCCCTGGGATCTTGTTTCTACAATTTAGCTTTCTGCTGTAAAGAGATAGTGAGGCAAAAACCAAATAGAGCCAGTCATTATAGCAGTAGGAACAGAAGGATTAAACTATAAAGAGAGGAGAGAGTGGTTCTACAACATAGTAAACATGTTTTTTTTAAAACTTGTATTTTTACCCTAAGCTGTTATAGGTCAGTAAAATAGTTATTATGATCGTGGCATGGGCAGGATGCTTCAGAACAGAGGAGGTTGATCTGACCCAGCCTAGCTATGTATGAGATTCAAGCCCATGTGCATATACCTGAACTGAGTTTTTGTAAGTTTGTGGCAATTAACTGGATGAAGAAAGAAGGGAATGATGGGGCTGACAAAGAAAAGAGGCTTAGTAAATAAAGAGACCCTGGCAAACATTATGAAAAGTTGAGCATGCCAGAAATAAAGCTTTTGTGTGGGAGAGGGGTGAGATCGATGGCTTTAGAGGTAGGACTAGATGATAGTAGGGTTCATTTACAGTGCCCCCTAAAATGAAGAGGGCCAGTGGAAAGACATAATCAAATTTACTTTTAAGAAAGATCAGCTTGTCAGAAACACAAAGGATGAGCTTAAAGTTACGGTTTTGAGGCTGGTGGCAAAAATATAAATTAGCAGGCTATTGCTGGAAAATCAGGGAAAGATGTAGAGACACTGTAGATGGAAGGGAGGGCTAACTTCCAGAAAAATATAAGACTTGGTGACCAATCAGATTGGGCTGGTGAGAAAAGGGGGAGAATTTTAGGATGAACTGTAGGGTTAGGTTTTGTATGTCTTGGTAGACAGTGATGTTATACACTGGATCCCACCTTAGTCATTAGCAGAAATATAAGACTCCCTAGTCAACCATTAATAGACTGAGCTCTTATCCATGTATCCATTTCTTAATGTAACTTACCCTCCCGTCCTGTCTTCTTTTCAGATCCTTGTGCCATGACTCTGGGAATCCGGAGTATGTGAACAGCTAATTTCTGTCTCTTGAATCTTTTAACCTCCACCTTAATGAACTTAGATTGCTCTCTAAATTCACTGCTTCCTTTTCAGACAAATAGATAACTTCTTTTTCTCACACATTATGTTCTTTGGGGCTAGAGACTGGATGACTAATCTTCTTCTTCCCTCTTCCCACCATCATCCATCATCACTTCCAGGCCATTGCTGTTTAACTGTTTCACAAACTCTTGCACACGCATTCAGAGGTCACATCATCCAGCCATATCCCCAAGTCTACGTTCTCATTGTTGTCATCCTATGACTCTGTGGACATTTATTCATTCATTGCAGACTTTGTGTGCTGTCTCTCTGTCTACTCCTCCAGCCTATTTCTGTCAACATCCACAGTGATGCACATTCTACATTTTGTCCTTCCAGTTTCCTGGCCTCTCAACTCCAGGCAAGTTTTTTTTCCCCATATTATATTAGCCACCATTTGTCATGGCTGTGCCCTTGACTTTTTTTTTTTTAATAAAAAATTCCCCTGTCTCAAATCTCACATGCAAACTTTCTATTTCTCTTCAACCCCAAACTTCTACCCTTGTAGTTCACTAGCTCAGAGCTCAGGTACTCACACTACATCAGTTAGTCAGCTCCATCTTCACCTACAATCCATTGACCCCAGACCTTTTTTTTTTTTAACCATAGGTCCCTATACCTTTGTACTTTTCTCTTTCTTTCTTTCTTTTCTTTCTTTCTTTCTCTCTCTCTCTCTCTTTTCTCTCTCTTCCTTCCTTCCTTCCTTTGTTTTTGGTATTGCTCACTATGTTGATCTATCTCTATAATCCTTCCCTTGAAAAAAGTCTCAACTCACTCCTCCCACACTCTGATGGTTATATTTGCCTTGTGACACCCAACCTTCGATAAACTCGCCAAAATTGACCTCATTATGCCTGCACTTATGTAGGTGAACACAGTGAGAAATAAAACCTATGGTGGGATTCACTGGTTTAATTGCAAATGTCTGATATAAAGTATTGGTTGGGCTGTCAGCATGCCTGATCATTCAATATTCTGTCTCTTATCAGCTGAGTTTCCTCACTTTCCAAGCCAAGTGTTGCAGATGCTCCCTTTTTTCCTTAACCTCCTATTTATGCCTTTGTTTTCACTGGTATACTCAAAACTTATGGTTTAACTCTTGCACTGATTACAAAGTAATAAACCAGTACACAAAACCTCCTCTGTTTTCCTACACATCTTCGAAATTACTCGTATTTGCATCTCTTTTCTTTCTTATTTCTTAAGAGAACTGAGGAAGTGACCATCTTGTTTTCAAAGGCCAGTTTCTAAATATATGTTCTGGAACCCATCTGTCCTCATCTCCTCAAGCTTTTTGCTTCTGTAATTTTCCCCCTTTTTTCCCCAACATCATCAGTTTTACATGCTGGATCCAATTATTCTTACCAGCATGCAAACGTGCTAAAATCTCTCCTGCTCAATACTGGGTGATATATGGAAGTGTTGAATCACTATATTGTTGTACACCTGCAACTATATAACACTGTATGTTGACTGTACTGGAATTAGAATAAAATTAAAGTAAAAAAAGTTCTCTCTTTAAACAAGAGAAATAATTTATGAGCACACTGGCCTTACCCCACATCTGCCTGCATACATGGCTGCTTTTTCCTGCTATTCATCACAGCATGATTTCTCAATAGAGTTGTATACATGGACTGCACTTTTCCACCCATGAAAGTTTGGGTTCTTAGTGATGCCTTTTATCCAGTTGAGGAACTTCTATTTCTAATTTGTTGAGTGATTTTATCATGAAAGTTGTTAGATTTTGTCAAGTGCTGTTTCTTCATTAGTTGAGATGATCATGTATTTTTTCCCCTTCCTTTTATTAATATACTGTATTGTATTGATTCCCATTCCCTCCTGGGGGCCTTCTGCTCAATGATGGTCCACATCACTCACGTCATCTTGCTGGTGGTCAAGTCTGGGTGAGAAGGCCCACTCCAGATGATCTCAGATGCTTAGCAGCTTGGGGCCAGTGACAACACCCCAGTGCCTGCCCACCTGTCTTTCAGTTTTATATGTGCTTGCTCCCCTACAGTCATTTCCCAGTTCCACTCTCAAGCTTGGTCCTTCTTATTTTAGAAAATCTTCAGTGTTCAGGGTAGTCTGTCTAAGGACATGACATTTGACTTGAGACCTGAGTAATGAGAAGGGACGTTCAGTGGGAAGCTGTGGGAAAAGAGATTCCCAAAAGCAGCAGTTTGAGAACTTCATTCTAAACTCAGAGAAGAGATCTTCTCTTGGGAACCCTCTACTCTCTGTTTTCTTCAAACTAGGTTTGAGGGACCTCCTTGAGTCAATCCTTTCAGAGAATGAAAATCTTTTTGGTCATCAGATTAACCTGCTGGTATTTCTGAGGCTTGGATATAGAAAAAGGGATATAGAGGGAAAAAAGAGTAGAGAAGCAATGTTTATTGAAGAAGAAATTGGGAGAAGACAGAGTGGAGGAGGGAGAGCAAGAGACTTGTCCAGCAGAGAAGTGACCATTATACTGAGATGAGCCCATATTATGGGTGGTGGTAGATTCCGGCTGGAAATGTCCTCTTCCTCCTAAAGGAATATAAAGATTTTTTTTTTTTTAATTGGCAGTTGTGTCTGCTACAGATATGAAAAGAAATAGGTTCATTTACGATTTCTAACTCAATGGTGTGTCATTCTTATTTGAAAAATGCAGTGAAAGAAAGAAATTATTTTTGCTATGTGCTTATAAAATTTTCTTTTTTCTCATTTCACTTTTCCCTTTAAGACGGAAGTAGCATCTTGAGTCTAAGTTCTTACTCGGCTCAGCAACTGATAACACAAAGACTAAGGAGGAAACAGTTGTGAAACACTACATAATCAGAAATAAATGACTAAAAATTGGGTGAATCTCATTAAAACCTCTACCTGTGCAAAGAGGGAACTGATAAAAAAAAAATAGCTTTTACTCTTGAGGCTTTTCAACCATTAATTTTCATCATCATGTACAGCCTTTAACTTTTTAAAATTTAAAGTTTATTCTATCCAAAGTCAGTGAAGTAATCCAAATAAACTAAAGGATAGGGCGCCTGGGTGGCTCAGATGGTTAAGCGACTGCCTTCGGCTCAGGTCATGATCCCGGAGTCCTGGGATCGAGTCCCGCATCGGGCTCCCGCTCTGCGGGGAGTCTGCTTCTCCCTCTGCCTCTCTCTCTCTCTCTCTCATGAATAAATAAATAAAATCTTAAAAAAAAAAAAAGAAAAAAAGAAAAAATGGATGCTATTTGATAAAAAAAAAAAAAAAAAAAAAAAACCTAAAGGATAAATTCAGGACTATACATTGAGCTATAAATTCTTTTTTTTTTTTTTTTTAAAGTAAGCTCTAACCTTAACTTAGACCTTGAACTGATGACCTCAAGATCAAGAGTAGCATGCTGTACTGACTGAGCCAGCCAGGCACCCTGAGCTATAAAGTCTGATTGAATACACTGAGAATAAAAATACTCAAGTTGATTGCTTTTTGATTATCCATAGAATCCTGGGATTTTTGAGGATAGAAGTGCCTTGAGTGTCTTAGTTTTTCATCCAGGAAGTTAATGCTGCATCTGAGATGAAGCGATTATCCTCACTCACTGTAATAAAATGACTTTTCTGGTCAACATGCTCTCTTCTCAACTCTCCTGGCAATTTTGATCATGAATTCTTATCTAACCAAAAAACACTGTCAGTACTCATTTCACACATTGAGTCTGTAAGAGTACACTAATTGATATATCTACTCCTTTCTGAGTACGAATGATACTAATGACAGGATGGCAAATAATGATGAGTCATCTGTTATGTTCCAGCTAAAAAATCGATTAATCTTTGTAAGTCGTTGATTAGGAAGGGGACATGATTAACCACAACTCCAGGGTTTTCAGAATGGGCAATTGTGAGATCATAAACAAGAACAGCAAACTGTTTTAGTTTGGGGGAACTGGTTTCTTGGGGCAGATGGCACTGCTAAATATCAGGATGTATACAGAGAAATATTTATAAATCCAGAAAAAACTACACAAGCAAAAATTAAATATTGGTAGGTAGGTATATATGAATTGGACTATGCTTTCATGTGTTAAAGGAACAAGACATATCTGTTGAAGACATGAATGAATCTGTGGGAAATATTACAAATTTCCCTATTTTTTAAATGCTATTTTGTTGCAAAAATAAATGCAATCAGTTACATATTTCCTAAAAGAGATTTTCCCCTTCAAATCAATGTTATCTTTCTTTATGGGATTTCATTTTTTATCACGGAATGCCTTTTATCTGTTAGAACACATAACTTTAATGATACTATTAGTCAATGATGATATATGCTTTTATTTTACGTGTACGGTTTGTAAAAGAAGACCAACTTTGTCTTTAGTTAGGGGTCACTCTTCAGGTTTTTTAATTTTTTTATTTTTATTAAGTTTATTTTTTTAAAGTATCTCCTAGTGTCAAACCTGTTTTAAAAGTATAGCATTCCATTATTTACTTACCTATTCTGTTTTCCTCTACTGTCTGTGGTTCTCTAATTATACTCATATGTTTGGGTCTGACTTTAATTATATAGTTTCTAGACTCCATACGTAAAAGCACGAATGCCTTCCCATTGTGTTTCACTTGCAGGAGGTTTACGGAGCACAACTCTGATTTTCAGGTGAGATCCTTTGGCTACCATGTCTGTTTTTTTCTGTAGGATCTCATTGTCACATATCTCACTTTTAATGTGACTTTAATCACATGGAAGCATTTAATCTCAGGATCATCTTATGTAAACTTATCCAGTAGGAAATTTACACAGTGATGCTTTTCATAAAAGCAAATCATCTAAAAATGCATGTATCCAAAAGATCTGCTCAGACCATTGGTCCATGGTAGCTAGCTGAATCACCTATGTTTGATCTGCAGGACATTTATTTCTTTTGCTTCATAGCTGCGATACTTAAGGGTATGTGGGACTCTCTCATTTCCAGTTGGAAACCTGGAAAATGCTTTCCCTTTTCATCTGTTAATATGAATGTTGTCGCTTCTTTTAAGACTTTGAGGGAAAAGAGAAGACTTCAGGCAAGAGGATTTAGGAGCTAGGAAACTGAAAGTATTCAATGGAGGAAACTTGCCAAGGGCAAGAAGGAGGAGGTCAGGTAGCCTTCTAAGTGGAATATAACTGTATCAGTTATACATCTTGAAGTCAAAGTATAATTTTCATATCATGGGGCCTCAGCATTGTCCAGATACAGATTTTATTGAGTTGAAAGTTAGAGACAGAAATAGTGTATGCAGGTGGAGAGGGGTGTGTGCTTGGCTTTTGATAATCTTTTTGGCCTGTTTAAACTGACATTTGAGCCATGTAGTCAGTTCTTAATGGGAAGCAGTGATGTGGGTAATCCAAAAAAAAATTTATTTTTGGCTTTTAATGGGCATTTTTGTTTATAGGGATATGGATAAGTCAGATTGTTCTAGAACTTGTGACTCTTCAAGCAAAATATTCCATTCACCTTTACTGGCAAAAAACATTTTTGAGAAAAGGTTTATCTTCTCAACTTTAATCCTGTTTTCCACCTCAAACATTGGAAATGCTAGTTTTGGAGAGCATCACATTTCACTCATTTTGATTCCAAACCGTCACTAGGCCATGTTTTTCTCCCTTCCAGCTCACTCTCTGTTTAATCCACACTTGCCTGGGTGTGGGGAAGAACTAACTGGTTTTGGCTTACAAAGTTGTTTCCCGTAGCTGAAGTGTTAGCATGAAACCATGAAAATATGCTAACAGCATATACCATGCTTGCCTCTCATGAATTTTATGTACCTTTCTACTTCTTCTATAAAATAATATCTACAAACATTTATTTTTCTTATGAAGGACTTTGCACAAATAATTCTATACATAAATAGTCTCAGAAATAACTCCATGAAGGATATTCAACTAATATCCCTATTTCCCTATTTATCATTCCTTCAACAAATGTGAACCAAATGCCTGTGGCCAGGCACTATTCTAGGCCCTGGAGGTAGAGCTGTGGGCAAAAGAGCCCAGACCCAGCTCTCTCTGAGCCTGTGCCTAGTGGAGGAGGCAGGCAACACACACTTAAAATGGGATCTTTGACTTGATACTAGGTGCTGATAAGTGGCATAGAAAAGAAAACACGGGAGGGAAAGTGACTGGATGGGACAGAATTTTAGAAAATGTGATATTTAGTTTGACATAATGAGAGAATGAAACTTGTGGGTATCTGCGGAAGATTATTTCTGTAAAAGGGAAGAACAGGTGAAAAGGTCTGAGGGGAGAGTAGCTTGTTGCTGGGGGAACAGCACAGACAGGGTGGAGACCAAGCCCAGTGAGCCCAGGAAACATGACCCAGCAGATCAGGGGCCTGAGCTTGGAAGGTTGAAAGGGAATTGGGAGGATTTGGATTTTATTCCAAGTGGGATGGACCATCATATAGGGTTTTAAGAAAGGAAGTGGCATGGGGCGCCGGGGTGACTCATTCAGTTGAGCCTCTGACTCTTGGTTTCAGCTCAGGTCATGATCTCAGGATTGTGGGATCTAGCCCAGTGTGGGGCTCCAAGCTCAGAGTGTGGAGTCTGCTTGTCCCTCTCCCTCTGCTCCTTCCCCTCCCCCTCCCCCCTCTGCCCTTTCCCCTGCGCACATGCTCTCTCTCTCTCTCTAAAAATGAGCAAATAAAATCTTTAAAAGAAGGGAAAGGAGGTGACGTGATCTGCCTGACACCTTTACTGGGGAGTTTGTTCAAGACCACACAGTGTGGATTCAAGATTGGGTTCTCTTAACTACTGAATTCATACAATAAAATGTGGTAGTGAAGTACATTTAAGGAGAAACATGGTCACTGAATTTGGGAGAAACCTCAACTTTAACTTCAAATTGGTCAAACCACTCGTCTGTTACTTGAGGCCATTTTCTGTCATTTCTGCCAACTATTTCTTTTTTTTTTTTTTAAGATTTGTTTATTTATTAATTTGAGACACAGAGATACAGAGAGAGAGAGAGAGCATGAGCAGGGGGAGAAGCAGAGGGAGGGGGAGAAGCAGGCTCCCCACTGAGCTGGGAGCCCGATGCGGGGCTCGATCCCAGGACCCCAGGATCATGACCTGAGCCAAAGGCAGACGCTTAACCATCTGAGCCACCCAGGCGCCCCTCTGCCAACTATTTCTGTTATAGTCTTTTCCTAAACTTGAGACAGGGAGTTTTCCATCTCCTGAAAGGAAATCCAAGATTCTTTTATGTTGTTCTGAGTGTGAGGTGGTTCTCTCGTATGCTGACGTGTGAATCAGTCCATGCGGGCCGCCATAACAGACAGGTGGCTGAAACGACAGAAATTCTTTCTGTCACAGTTTCGGTCACTAGAAGTCTATCTTCTCCAACATGTATCTTCCAATGGTCTTCCCTCTGCATGTGTTTGTGTTCTAATTTTTTCATATAGATAGCAGTTATATTGGATTAGGACCCACTGTAATGACCTCATTTAACTTAATCACCTCCTTAAAGACCCTGTCTCCTAACATAGTCATATTTTTAGGTTGGTGGGGGTTAGGACTTAAACATACGAATTTAGAGGGGGTCACAATTTAGCCTATAATAATCTGTAATCAGTATTTCTTTATATGTTTTGGTTCTAATCAGGAAGCCAGATGGAAAAATGTAAACTAAACACAGCTTCCCCACTTTTAAAGAAACCTTCTGGTAGTACAGTTGGGGAGAAGGGGTGTGTCTCATGTCTGCTCTGAGTTCTTCACTTGGGACTTTTTTTGGGTGGCGCTTTCTACCCAAGTCTGTTTCCATCTTGACTGAAGCAGGAGTGGAGAGGGCCATGGAAAGGTCACATGTCCAACCTTTTCTAAGATTTCTCTGCCTTATCTGTTGTTGTATTCTTTAAGATCATTTGAATACTTCTAGAAAATTCCAGTTCAAATGATCTTAAGTGTTTTGTGATTTCCCAGATCCTTCATTATAAGTTAACATGTATAAAGCTCTTGGGATAGTAGCTAGCACAGACTAAACTCTATATAATTTGATTTATCAATATCTTTTGGATTGAAGAAATTGAATACTTTTTTCTGTAGTTTATTGAAATCTCGTTATTCAGGTTTGTATTCTATTCTTAGGTTTGATCAGAAGCAGATATTTTGATTGACCTTGTAAAATCTTCCAGCTCTTACAGTTTTTGACTGGAAAATATCTCCCAGACTGATACCTTTTTCTATCCTGAATTGTCTGTTTAACTATATTCTAAAACTTTAAAATAAAGATCTTAAATTTTGTTAAAAGATATTTTAGCCAGACATTTAGCAGGGACAGAGACAGTACTGTTTAAATCCATAAAAAGTAAAAATAAAAAACTTTAAATAGGGCGCCTGGGTGGCTCAGTTGGTTAAGCGACTGCCTTCGGCTCAGGTCATGACCCTGGAGTCCCGGGATCGAGTCCCGCATCAGGCTCCCTGCTCAGCAAGGAGTCTGCTTCTCCCTCTCCCGGCCACTCCCCCTGCTTATGCTCTCTCTCTGACAAATACATAAATAAAATCTTAAAAAAAAAAGTAACTTGCTTAAGACCTCATAGCATGTCGGGGCACCTGGGTGGCTCAGTCGGTTAAGTGTCTGCCTTCGGCTCAGGTCGTGATCCCAGTGGGATCGAGCCCCACGTCAGGCTTCCTGCTCCGTGGGCAGTCTGCTTCTCCCTCTCCCTCTGCCTGCCGCTCTGCCTACTTGTGCTCTCTCCCTCTCTGTCAAATAAATAAATAAAATGTTTTTTTAAAAAAAGACCTCATAGCATGTGAGTAAAAGGAAGGAGAATTAAGCCCAAGACAAACTATGTCAGTTAAGTGTGATCTGCTAACTGCAGCAGGACAGGACTAAATTATAGAAGCCAGCAGCACCTGGCGTTCTGTCCTCCCCAGGCTGTGGCTGCTGTGAGGGCCAACACATGAGGGGCAGGACCAGGATGAGGTGGAGCAACAGGTAAAAGAGTATCTCAATAGTAGGGCAAAAAAAAATAGCCTGTGGAGGCCAGGGGGTGGACAGTGTTGTACAGCAGGTGAGCAATAAAAGCCACCTAGTGTAAGGACTGTCTGCGCTTCATCCCTGCCAAGTACGGGAACAAGGCTGCTCACACTGTCACGTAGTTCTTCAGAGACAGACGGGAAATGTCGGGATGGTGAACAGGCAGCATGCAGTAGTATTAGCCAGCAGATAGCTGGACTGCAGTCACCCTAAATCCTGGAAGCTGGGCCACATGGTAGATAGAAAGGGCAGGGAGCAAGTCAAAAACCCAGTTACTAATAGTTAGAACTGAGATTCAAAAAAGAGTGGCTCATCAATGGAGGTGATTTGATGGAGTGTTTCAGAATTGTTTCTGGAAGTCCTCTTGCCTGAGGTTAGGCTCATCCTCAAATCTGGGATGAAGCTGATCCTACATGTGGGCTTCAAAGTGAGTGAAAGAGGACACAGAAGTAGGGAGCTAGACGAGCTAGGATGGTAGACCCTAAAATATGAGTAATGAGAAATTCAATACTGAGTATAAATACCTTTTTAATATTATCTTGAGATTGAGTTGTCTGTTCAGAAGATGTGGAGAGGCCAGCATCGTTAATGCAGCAAGTTAAAGCTGCATTACCTCAAAGGAAGATTTAGCATCTCCTCAGGTAGCTGAGTTTGCATTTTGGAGCCCAGACGTAGGATTTCTGATTTCCCTTTTCCAAGGGCATTGTGACAATGTGCCTAATTTGCTTTGTGAATATATTTGGAACCTAAACCTCATCACATACATGCTTGATGGCAGATTTCTTAAGTATTATAGAAGAGCTTGATAAAAAAAAGACTTTAGTGATTAAATTTGTATAAAAAGAACAACAGCAAAAGCACTGCAGGCTGTAGCTCTTTGCACCTGTTCGCAATTCAGAAAGAGCACTGAGGGGGCGGAGAGGGAAATTCACACTGGAATCACATCTCAGTAAAAGCCTGCAGATTGCAACAATCATTAAAACCCACATGTCATGGATGTTTAAAACATATCCAGTAAATGCCAAAACATTGTTACACTGTCCTCTTACACCAAAGTGAATCATCACTTCTTTTCTTCCTGCTGACAATATGTTCTGTGCTTAATGACTCATTTCTGGCGTCACTCTGTTCAGCGGAACTGCATAAAACATTATGAATTTTTAGTAATTCTATATTATTTCATTTCTACATGGAATACTCAGAGATGCTTGTGAAGAATTTTACTTTAATGCCACAGTGGCCTTTGAATGTTTCTTATTTAATTATAATTTAAACACGCAGATGGGATAGATAGTGGGTTGCTCCTAATGCATGTTTAACTGCAGACCAGGCAGAAGGGTTAATGATTACATTTATGCTGCCTAAAATATGATGCTTGGGACTCTAGTAAAAGACACAATTATCTACCCCACCTAAGACATGTTTCCTGGAAGACAGAAGTATTCGGGCGAGTTACTCCATGATGCTCTTCTGAAAGAAATACAACACCAACTTTGCCATCAATGTTTCTCTGAAAGCCACGGTACAAACTCAGAAACTCTACCTTTGGTGATGGAAATAATTTGAGTTTCTAGAATGACATTTGTGGAGGCAAAATATTTTAGAAGTCTTCCATGTTGAGGGGCTTCATCTACCTTTTGCTAGCTACATAAATCTGGTCTAGTTACTCAACCTCACCAGTCCCAGTGTCCAGCATCTGGAAAATTTTAGGACAGAACATTTATCTCAAGGATGTTATGAAGATCATATTAGCTAAATCATTAAAAGTGCTTAATACTGTCTTAAGGTCATAGGAAGTGCTCGGTAGATTTCTGACACTTTCAAAAGTATTAATATGATTTCATTTCTATTGAACATATTTGGAAAACATTAAGAAAATACCGCATCAGAAAATCAGGAGTCCTTCAGCATCAAGGCTCCTCTACAGTCCAGAGCTTATCTCTTCAAACTTCCACTCCTCCTCATTTGAAACTACATTATAGCAAATCCAGGCTATTTATTATTTTCATACTCTGCTGTGCACACTATGACATGCACCCTTAGGCTACTCTGTTCTTTCTCCTACTCTGGGTTATTTCTTCTTCCAAGACCTCACTCAAGCCACCTCTTATATTCTTTCTCTCATTTTCTGGGATATAAAAGTTCTGACTGTCATCTCTTTGACATGTTTTGATATCAAAGGAAAAACAAATAATTAAAATTATAAAGGCAACGATCCGTCTGTGGAAGTAGACTGCAAGCTTCCTGCAGGCATCTTCTTTGTTATCTCTCGACACTAAACACTAGATAAACCTCACTCTCAGTGGCTGCAACTGATGATGGATGACCCTGCTTTTGCTCCCCCTGGTGCTCCCCTGGAATGAGTTTGATAATTTCACTTCTCTCATTTTTACTTGTTTTCCTTGGCTTGGAAGAGGCAGTATCTCGAGTTTGAAAATCCATGACTTGAATAACAAGAGAATCAAATATCATACAAATTCGGTGTCTCAGTCTTATAATCATGGTTAACATTGAAACATTGAAAAGAGACACTCATGCTGTACTATCTTGCTTCTAAGAGATACTTTTTTACTGACTAAAAAGCATCTTTTACATTTCAGAGAATTAACTCAAAAGGTAAAATATTGCTAAAACATATTTTGAGCTTGAAATATCTAGTTAATCGAAAGCAGTTAAATTTCTTTTCTCTACCAGAGAGAATATAGCACACATAGGAACTTTTTCCTGGTGGTACCATACCCATACCTTTCGTGAGGTATACATGTTTCAACCACCATTTCTATCAAATGAGTAATCACTAACCAGTATGCTTATATAAATACATGGGCATAAAATAGCCTTAGAACAGTAGCCAACAGCCCTGAATTCTAGGTGCTCCTGGGAGGGTCCAAAGTACCAGATTCAGCCTACAGATTTACCGTAAACGGACTTTGTTCTGAACTGAATGTTTGTGCCCCCGCCTTCATATGTTGAAATCTGATCCTCAGTATGACGGTATTTAGATGTGGGGCCTTTGGGCTATAATTAGGTCATGAGGGTGGAGCTCTCATGATCTGGATTAGTGCCCTTATAAGCAGAGTCCAGAGAGCTAGCTCTCTTTCTGCCATGTGAGGAGGATACAATGAGAAGTAGACAGTCTTTAACCGGAGAGGGTCCTTACTAGACCATGCTGATATCCTGATCTTGGACTTCTAGCCTCCAGAATCATGAGAAAGAAACTTTTGTTATTTGTAAGCCACCCAGTTTATGGTATTTTGTTATCCCAGCCTGAGTTGAGCAACACAGACATATATCTGGTAGCCACTGGGAGTAATCGACTCTCAAAAGTCTCCAGAAGTTTTTATTGGTAGGATCAGCCCTCCATTGTATAGAACATGATAACATCTTTGTAGATCTTTGTGGCTCTAGATCAGTTGAAACCTGTACCACAAAGACTTATTCCAGAGTCTACAGAAGGACTCTGGATCTCTAGGTACAAGATTATCTTGGGGTGGCTCACTATAACCACAGGTAGAATGAACAACTACTGACCTTTATTTTAGCTGGGATCTCAGGGCACTGGTATTAGGACAGAGAGCTATGGACACCATATTCTTTTCTAAACAACACAGAAAGACTCTTAATACTTGTATATGCAAATTAAGGTAAATTCAATAAGTGATATAATATGCCAAGAAAAGTCAAAATCAAATAGTAGGCGCTGGAGATTTCAAGGAGAGAGTTTAGCTCACTGATTTTCATTCCTCTTGGAAACTACCTTTTGGTTGATTTATCAACTTTATAATTTGCCGAGTATAAACTTTCTTTCTCTTCACTTCTTTTACTGTTAACATTACTCATTACTGTTTTTTCAAGTTTATCTTAAGCCAACGTCTCTTGTGTGGCATCTTGTCTAGATGTGTCTCGCTCTCCGGGGTGCTACTAGGAAAGAGCAATTTAGAGAGTTTAAGAAGCTTAAAACCTAGTACTCAGAATTTTCATGGGAAAAGTCATCACCACAGATCCTGTTGGATTGGATACCACACTTGATGGATTTTCCAGGACAGTTCCAATTTCAGGACCATTATCTCATATCTTAAAACTTCCTCCCTCCATTTACCCCTTCCCTTTTTTAGCGCTGTGCTGTTAAAGCCTGATAAAGGCATTATTAAAACAATTTCAGTGGTTAACTCTGATAAAATTTTTTCCTTATGACAAGATTTTTGATAGAACCTAGAGCATGATAAGTTTTCAGAAATGTTCATTCAAATGTCAGAGCATTTCAGTTGACACATTTAAGGTTGATTGAAAGTTAAATTGGTTACGGTTATAGAATTCACTTTCTGTTTGACTTCCTAAAACTTAGATTTCTAAATATGCCACTGATTTCCTTAAGAAAAAATAGGAAACTTAATATTACAGACTTGATAAAAAGAAAGTAAATAATCTGTTTTAGTACTTAAAGCTGGAGGAAACAGAATTTGTAGTTCAAGCTCTTTGTGCAAATGTTTTCTTGTTTTTAAGTGAATAAGTGAAATAAAAATGAAAATGAGTCATGTAATTACATCTTAGGGCTTAGTAGTGCTCTGTCCTTTGAAGTTTATTTTAAAAATCAAAATGAAGTGCATACTTTAAAAATGTGACTTCAAATATGTTGAAAATATGGAATAAAAAGTAAATGTGTTTTCAAGGTCATTGCATTATGTGTGAAAGCTACACCAGAACAAAGTGTATACAGAAAATTAGATATAGCTTCCACTAGAGTACATGAATTTGGGTGATTCTTATTACTATAACTGAGCAAAGCATCAGTCATGTGCTTAAACTATTAAAAAGAATTGTAAAGCATCTGTCATGTGTTTAAACTATTAAAAAGAATTGTAAAGTAAGTATAAAATATAAATTCTATTCTCATTCTATTCAGGATCTCACTGAATGAGAGGGGACCTACACAGTAGAACTGAGTTGGAATATATTTCCGGTATATCTGCCTTTGTAGTTATATCAGCTTTTATGTACTGACTCAGTTCTCTCTTCCTTATCACTTCCCAACATCCCATCACCATCCAACATCCACCACCTCCTTCTTATTCCTTTATCCATACCCCTCACATAATTTTTGCTGCTTCTTTCTATTTTATCTTGGGAACATGCCATCTTTAACCTGACATTCCTTTAATTAGGTAGATCTCTTAAAATGCTTTTATTTGAAACTGCATATTACTTTCCTTTTAAAGCAGAGCCTCTTTCCTTCCTTCCTTCCTTTCTTCCTTCCTTCCTTCCTTCCTTCCTTCCTTCTGTGAGTAAGCTATATGTTAGAAAAGTATACTTATTAAACTAATTTTAAAATGAGATGTGAATGACAATTTAGCTACCTTCCCCTCAAAAATTTTTCCTCCAATAAGATATTTATTTTATTTGTTATGTTAATCACCATACATTACATCATTAGTTTCTGATGTAGTGTTCCATGATTCATTGTTTCCATATAACACCCAGTGCTCCATTCAATACGTGCCCTCTTTAATACCCATCACCAGGCTTACCCAACCCCCCACACCCCTCCCCTCTAGAACCCTCAGTTTGTTTATGAGTCCATAGTCTCTCATGGTTCATCTCCCCCTCCAATTTCCCCCCGTTCATTTTTCCCTTCCTACTATCTTCTTCTTCTTCTTCTTTTTTTAACATATAATGTATTATTTGTTTCAGAAGTACAGGTCTGTGATTCAACAGTCTTACACAATTCACAGCGCTCACCATAGCACATACCCTCCCCAATGTCTATCACCCAGCCACCCCATGCCTCCCACCCCCCACCACTCCAGCAACCCTCAGTTTGTTTCCTGAGATTAAGAATTCCTCATATCAGTGAGGTCATATTATACCTGTCTTTCTCTGATTGACTTATTTCGCTCAGCATAATACCCTCCAGTTCCATCCACATCATTGCAAATGGCAAGATTTCATTCCTTTTGGTCGCTGCATAATATTCCATTGTATATATATATATATATACCACATCTTCTTTATCCATTCATCTGTCAATGGACATCTTGGCTCTTTCCATAGTTTGGCTATTGTGGACATTGCTGCTATAAACATCGGGGTGCAGGTACCCCTTCAGATCACTACATTTGTATCTTTGGGGTAAATACCCAGTAGTGTAATTGCTGGATCGTATGGTAGGTCTATTTTCAACTTTTTGAGGAACCTCCATACTGTTTTCCAGAGTGGTTGCACCAGCTTGTATTCCCACCAACAGTGTAGGAGGGTTCCCTTTTCTCTGTATCCCCGCCAACATCTGTCGTTTCCTGACTTGTTAATTTTAGCCATTCTGACTGGTGTGAGGTGGTATCTCATTGAGGTTTTGATTTGGATTTCCCTGATGCCAAGTGATGTTGAGCACTTTTTCATGTGTCTGTTGGCCATTTGGATGTCTTCTTTGGAAAAATGTCTGTTCATGTCTTCTGCCCATTTCTTGATTGGATCATTTGTTATTTGGGTGTTGAGTTTGATAAGTTCTATATAGATTTTGGATACTAGCCCTTTATCTGATATGTCATTTGCAAATATCTTCTCTCATTCTGTCGGTTATCTTTTGGTTTTGTTGACTGTTTCTTTAGCTTGCAAAGCTTTTTATCTTGATGAAGTCCCAGTCCCAAGTTTTTGCCCTTGCTTCTCTTGCCTTTGGCGATGTTTCTAGGAAGAAGTTGCTGCGGCTGAGGTCGAAGAGGTTGCTGCCTGTGTTCTCCTTTAGGATTTTGATGGACTCCTGTCTCACATTGAGGTCTTTCAACCATTTGGAGTCTATTTCTGTGTGTGGTGATAAGGAAATGGTCTAGTTTCATTCTTCTGCATGTGGCTGTCCAATTTTCCCAACACCGTTTGTTGAAGAGACTGTCTTTTTTCCATTGGACATTCTTTCCTGCTTTGTCGAAGATTAGTTGACCATAGAGTTGAGGGTCCATTTCTGGGCTCTCTATTCTGTTCCATTGATCTATGCGTCTGTTTTTGTGCCAGTACCATACTGTCTTGATGATGACAGCTTTGTAATAGAGCTTGAAGTCCGGAATTGTGATGCCACCAGCTTTGCTTTTCTTTTTCAACATTCCTCTGGCTATTTGGGGTCTTTTCTTGTTACATACAAATTTTAGGATTATTCCATTTCTTTGAAAAAAGCTGATGGTTATTTTGATAGGGATTGCATTAAATGTGTAGATTGCTCTAGGTAGCATTGACATCTTCAGAATATTTGTTCTTCCAATCCATGAGCATCGTACATTTTTCAATTTCTTTGTGTCTTCCTCAGTTTCTTTCATGAGTATTTTATAGTTTTCTCAGTACAGATTCTTTGCCTCTGGTTAGATTTATTCTTAGGTGGGCGCCTGGGTGGCTCAGTTGGTTAAGCGACTGCCTTCGGCTCAGGTCATGATCCTGGAGTCCCTGGATCGAGTCCCGCATCGGGCTCCCTGCTCGGCGGGGAGTCTGCTTCTCCCTCTGACCCTCCCCCCTCTCATGTGCTCTCTCTCATTCTCTCTCTCTCTCAAATATATATAAATAAAAAAAAAAGATTTATTCTTAGGTATCTTATGGCTTTGGGTGCAATTGTAAATGGGATCGACTCCTTAATTTCTCTTTCTTCTGTCTTGTTGGTGTGTAGGAATGCCCACTGATTTCTGTGCATTGATTTTATATCCTGCCACTTTACTGAATTCCTGTATGAGTTCTAGCAGTTTTGGGGTGGAGTCTTTTGGGTTTTCCACATGAAGTATCACATCATCTGCAAAGAGTGAGAGTTTGACTTCTTCATCTGCAAAGAGTGAGAGTTTGACTTCTTCTTTGCCGATTTGGATGCCTTTTATTTCTTTTTGTTGTCTGATTGCTGTGGCTAGGACTTCTAATACTATGTTGAATAGAAGTGGTGATAGCGGACATCCTTGCCATGTTCCTGACGTTAGGGGGAAAGCTCTCAGTTTTTCCCCATTAAGAATGATACTCGCTGTGGGTTTTTCATAGATGGCTTTTATGATATTGAGGTATGTACCCTCTATCCCTATACTCTGAAGAGTTTTGATCAAGAAAGGATGCCTTACTTTGTCAAATGCTTTTTCTGCATCTATTGAGAAGATCATATGGTTCTTGTTCTTTCTTTTATTAATGTATCACATTGATTGATTTGTGGATGTTGAACCAACCTTGCAGCCCAGGAATAAATCCCACTTGGTCGTGGTGAATAATCCTTTTAATGTACTGTTGGATCCTATTGGCTAGTATTTTGGTGAGAATTTTTGCATCCATGTTCATCAGGGATATTGGTCTGTAATTCTCCTTTTTGATGCGGTCTTTGTCTGGTTTTAGGAACAAGGTAATGGTGACATCATAAAACGAGTTTGGAAGTTTTCCTTCCATTTCTATTTTTTGGACCAGTTTCAGAAGAATAGGTATTAATTCTTCTTTAAATGTTTGGTAGAATTCCTCTGGGAAGCCATCTGGTCCTGGGCTTTTGTTTGTTGGGAGATTTTTGATTACTGCTTCAATTTCCTTAGTAGTAATAGGTCTGTTCAGGTTTTCTATTTCTTCCTGGTTCAGTTTTGGTAGTTGATACATCTCTAGGAATGCATCCATTTCTTCCAGATTGTCTAATTTGCTGGCATAGAGTTGCTCATAATATGTTCTTATAATTGTTTGTATTTCTTTGGTGTTGGTTGTGATCTCTCCTCTTTCATCCATGATTTTATTTATTTGGGTCCTTTCTCTTTTCTTTTTGATAAGTCTGGCCAGGGGTTTATCGATCTTGTGAATTCTTTCAAAGAACCAGCTCCTAGTTTCGTTGATCTGTTCTAATGTTCTTTTGGTTTCTATTTCATTGATTTCTGCTCTGATCTTTATTATTTCTCTTCTCCTGCTGGGTTTAGGCTTTATTTGCTGTTCTTTCTCCAGCTCCTTTAGGTGTAGGTTTAGGTTGTGTATTTGAGACCTTTCTTGTTTCTTGAGAAAGGCTTGTATTGCTATATACTTTCCTCTTAGGACTGCCTTTGCTGCTTCCCAAAGATTTTGAACAGTTGTGTTTTCAGTTTCATTGGTTTCCATGAATTTTTAAAATTCTTCTTTAATTTCCTGGTTGACCCATTCATTCTTTAGTAGGATGCTCTTTAGCTTCCATGTATTTGAGTTCTTTCCCACTTTCCTCTTGTGATTGAGTTCTAGTTTCAAAGCATTGTGGTCCAAAAATAGGCAGGGAATGATCCAAATCTTTTGGTATGGGTTGAGACCTGATTTGTGACCGAGGATGTGATCTATTCTGGAGAATGTTCCATGGGTATAGAGAAGAATGTGTATTCTGTTGCTTTGGGATGGAATGTTCTGAATATATCTGTGAAGTCCATTTGGTCCAATGTGTCATTTAAAGTCTTTATTTCCTTGTTGATCTTTTGCTTAGATGATCTGTCCATTTCAGTGAGGGGAGTGTTAATGTCCTCTACCATTATTGTATTGTTGTTGATGTGTTTCTTTGCTTTTGTTATTAATTGGCTTATATAATTGGCTCCTCCCATGTTAGGGGCATAGATATTTACAATTGTTAGATCTTCTTGTTGGATAGACCCTTTAAGTATGATATAGTGTCCTTCCTCATCTCTTATTATAGTCTTTGGATTAAAATCTATTTTGTCTGACATAAGGATTGCCACCCCATCTTTCTTTTGGTGTCAATTAGCATGGTAAATGGTTTTCCACCCCCTCACTTTCAATCTGGAGGTGTCTTTGAGTCTAAAGTGAGTCTCTTGCAGACAGCATATCGATGGGTCTTGTTTTTTTTTTTTTTTAAGATTTTATTTATTTATTAGACAGAGAGAGACAGCTAGAGAGGGAACACAAGCAGGGGGAGTGGGAGAGGGAGAAGCAGGCTTCCCGCCAAGCAGGGAGCCCGATGCGGGGCTCGATCCCAGGACCCTGGAATCATGACCTGAGCCTAAGGCAGACGCTTAACGACTGAGCCACCCAGGTGCCCCGGGTCTTGTTTTTTTTATCCAATCTGATACCCTGTGTCTTTTGCTTGGGGCATTAAGCCCTTTTACATTCAGGGTAACTATTGAAAGATATGAATTTAGTGCCATTGTATTGCCTATAAGGTGACTATTACTGTATATTGTCTGTGTTCCTTTCTGGTCTATGTTACTTTTAGGCTCTCTCTTTGCTTAGAGGACCCCTTTCAATATTTCTTGTAGGGCTGGTTTCATGTTTGCAAATTCCTTTAGTTTTTTTTTGTCCTGGAAGCTTTTTATCTCTCCTTCTATTTTCAATGACAGCCTAGCTGGATATAGTATTCTTGGCTGCATTTTCTTTTCATTTAGTGTGGGAAACAGAATGCCACAATGACGACTGGTGCATGTTCGCTCAGACTCCGAGATCTCTGAGAAAACTCGAGATTGCAGGGCTAAAAAGAACCCAAAAGGATCACAGTGAAATGCCCTTGGAACGTGTGTGGTCAGTTCTAAAGTACGCAGCAGAAGATGTTCTGGAGACAGGAAGCCAGCTGTAAACAGCACACTGTGCACTCTCCTCTTTGTTACCTTGTCCTGTAAATAGCACACTGGGCACTGCCCTCTTTAGTCCTTTATACATGGAGGAATGTTCCTGTATACATGGAGGAATGTGCCTTACTATGCCCCTGCTGTAAATCATTATAGATCTATATCATTGTAGAAGGTATATAAGAGTATGGAAAATAAACCTCGGCACCTCGGGCTGTTTGCTCGGCGTCCCCTGTGTCTCGCTATACTATTGTCTGTTTTTCTCAGTTCCTTCACCGCCCCAGGTCCCCAGCTCTCAGAAGTCGACAAGTGGTGCCCAAACAAGGATGTGAAGCCCTTGTTTCATCGAGGAGTGATTGGCCAGCGCTAGGAACCCTAGAGAAGGTGGTAAGTAGGAAAGTTTATTACAGGGTTATGGGGCAATCAAATTCAAAAACATCAGGTTTTGCTGCATTGATACATCATTTTCTTACAGAATATGGAGCTAAAGTTACTAAGCAGTGCATAGAAAAATGTTTGGAAACAGTAGTTGAATGTAATCCTTGGTTTCCAGACGAAGGCTCCTTAGATGAGGAGACTTGGATCCAAGTGAAAAATAATGTCTTGAGGGCTATGAGACAGGGTGAAATGATTCCCCTTGATTTCTTGCCCAGTTGGGCTTTAGTACAAGTGGTGATCAATACTATGGAAACTGGGGATAAGTTATCCCCGGCTGAGTTTGCTAAAGAAACTACCAACTCTTTACATACGTATGAACTAGATGATGATACTTTAGAAAAGGCTAAGACTGAAAGTAAAAAAATTTTCGTGGCTTCACAGTCCTGGCTGTTACCCATGGCCCCTCCGCTTTCAATGGAGGACCCTGCTGAAGATGATCAACCCCCCTCTGCAGTAGATTTATTTCCTCTTAAACGATCTTCTCTAGCTCTCTCACCTCTCGAAAAGGAACTCCAACGGCAAGGGGCTAATGATTTGTTTATGGCTTTACCCATAGACCGAACACAGGCTGTTGGTCCTGTCTATGAGGGATTAGATTTAAATACCTTAAGGGAACTGAAGAAGGCTTGCCACTTGTATGGACCCACAACCCCTTATACTACAGAGATTTTGAAAGCTTGGGCAAATTCTGGGGAGTGAATCCCTTATGACTGGCAGATGGTTGCACGGGCTTGCCTTAAGCCACAGGATTTATTACAATGGAAAATGTGGTTACCGGATGCCGCCTATATGAAAGCCCAGGCGAATTGGGCTAACCCAGCCATGCATTATATTTCTTTTGAAATGCTCACTGGCTCTGGCCCCTTTTCAGATGTTCAAGAGCAGTTGGTCAACACTCCACCTGCAGCCACAGTGCAGGTATCTGAAATCGCCCTCACAGCCTGGGAAAAGCTAACCCCTTCAGGGGAAGTGGGGCAAAGTTATATAAAAATTATGCAAGGGCCTACAGAAGCATATACTTATTTTATTTCTTGGCTTGAAATGGCTATTGACCACCAAGTCGATAGTAAACCTGCCAAAGAGCACTTGCTAAGACAGCTTGCTTTTGAAAATGCTAATGAGGACTGCCAAGCGACCATCCGGCCACATAGAGAAATAGGAGGTATTCTCGATTATCTTCGTCTATGTAGAAATATTGGCACTTTTACACATCAAGCCCGAGTAGCCTCCCTTCAACTCAAGGCCCTACAAGAACAAAAGGATATAAAATGTTGTAATTGTGGGAAAATAGGACATGTCAAGAAGGAATGCCATAAAGCCCCCCAACCTAGAGCCAATTCCCTTTCTAATACCAACCCTAGCCTCTGCCCTCGTTGCGGCAAAGGCAAACATTGGGCCAAGGAATGCAAATCCAAATTTGACAGGCAAGGTAACCCACTCCCATTAAGGTCGGGAAACGGGATGCAGGGCCACCCCCAGGCCCCGAACAACAACGGGGGATTCAATATGTCGCCTCTCCAGCAGCAACTTCCTGCTGCACACATAAACCCTCCGTGTTATCACTCAGTCCCGCCACCCAGGGAAGTGCCACAGTAGATTTAACCACTCCTTTTACAGTAAATCTTCACCCTGATCTCGGGCCTCAAAAAATACCCACGGGTTATTATGGACCTTTACCAAGAGGAACCGTGGGTCTTATGTTAGGAAGATCTAGCCTAAATTTTAAAGGTATCCAGGTGATGACTGGGGTGATAGATTCTGATTATGAGGGAGAAATAATGGTGGTAGCACAGACTCGGGTTCCTTGGACCTTTAAGGGAGGTGATAGAATTGCCCAGTTATTATTATTACTCTATGTACAAATTGGTCAGTCCCAACAGATCAGACGAGGAGGATTTGGTTGTAATGATCCTCTCATGGTTAAATGGGCTTCATTATTGAGTCAGACTGATCATACTTCTGTGACTCTTAAAATTAGAGGAAGGACTTTCTCAGGTCTGTTAGACTCTGGAGCCGATATTTCAGTAATAGCCTCCCAGCATTGGTCTCATACCTGGCCCACTCAAGCAACCTCTAGTTTGGTAGAAGGAATAGGTTTTGTGATGGCAGAAGAAATTCGATAAAGTAGTGTGCCATTTAAATGTGAAGGACCAGACGGATTAGAAGGAGTTATCCAGCCTTTCATCTTAAATACTCCCATTAATCTTTGGGGAAGAGACCTCTCGTGACAGTGGGGAGCAGAGCTAATCATCCCCCCAAGTCGACCAGTTAATCAAATCATGACAAAGATGGGCTATGAGCCAGGACAGGGCTTAGGCAGACAATGTCAAGGAATAAAGGAGCCTATCATTGCCCAAGGACAAACTCATAGGGCTGGACTGGGTTACCCTTTTTTCTAGGGGCCATTGAGGAAAAGAGGCCTGCCCCTATTAAAATAACATGGAAAACTTCTTCCCCGGTTTGGACTCCTCAATGGCCCCTTCCAATAGAAAAATTGCAGGCCTTAGAACAAATTATTCAAAAGCAATTGCAGGCAGGACATATAGAGCCTTCGCAATCTCCTTGGAACTCTCCCATTTTTTGTTATCAGAAAAAATCAGGTAAGTGGTGGCTCTTAATAGACCTTTGGAATGTTAATGCCGTCATGAGCCTCTGGGTGCCTTGCAGCCTGGGTTTCCTACTCCTACAGCCATTCCCAAACAATGGCCATTGATAATAATAGATCTTAAGGATTATTTCTATACCATAGCCATTCACCCTGAGGATAAGGAGAAATTTGCCTTTTCTGTTCCAAGCACTAACAACAAGGAAACAATGAAACGATATCACTGGACAGTTTTGCCACAGGGTATGAGTAATTCTACCATGTGTCAGTATTATGTTGGCCAGGTCCTCAGACCTGTTAGAAAGGATTATTCTCAGTCCTACATTATTCATTATATGGATGATATTTTGCTGGCGTCACAAACTGAAACTGAATTACAAGATATATATCAGGCCACTTCTCAACATTTGACTTCCGCCAGTCTCTTAATAGCCCCGGAGAAAATCCACACAACTACTCCGGCTTCTTATCTAGGCACTGTGGTAGATAGAACCACAGTGAAACCTCAAACAATGCAAATTCGTTCGGATACCCTCCTTACTCTTAACGCTTTTCAGAAACTCCTAGGAGACATTAACTGGATTCGCCCTCTCCTGGGGATTCCAACTTATAAATTACAAAATTTATTTAACACTTTACAAGATGATTCTGCTTTAGATAGTCCTCGCGCTTTATCCTCAGAGGCAGAGGCTGAACTGCAGTTTGTTGAGGAGCGATTAAAAACTGCCTTTGCTTACAGTTATGATGATTCTCTCCCCTTGCTTCTTCTTATTTTCCCTACTCTCATTCTCTGACTGGTGTCATAGCACAAGAGGACAAACCTCTCAAATGGGTGACTTTACATACAAAAACTTCTCAAACTGTTACTCCACATCTATCTCTTTTCGCTTCACTCATTCTCCAAGGATGAAAGCGTTCTATTCAAATTCTTGGTTTTGACCCAGCACTCATTGTTTTACCTATCTCTTCCACATCTTTTAAGGAAGTCCTTCCCTTCTCTACTGATCTGCAAATATCTCTTGCTGATTATACTGGTGCATAGGTTGCCACTATCCATCAGGTAAACTATGGGACTTCCTAAAGCGCACTGCCTGGGTTATAAATCGCATGGTTTGTAACATTCCAATCCCCTCAGCTCCTACATACTTTATTGATGGCTCTTCCTCCGGGCACGCCGGAGTCTGGGGTCCTGCTATTGAATGCTCCATAAAAACCCCTTACACTTCTGCTCAACAAGTCGAACTTGCAGCTTTATTGTTCTTATTGCAGAATGTTCATTATCCTGTAAATATCATATCTGATTCTGCTTACGTAGTTGGCATTGTTGCGCCTTTAGAAACAGCTCTCATTTCCACAACTCATTCTATCATTAACCCTTTGCTTTAGGAATTAAAATTAGAAATTCAATCTTGAACTCACCCTTTGTTCATTACTCATATCCACTCTCATTCTAACCTCCCTGGACCTCTTACATAGAGAAATCAGTCTGCTGATTTATTGGCTACTCCTATTTTTGAAACTCCACAAGCAGAACATGCCCATCTTCATACCAACACCAACCGCCTTCATTCTCACTATAAAATACCCTTGAGCTCTGCCAGACAAATAGTCTCTTCCTGTCCTATTTGTCGACCCCTACATTTAACTGAGCATCCGGCGGGCATCAATCCCAGAGGCACAGCTCCTGATTGTATTTGGCAAATGGACGTTACTCATTTTCCCCCTTTTGGACACCTCTCGTATATTCGTGTCACAATAGACACTTTTTCAAGATTTCTTCATACTACTACATTGACGGGAGAAAAGGCTGGGCATGTTATTTCTCATTTGCTTGAATGTTTCACTATTATGGGATTACCCACTTGTATCAAGACAGATAATGGCCCAGCATATACTAGCAAAAAAGTACAAGAATTCCCTGCAGAATGGCAAATACAGCATATCACAGGTATTCCTTATAATCCTCAGGGACAAGTTGTAGTGGAAACGACGCATGCCACCATTAAGAAACAACTGCGTAAAACTATTTCTAAAACGACAGGGGGAATCTCCCCCCAAGACGTGATGGCACAAACCTTATTTATTTTAAATTTTTTAAACTTACCCCAAGGAGAACCATATACTAGAGCTGACAAACATTTTTTTTTAAAGATTTTATTTATTTATTTATTTGAGAGAGAGAGAGAGAGAAACAGCATGAGAGGGGATAGGGTCAGAGGGAGAAGCAGGCTCCCCGACGAGCCGGGAGCCTGATGCGGGACTCAATCCCAGGACTCTGGGATCATGACCTGAGCCGAAGGCAGTCGCTTAACCAACTGAGCCACCCAGGCGCCCGAGAGCTGACAAACATTTCTCGCCAGCCTCAATCTCAACTCAGGATGCACCCGTGTGGATAAAAAATGAGGAAAATAATTAGTTGCCTGGGAAATTAATTACCTGAGGCCCTGGTTATGCTTGTGTCATTCCATATGGATCCAGTCAAGCAATTTGGATACCTCTTCGGAAAGTCTGGCCCAGGACCGGCAAGGAAGACGACCCTCAAAAAACAAATGAGTGCCCAAAATCTCCATCACAGAGTGCTTACAACAGTGGCTAATTTGAAAAAAGAAAGGGGGAGCTGTGGGAAACAGAATGCCACAACAACCACTGGTGCATGTTTGCTCAGACTCCAAGATCTCTGAGAAAACTCAAGATTGCAGGGTTAAAAATAACCCAAAAGGATCAGAGTGAAATGCCCTTGGGACGTGTGTGGTCAGTTCTAAAGTACGCAGAAGATGTTTTGTAGATAGGAAGCCAACTGTAAACAGCACACTGGGCACTCCCCTCTTTGTTCCCTTGTCCTGTAAATAGCACACTGGGCACTCCCCTCTTTGTTCCTTTATTCTGTTTTAAAGATTCTTATGTGCTTGACTAATCCTGTATACATGGAGGAATGTGCCTTACTGCGCCCCTGCTGTAAATCATTATAGATCTATATCGCTGTAGAAGGTATATAAGAGTATGGAAAATAAACCTCGGCACCTCAGGCTGTTTGCTCGGGGTCCCCTGTACCTCACTATACTGTCGTCTCTTTTTCTCAGTTCCTCCGCCGCCCCAGGTCCCCGACTCTCAGAGGTTGACAATTTAGTGCTCTGAATATATCATGCCAGTCCTTTCTGGCCTGCGAGGTCTCTGTGGATAGGTCTGTTGCCAATCTAATGTTTCTACCATTGTAGGTTACAGATGTCTTGTCCTGAGCTGCTTTCAGGATTTTCTCTTCATCTCTGAGACTTGTAAGTTTTACTATGAGGTCAGGGTGTTGACCTATTTTTATTGATTTTGAGGGGGGTTCTCTGTGCCTCCTGGATTTTGATGCCTGTTTCCTTCCCCAAATTAGGGAAGTTCTCTGCTGTAATTTGCTCCAATATACCCTTTGCCCCTCTCTTTCTTTCTTCTTCTTCTGGGATCCCAATTATTCTAATATTGTTTCATTTTATGTTATCACTTAACTCTTGAATTCCACCCTTGTGATCCAATAGTTGTTTATCTCTCTTTTTCTCAGCTTCTTTATTTTCCATCATTTGGTCTTCTATATCACTAATTCTCTCTTCTGCCTCCTTTATCCTAGCAGTTAGAGCCTCCATTTTTTATTGCACCTCATTAATAGCCTTTTTGATTTTGACTCGGTTAGATTTTAGTTATTTCATTTCTCCAGAAAGGGTTTCTCTAATATCTTCCATGCTTTTTTCAAGCCCAGCTAGTATCTTTATAATTGTCATTCTGAACTCTAGTTCCAACATCTTACTAATGTCCTTATTGATTAGGTCCCTGGCAGTCGGTACTGCCTCTTGTTCTTTTTGTTGAGGTGATTTTTTCCATCTTGTCATTTTGTCCAGAGGAGAATAGTTGAATGAGAGAACAAAATGCGAACAAGGTAACAACGACCCCTCTTAATTTACACTAACAAATATACACTAAACAAATCAGAAGAGACCTGAAACCGGGGGAAAAGAAAGGGAAAGAAAGAAAAATGAAAAAAAAAGAAAAAGATTAAAAATATATATATATGATCAAATATGATCAGGCTGGTGAATAGATCAGTGCCACACACTAGATTTGGGGTGTATTTTGGTCTGTTAGAAGAAACTGCCTCCCAAAATTTTAAAGAAAGAAAAGCTTATATATGTACAAAAATAAGGGTAAGTACGATGAAGGATGGAATATGACTGTAAAGATGAAAATTATAAGAAGATTTTATAAAAAGAATTGATAGGATAAGAAGTTGGTTGAAAAAAGAAAGAAGAGGAAAAAAAAAGAATGTGATCAGGCAGGAGACTAGAACAAAGCCATACACTAGAGATTTAGGGTATATTTTGGTCTGTTAGAAGAAACTGTATCCCAAAATTTTAAAGAGAGAACAACTTATATATATATATATATATATATATATATATATATATATATATATATACACCAAAAATAAGGTTAACTACTATGAAGAGATAAACTATGACTCTAAAAATGAAAAATAAAAAAGATTTTTAAAAAAGGGATTGATAAGATGTTGTTTGAAAAAGGGAAAAAGAAAAATTCAAAAAAAAAAAAAAGAAAAAAATTAACTTTGAAAGACTAAGGAATCAGGGGGGAAAAGCCATGAATTCTATGTGTTATATTCCCCTACTGCGGGGGCTTTGCCGTTCTCCTTGATCGGTAAAGTTGGTCTTGGCTGCCTGTTCTTGCTGATCTTCTGGGGGAGGGGCCTGTTGCAGTGGTTCTCAAATGTCTTTGCCGGAGGCAGGATTGCCCCACCTTTGCCAGGTCCAAGCTAAGTAATCTGCTCGGGTTTGCTCTCAGGAGCTTTTGTTCCCTGCAAGCTTTCTGTACAGCTTTGGAGGATGAGAGTGAAAATGGCAGCCTCCCAATCTCCGCCCCCCCACCCCCCCCAGGAGCTGAGAACTCAGGGCCTCACTCCTCAGTGAGCCCCCTGAGAAAAGCAGTCAATCACTTTTGCCTCCCTGGTCTCCGGCACACTCTGAGCTCACCCGGCCTATGACTGAACATTTCTATCCCTGGCACACGACCCCGTTTGGAGTCTCCAAACCCAGTAGATTCCTGTGGTGCGCTCCCGCGCCGCCCCTCCTGGGGGAGGAAGGGGAGTCTCCCTGGATCTGCCGCTTGTTGGGTCCCTGCTTCCAGAAAGTGGTCGCTTTTCTGTTCAGAGAGTTGCTGCTATTCTTTTCTTCGATCTCCTGTTGAGTTCGTAGGTGTGCAGAATGGTTTGATCCCTATCCAGCTGAATTCCCGGGACCAGACGAAATTTAGGTCTCCTACTCCTCCGCCGTCTTGCTCCTCCAATAAAATATAATTTTAAATAGAGCTTTGAGTAGGGAGATATGTTGGGATAGAGGTCTTTAAATCACATCACTTAGTTTCCAGCTAGCATTTAAAATTAATCCTGAGAAGATGAGGTCATGTGGTAGTCCCGCACAAGTGCCATCATCATCTCTCCCTCCATGTCACTGCTTGTCTTAGGTTTTCTCAGATGAAGAATAATGCAGAATGGACCTATCTACATAATACTTGTTCACAGGGAAAGAAATATAACTTGGAACTTTGTTCTCCATCTTTTTCAGCCTTATATACTTGGGGACAGGTATACTGTATCAGTTAAGATACTTTCTGCTGTAACTAAACAGAAAATCCTGACTAAAAAAGCATAAATGAGAAATAGATTATCTCATACAATTGTTAGCATGGAACTAGGGTGACAATAACAAGTATTCTTTATTGAAATTATATGTCAGGCATTATTATTATTTTTTTAAAGATTTTATTTATTTATTTGAGACAGAGAGAATGAGAGAGAGAGAGCACATGAGAGGGGGGAGGGTCAGAGGGAGAAGCAGGCTCCCTGCCGAGCAGGGAGCCCGATGCGGGACTCGATCCAGGGACTCCAGGATTATGACCTGAGCCAAAGGCAGTCGCTTAACCAACTGAGCCACCCAGGCACCCGTCAGGCATTATTTTAAGCACTTTATATATATTGACTTTTTAATTCTTGATAGTAACCCCTAAGGAAAGTATTATCAGTTTCTGTTTTACAAATGGGGAGAGTGAGGCACTGGCTTGTTCACACTCCAGGGCTGGTTAGTTCTGTGGCCCAGCGATGTCATCAAGAACCAAATCCTTTCTGTCTCTAGGCTCTGGTCTCTTTAAGCTATCAGATCTTTCTCTCACACTGATTAACTTAGTGATAGCAAAATGATTCCAGTGGTTCAAGGCATCATGCCCAAACAAAACAGTATCCACAGTAAAATGAAGGCCCATCACTAACGCATCTCTTGTTTTAGTGGCGAGGAGATTACTATTATTATAATTATTATTTTTAGTTTCAGTGGTAGAATTTAGTGATTCATCAGTTGCATATAACATTCAGTGTTCATTATATCAAGTGCCCTCCTTAATGCCCATCACCCAGATACCCCATCCCCCAACCCACCTCTCCTCCAGCAACCCTCAGTTTGTTTCCTAGAGTTCTTCAGCATCTCTTATGGTTTGCCTCTCTCAATTTTCATCTTATTTTATTTTTCCTTCCCTTCCTCTATGTTCATTTGTTTTGTTTCTTAAATTCCACATATGAGTGAAATCATATATTTGTCTTTCTCTGACTTATTTCACTTAGCATAATACCCTCTAGTTCCATCCAAGTCATGGCAAATGGCAAGATTTCATTCTTTTTGATGGCTGAGGAATATTCCATTCTATATATAGAGCACACCTTCTTTATCCATTCCTCTGTCGATGGACATCTGGGCTCTTTCCATATTTTGTCTATTGTGGACATTGCTGCTATAAACATTGGGGTACATGTGCCTCTTTGAATTACTATGTTTATATTCTTTGGATAAGTACTGAGTAGTGCAATTGCTGGATCATATGGTAGTCCTATTTTTAACTTTTTGAGGAACCTCCATATTGTTTTCCAGAGTGGCTATACCAGTTTGCATTCAGTGGTGAGGAGATTCTTTTTGGCCAGGATTTGATCACATGTTTATACTTACCTTTGGCAAGGGGAATCCCATTACCATGACTTGCTTAGGCCAATTGTTTGGAATGGAATGGATGTTGAGAGATCAGTTATCATAACAACTACATATATCTTCATAGTGAGCTCTCAGGGTAACCTAAAAATATTGGGAAATCACTATGGGAAAGGCAAAAACCAATCCTAAATCCAGGATAAGAGAGACTTCAAGTCTATTTTCAGCAAATTTTGATTGGATTTTACCTTGGGGGTCTTACTACACTCAGTTTGTTTGGCAGAACTTCTTCAGTATAGGCATTTATTTGAACTACCTATCATCTGTGTAATTGTCACAGAACACACTATTGTGTGTATCATTAAAACTTCTGTCATGTTGTGTTGAGATCAAATGTATCTTGCAGTGCAGTAAACTCAGCTAATTTAGATTGTTTCTTCACAGTTTGCTGCTTATATAACAGCATCTTCTGTTGCAAACTAATTTATAAGTATTGTGGTGAAGATTCTTCATTTTGCTTTATATGACTTAGTGGATCATTTGAAATTTTAATGTGTGTGATCCATAAAGATGAATAAAAGTGTAAGTTGTGCCAAATTCAATTTTTACAACACAATTCAAACTCAGAAAATCCGAATTCTGTAATACTAGTTTGTTCCTTGAATGGAAATAAAAGTTCTTTGGGTTAGGCCATTAGTAGAAAAGAAAAGTAGGCTGACAGCAGTTGAGTGTAAACTGCCTTTAAACCACTGACTACATTTGAAACTTCATGGGAAAAATTTGTAGAACTCTTCTGCAAGTTCCACAAAGAGAAGTCTAGGAAGGTAGTATGTCTATAAAACATTTAAGCACACAACTTGTCCCCTACAGGAACTGCAGTTCAATGGGAACACCACACTTTAATTTCCCAAGGTGCTGACAATAGTTTATTACTTTCTTCAAGCCTTTCCTTTCTCACAGTTTCTATCCCTCCAAGCAAATACATTTCTTTTTTAGATTCCTACTGTTCCTCTCCTCAGTTCTGAAAAATTCCTGCACTTCTAAGATTTTTTTAAAGGGTTATAATCAACAGGGAAAGAATTTGGCCAATTTAAGAAAAATTTAGATTTATTAAGACAGCTGGTCACAGGTTCAAAAGGAGGATGGAATAATCCAGGTTTGGAGAGTCGGAGAAGCATGAATTTCTGCCCAGGGGGCCGCTGTTAGGTTGACTCTTCTCCCCTGACTTCTGGTCCTCTGTTGCAATGTTCACAAAATAGCAGAGTCTCCCTAAACTGAGAATGTTTGACATAAATGCCTGCCTGGAGGGCTGGAGAGGAAAATCCTGTCTATTGTCCTCTGATATTCTTTTTAGTCCTGTGTTTTTATGACTTAGTTTTTAGGGACATTTATAAGTTGCGTACCCAAGCATCTTTTCTGCCTTTCCATTGAATACTTTCTATTTGTTCTCCTGGATCCACTCTTTACTCCTCTGTACCATACTTTGTGCCCAGGGAGGCTAAATACCACAGGCTTCTTCAATGCCCACAGTTCCCTCTGTCTTCTAGCAGAAGTTGGATAATAGGAGTAAGGAAAATTAGGAGGTCCGGGTGTTCATTTCCCTGGCTCTTTCTTGAATGGGTTTCCATGGATTGGCAGGGTTCCTTTTCCAGAACCTGGAGATCCTCATGAGTACTCTGTCTACAGCTCTAACTTCTTCAGATTTCTCCAACTGTAACCTCCCTTGTTAACGCAGGTCTAGGGCTGTTACCAGTTTTCTGCTTTTGCTTTACAAGGTACTTTAACATCTCTTGTTCTCCTTACCCCTGCCCCAAACTTCATAAATGTTACCCTTGTTAAACTCTTCTCAATTACCCATTGGATCTGACATCAAACTTGCTGGAGCACTCACTAATAGATCTCCCTTCCTAAGCACACAATATCCTTTGGGGAATTGCTTCTCCGCTGTGGTGTAGCACCCTGTTAGTTTCACCCATAGCTCTAGGGGTGGGTCCTAATAGGCATAGGTCAATAAGCTAATCACATCTCCCCTGTCCAGTGATTGCTACAGGGATGGGGAGTGACTCAGCCTAAACAGATTAGCTGAAGCTTTTCCATGGCTACATATTGGCTCAGTTTGGGGCAATAAGAAGGATGCTTAGGACTTCTGTTGGATGTTTTGGGAAGCAAACTTTCTCTATCCCTGGCTGTGAACAATAAAGAATAACCAATAAAATCTTATTTACCGCTGACACCTATAACACAAACATAAAATAAGCAACCCTGACGATGAACCTAATCAATGGAAGATGGAAAGCCCATTCATTGGGTTTCAGAGAAACAGAAATGAATCCCTGAACAAGCTATGTCTGACTGGCATTATCTCTGAACTTTCCAGTGTTGTGAGACAATAAACTCCCATCCCCTCTTTTAAATAATGCTTTTATTGAAGTATAACAAACATTTACAAAAGTGCAAAAATCATGATTAAACACCTGATGAATTTTCATGAAGCGAACATACTCATGTAAGTGTTACCTCAGTCAAGGAACAGAATATTTCAGGGGTGACTGGGTGGCTCAGTACGTTAAGCATCTGACTCTTAATTTCGGCTCAGGTCATGATATCAGGGTCATGAGATTTAATCCTGTGTGGGGCTCTGCCCTGGGTGTGGAGCCTGTTTACGATTCTCTCTCTCACTCCCCCTCTGCTCTGCCCCATGAGTGTGCACGTGCTTTCTCTCTTAGGAAAACAAGAAACTAAATATTTCAGATGCATCTCTCATTTCTCTTCATTCCTAAAGTTAACCAACACCAGAGATCAGTTATGCTTTTTTTGAACTTACTGAAAGATAATAATACGGTATATACTTTTATGTGTCTGGCCCCTTTGCTCAATTTTATGTTTGTAAAATAAATCCAGATTGTTAGGAATAATTGAAGGCCATTCATTTTTCATTGCTATATATTATTGCTATATTTCATTGCTATATGCTATTCTAATGTAAACCATAATTTGTTAATCGATTATAGATCGACAGGTTGGTTTCAGTTTTACAAATAATTTTACACCATTTTCACACTATTACAAGTAGTGTTATTATGAATATTCTTGTACATGTTTGTTTTCATTTTTTATTGAGATCTGATTGATGTAACATTGTTTAAGTTTAAGGTGTACAACATGGTGGTTTGATACATTTATATATTGCAATATGATTATTACAATAACCTTAGTTAACACCTTTATCATGTCAAATGTTTATCATTTATTTTTTGTGTTGAGAACAGTTAAAAATTAGTCTCTTAGCAATTTTGAAGTTTATAATATGGTATTGTTGACTATAATCACTATGCTGTGCATTAGATCTTCATTGCACATCTTTAGATGAACACACTCACATACATATATTTTCAGTATATACCTGATACTAAAATTGCTGAATCATAATATATGAATATATTCAGCTTTTAGTGGATGCTTACAAAGAGTTTTCCAAAGTGGTTATACCTAATTATAATCCCACATCAATTTATGTGAATTTTGGGGTGTGTGGTATTATCTTTTCATGGTTTCAAACATTTCCCTGTTGCCTAATTAGGTTGAACCCTTTTTTTTTTTTAAGGATTTTATTTATTTATTTGAGAGAGAGAATGAGAGAGAGAGAGAGAGCACATGAGAGGGGGGAGGGGCAGAGGGAGAAGCAGACTCCCTGCCGAGCAGGGAGCCCGATGCGGGACTCGATCCCGGGACTCCAGGATTATGACCTGAGCCGAAGGCAGTCGCCCAACCAACTGAGCCACCCAGGCGCCCAGGTTGAGCCCTTTTAAAATAGTTTGTTGATATCCTGTTTTATAAGGCTTTGGCCCTCTTTAAAATTAGGTGTTTGTCTTTTTCTTTTTGATTGATTGATTAATTGATTGTGTGTGTGTATTTGAACAACAGCACTCTGTTTTGTTTGAGAATTTGATTTTGACCTTCAGTTAACTTTCTAGCTCTGTTCATCTGGCAACCTAACATAGGTAGGATATCAGTTGTGTTGCTTGGGGTCATGTAAAAGTGACCCAATTTATAAACTTCATTGAATTGGGAGAACTACAAATACTGTCACTTCCTGAGACTGGTAGCTCTTGTAACTGGGCATGTCTTCTGCTGAAGACCTAAAAGCCATACCTTTGGTTTTGTTACAAGAGATTGCAATTTGAAGCATTTAAGCCAGGGTGAATCCTGCACCCAGTTGGTGTGGATCTCATTTCATTACACCTGCATCTTCCTGTCCTGCTCTGTGCATTGCTTAGAAGACTCCCACAAAAGACATCTGATGCTGCCCTACTGGCAAGGTATGTTCTCTAACACCCTTCTGAGTAAACCCACATCAAATGTAGCCTAGTAAAACATTAAGTCTGAAAGTTTGGTTGTAACTAAGAAGACCTCCTGTTAGGACTAATGTATATTGATGAACCAAAATTCTTAAATTTAATGTTAATTTATCCAATTTTTCTTTATGTTAGCGCTTTTTGTGTCCTCTTTAAGAAATCTCTGCCTATGTCAAGTTTGTGAATATACCATCCTGTTTTTTAAGTCTAATTATTTTACCTTTCATATGTAAATCTTTGAGCTATTTTAATTTTTTAAAAAGATTTTATTTATTTATTTGACACACACACCTACACAGAGCATGAGCAGGGGTAGCGGCAGGCAGAGGGAGATAGAGAAGCAGATTCTCTGTTGAGCAGAGAGCCTGATGTGGGGTTCAATCCCAGGACCCTGGGATCATGACCTGAGCTGAAGGCAGATGCTTAACTACCTGAGCCACCCAGGCAGCCCTGAGCTATTTTAATTTTATCTTTATGTATGATGTGGTAGGGGTCAAGAATTAGTTTGTTCCCTTGGGGATGTACAGGTAACCTACACATTTATTGAAATAGATCCGTCTTTTTCACTATATCTTGTTGTAATCAAGTGACTATGTATGTCTGGACATGTGTGGCTCTGTGTCTGGACTCTTATCTGGTCCACTCGTCCATTTTTCTATCTTGTACCCAAACCATGTCATAATTACTATATCTTTATAATAAGTCTTCATAACCTGTAGAGTAAACATTTTGTGTTCTTCTTTAGGATGTTCTTTGCCATTCTTAGCTCTTTGCATTTCCATATACATGTTAGTATTTGTTTGTTAATATCCACAGAAGTCTGAGATTTTGACTGATATCGATTCAAAGCTATAGGCCAGTTTGGAGATAACTGTCATATTTCATATATTAAGTCTTATAAACTGTAAACATGTCATGTGTCCATTCATTTATGTCTTCTTTTTTTCATTAATACTTTGTAGTTTATTTATTTTTTTTTTTAAATTTTATCTATTTACTTGACGGCGGGGGGGAGAGAGAGAGCGCACAAGCAGGGGAAGCAGCAGGCAGAGGGAGAGGGAGAAGTAGGCTCCCTGCTGAGTGGAGAGCCTGATGCAGGGGCTCAATCTCAGGACCCTGAGATCAGAACCGGAGCCGAAGGCAGACGCTTAACCGACTGAGCCACCCAGGCACCCCAGAAGCATTGGTTTTAAGATTTGATTTGTCCAGGCCCATCTCCAACCCCAGGCTGTTCCATGTGGTTCATCCATCCATGCAGAATTGCCTGTGAACCCTTAACTGCCCTATACTTTGCTTAGGCGCCCCTATACTTTGTAGTCTTTAGAGTAGAGGTTTTATATATATTTATTATATTTATCTTTAAGTATTTCATGCTTTTTGATTCTGTCAAATGCATTTTCTGCATTTACTGGGATGATCATAGAATCTCTCCTTTTGAAAAATTAATGTGGAAATTTACAAATATTGTTCAGGATTTTGTGTCCATATGCACGAGAGAAGTCGGTCTATCATTTTTTCTTGTAGTCTTGTCATGTTTGGGTGGAAAGAATTTGTTGGCCTTATAAAATAATTTGGAAAGTTTAATTTTTTTCCCACCTCTGGAAAATTTTGTGCAAGGTTAGTCTTATTTCTTCTTTAAAAGTTTGGGAAGAATTAGTCATAAAACCATCTGGCATTTTATTTATAGGAAGGCTTTTAATTATCAATTCAATTACTTGGTAGATAAAAAGTGTTCAGATTTTCTGTTTCTTTTGTTGGTTTTGGTAAGTAATGTTTTCCAAAGAATTCATCAATTTTATCTGCCTTGTCAAATGAATCGATGTATAGTTCTTTATAAATTAATTCATTATCTTTTAATGTCTGCAGGAGCTGTTATGGTCTCCTCTTTTTTTTTTTTTTTTTTTTTTTAAAGATTTTATTTATTTATTTGAGAGAGAGAATGAGACAGAGAGAGCATGAGATGGAGGATCAGAGGGAGAAGCAGACTCCCTGCCGAGCAGGGAGCCCGATGCGGGACTCGATCCCGGGACTCCAGGATCATGACCTGAGCCAAAGGCAGTCGCTTAACCAACTGAGCCACCCAGGCGCCCGGTCTCCTCTTTTTTATTCCTCATACTGATCATTTGTGTTTTCTCTATTTGTCCCTTGATAAATCTTACTAGGAATGATCAATTTTGTCAGCCTTTTTAAAGAACCTGTTTTAACTTTGTTGATTCTATTGTGCATTTGTTTACTATTTCATTCTTATTATTTATTGTATCCTTCTATCTAGAGTTGGGCTTGATTTGCTTTTCTTTCCCTACCTTCTCAAGATAGCGGCTTAGATTAAAGTTTTTCTTCACATCTTTTATCAAGACACTTTATTTGGTTTTTACTTACTTGCAACTGAAGGTGTCCTAACTGATAGACTCAAATTATATGCCACAGTGCTTCTCAGTTTTCAGTGTGTGTGCAATTCATGTGGGGATCTTATTAAAATGCAGAGGTGTAGGGCCTGAGATTTTGCTTTTCTAACAAGTTCTCAGGTAATTCTAGTGATGGTAATATGAGGACTACACTTTGAAAATCAAAAATGTAATAGTGGAAAAATCTGCCAACAGAAAAAAGCAGAATTGTTTGTATCAGAAGATAAAGTAACTATACATTGTATGAATCACCTTTTGATTTGTATTTTTCATGATATATTTTGTAGCTTTGAAAGCTATTTGGTTTTTTTTTTAAAGATTTATCTTTTTTTAAAGGGAGAGAGCAGTGGGGAGGGGCAGAGGAAGAAGGAGAGGGAATCTCAAGCAGACTCTGTGCTGAGTGTGGAACCCAACAAATGGCTCGATCTCATGACCCTGAGATCACTACCTGATCTGAAACCAAGAGTTGGACGCTTAACTGACTGTGGCACCAAGGCACCCGCTATTTGTTTTTTTAAACTAGAATTCTAATGTATTAATTTAGCTTTGACATTCAAAATATATTGTAAAAAGTCACTGGATTTGGATTCCATACCTGTGTTCTAGTTGACCAGAACCCTTGGAGCACAATTTATTCTCTTATCAAATTCACTTAAGAAAACTGAAGAGGAAACCCCAGGTCCCATGTATAGCGTCACCTGCTAAGAATAAAATGTTATCTTGGTTAGAAATTAGTAGTAGCTATTTTCTTTTTCTTTTTTTTTAAATTGCAGTAAGAACAGTTAACATGAGATCTACATTTGTAACAAATTTTAAGTGCAAGATACAGTATTATTAACCCTAGGCCTGATATTGAACAGCTATTTTCAATGAAATTCATAAGTGATCGTCCTTATTTGACCGCTAAAATGGCAGACTGTGAATTAGCACCTCGACAGATAGAGAAGAACCTCAGGTATATGTTCCTTAATTTTATCAGCAGGCAGTTAAAAAAGAGAGCTGGTATTTGTTGCAATGTTATAACCATATGGGAAAACTGAAATCTAAGGGAATTCAACAAAGGATGCTGGCCTGTGTAAAATCACCAAGGATTCATCCATGAGAGGACCTGTGTATGCACAGAAGCCACCCCTGTTTGATGAGATACTAAAGTATGTGAGCAATAATTCTTTTCATTTTTTAAATCCGTTTAAGGTGGGTATTCTACCCATTGCATTATAGTCATAAATGAGAACAGTTGTTACAGTAGATAAACTATAAGAGAAAGGAATGCACCTCACTCTATATAGACAAATTAATGTGCTTTACCATGAATAGATTAGATGAGAATTCTCAAGGGCATTTGAATAATAGAAAATTTGCCAGGGAGAATTCTGGGTGCTCTGGATTGACAGGAAGGAGACCAGCTAGGAAACAGCAAACTAAGCAGTAACTGAGCTTTGTAAGAAAAGACCAATTCGGGAAAGAGATGTGGAGAGGTAAAGATGACTAAGGGAGGTGCATCTGGGACAACTGCAGCAGAAGATGCATCTCGGCAAGAACTACATCAGCCAACATTTTCATCCAGTGTCTTTGTAAGCTAGGAATCTGTGAAACTTCAAGATACTGTATTTGCCTATTACAAAATACATGATAATTACCATTTTAAAACACTGTTTCTCGCCCATTGTGGAGATGAAGCTTGCCAGATGTGGAGCTGGTACCAGCTTATTGGAGTGTTCTAGATGCAGATTTTCTCAGGATATCGGGTGGAGCCAAGATCCTGTGGAATTATGACAGTCCCCTAAAATAATCCAGGCTCTTCATGGCAAAGACCTTTCTAATTTAGGGGTTACAGTATGTTGTTTCACAACATGATGTAGTTTACTTATTCCTGGGTAAGAATTGTGGTGTTGTAGGAGACCCAGGAGAGTCTCCTCACAGGCCAAGAATCCTCGATTACTGCCATGAAAATACTCTTTTTCCAGGTGCCTGGGTGGCTCAGTCGGTTAAGCATCTGGCTCTTGATTTCCACTCAGGTTATGGCTCAGGGTCATGAGATCGAGCCCTGCATCGGGCTCTGTGCTGGGCATGGAGCCTGCTTAAGATTCTCTCTCTCCCTTTTTCTCTGCCCTCCTCACCTTCCCCATTTGTACTCTCTCTCTAAAAAAAAAAAAAAAAGGAAAAAAAATATTCTTTCTCTTTTCATGATGTACTAGGGATTGTGAGTACAAAACACTTTTGTAAAAGTGAATTTCACAGGCATCTAGGTGTTTCTTCTTGGTTCATAGACATGTTATCTGAAACAGTGGAAAAGAATATTTATTGTTGGCAAATACCCTAGTGATACCAGCCCTTATTTAGAAAGGATCATTTTTGCTCTTTATGTTTTGTAAAAACAAGCAAACAACATGCAAGGGGAAACGTGTCTCAGAGGGTTTCTAATATCTTCCCTAAGGAGAGGGACAAAGGAATGAAAAGGCCAGTCATGGCTTACAGAGACCTTTCTGTAGGTGCAGGGAACCTCTAAGGGACCTACCCTCAGTCTCTGAAGGGGCAGCACCAGTTCTGATGCCTAGAAGGATTTGGTAATTGGGGAATGTGACCTTCAGGCCAAGGACAGTGCTTGTAATTGGCACCACACTTGAAAAGAGACAAGATAAACAAATTTGGGGCTATACTCTATTTTTTTGCTCCTCTAAAGTTTCCATCCCCTTGTGATTAGAATAATCAGATTAAGATCTGCTGTTCCCCATTTTCTCTGTCTTTAGGTTAAGTTGATCCAGATAGCCTTGATTCCTAAAGTTCCCCTAAGTTTTCATTAAACTTCCCCACTATGGTGCTGCCTGCCAAGTGATGTGCCAATCTGCTCATTTTTTGACCACTCATTGCCATTTATTTGTGGCTTGTTGAAAAAAATGGTAGACTTTTATCGAAGAGTTTTTATTTCAGTTTCTCTGGCTAATTGATCATTCTTCCTAAAGCTGCTTGGTTAAGCCCTCAGATGGCACTGTTTTCTAGACCTACAACATCAAATGAACAACCTTCACTTATCAGGCTTCCAAGAAACTTCCTCTTGGCAACTTCTTTCTTCTTATTTTGAAGATAATGACAGAGAAGTTCAGTGTTCCATAACTAGCAGAATAAGTGCAACAGTTTACAAAGCCATTTTAGGAAATTACTGAGTTAAATAAACTCATCTCACTTGGCCTGTTTTCTACACTTCTGGATACCAGTGTGCATGTTTGTGTATGTGTGTGTATGTTCAATTTGTCCTTTAGAATTCTCTGTATATATTCTTTCATATTTTCCTCGAAAGATGAAGGCCTCTTTAAGGTTCATTGTTTAACTCTACTTCAGTCTCTCTGAATTTGATCATCTTCCTTTTATCGAAACTGATTACATAAGAGAGAGACTCTATTTTCAGATGTGTGCAGTAAAATCTATTATGTAACAAAATGTCTAAATAAAAATGGAACAATATAATGCAGGACCAGGTATCAGAGTGTCAAAATGAATGAATCAAGGAAACGTAAGCATTTCTTATGACTTCAGCTGAGGTGGTCTTTTGTAAAAGTGAATTTTACAAAGAAAGAGGTGGTAAGGGGATCAGCACTTATTAGGGCATACTTGTGGCTTGTTGACCCCTCTGCTGTCACTCTGGAGGAGAATTTTAATAAAAGGGCAGTTAAGTCAGGATCTTATCCAGGGACAGCTTTCTCCCACAGTTGGTCACATCTGTAGGTGTGGGTGCTGACATCACCCCTGTTCCGTCCTGTGCATCCTCTGCACTCACAGTGGCCAAGAGGGCTGATCCTCCCCTTTCTGCTGCAGAAAGTACACAGTTATAAGCTGTTCCAGCACGTCTCTGCTGGTCCTGAAGTCTACTATCCCTGGCAGCAGGAGCTCCTGCTTTCCTGTTTGATATGTAGGGCAGCCATCTATGGGTGGATAGCCCCTGCTGAGTTAGGAGTGAAGTTCACTCTAGCCATGAATGAAAGACTATTTTGAAGGCGCCTCCTACTCTGAACAGAAAAGAGTGCGTGTGCATAGACCTTACTAAAGCCACTGTCCCCAGGTGAGTGCTGAGCTTGTCATCTGCCCTCTAGGGTGTGGGAGGTGTTAAAATGCCATTTCATCTGCTGGTGTTTGGGAAGGTCCAGTTCCTAAGTAGAGCTGTTCACAAAGCTACTTCTTGGTGCAACTAGGGAAAAAAGAACCCAAAAGAAAAGACAACCATTTATGGAAAATTATGGGAAAATTATTTAGCGGTACTACTGACAGTTTTCAGTAAATATTCAGTATTTTCAGCCCCTTAGTCTGTATTGGTTCTTTGCCTCTGCATGTAATCTTCCTTGAAGCTAATCCATTTTGAGAAAATTATCCCTTAATAATATATGCCCCATTCCTTTCAGTCCAGCTTGTTAATAGAAGAGTCTGTACTCTGTTCCTACACTCCTGCATCTCTCATTCTACTTCTGTTTTCCATATAAGACCCAAAGCATCTGGTAGCTGCTTCAATATTTTACTGGAAATTGGCTCTTCTCATGTTTTCTTGTTTTTTCATCAAAACCTCATTCATGTTGGCAGTTCCATTCTCAAATGAAATACACTAAATTTCTAGTTGGAGAATTTTCTGAACATTTTTCAGTTCTTTCTTTACTGAAATGACTGACACCTCATTCCTGAAAACTCACTCCTCTCTGGGTGTCAGCTATACCCCCCTGCCTAGTTTCTCTCTTGCCTCTGTGATCATGACTTTGCGTCCTATTCTTTGTTCAGAAACCTCTTAAATATTACTCTTAACAGGGCACCCAGTGCTGGCTTTTTTCCTCTATTTTTTCAAATTCCTTCCTTCACCCTCAATATCTAGTGAGCTTTTCTTATAGACAAGCTCCATTCTAGGTGCTATAGGGAAGACACTGGATATTAATATTTTAATGATAAGGCAAACAGTATATCCTGATGGATCTGAAATGGAATATAAGACAGAGAAGTTAGTGGTGACTTCAGAGATTTCATTCTGATCAACTGGAAAGATCCAGTTGTCATCATCTGATGTGGCCAAACAGTAAGAGGAGAAATTTTGGGTGGGAAAACTAGGGGTTTAAAAGAGACTTGTGGGGCACCTGGGTGGCTCAATTGGTTAAGCATCCAATTCTTGGTTTCAGCTCAGGTTATGATCTCAGGGTTGTGAGACCGAGCCCTGCACCAGGCTCCGTGCTGGATGTGGAGCCTGCTTGAGATTCTCTCTCTCCTTCTGCCCCTCCCTCCACCTCTCTAAAAAAAAAAAAAAAAAAAAAAACCTTGTAAGTTTAGGATTTGCTATGGACTGAATATTTTTGTCCGCCTAAAATTCACATGTCGGAGCATTACTGTTGTGGTATTTGAAGAGGGGGCCTTTCAGAGGAGCGTGGAGGTCCCATGACAGGATGACTGTCCTTATAAAAAGAGGAAGAGAGCTAGTCCCTTCTCTCTTTCTGCCCCGTGATGATACAGCTAGACAGCAGCCATCTGACACCAGGAAGAGGTCTCCTACCAGGAACTGAACTGGCTGGCACATTTATTCCTAGCCTCCAGAACTGTGAGCAATAAATGTTGCTTAAGCCTTGAGTCAGTGGTAATTTGTTATAGTAGCCTGTATTGACTAAGACAGAATTTCTCTTAGAAAGCCAGTGTAGATTTTCAGAAAATAGTCAAAGTGATCTAAGTTGAAGCTACACATTTGGGAGTCTTCAGAATAGTAATAGTATTTAATACTTTGAGACTGGTCAAAATGACCAAAGGAGTGAGTATAAAGAAGAGAACAGTACAAAGCACTGAGCTCTGGGGGATCCAGCTATTAAGTGTTTAGAGGAGAGAGGAGGAATCTGAAAAGTAATTGAGAAGATGCTTTTGAGGTAGGAGGAAAGCCAAGGATTTGGGTGTTCTGTGAGCCAAATACAGCAAGGCGGGGTGGGGGGGGCAGTGACCCAAAAGTTCAAGTGTTTGTTGGTCCAAATAAAATAAGAACAAAACTGATCACCGGATTTCATAATTGCAGGTACCTTGGTCACTTAGCAAGAGCAGCTTCAGTACAGTAATAGGGGTGAAAGCCTCACAGGAATGAGATTGGAGACAGTAGGAGGAAGGACTTGCTGGCTCAAGACATGCTGAGGATTATCTTCCGCTGTCTGTATACATGCTCATGCCAACCAAATTTATATGTATATCCCAGCCTCCTCTGTGCCTGGATGCCAAGTAGGTTTCTTAAAAAAGCCCACCAGATCCAAATAAATCAGTCTAGCATCCTTGTCTTTCTATTTTGCCCAACAAGAATCGTGCGTTCATAGGAGTCAAAACGTTTTCTGTCCATACACCTCTGTGGTACATACAAAAAGGCAAAGACGTTTGTGTCAGGCTTTATGTGTATGTTCTTTATTCAAAATCTCATGAATTTCATTTGACTTTGGAGTGTGAGTGCAAAGTGACTGAAGTTTTGAGTCTCTGTTCCAGAGGAATATGAAATAATGGAAATGTGGAGTAAAAACGAGGAGCCAGACTTGTGTCAATGAATACTGCCATTTTAGCCCTGTCGTTTAAGGTGAAAATGAGGCCCTGATGTGGAAAATGAAGAAGGTTAGAGGTCGGGAAAAGTGAAAATGTGTAGATTTTCTTTCCAGTATTGGTAGTAAATAGCTAATAGCTATATAACTAACAGGTAAAAATTACATACAGACCACAAATACCAACATTTTATAAATCATACAGTGTAAATAAAATCACACACACAAAATTACTCTGAAGACTTGCTTTCTTCTTGAATGAAAGAAGTCAGTAAAAATATGAATAATGCATGTTATTTTAAATGAAATCTTCAGGATATTGTGGCATTTATATGAAATCTGCATGCTTTGTTTTGAATGGGGCCATTTTGAAACTTTGGTATTACAAATGAAACACATTTTGAACTGAGGAGGGAAACTTTTTGCAAGTAAAATTTTTAGCTTTAGTGGTTTTTTTTCCTCAAATGGAATAATGGCCAAATTTATTGTTACATTTTCATTTTTAATTATAGGCAGTGGTGGCTTGAATTTAACAATGAAATTTCTTTCACTGTTTAAAATGTTAGGTTTAGAAATCAAACCAGAATGGTTTCATTTGCAGCTGAGCCCCATATAAAACCTCACCAAATGGTTCACTGATTGAGTTGCTGAAATTTTCCTCTTGGCTCTCTGTATTTGTGGGGCTTCCAGGTGCCTCTCGGCAGTGAAAGCACCACTAATAATTGTAAACTATGATTATTAATTCCATTAACCTAGGGCCAAATTCAACCACGACTATCACAAATCAAAGCTCCGCCCCCCCCCAAAGTGGCAGCATTAAATTATGCTAGGAATCCTTTATTTGTTCCATGCAAATATAACTTTTGTATGTTCCCTCTCACTAAGTACATTATAAAATAAATACATTATATTCATTAAATTTTCATGTAATATTGAATACATGCAAAGGAGTATTTGCATATATTTCTAAGTTGTGAAGTATAATATTAAACCGGTTATCCCACACAAGAATTAGAATGTTACCAAAGCCATTGAAACAATGTGTGTTTCCCTACCAACTCCACTCACTATCTCCCCTGATTTTTTGGAAATGTTCCAAGCGTCTTTATATTTAAAATAATAAACATAGAGATTTACTCTTACTTGCTTCGCTTGTTAGAAATGAGTGAAATACTGAAAACACGTTTGAGTGGGTTCCTGCCTCTCCTGCTATGGAAGTGAGGCTATCCAAGTATGTACCACTATTTAACATCTTCTAGAATCTAAACTCTGATAAGTCTATGAGTGTAACTTGATCGATCATTACAGTGATAGATACCTATAGTGACAAGCTCTATACTAGATCCTTTAAACCAATTATCTAATTTTACATTAATATTTATCATTAACCATATGATGAGATGATAGATATTAATATCTTCAGACTGTAGATGCTTAGCAAAGTTAAGTGACTTGCCCAAAGTTCTAGAGCTAGTAAATCTGGGATTTGAACCCAATATGCCCTAAGTCCAAACCCTATGCTCTTTCTACTCTCATGCACTTAGCTTTGATCAATATGTGATGGACCAATAACTGAGCATCCAGATGTGAGTGTAAATTCATTATTTGTAGTATTTTTCAAGGGTGTACATTTAATATCAGTGCCATCAGCTTAGATAATGTTTCTTTTTGTGTGTGTGTTACCACTTAAATTTGTGGCATAAAGTTTAATGAGTGTCAGTCTTTGAAGAAATGGGCTAATTGGTTATTGCATGTTTGGCACACTATCTTTCTTTTTTTTTTTTTAAAGATTTTATTTATTTATTTGACAGAGAGAGACACAGCGAGAGAGGGAACACAAGCAGGGGAAGCAGGAGAGGGAGAAGCAGGCTTCCTGCTGAGCAGGGAGCCCGATGCGGGGCTCGATCCCAGGACCCTGAGCCGAAGGCAGACGCTCAACGACTGAGCCACCCAGGCGCCCCAGGCACACTATCTTTCTAATTAGCCTTTTTCAGTATTGAATGTGGCACTGCAAATTTTAAAACAATTAGCATTATTGGTGATAACAAATTATCCTTTTAACAGGTATGCCCATGTATCCAGTATGTTTAAATACATCAATTTATACAAAACAGTCCATCAAAATCAAGGAAATTAAGAAGTGTGATTTAAGAAAAGATACATAGTTAAGCCTAAGGCTGAGATTTTATTGATCATGTTGAATCTGAAAAAAATAGCGAAACTAGTAAATCTTCATGCATGGGTTTATTCATTTATTTTGCATTTAAAAAATAATAATAATTACCATTTTTGAGTGCCTATATATATTGAACACCATTCTGTGGAACTTTACAACCTTGACCTTATAACTGTGTTTTATCCTTCTAAGATTCCCCTCAGACAGGTATCATTATGTACATTTAACAATGAGAAAACCAACTTCAACGAAATCTTACAGCTAAATAGTGGTGTAACCAGGATTCGATCCTAGCATTCCTTTATGACTGGGAAGTGGTACTTGTCTATAGAAGAAGGTTCTTGAAATTTGGGTCAGGGAGATCTGGGACTGGGTTTTAGGGTTTTGGTGCTGCCACTGATTATGTATGTGACATTAAGCAATCTCTCAGAGTCTGCTCAGAAGGTTGGATGAGATGATCTCTAAGATCTGTTCCCAGTGGTACTTTATTTAGTTAGTTTGTAGCATACTAAATATTCTGTTTTGTGTATTCCTTGTAACATAAAACAGAAGTCAATTCTTACTCACATGTTATTAAATAATTATTCAAAGATGGTTTTTTAGTAATTTGAAAATACTTAGTTTGGGCAACAGAGACTCTTGAAGCAGGTGGGGGGCATGGGACTACTAAGAGCTTTGGACATAGTGTCTGAGTGTTAGGCTAGCTGCTAAGTGGGCAGAAATCTTGTCCCTGTTCATGCAAGTTATGGTGACCACTATACAACTTTCTAAGTCAACTGCAAGTCTTGAAAATCACTCATTTCACCAATGAAAAATAATTTCTAATATATCTTACACTTACTAATTGAACTTTCTGGTGAAAATTTCAATAAAGGTATCTGATGCTGCTTTCACATCTGGAGTGTATGTTCTTTACCAGTATTTGAATTATGCTCCAGATGTATGCTCTTTACCAGCATAATTCAAATGCTAACTAATCACCCTTAACAAAATATTAAAGGATAGATGCATATATCACAGTATTTATGCTGAAGTTTTTAAAAGTAAATTCTTACTTCTTGGCATGGTGTTAAAAACTTCTGTCCAAACAAAAATGTTTAATAGCAGCTTTATTCATAATTGCCAAAATTTGGAAGCAACCAAGATGTTCTTCAGTAGATAAATGGATAAACTGTGTTACATCCATACAATTGAATATTATTCAGCACAAAAAGAAGTGAGCTACCAAACCATGAAAAGACATGGAGGAATCTTAAATGCATTTTACTAAGTGAGAGAAGCTAGTCTGAGAAGGTTATATACTGTATGATTCCAACTGTATGACATTCTGGAAAAGACAAAACTGTGGAGAGAGTAAAAGGATCAGTGGTTGCCAGGGGTTAGGGGTGAAGGAGGGATGAATAGGTGGGGCACAGAGGATTTCTAAGGCAGTGAAACTATTCTGTATGATAATGTAATGGTGGATACATATCATTATACAATTGTCAAAACACATAAAATATACAGTACCATGAGTGAACTCTAACGTGAACTATGCAGTTTGGGTGGTAATGATATATCCCTCTGGGAGAATCTTGGTTTTACTGGAGAAAGAGGGAGTAACATAATAGAAGGATGTTTGGAGAACCGGAAAAACTGAGTAAGATGCACTTAAAGAAACTGAAGCCTAATGTTGTGACCTGGGCATATAGAGGAGACTGGTGGGGAGACTGGTGGGGCAGGCAGGTTCATGACTAACACTCACCCCAACTCTGTAAACAGCCCCAAGAGGGGGTGTGGAAGCGAAGACAAAAGAGCCGGATTTCCTTTCCATGGGAGAAGTGGGCTGGTTCTCAACAGACAAAGCAGCATTTGATATGACACTTGAAGGAGACATAGACTAGACAGCCACCACACAAGATGGGGCATGCTTAGAGCTCTCTCCTCCGTATCTCCAGTCCCCCGACCTTTGGGTTCTGACTGTTAGAGCAGTCTATGTTTACATCCTCACACTTAGTTTTGCATCAAAATAGAGGAATAGAGGAATAGAGGAATCATAGTGAATCAAGTACCACCTTTCATTTGTAAACTTGAACTTCACCATTCTACTTTTAAGTAATGTTTCCACATGAATGCTGAAAAGTTCCTCAGGACTTGTTGCCAATATGTGAAACATTTTTGATTTAAGAAATACCTTTGCATGTGATCTCTGCCCTTAAGCACTTGAAGACATTGTAAAGTAAAGGATAGTTTGTTTAGTGGTAGCCCTCAGCCTGATATATTTTCTCTCTCTTAATTTTCAAGTACCTGTAAATTGGAAAGTACTGGTTTTATTGCTTAGTAGCTAAATCTGTGGGATGATTTTGGAAGAAAACAAGTATTCACTTTCCAAAATGTAGTTGTGGAAGGCTGATTTGTGTTAACGATGTCCTCAGGGGATTCAGGTAGCGCCTTCCTTCCTGCTCGTCATGTATCAGTATCACAGGCTCCCTTATTTTAGATTTTACAAATATGGCATGGATATATGTGTGCTATAGATTTGGTTTGTAAAGTTAGAACCCTTGGCAATGACTGCTTAAACTCCAGTGCAGCAAATAAGCAATAAATCAACAGCCAGTCACTTCCATGTGAAGAGTAAAAGAACTCTGCTGAGTGTGTAGTTCTTTAGAGATTGGAAGCCGGATCTCTCAGGGCAGCACCCTGTTTTCTGAACATTTCAGCAGATGCTGGGTTCCTGGTTAAAGGAATGAAAAGGCCTTATTCTCTGATTTTATTAATGATGGTTGGAAATAGTTTCGTATCAGGAAGTTCAGCTTGACATGTTAACTTAAATTGTCCAGAATACTTTAATTCCTATAACTACTATCTCCCTCTACCACAAACTGAATTGCCTTTGTGGAATATCAGAGTGTTTGCATGGGAAAATTAATCTCTTTGTCTTTGAGAAACAGACATAGTTTTATGGCTCAGAATCTTGGAGGTTTTGTTTTTTTTTTTTTAAGCTGTTTTTCTCTCAACAGGAGCTTCATTTCTATGTCTGCACAGGGAGAATGAACACATTTTATTACTTAAAATTTCAGTTCATTGTTTTAATGAACAAGCATCTATTCATCAATATTTCCCCCCAAATGCTACAATCAAATTTCTACATTTCAGTGTTATATAGTGTAATATAAGAAGCCACTTATTAGCATATATTTAATGATTCTGTGATTTCTATGTTCCTAAAACAAGCAAAGTGTCAAATCCTTGTGAATAACAAGAAACATTGTTATGCTTTTAATAAGAGCTTTTTTCTTGTCTATAAATTCATAGTGCCTACAACCTCTAAATGCATAAACACTGTACAGCCAAAAAGTAGCATGACATGAGAAATGTACAGAGACTGGGCATTTTTTTCATATCAGAACATCATAAACTTAAATTTACACAATAGATATTCTCAACTCATGCCTTACACAGAAGAAGAAGCTGTTGTCGAAACACATTGTTCAGGTTGTGTGAGAATGAAGAAGTCTCATAATGCATGTTTTTAGTATCTCCTCTGTCCCCATTTAATATCTGCTAGACAAATCACAGAGACCACCTAGGGGATAGCAACAGATGATCTCTTTGAAGGTTCTTCTCAGTTCTTGGCTCCGGAGTGCATAAATTAGAGGGTCGATGATGGAATTACACATGATCAGGATGAGATACAAGTTAAAGTGAGACATGAAACACACACAGTATGGATTCTGGGGACAAGAGATGTAGAATATTAAGTGGAGGAAGAATGGGGCCCAGCAGACAACAAAGACCCCAATTAATATGGTCAAGGTAATCGCACCTTTCATGTTGGCACCTTGGCGGATGGTGCCAGTGCCTGGGAGGACAGCGATTCTCTTAATGTGCAGTCTGGCCATGAGGAACATGTGGACATAGAGAGAAGCCATGAGAGCCAGCATGGTGAAGAACATGGTGATGAGGCAGATGATAACAGCACTACTGTCCGAGTAAATGATGAACAGAATGCCTGAAACCGTGCAAGCTGCCCAGATACAACTTATGATGATCCCAACCCGCCTAACCGTCATGATGTTATGGTACTGGAGAGCATAAAAGATAGTAAAGTACCTGTCCACTGCAATTGAAAGCAGACTGCAAATCGATGCAAGCAAGGAGCTACAGATCACCGAGTCAATGACATTATCAATATTCACTGTGAAACTCTGTGCATCCGTATCAGTACTGTTTAACAGGGTGATGACAATGGTTTCTGAGCCGTTCGAAACGCTCACCAACATGTCAGCCACAGCCAGGCTACAGATGAAAAAGTACATGGGTGAATGCAGATTCTTGTTCTTGGCTATTGCCACAATCACCAGAATATTCTCCAACAAGCTGATGACCCCCAGAGTCACAAAAACCTCAGGAGAGACAAAGAGTTGCTCATAGCACCCTCCATCAGAGTAGCCTTTTCCAAGGGACTCACTGGCATTGGCGTGCTGTCGGTAGGTGCTGAGGTTCCAGAAGTGGAGAGAAGTGTGCATCCCATGGTGGATAGTGGAGTTCATCCTGCACCAAGTGGATGCAGATCCCCACGGCACTGATTCGATCTCTTGGGTCAGGTAGCCTCAATGATTTTGTCCACGTCTTTGTCGCTCCGAAAGTTCTGAGGCTAAAACTGGCATGCCAGTTGTAAGTAAATGTCACATGCTCCAAAGGCTGGAGATGGAGCTTTTCCTGTCTTCCAGGTGCAGCTCTGATCCCCTTCACTTTAGAAGCTTAGGCTTCCGAAATGCTCGTTCTCCGTTCAAAGAGTTTGTTCTTTGCTTTTTTGTCCTCACTCCCACCTTAACTTTAGTCTTACGCATTCAGTCAGGTCTTTTCAAAATAATTCTTCTAGTAGCTGCTGTACCACTGGGACCCGAATCTGTGGGCACGTGTTCACGTCAGCTGTTAGTTCCCAGCCTGAAGCGTTGCTTTGAGTGTTGGTAGCTGCTGCTGATTTTATGGTGTGTGAAGGGAAAAAAAATGTTCAGAGTGGCTCCTCCTCCGCTTCCTCCTGACCAATCCAAACGCGCTGGACGTCTGTGAGACACCGGGATGTTCCAGAGATACAAATTGCAGGGCAACACCGATTCAGATGCAGAAGCATGTGGAACTGGGAAGCTAGCAGGATGAGAGAGACTGGATTTTCCTTGTCACGTTTTCAAGGGAAACAACTTGGTCCCTAGAGGCCATTCTTTGATATCACTACAAGCCAGGCACCCCAGGTTTATTCCTGCTTCAAAGAGAGGTGTGTGTGTGGGTGGGTGGGTGGGTGTATGCGCGCGCGCGTGGGCACGCAAGCGTGTGCATGTATGTTCCTGAAATAGACACACTGCTTTTTTGGTCAGGATATTGAATTTGTTTACTCTCAGTTGCTTTGAATTAAAAATCCAGGAAAAAAAAAAAAAAAAAAAAAGAATCCAGGAAATAGTGCTTCAATTTAAAATACCTGAAACAGGGAGAATATTTGATAATACAGGTACACTATGCTCTGAATGGGAGAACTGATGTAAATAGCTACAGTTTATCAAAGAGTTCAAGACGGGGTTCATTTTTTATGCACTAATACCTGATATTTCTCCATTACAGAGTTTCTGTTATCATGGCTGGGGAAGTTTTATTTTCATTCATGATATTTAATAACACCATATGGTGTTAATATAAACTATATTTGAGCTCAAAAGGAAAAATATCAATAAATAAGCAAAAGTCAGTTTTTAAGCTTTATTGAGATATGACTGATATAACAAAATATTATACATATTTAATGTATACATTTTAATGAGTTTGGACATATGCCTCTACCCATGATACTATGGTCACAGTCAAGGTCCTAAACATATTCACCACCTCCAAAAGTTCCTTGTGAGCTTGTGTGTGTGTTTTTTGTTTGTCTGTTTTGTTTTGTGGTAAAAACACTTAACATGAGATTTATCCTCTTAACATATTTTAAAGTGTACGATACCATATTACTAACTATAGGCACCATGTTGTGCAGTAGACAACTAGAACTTACTCTTCTAGCATAACTGAAACTTTATACCCATTGGGCAGCAGTTCTTGACTATGGTCTTAGCAATGATTTCTTGGATTTAACACCAGAATTTTAGGCAACAAAACCAACAATAGACAGGTGGGATTATGTCAAACTAAAAAGCTTCTGAACAGCAAAGGAAATATCACAGAGTGAAAAGAGAGCCTACAGAATGGGAGAAAGTGTTTGCAAACCTTTTATCTGATAGAGATTAATATTCAAAATTTGTAAGAATCTCTTACAACTGAATAGCAAAAAAATAAAAACAAAACCCAACTAACCAGCCAAACAAAAACAACTCTTTAAATTAAAAATGGGCAAAGACAGGGCGCCTGGGTGGCTCAGTCGGTTAAGCGACTGCCTTTGGCTCAGGTCATGATCCCAGGGTCCTGGGATCGAGTCCCACATCAGGCTCCCTGCTCTGCAGGGAGCCGGCTTCTCCCTCTCCCACTCCCCCTGCTTGTGTTCCCTCTCTCGCTGTGTCTCTCTCTGTCAAATAAATAAATAAAATCTTTAAAAAAAATAAAAAAAATAAAAATGGGTGAAGACAGAATCACACCTATAAATACAGAAAACAAACTGATGGTTGGTGGAGGGAAGGGGGAAGGAGAAATGGGTAAAATGGGTGAAGGGGAGTGGGAGATAATAGGCTTTCAGTTATGGAATGAGTAAGTCGTGGGAATGAAAGGTACAGCCTAGAGAATATAGTCAATGATACTGTAATAGCATTGTATGGTGATATATGGCAGCTACACTTGTGATGAGCATAGTGTAATGTATAGAGATATTGAATCACTGTGTTGTATATCTGAAACCAATATAACATTGTGTGTCAACTATACTCAAATAAATTTTAAAAAGAAAGTAAAAATAAAACAAAATAAAATAAAATAAAAATGGGCAAAGGCCTTGAATAGACATTTATCCAAAGAAGATATACAAATGGCCACCAGGTATATGAAAAGGTGCTCAACAATTTAATTATCAGGAAAATGCCGATCAAAACCACAATGAGATATCACCTCACCCCTGTTAGGATGGCTACCATCAAAAAACAAAACAAAACAAGAAAAACCCAAAAGATAACAACTGTTGGTGAGGATGTCAAGGAATTGGAAACTTTTTTTTTTTTACAGCAATCTACCCCTGTAACTGAAAGTTTTGTCAATTAAATGCACACGTACCTTAGCAACTTCACTTCTTCTAGCCGAGACCAGTAAATGCTAGTTATTAAGAGTTTCTGAATGTTTGGTTTAAGCTAAGTTTGAAAGATGCTGGCCATGTTACAAATTAATTAAGTTTCAGGTTATAAAATTTTATATAATGTCCTTTTCTTGCTCTGACTATTGTTGGTTTTAGCTCTGTATGGTTTGTGGCTACTGATAATAGGGAAAATAAGAAAGAATTATTCCAGGGTTCATTTGAAGTTCTCAGTTATTTAAGTAAGGGCTTTATCTTCTGTCCGTTTTGTAACCGAGAAAATGCTATTATCGTTCCTGAGTACTGAGCTAAATCAGTATCTTCCAGCCATCCCTAGAATTCAGCGGGGTCTTGTGACTGATTTCTAGCTAATGCAATATGGGTTGAAGTGATGCACATTAATGCTAGCTCCCCTATGATCCTACACTTTTTTTTTATCATTGATATATAGCTGCAGAATGTCTGTGGCGTCTCATATTGTAGATGGCAGAACTACATCATGGAAGGAGCCTAAGGTCTCTGAATAACTGCACAGAGCAGAACTCACTCCTCCAAATCCCCCCACAACCTAGCCCACCAACTATTGGGAACTGTGATTTGAATAAGCAATAAATATCACCGTTGTTAAAGCTGCTGAAATATTGGTGTTATCTGTTACAGCAGCTAGCATTAATTACCTTGACTTTAAAACTTTATTGGAGCTGTTTATAAGGAACAAACCCACATTACATGGAAATCATTTCTTTCATTTGTTTGGGATTTATGTGAAGAGTGAATTACCTAATAAGCATCAGATAGTCAACTCTGTATAATCTTTTTCCTGAGTCAGCTCTTGATTTTGTGCTACTTACTTTTGCTAGTGGTATCATTGTTCCATTTGCTTGGCTCAAAATTCAGAGAAGCTTTGATTTGTCCATCTTTCTCAAAAATCACCATGTGCAATCACTTGTAAAATACCTTCCATTCCATCAGTGTGTCTGACTCCTCTTTTTCTCTTTACCAAACTCACTTCTCACTGTTTGCCTTCATGGAAACCTGACTGTAGTCAAATCCACATGCTAAGTGGCAACCACACTAGGGATTTTCCCATGAGTTTACTGTACTCCCACTGCATGGAATGCTCTTCCCCTATATTTGTAAATGCACTATCCTTACTTTGTAAAACTTAATTATATGTATTGTGTAATTTATATAGAATTATATAATAGCTAAAAATTAGTGATCAAAAACAAAACCCGCTTTCTTTCAGCTTTTTTTTTTTTTTAAGATTTTGATTATTTATTTGAGAGAGAAAAAGAGTGAGCAGGGAGAGCAGCAGAGGGGGAGGGAGAGGGAGAGAGAATCCGAAGCAGACTCGTGCTGAGCGCAGAGCCCCACACAGGGCACAGTCTCATGACTATGAGATCACTACCTGAGCTGAAACCAAGAGTTGGATGCTTAACCGACTGAGCCACCTAGGAGCCCCTCTTTTAGCTTTTTTTTTTTTTTTTTTTTTTTA